>NC_009361.1:0-600000 GCF_000092065.1 Ostreococcus lucimarinus CCE9901
CCCTAAACCCTAAACCCTAAACCCTAAACCCTAAACCCTAAACCCTAAACCCTAAACCCTAAACCCTAAACCCTAAACCCTAAACCCTAAACCCTAAACCCTAAACCCTAAACCCTAAACCCTAAACCCTAAACCCTAAACCCTAAACCCTAAACCCTAAACCCTAAACCCTAAACCCTAAACCCTAAACCCTAAGCATGAGGGAGGGAGGCGCTTCGGGAGAAGTGCCGTAACCGACCGACTAGCTAATACTTATTACACCTCACCCTAGGTTCTCTGCGTCGTACTGAGGCATGAAAAGTCACGATCATTCGCATCCTTCCTGTGCACCTGCACGACACCCGACGGCCAGCACTCGTCGACCAGCACGGCACCGCAGACTTCCCCCTCGACGCTCCGGACGTCTCCGGACTAAAACCTAAAAATAGCGATATGGTGACGTGAGCGGTTTCCGCGAGCGTTTTCGTCAAAAACGCATCAAAACGTTCAATGGCTTGCAAGAGGCGCTAGTCTACAAGCTATCGTGTCACACACCGCGCCTTTTTCGTTCAGACCGCCGTGGAGAAGCAAAAACACACGCTTCGACGATGGCGACACCACGGCGCTCGCCGACATACCTTCCTTGCCAATTAGAGCGCACGACTCCGCGAAGAGCGTCCACCGACACTTTCGCTCGTCCACGCACGCTCGTAAATCGAACGTGTACGCATCCTGGGTTGCGTTTTCGTTATCGCCACCACCAATGACGAACCACTGATTTCCAATCGCTACGGACGCGTGCGCCGCGCGAGGCGATGGGCGATCACCGTCTTCGTTGTCGCCATCGACAGTTCCCCACTCGCCCTTGACGACGTCGTACACGTCGACTGCGCCGCAATCGCATAACTCATTGCCAGTCGAACCGCCGCAAACGAGCAAATATCGTTCGTCGACACTCGTCGCTGCGTGCGAACTTCGTGGACGCGTCCCATTCGCTAATTTCTTCCACACCGTCGTCGTCGGTGTGAACTCCCAAAGTTCATCTAAGTCGTCTCCCGTCTTCGCGTCGACGCCGCCGAAGATGAAAATTCGATCGCCGATCGCAGTCGAAGTGTGACCGGATCGCGCACGCGGAGGCGTTGAAACCTCATCGCTTGTTTCACAACGCACGTGCGTCCACTTGAAATCTTTCGACGCGTAATCGGCGGTCAAATCAATGGCGCTCACCGTGAGACTGTACACACCGTCGACGTCGCAGTCATCCGCTGATTTCCCTCTAAAGGCGTACAGTTTCGATCCTATCGTCGCGCTCGCCGCGCCCGCGCACGTCGACCCAGGCCACTGCAATTTGCGTTCGGCCCACGCACCCGTGGCCAGGTCGAACGCCCACAAATCACCGAGTAATCGCGAGCGTGAGCCTCGACCGTGCGAGAAGAAGATGGTGTCGCCGTCCACCACAGCGGACATATGTCCAGACCGCGCGCGTGGTGAGACCTTGCTCAGGATTGGAAGTCTCACAAACTCATCGTCCGCCGCGCTGGCGAACATTTCATCTAAAAACGCCGTCGGTCCCGTGGAGGAATTGAACGCGAGCGCGCGGCGAGCGTCCTTCGTCTGCGCCAGTCGCGCCGATTCCCCTAGTGCCCCGCTCGCTAACGCGCGATAATACTCCAGCGCGCACTCTTTCGCCGTCGCAATCATCGCTCGTTTCTGTTTTTCGCTCATACCTCGCACGAGCATGTCAAACCAATCGGCGTATCTCGAACTTATCACTTCGCAATACAGCTCCATCGCGCGCTCTGGGCTAATATTCCCCAGCATGCTCCACGCGTCGTACGCCAGCGCGCCCGCGGGATCCCACAAATCCCACGGTCGCGTTCCTTGACACGGTCCACGCGACGCTTGTCGCTCCAGCGCGTCCAGGAGCAAGGTTTTGTCCTCGTCAAACAGCACCGCGTCCTCAACGCCATCGGCATCGTGCGCGCGCGACATCGCCTGTCGACCCATGGTGACTATGGCGTCGAGCTTGGCGGCGGCATTGTTGGATGTCGAAGCGCTCGCGCGCGCGCGGAACGCGCACGCGAGATAAAACCGTTCAGGACCGCGCATGGGAGGCGCGAGATGACGCGATGCGGTTGGTCCGCGAACGGTCGTTCGGGACGACCGTGCCTCTCGCGCGGTTCGCCGCACACGATGGCGCCGCGAACGTCGATATCGACGAGATGAACGACGACGAACCGCGAAACGCCTTCGAGCGCGCAGCGCGCTCACTCGAGTGTCCTTGGTACGTGGCGATGATGCGCGACGCAGAAACTACGCTCGACGACCTCGCGAAAAGTGTCGAGAACGACGAGAACGAGGACGACGCTTTCAGAACGAAAGCAATTTCTGCGCTCTCCGACATCGGCGTGGAGACGAAAGACACGATGGCAATCGTGGATCACGTGCTTTCATCGCGCGCGCGCGCGCGTGCGCCCGCGATGGCGGTGACGCACGGCGACGCTCGAGACGTCATAAAGCGCACGCGCGGAGGCATTTATGACGAATCTTTTCTCAGCGCGATCGAGCCGCTGTATGATTTACACATGGGCGCGGAAAATATGGGACCTTTGTTGTACGCAATCGCTCGGTTTTGTAAGCCCGCGCACGTGTTGGAAGTTGGCGCAGGGTACACGAGCATCTTTTTGCTCCAAGCGATGCGAGACAACGCCGATGAAATTGCGACGTATCGAGCGATGATTCAGCGTCAGGAGGCGCGCATCGGCGACGTTCCTTGGACAGCACCTGATTATGACTATGAAAAGCTCGACGCGTCAACTCTTCACATCGTCGACAACTGCGCGCACGAGCATACTACGGCGCATCGAGTGAAAGAGGTTGCTCAGGCGCTGGGGTGCGAATCGTTTTTGCGCGTCCACGTCTGCGATGCGTTCGACAGCGAGCTACCAAGCACGTTGGCCGTTCCAGATGTCAAGTACTTCGACCTGTTGTGGATCGACTTAGGCGCCGCAAACCGCATCGAAGGCTTCTTCGACGCCTGGTGGAGTCGAGTGAATCCATGCGGTGGTTTCGTCGTCGTGCACTCGACGCTGACAAATACGCTGTCGCGTAAATGGCTGGAAAAGATGCGAAAGCTCGCCCGAGACGGGGGTCGCGACGCCGAGACTGGAGCATCGCCTTACGGGGAGTTCGTCACTGTGAGTTTCCTGGAACCGCATAAGATGTTCCAAAACTCGTGCTCGTTTTTCCAACGACGCCAAAGCTCGTGGACCGAACGCACCTTGACGAAGTATCCATAGCGTAGCTTAGCGTAGGCATAGTTCGAATAACGGTACATTTTGTTTTCCTATATTTTCCATTCTAGAACATGATCTACATTTTGCTCTCGTCGCTATATTTGCACCCTTCTTTCGCGAGGTAAGTGTTCCAAACGCCGCCGTCCGCGCATTCCCACAGGCTATTGTCCTCCACAATCGGCATGCTCACCGAAGGAACTTTACGCCAGACGCTACACTTGTGGCACTGTTTCCAGTTCACCTCTTCGTCCTCTTGCATGCCCGCGTCGCCGCCGACGATTTTGCTTACGTCAATGTCAACGTTGCCGAGGCTGAGAATGTTCACCGCGGCGGCGTTGCCAGTGACGACTGCACCGTGCACACATTGCGGTCCAGTAATTGAACACGCCTCTCCGGCGAAGTAAAGCCGTCCATCGTGCTCTGGAGCGGCCAAAGCCTCGACGTCGAGAACAGTCGTGCCGGTGCGCGCATACGAATACGCGCCAAAAGAGTGCTCGTCGTTTCCCCAGTTCGTGACGATGTAGTCATCTGGCACAGGAAGTGACTTCAACCGAAACATCTTCTGCAACACTCGACAAACGCCGCGAACAATTTCAAGTTCATCTTTACCGTCGAAGTCGTGCGCGTACGGCGGGGCGACATGCGCTAACAGGGTGTGTTTTTTGCCGTACGCGTCTAAATTCAGAAAGCGATAACGTGGATCGGTGACTTGGAAGAATTTCGACTTCGGCCAAAACATTTCTTTGAAGCGCATGTAAACCTTATTTTCGGTACCCATTCCTATGCGTTGAATCGCGCGCAACTTTTGATCGCTCAACGGCGGCGTGAACTCGATGCGATTCTTTTTTAGGACACCCAGTGGCACGGTGACAACGACGTAATCGCACGGATGCTGCGTCCCGTTTGTGCACGTAACACAGTATGACTTCTGCTTTGCCTTGATCTGTTGTCCAAACTCGTTCATGAAAGATGTCTCGTCGACTTTCACACGATTGACGACGTGCTCATACTTGATATCGAGCGCGCCATCTTTCTCCCCAATTAATCGATCTATGAGCAGGTCTTTGTATCCATTCACGACCATGCCGTCAGAAAAATCTAACTGTTTGTTTTCCACCTTGCCCGGCGGCCGTTTTACGGCGGAGTCCACTGTGGACGCGTCACTTTCGCTTTCGACATATGATGTTTCATTTGCGTTGACTGGCCCATCAGGGGCGAGAATGTCTCTGATTTCGTCTTGCACATTTCGCTCGAAGACGAAGGACAACTCTCGCATAGGCGCAACGAACGCCCAAGTGATTACTGGTATCGAATCATACACTGGTTTCACCTTTTCAAAACGTTTCTTCCCGTTAAGTAAAGAGTTCACGATTTGGTTCGTCGCGTAGTTGAAGGCGTCTTCCAAGGAGCAATCAGAATTTTCCTCGATTTCATCGTAACCTCTCGCCGACGGCGACGCGATAAAATGCTGCGCCTGTAACTGTTCGTTTTGTGTGCTTTTTATCGGCACGCACAGCGACCGCTCAATGTCCTCGGCATTTTTAATAAACATTATTTCAGTCGCCTTGCGCGAGATTTGAAACGCCTGCGCAACGTCTTGTTCTTTCACGCGTCCGCCCTCGGCGTTATACCACGACGACTTTTCTCCCCATCCAGCGCTGTAACCGCCACCTGCCGTGTTGAGCGCGACTTTATGCTTCTTGGCAATCGCATACACAGGATTGTAATCGTGGCAACCATGAATGAACGATGCACCGAGATCAACCTGCACGCTCGGTAAGCCCGCGCTCGCCATCTCCCGCATTTCAACGGTGTTGCAGCGCCCACCTGGTCGGCTGCGCGACTCTAAAACAACTACGGATGCACCATGATTTTTCAAACTTCTCGCCGCAGCCAGTCCAGCCGGACCGGCACCGACGACGACGATAACTGGTGACGGGTTTCCGCCCCACGGCACGTTGACCGGTTTCGCTGGCTTTTCCTCGATTCGTTTCTTCGGTACAGGCTTTTTGACCGCGTCGTTGACGTCGCACTTCTTCTTGGTTGCCTTTGTTTCCAAGTCATCAGCAGAAAGCTTACGTTTGGGTGTCACCGGTTTCGATTTGATGACCTTCATCGTCGTCGACGCCAACGCATCTTTCGGAACACCATTTTCGACCACCACCGCTGACACCGTCGTCGTCAACTCCGGAAGAGTTGAAGGGACATCCAGCCGCTGACCTCCCTCGTCATATACTCGCTTCCACCTTTTTCGCAAATCTTTTGCGTAGACGCGAGCTCGGTCGAGGTATCTTCTTATGGATTCGTTAGAGCGTAAACGATTCATGTGTGTGCCTATCTCGACTTCACCAGTCGCCGAGCAGTTCGTAAACTTGAGTTTCTCTCCGGTGGTGCGATCGATTCTGATGAACGCTTTATCAATGTTCTGTGGATTATCCTTGCGCGCTTGCGCGAAAACGTACACGTCGCCATCCCACCACGTAATTCTATTGAGCGGTGCGTCAAATTCCTCGTTCGTCTCGAGCACGTCGTGCAGCGGTTTCGGCGGTAGCGCTGGCGCCAAGACTCTGAAGTACTGCCTCTTCTTCATCAACTCGGTCGATGTCTTACCGGCGTTCTTCACCAACACCATGCGATCGCACGTCTCTCGTAAGGTCTTCGCGTCAGTGTGAATCGCGTAGCGCGCGCAGTTCGAGGGTGGAAGCAACAAAACTCGATTGGAATTGAGCAATCGAACGGCGCGTAGTTTCGCGTCTGACACCTTCTTGACGTACTCCTTCGCATCCAAAAGCACTCCCGGTATCAACTCGCCGTCAAATTCGTCTGCTATACTCACCGCGCACCACTTGGCGCTCGCTACTTTCGCTGTCTTCGTCTTCGCTACTTTCGCTGTCTTCGTCTTCGCCGCGTTCGCTGTCTTCGTCTTCGCCGCGTTCGCTGTCTTCGTCTTCGCCGCGTTCGCTTGGCTCGGGCGCATCTCGCAATCACTGAATTTCACGTCATGTCGCTTCCTCGCGGGCGGTAAAGGCGCGATGACGTCTTCTTCGTTGTCGTCGTCGTCGTCAACCGCCGGCATGTGAGACTCCCGTGAGATTCCTCGAGCGCTTGCCGCGTGGTTCGACAACGCGACCGCGATCGCGCCGCGACTGTCAGGTGCGTTCGGTCGACTCCGTCGCAGTCCGTTCGCGCGTGCGCCCAGCGTCGACGCAGAGCGGCGCGCGCGTTGACGAACTTGGCCCGGCGCGCGAGCGCCCCGCTGTGCGGCCGTTCGCCACTCGACGTCGCTCGTCGTGTCGAGTCAAGGTCGTGGTGTCTCGATGCGACATGGCGACGCCAAGGTGGCGTTCGTGAGCGACAATCCAGGGACGTCGTACGGTGAAGTCAACGCCGTGGTGTTCGTCGTCCTCGTCGCCGCGTGGGCGTGCGTCACAGTTCGCGAACGATGCAAGTCATGGGCGTCGACGTCGACGAAGACGACGCTTTTAGTGGGTACAGAGACGGCGATGCTCGCCTTGGCGACTTTGGCGAGCATGTTTGCGGTGACGAAGGCCTTGGCCGTGGCCTGCGCCGTGGCGGGAGGCTGCTTCTTGTACTGGGCTTGTAATGCGCGCCCAGCGCTGGGAAGCCGCGCCAACAGCGCCGCGTTTACTTGCGAAGATGCGCTCACGCTGTACAGGTTTACGCTCGCTATGATGACCGTCGTCGCCATCTTGGCCGTAGACTTTACCCTCTTTCCTCGACGTTTGGGCAAGACGGAGACGTACGGTGTGTCCCTCATGGACGTCGGCGCCGGTTCGTTCGTATTTTCTTCGAGCGTCGTCTCGCGATTCGCTCGAGGCAAGGAAAAGCGAAACTTGCGCGCGAGTCGGCGTAAAGTGATGCAAGTCATGCTGTTGGGTTTAGCCAGGCTTGCGATCACGACCATGATCGGGTATCACTCCGTCGAGACCGAGTACGGACGGCACTGGAATTTCTTCTTCACTCTCGCCGTCATTCAAGTGTGTGCGGACACGCTTCCAATCGCAGCGCACAGGGCGTTGCCCTTCGGTTTATTGATTTCGTTCGCGTATCAGTACGTGTTATCCTGTCACGGCTTGAGCGCTTGGATCCTGCAAGCCCCCGATGTGCGATCGCACGAGTCCGAGACGAATGTCCTGACAAGGTTCGTCTCGATGAACCGAGAAGGCGTCTCGAGCGCGTGCGGTGGGTACTTTGCGATCCATCTCATAGCGGCGCATCTCGGCAACGCGCTCTCGAAACCGGTGTTGAACTTTTCAAGGTGGCTACAAACGATGGCGATCGTGACCTGTGCTTTTTGGTTTGCGGCCATCGCATCTCACGCGTATGTCGAACCAACATCAAGGCGCGCTGGGAACGCAGCGTACGTGCTCTGGATCGTCGCCTTCAATCTGCAAGTCATCATTGTTTATGTTTGTATGACGTGGTTTGCGCGAAGCGCGAACGGACGGGGGAAGTGCGACATTCCGGTATTGGCGAGCGCGATCAATCGTCGACAACTTTTCGTGTTCGTCGTCGGAAACGCTCTGACTGGGCTGACGAATTTGGCAGTGGACACGATAAATGCCGACGCTAACACGGCTTGGGGAGTGATGTCGCTGTACTTGTCGGCGATTAGCATAGTTGCGCTCGCGATGGATCGTAGAAAATGATTTGCAGATTCGCGAAGCAGTACAGCGTTCCGCGCGATGAGCACGTCGCCGTCGACGTGCGTCGTTCGTGCGTCGACGGAGGGCGCACGATCGAGTATGACGTCGCGTATCTCCCGTGCGACGTCGCCGTCGACGCCGCGCGAGCGAGGCTCGCGAAACCAACGAATTGACGTAGCGGATAGAACGTAGCGGTGAAACTGAATTTGGAAGATGTTGGAATGCAAAACGATTCACCCACGTCGCCATCGTCGAAGCGTGTGTTTTTGCTTCTCCACGGCGGTCTGAACGAAAAAGGCGCGGTGTGTGACACGATAGCTTGTAGACTAGCGCCTCTTGCAAGCCATTGAACGTTTTGATGCGTTTTTGACGAAAACGCTCGCGGAAACCGCTCACGTCACCATATCGCGACGCGCTACTGGGGAGCGCGTGCGGTGGCGCCGCGATAAAGCGCACGAATCGTAGGCCGTAACTCGCGTTCGATCGCACGCCGAAGCACGACGCGACGCGTCGACATGGGCGTCGATCGCGCTCGCGCTCGTAGGTTGACCGAGAGCGAGAACGATGACGACGACGACCGAAGTCTCGACGCGCGCGAGGAGGTTGGAGATGGTGACGACGAGAGTGACGAAGAAGATGTGGACGGGGATAGTGTTGTACGCGCGTCTCTGGAACGCGCAAGCGAGCGAGATGCGGAGATTGCGGATGAGAGGGATACGCGAGTGCGAATACTTCTCATTCGCGAACGGGACGCCGAGTTCGCGCGAGATCCAAAATTTAAATCGCGATCAATCGCCGAGTTGAACAACGAAGCCGTGCGATATTTGAAAGCCGGAGACGATGTCAAGTGTGTGGTGGCTTACGCCAAGGTGTTTCGAAAGGTTTCTGAAAACAACGTCACGCACCCGACGCTATACGTGTGCCACTCAAATCGCGCATTCGCGTACTTGAACTTGGGTCTATTTCAAGAAGCTCTGTGGGATGGCCATCGCGCGCAGACATTGGCGAATGAGCGTTTCACGCAGTTACAAGATGACGACGGGAGTGTCAAGGTTTTCGTGAAGGGTTACGCGAGGAAGGGTTTCGCGCTCATGGGTTTGCGGGAACCGAAACTCGCAAAGCTCGAGTTTGAGCGCGGATTAACCATGAGCCCGACCGATGAGGAATTGAAGCGCGGTTTGGAAGAGGCAACGCAAGCAGTCATTCGTGATTTATACATCGGACGCGGAAAAGAGAAACAATATGCCCTGCCGAGCTCCGGGAAAACGAGTGAGAGAATTTCGTCGCTGCCGTACTCGGCGCCGCTTCACCGTGTGCATCCTCGCGATATGCTGCCCAACACGCTATTGACCCCATTCCAAGCCGAAAATGATTATCATCTGAAGGACACGTACAATTATATGACGATTCAAGCCGATATTCGCGTCCCGAAGAGACATTTCAAGGTTTTACAAGACGACGTTCGGCGCGCCAAGTTCTCTACGGCGATTAAATGCGCAATCGACAAGATGCACGACGACGCCAAAGATGCACGAGTTTTGAATATCGGTTGCGGTGCGGGATTAAATACAATGTTGGCGTTGAAACACGGTGCGCATCACGTGACGGCTACCGAGCGCTGGCTGTACCTCGCCATGGCTACGAAGGAGAATTTGTTGAACAACGGATACAGTGATGACCAAGTCAAAGTCGTGTACAAGCGTCCGACTGATCTCGCGTTGCTTCGCGATGTCCCAATATCGTGCAACGTGTGCGTGTGCGATGTATTTGACGACGGTTTGCTGAGTTCGGGGATCATTCCCGCCGTTAGGCATGCCTTGGACAAGCTATTGTTGCCAGACGCAGTCGTCATTCCGTCGAGCGCGACGCTGTACGCCCAAGCCGTCGATATGCGCACGCCCGCCTTTGACGGAATCAATCTCAGCGCGATAGACGGTTACAGATGGCACCCAACGTACATTGCAGGCATTGATTTATTCGAGAACGCGTACATCACTCTGAGCGATCCTGTGCAAGTGTTCCAATTTGACTTCCTCATGCCGCCAGACTGTAGCGAGAAGAAGACGATTGATTTAACGTTTACGAAGCGCGGCAAGTTCAACGCCGTGGTGTTTTGGTACGAGATGACTTTGATTGATGATGTGAAAATTTCAACAAAACCTGGTGGTGAAGATTGTCCTTCTTCGATGCGCGCCGCTGTCCAGTTCATGCCCGGGAAAATATCAATAGAAGAAGGCAGCGTGTTGCCACTCACGTGCGCGCACAACACAGTCGGTATACAGTTTAGTGTCGAAGATGCAGAGTACGATCAAGTGACGAAAAAAGATGCCAGTTTTCCAAAATATCACTTTCACATGCTTCGCGATGAGGGGCGTCTGCACGCGTATTCGGACGCCCTCGGGCGTCAAGTTGCGCGAATCAAGGCTCGCGGAGACACGTGCAGGGCGCTCGACATCGGCACGGGAAGCGGTATACTCGCCATGCTCGCCGCGCGAGCGGGTGCGGATTCCGTCGTCGCTTGCGACACGCATCCATCGCTCGTGAGCGTCGCTAGACGAAATGTTGCCGCGAATGGTTACGGATCTCAGGTGAGCGTCCTGAAGCGCGACGCGACGCAACTCGAACGCGGCAAGCATGCGCCATACGACGGCGTTAATCTTATCGTTCTGGACGTCTTCGACGCCGGACTCACCGGAGATGACGTGTTGGACATGATAGAAGCAGCCCGTAAGCAATTGAGCGCATCTACGTGCGCAGTCGTTCCCGCGGCGGCGACGATTTATTGCGCAGGCATCGAAGCGTACACAAGCGAAGTCGACGGTTTCAACATGAGCGCCTTCAACAAGTATAGATGGGACAGCACGTACGAGGCGACGTACATGCGAGACCAGCCTTACCGAGTGTTGACAAAACCCAAAAAAGTATTCGAATTCTTCTTTGATGACTCCCAGAAGAGCAAGGGCAGGGAAACCGTGCTAAAGATGGAGACAATCGCGCACGGCTACATGAATGCGGTGTGTTTTTGGTTTGATTTGCACATGGACGAAGAAGAGACGATTACGACGGCACCGCTAGGGATTGGAAAGGGTGGTACAATTGAAAATCAACGCATTCTCGGCGACTTTGACGGTGCGCATGCGAAAAAGGTCATGTGCGAATCTCTTCGCAGAGTTCGAGCGAACATGGCGTCGAATCCACGAAGCGAAGACTTTGAAAGCGACTCTGCGCGCGAGGGATCAAGCGACAGGACCGTTTTTGTCTCCGATGCCACGTCCTTAGGAGATGATGAATTCGACGACGACGATCGCGAGGAGCACTATTGGGGGCAGGCGCTGCAATACCTCGAACGCGGCGTCCAGGTGCGCGCGGGAAAGAAAATCGCGCTCTTGGCCAAGCGACAAAACGGCGGCGTGCACTTTAGTTTAAAAGAGGGCGTCGGAAATTGGGTAGGAAAACCACCGTGGAAGATTGAATGGGGCGGCGGCGCGTCCGTGGAGAGCCCACATTTCCAGCGCGTGCACTATTGCCAATTGCTCGTCAACGATTTTCTGATGCGTCTACGATGCAAACGGTTCGCGCCGATCGAAAAAGACATGAAGATGATTCTCGCGCATTGCGGTGCGCTGTTTCTCGAGCCTCATAGCTTGACTGACATATACCATCACTTAGTCATGCTAGAAGTGTACTTTGATTGGGAAGACTTCTCCCCGGGAACGAAGGTTGAATCGATGACGAAGCCGTGTTTGCGCCTGTGCTAAAGCACACAAACTTTTTAACACACATTTACTTCTCCTCTTATGCATTAAAACAACGTAACGTACAACGACTATTTGTGGCGCCGAATTTCCGACCAAGACCATGACTACCCTCCTCTAAAACTGCAAGTTTGCGATTCTTTCCTTCTCCGCCTGTCGGCGCGCCAACTCGGCTCGTCCGGCCGCGGTCTTTTGCAGCTCGTGCACCGTCTTCTCCTTCCCACCCTTCACCGCAGCGCCTTGCGTCGTCACACCACCCGAAGCGGCGTGCGCGTCCGTCCAGTCTGCGAACACAAACGGGAGTTTGGCGTGTTTGCTATCCCAGTGCGCGACAGCCGTCTTCTCGCTCGGCGCGCCCTGCGCGCACACGGGACATTTGAACTTGGCGTGTCCCGCCGCTCCACCGAGTCGGTCCGCCTTACCGCTCTTCCCACCGCCCTTGTTCGTGAGCGCGGCCGCAGCCTTACTCGCGAGCTCCTTCGCCGTGTGCTGCGCGATAATATTCGCCGTCAGTCTCGTGGTCGCGTCGCGCGTCACGCGTGCGTCGCGCCCATCGCGCGTCCGTCCGCGGCGGCGGTCATCGCGCGGCGTCGTGCGGCGTCGCGCGGCGTCGCGACGCGACGAACGAACGACACGATGAACGAACCTTTTTCGGCTTCGCCTTTCCAGCCATCGCGCGCCGTCCGTCACCGTCGACCTTCGCGTCGTCGTGCGCGGCGCCCAGGCGCGCGCGTTCGAGACGTCGCCGCCGTGTCGGGCGGCGAGACTGCTTACTACACGGACGGCGACACGCGCGCGACACGTCGCTCGCCGTCCCACGCGCCGTTCCGTCTTTACTCGGCGCGCTCGATCACGATGGCGACGACTCAAGAAGTGAAACTGTTCGGAAAGTGGACGTTCGATGACGTTGAGGTGCGTGCGCTCCATCCCGACGCCGCGCGACGCACGCGCGGCGACACACCGGCGGCGATGCCGATGGCGATCGCGGCGTTTTAGGGTCTTCGCGAGGGCGTCGCGCGACGCGATCGCGCGCGCGCTGCGCGTCGATGAGCGCTCAAAATGAACGATGAGACTGACGAACGCGCGTGTTGGATTACAGATCAACGACATCTCGTTGGAGGTTCGTCACCGAGACGAGCGATGCGCGCGAACGCGAGCGAGACGCGGGCGCGGAAGATGATTGGAAAACCCTGGCGCGTCCACGGACACGTCGCGGGCGCGCCCGCGCGGCGCGGCGCGCGACGAACGCGAGACGCAGACGCGGAGTGGACGAGGGGCGATATAAAGCATCGTTTCGCTCGCTCCCGTCGGCGTGGACGCTCGCGGAACGACGACGTCGTCGGTGCCGTAGCACGGGGCTTTTGACTGGGACGTCGCGCGCCTCGAGGACGCAACGGGGGAACTGCAGAATATGTCGTCGGGCGTGAAGCGACAACGTAGACGCGATCTCGAAACTGACCACACATCTGTTCGTCACGTCTCGCAGGATTACATTGCGGTGAAGCCGAAGTACGCGGTGTACGTGCCGCACACCGCGGGTCGATTCGCCGCCAAGCGTTTCCGCAAGGCGCAGTGCCCGATTGTTGAGCGCTTGGTGAACTCGCTCATGATGCACGGTCGTAACAACGGTAAGAAGTTGATGGCTGTTCGCATCGTGAAGCATGCGATGGAGATTATTCACTTGCTCACCGACCAAAACCCGGTGCAAGTGATCGTCGACGCCATCATTTACGCTGGTCCGCGCGAAGACGCGACGCGAATCGGTTCTGCGGGTGTGGTTCGCCGTCAAGCGGTCGATCTCTCCCCGCTCCGCCGCGTGAACCAAGCCATCTACTTGTTGACCACTGGTGCCCGCGAATCCGCCTTCCGTAACGTCAAGACGATTGCCGAGTGCTTGGCCGACGAGTTGATCAACGCCGCCAAGCAGTCGAGCAACTCTTACGCGATCAAGAAGAAGGACGAATTGGAACGCGTCGCGAAGGCTAACCGATAAGGGGTGAATCTTTCTGGCGTCGGAGACTATAGCTCATATACCGGTGTAAGAAGGAAAGGAAAATATAGCTTCAATAAACGCTTGCGTCGCGCGCGGAGTGATGCGTGTGCGAGGATTTCGATTTATTTCACTTCTAACTTTTGCTGATTATGCCAAGCAACAACGTCGTCGTACTTGAGCGCACCACCGAAACAATCGAGGGCAGAACCTACGGTGATGTCGACCATCCCTCGCCCAGCTGCTTTGACAAGTTCGAGATCGTCCAAGCTGCGTGCCCCGCCCGCGTACGTCACTGGAATAGGGCAGAATTCGCCGAGAAGTTCGACGAGTTTTAAGTCGATTCCCAGCTTCATCCCTTCCACATCCACGCCGTGAACTAAAAACTCATCGCAGCATTTCGCCAAACGCTCCATCGTCGACCCGTCCACGGCTAAATCGGTCCACTTTTGCCACCTATCCGTGACGACTTTGTACCGGCCGTCGGCGTCGTCCAAACGGCAGCTCAAATCGAGCACGAGTTTGTCCGCGCCGACCGCGCGAATCATCTCGCTCAGCGCGTCCTCGTTCAGCGCCCCGTCTCTAAATACATAGCTCGTCACGATCACGTGCGAAGCTCCCGCATCGAGCAACTCCGAGGCGTTCGTCGGGTTGACGCCTCCGCCGACTTGTAACCCGCCCGGGAACGCTCGCACCGCCTCTTTCGCCGCTCGCAACGTCGCCTCGTCTTTGCTCAGCAATATCGCGTGGCCGCCGTATATGCCGTCTCTTTTGTACATCTCAGCGAACGCCGAGCTCGGGGTTTCAGTCTCAAAATTCGTCGCCGGCGTCTCCGAACCCGCGTCCCCGGGGCGCGCATCTTTGAGCGTGCTGCCGACGATTTGTTTCACCTTGCCGTCGTGGATATCGATGCACGGACGAAACCGAACCGCGCGCGCGTGCGGCGCGAGCGCATTCACCGCGACGACGGTCGCCGCGCGCATGTCGAGCCAACACCGAACGCCGCCGCCGCCGACGACGACTTTGCCGCCGCGCCGCGACGAACAGTGCGTCCCGAAACGAACGCTCGCGAACGACGAGGGTTTAGAATTTATTATGTGCTCGTGTGTGCAAACACTCACAATACCTGCCACAAAAGTTCAATGCGCGTGCTCGTGGATCCGTGGATAAAAGACGACGGCGACGGCGTTGGCGACGGCGACGGCGACGGCGACGGCGTGGGCGATGGCGCCGACACACCGCGCCGACGCGCGCGACGGCGACGGCGACGCCGAGGGTGTCGGCGCCATGACGCCTCTCATGACGGTCACCGAGCGCACGCCGATCGGGATGAAACACTGGAAGTTTCACGACTGCCCGAGCACCATCGGCGCGAGCTCGGACGCCGAGGCCGTGGCGGCGTACGATGCGCACGACTTTCGTGCCGACGTCGTGGGCGGCGGTGACGACGTCGAGGCGCAGTGCGGTGATACGGCGACGTATTCGAGAGACGGGACGTTATTCGCGTGCGCGAACGGCGATACGGTGGAAGTGTACGACGCGAGCGTCGAACCTTTCGCGCTCGCCGCGACGCTCGACGGCTTGCCGGGAGCGAGCGCGTTGAACTTTTCGCCGTCGAAGACGTATTTGGCGATTTATCAGAAGCAAACCTCCACGGGAGCGTCAAAGGATACGAAAAACATGACGATATGGAACATAACAGGTTTGACGACGAACCGCGCGCCGCCGCGCAAAGTGTACGAAGTGTTCCAAAGGCAGTTTCTCAAAGCCGAGTGGCCGTACTTTCAGTTTAGCGACGACGACTCAACCGCGGTTCGGTGCGTGAGTAATGAGATTCAAATCATTCGTCCGGCTGAGGGATTCGACAGACATGCTCGACTTCGAGTGCCTTCTGTGGCGGTGGCGAAAATATCGCACGGATCGACGCCAAGAGTGGCGTGCTTCGTACCCGAAGTCAAGGGCGCGCCTGGATCGGTTCGCATCTACGAGCTCGCTCAGCACACAGAAGAGGGGGTGGTGGAGAACCCGACGCCGGTCGCACGTAAGTCTTTCTTCCGCGTCACTGAAGTAGATTTGATGTGGGCCCCAGATGGCTCCGCGGTGTTGATTCTAGGCTCGAGCGAAGTCGACGCGACAAACAAGTCTTACTACGGCGAGAGCTGCTTGCATTACCTCAAGGCGGATGGCTCTTTTGAGGGTGCGGTGCCGCTGAACAAGGAAGGACCCGTCCACGACGCGCAGTGGTCGCCTTGCAGCGACGAATTCGGTGTGGTTTACGGATACATGCCCGCGAAAGCGACGATTTATAAGGCGGCACAGTGTGAGCCCAAGTATGAACTCGGCGCGGGTCCGCACAACACGCTTCGATGGAACCCGTTTGGACGTTTCGTCGCTCTCGCCGGTTTCGGAAACTTGCCCGGTGACGTCAAGTTTTTTCAAAAGATGAAGGATGGTAAGTACAAACCCATCGGATCGACGCGGGCATCGTGTTCTGTGACGTTAGAATGGTCTCCGGATGGTCGAAGACTGCTCACGAGCACGATAGCTCCTCGCCTGAACGTCGACAACGGATGGAAAATTTGGAGGTACAACGGAGATTTGTTGCTCCACGAAGAGCGTGCGAAGATTTATGAGGCGACGTGGCGTCCAGTTCCCGACGGCACGTACGAAGATCGCCCGATTTCTCCCGCATCCAAGCGTGTGGAGAGCCAAGGCGGCGCGGTTTTGACGAATGCGTCGGAGGCCACAAAAGGGGCGTACCGTCCGCCGCACGCAGCGAAAACCGCGTACCGTCCGCCGCACGCCACGAGTGGAAGTGGTAACTTTAGTCTCGCCAAGGCCTCGGAAGAAGACATGAAGGCTGGAAAGTTTAAGGCGGCTGGCGCCAAGGAACCCGCCAAGGCGGACGCCGGCGTCCCGGGGGCGGGCGCGCAACTTTCAGCCGCGGCGGCTAAAAACGCAAAGAAACGAGCGGCGAAGAAACGCGCCGCGAGCGCAGCCGCGGCGTTAGAGAAACTTTAATTCGAGTTGAAATACTAATCCGAGTTGAAATCACATCGCATCGCCACCCTCGTCGTCGCGCCGCCCTCGCGCGTGGTGTTCGTTCTGCGCTCTGACTGCACTCCATATGTAAAACCCCGGTCGGTCGCGGACGGCAGTCGACGCGACGTTTGGAACGCTTTATGGCGACGTTTGGGTTTGCCCGCACGCCGCGGCGCACCGTACGCACCGTGGCGCCGCTGACGACGCGTGACGTGGACAACGAAGTCGTTTCGATCGCGCGACATGTCCTCGCGCGCTCCCACGGACGAACTCGCGGCGTTCTTGGACTACTTGCCGTCGCATCCACACGTCGGCGCGGGGGCTGCGTTGGACGATGGCTTAGAGGCGGACATATGGGATTCGATCGAGCTCGAACTCACGCGTGAAGTCGACGCGAGGACGGCGAACGATAATGGCGATCACAACGCGTTAGACGTCCGCGAAGGACGATCAACTCGAGGACGGGACGCGTCGACAAAGGACACGGCGAGAGGGACGAGAGGGCGTCGGCGAGCTTCGACGACTTCGAGGTCAAGGTCGCGCTCGTTGACCAAGCACACTCAGAAGGATGCGTTCGGACTCGTGAGAGGGGCTTATGAAACGGTGGAATCGAACGCGAGCGATGCCTCGGTGAACACCATGATGAAGCAACTCAACGATGCGCTGAACGCCGTCTCCGCCGGCTTGGGCGACGGTTGCCTCGCACAGATTTGGTTTGTTGAACGCGAAAATGACGACGTACTATTGCACACGGTGACTGAGTACGTGCGAGTGTGCAGTGAACATCGCTCGGATGCCCTTTGGGCGTTTCACCGCGGATGTACGTCGTTCATGTTGAACGTCGCGATCGCGGGCTCGGATGGTTTCACGCCTGGCTCGGGGGCGCCGGGACGCGTATTCGCGACGAATAGACCGGAGTGGACGCCATCGGTGCAGTGTTATCATCCATCGGAGTTTCCAAGAAATTCACTGGCGATCGAATGCGGGTGTTACAGTCAGTTGATCGTACCCGTGAACGCGAAACCGCAATCCACGACGCCGTTTGCGTTGCTTGAAATCACATTCCTGCATGTGTTGGACAACATGGGTTCGGTTTACTCGCACGTCGTTCGCGAAATGACCAACGCGGGATTACACACTCCAATATCCGAAACGTTAGCGCCGCCGCCGGTGCTGATGGATAAAATTGCCGGAGAAGTTGCACGGTTGAAGGTAGCGGAGACGCAAAAGGGCTTGCAGATGATATGCTCCCGTCTTGAAATTCCGTTTGCGCAAATTTGGATCCCTCACGACGTGGATGGCACTCTAATTTGCGTGGGGACACCTTATTATCAGAAGTCGAATCATTTTCTTCACTATAGGAACGCATCTATGAATCTCGCAATATCTCAGCACACCGGCTCCTTGTCCAAGGTTTGGAAAAACGGTTCCATGGTGTGGATGCATGATCTGAGCACGCTATCTCATCGCGACTTTCTTTTGAAGCATTCATGTGATTTACTCAAGTTGCAAGCGATGTGTATTTCGAAGATTGCGTTGAAAGGTGTGACATCAGGTCAACCACTTCAGGTGCTGGTAGAGATCTTCCTCGATCCCAGCCTCAAGTCTCCGCGCGATCAGGCAAAGACAGTGCAGTCGTTTTGGTCCTCGGTTGAGGCGGATTTGAACGCTAGTGTGGTGACGGATACCGACAAAACATGGCTCGAAGAGATGAAAAAGAACCAGACAGCTTCTTCAAGCGGGGCAAATCCGGATGCCGCCGGAACAGCATTGTGGGGTATCACCCTTGAGGTTTTGCAGCAAAACTTTCACAAGCATTTGAAACAAGCGGCGAGCGACCTCGGCGTCGGGAGCACAACGCTGAAACGAATATGCCGACAATACGGTATCCGTCGTTGGCCGCGAAGAAGTCTTAATAGCAAAAATGGTCATATGTCTGATATATTGGCAAAGAGTATCGCCACTGGCGCGACTATGAGCGACGACGGCGCTGGGGAGTCTGTCCACGGAGGCGCTAGTTGCGTGTCGCACACTTCAGAAATCGGCGCATCAGGTACACTACCCTCACAAAGCATAAAGTCTCACTCACTCAGAGATATCGCCACGTTTTCGCCGACAACATCGGAGAAAAATAAGAGAGCTCTCGAGCAACGCGTTCACCGAGGTGGCAATCTCGGCGCTTTTTGGCAAGGCGAAGGGGTGTCAAAAATGCAGCGCGGCATGAGCTGGCATGGGAACAATCAGGCGAGAGATGCGCTTGATTTTGACTTCCCAAATCGCTACGAGCAAAGCGTTCATGGTGTGTATAACTTTAATATGCCGCCACCACCGATGGACCAAAGTGTTCGAGGGGCGAGCACGTACAACGCCCTCTCCCTGGACGCGTCCGAAGAAATGGCGAGTTTTATCGATAAATTGGTTAAAGAACCTGAGAAAGAACCGGTGGTTGTTAAGGTACAAGTGCGTGATGTGCTCATACGAGTTCGATTGGTGACAAATGAGAGATATGTTGAACTCGTCGATGCGCTGACTGATTTGCTCGATCTACAAATGTCTTCGTGCAAGCTCAAATATCAAGACGACGAGCAAGACTGGTGCTTGTTGCGTAATCAAGAAGATTTCGATGAGTGCTGGGCTTTCTGTACGCGACGTGGTTCGTCGTGCACGATGCGTGTAAAATTGACGATCGAAGAAGGAGTTGAGACAAAATCTCTATTCAAGCCGCAGCGCGCGCGAGCTGAAGTGCCGGACGCACAGGCGAAACCAATATCCGTAAAAGCAAGTGTTGGCGAAGACGTGCTACGATTCAAGTTAACGACAGAGATGTCGTGCGATGACATCGTAGCCAAGCTCAATCTCGCAGAAAATTCCTCTCAAAGTGTCACTTTGTGCTATCAAGACGAGGACGAGGACTGGATTCGACTCGGCGGTGACTATGACTTAGCTGAGCTTCGGCACGTCGGCAGCGCCACGGGAGCGCTTAAACTGCAAGCAAACTATTAGTGTTTTTGTATTGTACAAAAGTTTTTCTGTAGAAATGCACTCGCTGTTCTGTCTCAATCTTCTCACAATGTCTTACACAAACGTGAGCGGCGCTGAAACGCGGAGCGGCTAAGGCTGCTGAAGAAAAGCTAAGGCTGCGAGCAAGACGATCTGCACCACGAAACCGGGAGCTAACGATGGATCGGGCAATAAGTTCGAGTACATCAGGGTCTTACGCGCGCCCTCGCCGACGGCATCGAGCAAACCAGCGTACTTTTCGCTCTCGTACTCCAAACCGCCTTCATCTATGAGCGCCGGGAATCCACCAGGGACGTATCTAACGTCCGTGTACCCAGCTTGCACGAGCTCGTACGCCGCGCGCAAGCTCAACGAATCTCCACGGTCGCTGACAGCGGTTGAACCATTGAGTGGGGCGATGTCGAGATCGCCCCCTCGCAAATCGACGAGGACGACGGCGTCCCGGCGATTTTTCGTCACCTCAGCCACGACGTCTACGAACGCGACGTTGCGTTCCTTCAGCCCACCCTTGATGGCCAAGAAGTACCCACTCGCGCGTCTCAACACGTTTTCCATGGGCACTAAATACGGTGCGCTCTTCGTTCCCACCAGCCTCCACTCCGCGTGTTCGAGCGGTTGTCTCACGTCGACGACGACGCCTCTTCTCTTCCCCGACAACATCTCCGCCACCTCGTTCGCCGTCGCCGCGCGCACCTTTTTACTCTTCACCAGCGTTTCGTATATCTCACCGTATTTCGGGCTTCCCGGTCCCTTTCCCGGGATAACGCTCGACGCCGACGTCGACGTCGACGCCCGCGTCGTCGTCGCTCTCGCCATCTTCTTCGTCTTGGTCGTCGTTCGTCGTCGTTCGACGCCTCGAGGCGAGTTCGACCTCGCCGTCGACGCGCTCGACGCGCGCATCGTCTTCGTCTTCGTCGCGCGTCGCGCCTCGCGCGTCGCGCCTCGGTGCGCCGCGGAGTGGTTCGACGCCGACGCATCCGTCGCGGCGTGACGTCGACCCACATCGCGTCGCGTCGCGACTCTGTCCGACGCGCGCGCGCTCGAACATGGTCGCGACGCCCGAGGAGACCAACGTCGGCGATCGTCTGAGCGATTTCGTCCGCGCGCTCGACGACGAGCGGCGCGCGCGCGGCGCGAGACCGGCGGTTGAGGTGCGATGCGACTTTTCCTGCGCCCTCGCGCTCGACGCGGGGAAGGCGAATCGAACGATACAGACCGTGCCGGGGACGTTCGCGAGGGCGGCGATGAAACCGTTCGAGGCGATGAAATCGCTCGTCGCGCGCGCGGAGAACGCGGGAGATAAGAAGACGACGCTCGAGGTGCTGCGAGACGCGCGCGGGTGCTTTCGGCCGGGGACGCTGACGCTCGTGCTGGCGCCGCCGGGACACGGGAAATCGACGCTGTTGAAATCGATCGCGGGAGTGAACCCGCTGCCGATCGAGGGCGAGATCACGTACAGCGGGCTGACGAAGAACGAGCTCGAGGCGAAAGGGGTGTCACTGCATAGGTTGTGCGAATACGTCACGCAGCTCGACGAGCACCTGCCGTACTTGACGGTGAAGGAGACGGTGCAATTTTCTCATGAAAACGCGTGCCACGTGCCGAGTGATGCGGAAGGGAAGGCTGCTTACGACGATAAAGTGGACAAGGTGATCAATCTATTAAATTTGGACGGATGCAAGGACACGATAATTGGTAACGATCTCATCAGAGGCGTGTCTGGCGGGGAGAAGAAGCGCGTCACCATCGCCGAAGCGATGGTGAAAAATGCGCAAGTTTTGTGCATGGATGAGATCTCTACCGGTCTCGATGCGGCGGTGACGTACAACATTGTAGCTGGTTTGAAGGAATGGGCGTCTCGAACGCAAGGTACGGGCATCATTGCTCTCCTCCAACCCACTCCCGAGGTTGTCTCGCTGTTCGACGACGTTCTCCTTCTCAAGGAAGGTGCAACGGTGTATCACGGTCCTGTGGATAACGTCGCTACCTACTTCAAAGGCTTGGGATTCGCCCCACCCGCTGTCAACTCTGGCGCCGATCTCGCCGATTGGTTGATCTCTTTGCTCGTTTCACCCACGGAAACGCTGTTGCGCGCCGGAACGCAACCGTCCGACGCGATTCCCACAAACGTTGACGCCATGGTGAAGTCGTGGCAATCCACGCAAGCGTACGAGTCGAGCATTAAATCGAAGTGTACACCAGCCGACATCGAACTGAATACGCCGTTTGCCAAGAATCAGTATTCTCTCAGTTACCCTCGCTCATTCGCCGATCACTTCAAGTCTGTGTTCAAGCGACAGGCCCAAGTGACGCTGCGGAACAAGCTCTTCTTGCAAGCGCGCATCTTCGGTGCGTGCGTAACGTCACTCATCCTAGGTTCGGTATGGTTTGACTTACCGCTCGAACGTGGGTTCGAAAAGCTTGGTATGCTGCTCTTCTGCATCTTGCACATCTCCTTCTCAAACTTTTCTGAACTGACGTTCAGCGTCGAGCAAAAGTACGTCGCATTCAAGCACTTGGACGCGAAACTTTTCCCCGAGCTATCTTATCTCGCGTCATGGGCCCTGGTGCATCTTCCGATTGCTATCGTGGAGACTCTCATCTTCAGCTGCGTGCTGTATCCAATGGTTGGCTTGAACTTAGCTTTCAAACAATGGGGCTTTTTCTACTTGCAGTTGGTGCTCGCAAACGTCGCGATGGCGTCCTTCTTCCGCGTCATTGCGTTGGTATCTCCGACGATGGAAGTCGCACAAATCTACCCGGGTCCATTCATCGCAGTTATGATCCTCTTCGCTGGTTTCTTGATCAGCCCGGAGCTTATGGGAGGTTTGGAGTTCATGTACTGGGTTTCGATTTTCGCCTACTGCTTGCGTTCGCTATGTCAGAATGAGTTCCTGTCGGGTCACTACAACGTTTTAGTTCCGAACGACCCGATCACGGCAGCAACGTTCGTGGCCAATAATCCGCAGTACAGCTCAACCTCGATGGAGAGCCTTTGTCGGCAAAATTTGATCACGCCGTGCTCAAACATGGGAGAAATCATTCTGGACACGATTGGCATCACCAAAGATACCTCTTACAAATGGGCCGGTCCGGCGTTTTGTCTCGGATTTTTTGCTCTCACCTTTGCCGTTGGATTGCGCACACTGCACACAACCCGCATTCAACGTAATATCGGGTCCAGTCGCGCCGAAGATAAAGCTCAAAACGATGAAGAAGTTATTCAAATGATCGACGTCGCGGCCGCCCAAAAGGCGATGGATTTTACCGCCATGGCCATATCGTGGAAAGATCTGTGCTACACCGTTGAAGTGGCAGCGGCGACCCCCAAAAGTGGCGCCATGGATGACAGCACAACAGACAAAAAAGAGAAAACCGTGTCAAAACAACTGTTACACAATATTTCATCCGCTGCACAACCGGGTCGCATGCTCGCTCTCATGGGGAGCTCAGGCGCGGGCAAGACAACCCTGCTCGACGTCATCGCTGGTCGCAAAAACACAGGGCTTATCTCTGGAGATATCAAGTTGAACGGACATAATGTGAAAAAAGAAACATTTGCCCGCTTGACTGCGTACTGCGAGCAAATGGATTTGCACAACGAGTTCACTACGGTGCGCGAAGCGCTTGAATTCAGCGCCAAGCTTCGCTTGCATCCGTCCATCTCCGATGAAACTCGCGTTGCGTTCGTCGATGAAGCGCTGGAGATTTTAGAGCTTAACTCCATCGCCCACAGAATGATCGGCACGTCTGGAAGTGACACCGGGTTGGCCCCAGGACAGCGCAAAGTGCTCACGGTGGCGGTTGAGCTGGTGTCAAACGCTCCCGTCTTCTTTTTGGACGAACCTACATCCGGACTGGACGCTCGCAGCGCGTTGATCGTCATGAAGGAAGTTAAGAAGGTGGCTGCGTTAGGGCGTACGGTTATCAGTACCATCCACCAACCCTCGATGGAGATATTCTTGATGTTCGATGACATGCTTCTTCTCCAGCGGGGCGGCTATCAAGTATACTTCGGCGAACTCGGGAAGGGAGGCTCGACCATGGTGAATTACTTGCAATCGCTGAAAATGGCTCTTCCGCTTCCATCGGGTATGAATCCGGCGAGCTGGATGCTCGACGTTCTCGGTGGCAGCGACTCGAGCGGCGGAGCCTCGAGGAAGAAAGGTAGCATGAAGCGCAGTGCCAGTGGCATCGCCCTCGACGGCTTGCTGCTTGATCAAAAATTCATGTCTAGCGCCGAGGGTCAGGCTGCGATGAAGTTGGTGAACGCCATTAGTGAGCAAGGAGCGGATGAAAAAATGTTTAGTTTCGATTCTCCGTACGCTAGAACGTTCAAAACGCAACTTTTGGCGATCCTTTCGCGTGCGAACAAGTCGCAATTGCGCGATGTCGGCTACAACTGCGGACGCATCAGTATCCTCACAATCTTGTACATTCTCTTTGGCGTCATTTACCTCGACTTGAAGATTACAGATGAAGCTGGAGTGCAATCTATGGTAGCGTGCGTGTTCATGACGACGATTTTCACTGGTATTATTTGCATGAACAGCGTCATGCCAGTGCGAGTTCGGGAGCGAGCGGTGGCATTCCGCGAGCGCAGCTCGTACATGTACGACGCTATTCCATTCTCTTTGGCGACGGCTATCATTGAAGTCCCTTGGATCGCAATCATCAGCTTAGTCACCGTGATTCCGATGTATTTCCTCGTCGGTATGATTCCAACCGCACAGCGTCTCTTTTTCCATATCCTCGTCAACTTCTTGGTATCGTTCACGTTTTTGAGTTTTGGTCAAGCCATCGCGTGCATGTGCTCCACCATTGAAACTGCGCAGGCGGGCACTTCGGCGTTCATTCCCATCGCGTTCTTATTCGGTGGTTTGTACTTGCCCCTTCCGCAGATTCCAGTCTACTGGCAGTGGGCTTATTACATCAATCCTGTGGCGTACGCCATTCAATCCGTCGTCGCGCCGCAGTTCGAGCGACGCGGGTGCTCTGGCCCATACCCCAGCGGCAACTGCCCGACGATTCAAGCGTTCCGAGGCTCTTACTTTGAAACCATCGACACTTTAACGTACGTCGAACAAAAGTATGAGATCAAGTTCTCAGAACGCTGGATCTCGTGCGGCTACCTCTCCATCTTCGCCTTCGGCATGCAGTTCGTCCACTCCCTCTTTTTCAAGACGAGCAACGTCGTGAAGCGATGAGGCGCGAGCGCGACGAGTTCGCGCCGATCGCGCCGATCCCTAGACCACACACGTTCATTCAGCTTACCCAATGCAATCAATCTAGTTCATCACGCGTTCGAACGCCGCGTTGCTCCGCGGCACGAACCGCAGACGAGTCCCCCGTCTGCGCGTGGGCTCGTCCAGCTTTGCCGGCGCAACCGGCGCAACCGCCGCCTCACAACGCGCCGACGTGTGTCGTGCGCTCGGCGTCGGCGAATCGATCGCGGTCGGGGGTGAGCGAGGGAATACGACTCATCCTCCATCGCGTCGTCGGCCTTTTTACGTCGTCGTCGTCGTCGTCGCCGTCGCCGACGTCGTCCGGACGCGCATTCACGGACCTTGCTTCCCCTCTCGAGACGTCATGAGCGTGAACGCGACAGCGGCGATCGATGGGACGTCGAGCGCGAAGACGAACGCGAGCGATGGCGGACACTCTGATTCTGCTGCGGTCGCGAGGAGGTGAGACGACTCGTCTCGACTCGAACGCGACGATGGAATAGAAACCGCCCCGTCGACGGACCTCGCGAGCCCGCGCGAAGCGAAGAGGCGACTGACCGATTACCGTGGTCTCCTTCGAAACGACTCGTGCGAACGAATAGATTGCAAAGCGAATTGATGAGCCTGATGACGAGCGCCGATAGTGGCATCTCGGCGTTTCCAGATGGCGATAACATTTTTTCCTGGGTGGGGACCATCGAGGGCGCGCTCGGGACGTGCTACGAGAACCTCAAGTACAAGCTGTCGCTGACTTTCGCGAACGATTACCCATTCAAGGCACCGACGGTAAAATTTGAGACCCCATGCTTTCATCCGAACGTCGATCAGTACGGAAACATTTGCTTGGACATTTTGAAAGAAAAGTGGAGCCCGGTGTACAACGTGAGAACGATTTTGTTGAGCATTCAGTCGTTGTTGGGCGAACCGAATAACGATTCGCCGCTCAACGTCGCCGCGGCGCAGCTCTGGGCGCAACCTGAGGAGTACAAAAAGGTGCTACTGAAGAAATACAAGGAAGATTCGATGTAAGGCGGCAGGTCAGAGAGCACTAGCGCGTGGGACGACTTCCAACTCACGATTCGCGCCGAGGTCGCTTTGCGGCGCTCAGCCGAGATGGTATGCGTGAGCCACGCCACGCTGCGCGAATACTAGGCGACGTTGGACGTCGTGTCGAGTCACGCGATGTAACATTCATCATATCCCACAACCATCCCACAACCAAAACCGCGTAAATCGCCACGCTCCTGCGTCTGCAACTGCAAACCTCGACTGGCGCCCGCGATGGAGACGAGCTTGCGTTACGACACCACCTCGCGTTCGCTTTCGCTCTTCGCCAAGGAAAGATTCACGAATTCGGAAGACGTCGTTCTCACGGTACGCATCGCGATGAGACGCATTCCAACGACGCATTCCGACGACGACGCGCTCGTCGCAATCCGCTGACGCACCGACGCCTTCTTCTCGCGCGCAGGTTTCTGGGAGTCTAGACACTCGCGATGGGCGCATGGACGGTAAAGCACACGTGCGCAAACGACTTTTCTCCCCGGCGAAGTCCTCGCCGCTCGTACCCGATCGCGCGGACATCGGATTGACGTACGAGACGAAGCTGGACGACGTGCGCTACGGCGCGCGGGCGCGCAAAACCGTGGACGTGTCGCCGTCGAAGGATGGGATGAGCACGGTGACATTGAGAGGCGGGGTATCGTACGGGGTGAAACGTTCTAAGCCCTTGATCGAGGGTACGATAGAACTCACGCACAAGGTGTTCAACTTTCAAGAGGACCAAGACTTGCGCTTGCGTGTCGGGTACGATTTGGTGAAGCGGGAACCGTACGCACATATTCGCGAAAACAACTGGAGTTTCAAGACTGATTTCCAAAAGAGTTGGAGCGTGTACTATGACTTGTAGTATGTAATCACAAGATGTGCGAGATGGTTATTAAAAGCGATATAACAACTTACTGTACAAGGCGCGATATATAAATTTTTCCGGAGTCAGGCGGGCGGGCAATTCACGAAAGAGCGAACAAATCGAACCAATCGGCCCTGGAATATGATTGTTTATTGTCGTTTGAAAGCGTGTCACTTTCACGACGCTGCTGCGGCTGAAAAACCCCAAAAGTCGTCGTCGTTTGCGCCGTTTGAGTTGAACGTTTGACGCGGCGTCTTGGCGCGCTTTGCGATCCGCGTCGCTTTCGGATTTTTATCCAAGACGCGCCGCTGATGCGAAGTTCTTTGCTGTACAGAGTGCGGTATGAGTGTCGGTGATTGCGGAGGGAGAGGGAGGCCCGGCAAACCTATGGACGCGCTACGAACGCTTTCCCACGGAGTGCGTTCTCGTTCTGGCGTATTCCTTTCATCCAGCTGTGGCGAATCATCACTGCCAATCATGCCTTTAGACTTCACCGTGGCCACATCGAACTCTTTTACAGCTTCTTTTCTCAGCTCGTCCACTTCAGCCATCGGACGCTTCATGGCGACCGTCTGCGGGGCAGGCTTTCGCTTCGTCGTCACCTTGGCCGTTTTTTGAACTCTCAGTCGCGACGGATTCCTTTGAGCCTTCGAGCCATCTAAAGTCTGCGAACGCTTAATGATATCCCCGACCGCATCGAGTAGTACAGCTGTTTCTAATTCATGATCGCTATCCTGAGGATCGTTTTCGTCGACTCTGTTGGCGGAATACGTTAAAAACTCGAGCAACGCGTCTTGGCGATGCGATATTTTCATTCGTTCCGAGTACTCTAGCTCTGCGAGCGTCTTATGGCAGTCTTCCGGCTTGAAAATGCTCTGCAAACCATCTTCGTCGCTCGCCTCCATCTCGCCTCTCGGTACGACGAGCACACCCGAACGCGACGAAATGAAAATCTTCTGCTCGCCCGTGCGCAAACACTTGACGCCGAGCGCGCACTTTAACTCCGCTCTTCGATCGCAATGGCGAGACATGAGATCCCAGAGTCCGTCTGGACCGAGTGCATCTATCATAGGCTTGACATACGGGCCCGGAAACCCACGAAGAGCTTTCAATTCTAACGATTCTGCGTCGACGAGGAGGTAGTCGGCGTCACCGCCCAAACCTTCGCGCAGTCTATTCGCCATGCTCGCGTTGCGCTCCTGCGAATCGTGTTCATCCATCGACTTCCCACCCGATTGTGGATGAAACAACATCTTGTTCGCCCATTCCAGCTTACTCTCCACGATCTCACGCAAATCTCCTTGAGTCGCGGCGACGCGAACTTGCACCGTCCCGAGCACGACTTGTTGCTTAATGGCCTCCTCCGCGTTTGTAAATACGTACGCGGTCTCGCTGAACGTTCGCGCGCTATCGGTGACGTAGGCCACGCGCAAACACTTGTCGCACCCCGATTCCCGCTTCGCAGGACGTCGGTTCATGCTCAACGACGCTCCACGGCGCGCGTCGAGACCAACAGCCTCGCGCAATTACACACCCCGCGCACGCCCGATGTTTTCGATCGCGCGCGCCGCCGCCGCCGCGCGCGACGCGTCAGAGTCCGGGCGCGACGCTGGTATCGTCTGTCGTCGCGCTGCGATCGTCCGCGCGACTTCGGGATGCTGTATCCGACGCCATGTGCCGCGAGATCGTTCGCGCGCGCCGACCGCGTCTCCGCGGACGGTTTTCGGAGACGGGCCTGCGTCTCGGTTCGCAAACCTCCGATCGGGTTCCAGGCACCCGAGGCGCGCGCAGTCCGGCGACAGATTTTTCATCCCTCGGCGCGCGCGAAATCGGTCGGTCGGTGGGTGCCGGATTTCCGGATTCCCGTCGACGTCCTCGCGCGGACGTCGTCGCGCGGACGTCGTCGTCGTCGTCGTCGTCGTCGTCGCGAGGCGCGTCGCGGCAGTGGAAGACGCGAGCGCGACGCGAGCGCGACGCGAGCGCGACGCGAACCGACGCGAACCGACGACGGTCCGCGCCGCCGCGATCGAACGGCGCGGCGCGACCGAGGCGCGCGCGCGGCGGTTTGCGTTTGATTTGGAATCTCGTCGTTCGTTCGCATCGACGCGCGAGTTTCGTCGGGTTGAGGGCGCGAACGCGGACGACGCGCGAGCGAGGGACGTTGGATGAACGGAGGAATGAGCGATCGACGCGTGATCGCGCTTGAAGATGGTTGGGGGAACATGGAGGTGCGTCGACGGACGATTTGGAATCAAACGCTCGAGGACGCCGAGAGCTCGCGAGGCGCGGGAGAAACGAGACGTACTGACGAGATCGTGACGTTTGACGACGCGCAGGATGGTATCATGAAACTTAGACGCATTCTAGATCAGGAGGATGCGGAATCGTTCACGTCGGAAGAGTACATGAATCTTTACACGTGCGTAGGACGACGCGTTGACCGCTCGCGGGGCGGTTGGGGGCGCGCGCTCGCGCGCTCGCGCTCAAAGACCCCCCGAAACAAGTGGCGCGGTGATCGCATGGACTGACGCAATCCAACAACATTTACACGTTCTTGCAGGACGATTTACAACATGTGCACGCAGAAGGCGCCGTACGATTTTTCCGAAGAGTTGTACAAGCGCTACGAGGCCGCGTTTAACCAATACATCAACTCAAAGGTTTTACCGGCGCTCGTGGAAAAAAAGGGAGAGTACATGCTGAGAAGCTTGATGAGTCGATGGGAAAATCACAAGATAATGGTTCGCTGGCTGTCTCGGTTCTTCAACTATCTCGACAGATACTACGTCCAGCGCCATCACTACGCGACACTCAATCAAGTCGGCGTGGGTTGCTTCCGAAGACTGGTGTACGAAGAAATCAAGCCGAGCATGAAGACGGCGGTGTTGGCCCTCATAGACAAAGAGCGAGAAGGAGAAAAAAGTGATAGAGGTCTCATCAAGAGCATCACGTCAATCTTCGTCGAGATGGGGTTGGGTACGATGGACGCATACCAAAACGATTTCGAAAACGACTTGCTCACGCACACATCATCATTTTACACTCGCAAGGCGACGCAGTGGATCGCTGAAGACTCGTGTCCGGCGTATCTCATCAAAGCGGAAGAGTGTTTGCATAGCGAACGCGAACGTGTGCAACAATACTTGCATCAGAGCACCGAGTCGAAGTTGATATCAAAGGTTGAGCAGCAGCTCCTCGAGCAGTACGAAACTGAGCTGCTGGAAAAGGAGAATAGCGGTTGCGCAGCGCTCTTGGTTGACGACAAGAAGGAGGACCTAGCCCGCATGTTCCGTCTCTTTAGCTCGGTACCGAAAGGATTGGCGCCGATAGCTCAGATTTTCAAAACGCACGTTCAAAAAGAAGGGATGAGCCTGGTGAATTCCGCCGAACAGGCGGCGGCGGCGATGAAAGGGAACAAGGAAAAGCCGACGACGTCTACGTCGATTGAACAGGTCTTTACTCGAAGTGCGATCGACCTGTACGACAAATATAGTGGTTATGTGAACGATTGCTTTGGTTCCAACGCACTCTTCAACCGCGCGCTCAAGGAGGCTTTTGAATACTTCTGCAACAAGGGCATCGGTGAAATCTCGACGGCGCAGCTACTCGCAGATTTTGCGGATAAGCTGTTGCGAAAGGGTGGGAGCGAAAAGTTGAGCGATGAGAAGATGGAAGAGACGCTGGATAAAGTTGTGAAGCTCTTGGCATACATCAGCGATAAGGATATGTTTGGGGAGTTTGCTAGCAAAAGGCTTTCTCGACGCCTGTTGCAAGACACGTCTGCGAGTCAGGATTATGAGCGCTCCATCTTGAGTAAACTCAAGACGTCGTGCGGCGCGCAGTTTACATCGAAGATGGAGGGTATGGTGAATGATGTGCAGTCTGCGCGAGACACTCAAGATGTGTTTGAGAGATGGGTAGACGAAGACGCTGCTAATCGCAAGACTTGCATCGATTTCAACGTCACCATCTTGACGCACGGTTTCTGGCCTTCATGGAAGCCCATCCAGGTGGAGCTGTGTGACGAGTTCGCGCAGTGTGTGGAAACGTTTCAAACTTTCTATGATGCTAAGATGAGCCAAAGAAAGCTCACGTGGGTGCATCAACTCGGAGCAGTCGTGCTAAACGTCAAGTACGAAGCCAAGACTATAGAAATGCACATGCAAACGCCCCAATGCTCTGTTTTGTTGCTCTTTCGGAATGAAAAAGAGCTGTCGATGCAAAAGGTCATAGAAAAGACAAAAATGCCAGCTGATGCCGTGAAGCGAGCGCTCTATTCGCTCTCGTGTGCCAAGTATAAGATTCTGAACAAGTCCCCCGAGGGCAAGACGGTGAATCCCGAAGACGTCTTTTCGTTTAACGAAAAATTCACCGATCGTTCGCGACGCATCAAGATTGCATTGCCACCTCCCGATGAGAGAAAAGCTACGATTGAGAACGTCGTACAAGATCGCCGTCATGCCATCGATGCAGCCATCGTGCGAGTGATGAAGACTCGCAAGGCGTTGGCATACAACGAGCTCGTCGTCGAAGTCGTGAACCAACTCCAACAGAGCTTCCTCCCGGAAGCAAAGATGATCAAAATGCGAGTCGATGACCTCATCAACAAGGAATACATCATGCGCGACGAAGAAAACTCGCAAGTTTTCAAGTACATCGCCTAGTTAGTTTACTGCAAATGAGAGATACGCGGCGCAACACTTGTTTTCAATCAAGGACGTTCGTAACAAATTACAACTCGGTCCGCTCTGTCTCCCTCCCCCATACTAATGTGTCTAACAAGTCCTCTCGCACGCTCAAAGAGTGACGTGGTTGGGGCGCTTGTACTTGATGATCGTCTTGGAGGCCTTGCTCGGGTGACGAGTCACCTTGGTCACGACCGGGAAGGACAAGTCGTCTTGAATGAACTGGCGCGTGTTCTCGCGGCGAACATCCTTGTCGGCAACCTCCGCAATCTTAATGATTTGCAAGCACGAAGCACGCACACGGTGGCGGGAAGCCATTTCCTCGTAGAGCGCATCCACCGCCGCGTTCATCGTCGTCTCGCGGTACTCCTTATACGAGTTGTGGTAACCCGTGCGGGACTGGTAACGGATCCAGATGCCGAAGTTCTTCACGGTCGTCGTGTCCGCCTCAAAGATCTATTCGTCATTGTGAACGAATCAACACTCGTCAGTCTCTCATTCCGCGTTTTTCATCGTCGCGACGCGCGTTTAACACGATTCGCGTCGCTCAAAGTCGCGTTCGCGTCCGCGTCCCGCTCTAGGGCTTTCACCCATCCACAAAGACGCACCTCGTTGCACGCGATGATTTGGCCGTTCGCCTTCTTCACCTTCTTGAGGCGAGACATGAAGTACCAGAACTTCGATCGCGCCTTGACGTCATCGAGCGCCCACAACTTCATGCGGAACACCTCCGGCTCGGGGTGCGCATCGGTCGGCACGTGTCGGCCGACGACTTGGTATTGGTGGTACTGCGTCGAGCAATCATTCGCGCGTTTTCTCGTCAGTCGATCGTTCGTCGAGCGCTTCGATCGCGCGCATCGCGAGCATGAAATTATCTTCCCCCGAACGCGCCGCCGCGCGCGCGACGTCCGCGCGCGCGTCCCACCGCGCGCGCGTCGTCCCATCGTCCCGTCGTCGCCCGTAGGGTTTCGCCGCGATCGCTCCGTCCGACGCTTTCGCGTCTCGCGTCGCGCGCGCCGCGCCGCGCGCGCCGCGCGTCGCGCGCGCGCGTCATCGTTTTCGCATCTCGCGCTGTCCACCGCGCGCGCCACGCACCCTAATTTTCGCCATCGTTCGCGACGCGTCGAGTAAAGAGGTCGATGGCGCGGCGCGATGGCGCTCTTCACCGCGGGGCGAGCGACACACGGACCCTCCGGGTATCACACACGCCACCAGACACCCCCCGAAACGGCCGACGCCGACGCGCGCGCCGCACGCGGCGACGCGCGCCGGCGACGCGCGCGCGATGTCGCACGTCTCGGCGCGCGCGGCGATGCGGTCGTCGTCGACGTCGACGGCGACGAGGACGAGGACGAGAACGACGCGCGCGCGCGGAGGGGATCGCGCGGCGCGCGGGGACGGTGGAGGAGGCGCGATTGCGACGGTCGAGCGCGGTTCGGCGCGCGCGACGACGCTCGGAACGCGCGCGCGACGGCGAGTCCTCGCGCGCGGGACGGCGTCGAGCGGAGACGAGGGACGAGAGCTTCGAAGACGCGCGGCGGCGGCGGTGGGGCGAGCGGCGGCGGCGAACGCGAGCGCGAGCGCGTCGGCGAACGCGCGGCGACCGAGAGTGGACGATGGAACGCGCGATGGAGCGGTCGGGGACACCGCGTTCGAGCGGTCGGGGGGATTACTGTACGTGCGAAATTTCTTTGAACCCGAGACGTTCGAGCGCGTGGCGGCGGAGTGCGAAAAATTGCGCGCGAGCGTGACGCCGGAAAATAGAGCGTGCGCGCGGCAGAGGCTGGGTGTCATGGTACCGTCGGATAATTTCGTGCACGAAGCCTGCGTGGCGAGCTCGGTTTCTGATCGCCTGCGATCGTTATTGCTCGGTGAAAATGACGACGCGGGTGCGTTGGTCGCCGGCGACGTACCCGTGGAATTCAGAGTGTACCCCGTCGGCGGGTCGATGGACTGGCATAAAGACGTCGCGTTGTACACGAAACCGCAGTATGAAATAGTATTCACGGTGACAAACACGAGTGATAGTACGACGGAGTGGGAAGATGAGAGAACTGGAATGCGTTACGGCGGCTGGACCGAGCCAAACTCGGTCATCATCGTTCGCGCGGATGGCGCTCCGCACAGAGTGACGGGCGTGACGAGAGGTGAGCGTTCGATCATCAAGTTCGTGCTCACGCAAACGCTGGAGAAGACGGATGATTTCTTTGATAACCTTCTCATCTACACGTAGTCAGTTAGTGGCTAAACAAGTTGTTGTATAATACAGTTTAGCGAGGCATCCGAAATGCCAAGTATCGCCGAACCCATCGCTCGTAATCCTCGCGTATGATCTCCCAAATCGCGAGAGACAGCTGCTCTTTCTTCGTCGGAGGGTGAATCATCGTCTTCACTACTGTGTTTCGCAGGGCGATGTTCGATTTTTTGTTCACGCCAGCGGAGTGACGCCAAATCGCCGACTTTGTTCGATCTGCGACGTCGATGGAGTCACCAAATCCGAATCGCTCGCCAGCTTCAACGATTCTAAGCCTGACCGCGGGTGCTTGCAAGACGTGTTCTACGCAACTCGACACGTGGAAGTCTACGGCGGCGATCGGTATGTCGTCGCGGCGCATGAAACCACCCCACGTCTTGGCTGCATCCGTTGCTTCTCGCGCGGCGTCGAATGCGAGTTCGAGATACGAAAGCCACGGCGACTTATCGTCAATGATTTCCGGATTGCGCAGCTCGTCGTACTCGAGCGGTACATCATTACTTTTTGCCGTCTGCTTGAACCGATTGAACCATACGTGCGAAAAACCGTGTAACATGGCGACGTCTCCGGGCATTCCGCCAAAGTGCGCACGAATCATCAAAGCCTGAACGACGGTGGCCTCGGCCGCCGGCAACGCGGCCTCGACGTCATTGAGCGCGAGCATGCCACTGGCTGAATCGCCAGCGACGCCGTACGAAACGCTATCTTTGATGCGGATAGCCGCCATTTCGCCAGCTATACGAGCCACCGCGGCGCGCAACGCGTCCGTCGGCTCGAATCCTTTGCTCGTCGCGCACATGAGCCACGTCAACAGTACGACATCTGGATGCAGGATAGCATCTTCTAATGAAATGATCACGAGTCTACGGACGCATTCGATGAGCGCTTGCGGGTCTAAACACATGTGCATGGCTACGCGCGAAGCAGCAGCAGCGCGACCTCGCCTGATATTCTTCTGCAATGCGGATTTGATCACGCTCAACTTGAGCTGTTCGCCATCTGCACTCGCTCGACTCGCGCGAACTTCAGCGTACTCTTTCGCGTCCCGTAACGCTTCGCGCAACGCGTTCTCTTGATCTGGACCATCGTCGCTCGCGACGTCCGTCATCAACTTTAGCGTCGTCGAACACGTCGTACCGCTCGCCAATTTCTCTTTAACCACGACTTGACTCGCCCACTTCGCCGAAGATTCCGCCTTAATAGATTTCCCCAACGACAACGACACGTCCCAACGTGAACGCGCCGCGTCGTAGGTCAACAAAAATATGCGCTCGCGCTCGCGCTCGCGCTGCGCCGCCATCATGCTCGCGAAGGCGTTCGTCGCCGGTTTTGGTTTTGTCGCCGGCTGTTTCTCGGCAACCTCAGCATCGCTGTCGCCATCCTCTCGACGTTCACGTATAATGCACGTCCCGACGTGAGATTCCAAAAGCATCTTGGCAACGTTCTTTGCGCATAAAGGACACCGTTCGAATCGCGACGATGAATCCGTGGAAGTTCGCGCCTTCTTCGCGCCGTCCGCCGCGCTCGGCGTCTTAACAGCCGGTGCAAAATACGCGGCGATGCTCCCTCGTTTATGCGTCATCGCCCGAGACGCGCGCTCACCGCGAGTTCACAGTGTTCGTCGTCACCTCTCGCACACTCACTCGTATCGCCTCGCTCAATCCTTTCGCGTCGTGCAACGACTTCGTAATCAAGATTTGAACTCTCGCGATGGCGTCCTTGGGTTCGATTTTCGACGTCGTCGCGGCGTGGCCTCCGATCTTCTTGCGCGATATGGGAAAGTCGTTCGCGCGCGTCTCCCTCGAGCGTTTCATCGACGCGCGACGCGCGGACGAGTGAAGTCGGTGCGCGAGGCGCTGAGTTGTTTTGATTTGCTCGGGCTATCACAGCTATCGCGCTACTTCTACAGTTCTACTCTTTTCCTTCTTTTCCTTCTTTTGCTTCTTCTCCTTCTTGTCCTTCTTCTCCTTCTTCTCCTTCTTCGCCTTTTCGTTTTTCCGACGCGCGTCGTTCTTCGCAACGTCGTCGTCGTCGTCGTCGCCGAAGTCGGTTCGTCTGACGCCCGTCCACTCGCTCTTCAACACGCCTCTGCCGCCGAGACCTCGCTTCGTGCCCTTGGCGACGTTTGTTTCGTGCGCGGATTTAAATAAAGCCTCTTGATCGTTCTCGGTGAATCCCTTGCCGCGCTTAGCGCGATCGGCGCCGTCTTCGTCGTCCGCGGCGCCGTCGTCGTTCAAGTCGCGCTCGCGTTTCGAGCCGACCAAGCCGCCCCAGGCGAAACCCGCGCGCGTCCACCAATCGCTGAGTTTGGTGCTCAAAGACTTTTCACCCTCGTACGACACGCCCGAAGGTCTCACCGTCGTTTCGACCGCACCTTCGCCGTCGGATTTGCGCTTTTTCTTGTCCTTCTTAGACTTTTCCTTTGGCTTTTTCTTCGTCTCCGCGGCGGCGGGCGCCGACGCGCTCCCGCGTTGAATCCCATACTTGGCCAACTGTTCCGCCTCAAACTTTGCGATGCGTTCGAGCTTACCCACGCGCCCACCGAACGTGGATCCGCGATGATTATCCTCCGCCAGCTCTCGCATGAGCTGCAAATCGCTCTTCGATCCGCTAAACGCCACGCCGTCGCGTCCCGTCGCCGTCCCCAGTCTCGCCGCGACTTCATCCTCGCTCGAATCCTCGCTCTCGCTCGAGTCTCCATCGCGTCCCGACGTCGACGTCGACGACGTCGTCTTCCCATCCTCCTCGCCTCCGACGACGCGCGCAATCTTGCTCGCCGCGTTCGCGTACGTCCCCTCCCACCACTTTTCGTCCCACGCGTACCTCGTCTTCCTCTTCCCCACGCCCGCGTTATCCTCGCGCTTCACCACCTCGATCGCCTCCGCGCGTCCGTGTCGTCTTTTCCCCAGTCCATCGCCCCTGTCGCGCGCGCGGGGTCGTTCGCGCGCCGTCAGTCTCCGCTCTTCTCTTCGGGGTCGGGCGTCCCGCCGCCGGTCGTCGGTCGCGTCGGTCGCCTCGGTCGTCGGTCGCGCGCACTTGGACCATCCCATCGCGCGCAGCACGCGCTCGCCCATGCCGCCGTACGACTTCGCCCCCGGCGCGGCGTCGTGCGTCGGCACCTTCATCGCGTCGTCGCCCGCGCGCGTCTCTGCGGGCAACCGTACCCTGTACGCGAGTCGCCGTCGCCGGCAACCCCCCTGCGCCGCACCTCGCAGCGCGCTGCACGCGCGAGCGTCGCGAGCGAAACCCGAGACGCGCGTCGCGAGCGATGTTTAACGCGATGCCGCGCGCGTCGCTCTCGCCCGCGTCGTCCTTGTTCACCTCGCCTCGCGTCGGCGTCGATTCGGACGTGTCTTTGACGAGTGTTGTGGATAACCACCATCGGCGGGCGCGCGTCGTCGGTCGTCGCGCGCGACACGTCGCGCGCGCGTCCGAGGTCGACATCGACGCTGGTAAGTACATGCTCGAGCGCGAGGACTATCTGTTCGTCGATTGCCGTTCGTGGAAGGAGTACGACCGCTCGCACATCACAAAGCCGCCGGCGAAAACAATCAACGTGCCGCTCGCGCAGGACGCGAGCGTGGAGGATTGGGTGAAAGCCGCGCGAGAAAAGACGCGACCTGGTATGAAATTGTTGATCGTCGACGCCGATGGGGCGAGAGTGGCGGAGTTGGTAAGCGGGCTCGAAGCCGCGGGCTACACGAACGCAGTCCCGGTGGCGGGCGGCTACGCGGCGTGGACCGCCAAGTACACCACGTTCGGGCGTAAAGTGCCACCGAAAGGGAAATTCGTGAGTACGGGGAAGGAGGCGTTGAAGAGCGGGTTGGATCTCGATCCCAACGTCGCGAGCGCGTACGAGGAAAACTGGGGTCGAGCGCCGCCGAAGTACGGCGAGGAGGCCAAGTCGGACTGAGACCACATTCGGCCGATCGCGCGTGTAATTAAAGCATTGATGTCAGAAACGTACATTTCAGAAATAACCTTCGCCTGCGCTCGGCGTCGTTTCGTGGAGGACGGTTCGCCGCCGTCCGCGTCGCGCGTCGCGCGAGCTCGATGACGACCGCCGCGACGGTGCGAGTATCGCCAGACTTTGCCTCGCCTCGCGCTATGAGACCGATACCCGGTCCCGCAAACGCCTTCGCGTCGCGTGAAAACATCGCACACGCGCGCGCGAACGGTGAAGGCGACGAAGGTGCGCGTGAGGCGACGCCCAACGACGCGACGAGTTCAAATCCCGCGGCGACAGCTGAAGATGTCCTCGACGCCGCGCTCTTCGCGTCCGCGCCTTGGCGCCGCGCGCTGGACGCCATCGACGTCGAAAACTTCGACCCGAATCGTGCGGAGTGTAAATACAACGTCGCTTGGTTGCGTCGCGGTGGATGGCGATCGGGAAGGGCGCCGCGCGTGGCGGGCGCGCTTCGCGAGCTCGGCGCTACGTCGAACGGCGACGGCGCGGGAACGCTGTGCGATCCCACTGGTGAGATTAGAGTCATCGTGCATCGGGAATTGATGATGAGTGAGCGTGCGCTTGCCTCGGGCTGCGCGGTGGTGCTGCGAGACGTGCCGGTGTTGAGTGTGGATGCCACGGCGCACGCGCTCGCGGTGACGAGCGAAAACTTAGTGGCGGTGTTTGAGGCAGACGTCGATGCGTACGCTGCGAGCGCAGCGAAGCGAACGAGAATCGAGCGCGAAGCGTTGCGAGAGCGGTTAAGAGAAAGCGCGGTGATCGAAGCGGTGAGCGGAGTCGACTGGGAAGACTTTGAAGACGTCGCCGGAGATTTTTCCGGGTACGGCGGCGACGCGCCACCCTCGGCTGAAATCGACCACAACGCGCGCGATGAAGAGACAGTGCACACGGACGAAATGATGAATGATGTGACGACCGCGCCCACGCCCGATGGACCGAGTGACTTCGCGCTGCAGCTTGCGGCGCTCTACGCCGACGACGGGGACGCTTGAGTGCTTGACTGCATCGGCGATCTCTTCATAACCTCGCGCGCGAGAACGACGACGACGAACCAGCGGACTCGTGTTGACGGCGAGATAATCGACAAGCGCTCGTGCAACGCCTGGCGATGGCGTCAATCCCGACGCTACGCATCGCTTACGCCACGGGTAACCACGGCAAGTTTGCCGAAGCCAAGCACGTATTCAACAGACCGGAAAACCTCGCGCGAGCGAACGTGATTCTGCAGCAGTTCGACGTGGACACTGTTGAAATACAAGGCTCAAAAGTGGACATCAGCAAGCACAAGCTCAAAGAGGCGGCGACGATTCTTTTTCAAGAGGCAGATGCGGGCGATTTTGATTACCTCCTCGTCGAAGACGTGTCACTCGATCTCGACGCCTTGAACGGATTCCCGGGGCCCTATTGCAAACCCATGCTTGAAGCGATCGGACCCGATGGACTATGGGACGTGATGTCCCGGTACGAAGATCGTAACGCGACGGTTACGTGCACGGTTGGAGCGATGGCCGTGCGAGCGGGGGGCTCTCGCGAGACGAATGTGTTTATCGGCTCTATCAGGGGAACGATGGTGCCTCCGCGAGGTGAAGTCAAGCACGGCAAGGCGTCGTGGAACAGCGTTTTCCAGCCCGCGGGATTCGCCAAGACGTTTGGAGAACTGCAGTTCGTGGAGCAAGCGGAGATTTCGCACAGGCGCATTGCGCTTGAGAAGTTTTTAGGAAACGCAATCGAGGCGGCGACAGAGGTCAACTGTTAGAAGATCTTGTAGCATGATTATTAGCCATATATAGATAGAACGGTGTCTCGTTAGTAGTACGTCGGATCATCGCGCGAGTTGCGAGACGGCCTCGCCCGTCTAGCATCGCCGTCGTCCCGAAACGGTCGCCTTTCGTCTTCGTAATACTCGTCCACTTCGTACTCATCTCTTGAGCGACCACCGCGACGTTCATTTTTACTTCGCGACTTGCCGAGCTCGACCGATCGTCGACCGATGAGAAACCAAATCCTAATCAACAATAGTGCGCGGCTCGGAAGCGAAAATAATTCCTCGACGACAATGTCTCGCCATTCTGCGAGCTGCCGAGCGTCGTTTTGCGACGAAACCTCCATGACGGCTTCGTCGTAGTCATCTAACGGCTCGTGATCGTCCGCGAACTCTTCTTCGTGGAAATGCCGACCCAACCTGCGCGGTTGGCGTTTCGCGCCGGCGTTTCGCGCCGCAACCGCCACGTTCGCCACCGCGGCGAATATCGCGAGCGTCGTGATCCCGGCTGCGAGTGGAAGCACTTGCGATGAGGGTGTCGCGCTCACACCGACGCTCGATCGGCCACTGTTGCCGTCGAAACCTAGCGTGCTTCCGAGTGCGCCAGTCAGCGCGTTGAATGGATTTTGAGCCGTTTGGCGCGAGAAGGACGACGCGTCGCTCGCTGCCGACACCCCTCGTCGCGTTGTCATCGCCGACGACGCGCTCTGCGGAGATTTGCGCAAGTCAATCGCCAATGTAGGCGCTGTTCGACCCGTGGCTTCTTCAGCGAACTCGAGCAAAGCGCCGACGCTTCTGTCGGCGCTCGCGTGGCGGTACACCGGCCCTTTGCCCGCGGGCAAAGCGACGATGGTTGGAAAAGTCTTGGCGCGAAAGTATTTCGCCGCAAACTGCTTCATCTCAGCGCTATCGCATCTCAGCCGGCACACGCGCACGGTGGGGTCGTTGGCGTAGCACACCGCTACCGCCGTCCACGCCGGCTGCACGTCGTCGCACCATCGGCAATTCTCCGTCTCCACCAGCAGCATCACCGTCTCGTCCCTGTGCGTCAGCATCCCCACCACATCATCTCGCGTCAACTCTTCCACCGCGCTCGCGCTCACCACGGCGTGCGTTCGCGTCGTCGGCGCGCTCATCCGTCTCTGTTCGCTCCTCGACCGTCTCGCTCGCGCGAACTCCGCGTCGCGTTCTCGTTCGCTCATCGCCGTCGTCCGTCGACTCCCGTACTCTCCCACTTCACCTCGTCTCCATCGTCCATCATCATTCGTCGTCGGAATCAACAGCCGCTGTCCGACGTACAGCGCCGGCGCGTCTTCGTCGTTTCCTTCGTCGTCGAACCGAATCCCATTCGCCTCGCACACCGCCTCCGCGCTCGTCCCGTGCGCTCGCGCGATCTCGTTCAGCGTGTCCCCGTACATCACCGTGTGCACGTCGTAATCATCCCGATCCCGATCCCTCGCTCGCGCGTCGTTCGTTCGCGACGCCCGCGCCGTCGTCGTCGTCGTCGTCGTCCCGCGCGACCGTTGGCGACGATTCCGCCGAAGACGACGCCCGTCGCGCGTCGCGCCGCGCTCGATCGCGCGCGTCGACGCCGCGCCGCGCGTCGCGCGCGTCGACATCGCGGTCGTCTCCTTCGTGCTTCGCGCGCGCCGCACTGCCGATCGCGCCGCGCCTCGACGTCGCGCGGCGCCCTTCCCGCCCTCGTCCAGATTTTTTCGTCTTCGCGCGCGACGGGGCCTCGCCGGCTCGAGGGGCCGCGACGCGTCGGGTGACGATCGCGCGCGGCCACCGGTGCGCGCTGAAGCGACGAGAACGCAAAGAATTTTGGTACAAATTACAATTTTTCAGCCGTCGTCCGTTTCGTATTCGCTCTCTTCGTCGTCGCCGTCGTCTGTCTCATATTCGTCGTCGTCGTCTGTCTCATATTCGTCTTCGTCGTCGTCGTCGTCGTACCGCGTAACCGCGGGTCTACGACCGTGTAGAGCGCGGCGGAGTAGTGCTCGGCCGAAATGAAGATCATCTTCCGCGTCGTCACTGTCGCTATCGATGAAGTCAGAGTCGTATTCGCTGGAATCGTCGTCTCCCGAGTGCACGCCTTCGCCGTCGTCGTCGTAACGCACCCAATCGACCTCAGCCTCGCGCACCATCTCGCGTAGACTGTTAATTTGATGCCGAATGCGCGCTTCGTTGATGTTTACCCGACCGTCTGCATCCTCAATGCGTTCTTCCGAGTCTTCGTCCGAATAATCTTCTTCCCATCCATCGTGGTCCATGTTCAAAACCATGGGCTCGATCTCTTCGTGCTCGTCTTCGACGTCTGATTCGTCATCGGCTGGTCGTAGTCTCCCAACTTCGTGCAGACGCACGGTTGACTCGTGTGTGTTCAAGATATCATACTCCACCGTAGCGCAAAGAGTGTCGGAATTCACATCCCACGCGGCGTCAATCATGCCCGAAGGAACGTCGACAGTGCAAATATCTGAATAATCGAGCATGTCGATGGTACAAAAAGAATGCTTGTACGGATGATGACACTTGCGCAAGGATGAAAGCGGTGGCTCGTTTCTAGGGTGTAAAATGTGCGCCATACCCACGGTGCCGGTGAGGTTGAACTTTAGCGCTGCACGGTCGAGTGAAGGCACCACGCGGAGCAAGCGTGATGACCGAATGTCCCACACTTCCCGCCCGATAATGATTTCGTTTCCTCCCGGATGGAAACACGCGCCCGCAGCCTCTGAATAACGGTCGAATCGTCGAATTGGCTTATCATTCGCCAATCGTACATCCCAGAGTACTTCATCCCACAAAATCAAGTCGTCGCTTGGAGAAAATGAAACTTCGTCGTTGTTTTTCGTCAATAACGGAGGGCCGCCAGTGTTCGAGGTGAGCCTGCGTGTAACGCGATGTGTTTCCATGTCCGCGAGCTCGACGACTGATTCGAGGCTACCGCTGACAAATTGAGAGCCCGTGGAGTTTATGGCGCACCCAGAGTGACCAGAGCACCAAAGCATGTAGGGCGCATCGTCTGGATTCGGGAGGCTCCAAATTGAGCAGCTTTCCACCGACGTAACGGCGAATAACGGTGTCGGGCACAGCGGACCAGCCGCCGCAATCTTGCGAATGGCGCCACTGACCCTCCCTGGCGTGGCGGCTATTTCCAAGAGCTCTCCAGATATGTGGTCGTACAGATGAAGCTCGCCGTCATTGTCACCGATGATGATTTGTTCCGGCACGCCATACAAGAAAGACGCGGCGGTGAATAAGCAATCATTGCCCCGAATCGCGCGCAGCGGTCTGAATCTGCTGTACACAAAGTGTCGATCAGCTCGACGCATGCCGGCATCCCAGCCAGTCACGTTAGCCCACTCACGCTGGCGAAGACGAGCCGTCAAGTTTCGCGGTGCTTCAAGAATACGTTTTGGCTGAGGACACTGATGCGGCGCAAGCAAAGAGAAGGGAGCGCACGCCGTAATCGGCGCGGCGCACTGCCGATGCTGAGCTCGGAGGTATTGCGTCAGAATAGAATCTAATCGCGAACGCACGCCACAACCCGTTTCACCGCGTGGTGCATCGGAGACCAACACACCGGGTGTAGGAAACTCTTTGTGAACGCGCTCCTTCACGCTTGGCGATGGTGTTTGGTGTTCATTCGCACAGCAGGCGCGTTCTGTTGCACCAACTGCAATGGGTGGTGTGATAAGAGATTTCCGTATTTCTTCTCCGTTAGTTTTTCGCTTTTTGCCTCGTCGTGTGCTGCAAGGAGTAACAACAATACCATTTGCTCCTGGTTTGCTCGTTTTGACCGAATTGACCGAAGTTGTGACCACTGCGGGTGAAAGTTTGCTGGCTCGACTTGATTCTCCACGCCGTGGCCCTTTGCGCGGCGGCGCTTGAGTGGAGCCTTGCTCGAGCCCAAGAGTGAACGGTTCGCCCGCAATCCCGAGCATACCGCGTGCCGCACCAGTCATTCTCGATCGTGGTGCACGCCGATACATCTTTGTGCGAGCTGTCTTGCTCTTGAAATTTAGCTTGAGGCGCGGCGCAGGCGAAGGACACAAACGACCTACACTCGCGCTGCGACCCGGGCGCTCCATCCCCGCCTCGTCCACGAGCGAAGCCGCGGTACTCGTCAAGCCAGCCGCGACGAGATGCTCATGCATTATTTGTAAAAGCTCGTTGTGCGGATATCGAACTTTAGTTGCAGCTGCAATCAAGTGTCGTTCGAGTTTCGCCAGAGGCGGCGCCGCAGCGTCGGACGCCACCGCGGGCGTCGTCGCTTTGACGTTTGCAAACCCTGCGGTTGCCGCGATGAGCTCCACGGCGCATCGATGAAACTCTGTGGCGGCAGCCTGAACCGTAGCAGCTGTACCGTTTTCGCGCTTCGAGTCCACGATCGCTAGTTCGTCAAACGCGGAGTGTTGCGTCGTCCCCGTCTCGCGCAAAAGCTCTGAAAGATGCCGCGCTATTTGCAGCGTCTGTAGAGTGTTTGCGATTGACGCATCGCGAGATAACCCGAGCAAGGCACGACAACAAAGTGCTCTAGATATGTTCATAGACGGCTGAGGTAACGTCTTCGACGTTTTAAACAGCAGGTTGAGCAAAGACTTAACGCCAAAAGCCTCTCGGATATGTTTCCGCCCCGCCTCAAACGTTTCCTCCATTCGCGCGTAGTCAAAAACTGAGAACGACTTGCCATCGATGCTGTGAGAGCGCTGTAACTTCCCACTCTGTGATTTAGCATCGGTACTATGCAAGGCGTAAGGGGGAGAAACGAGATTGCAAACGACTTTCAAAGCCTCGACCACGGCTTCAGTGTCGACCGCCTCTGCCGCATTCTCGACGACATCTATGAGAACGTACCCAGAAGAGTAATATTCATCAAATTGCGCCTTTGCCGTGTGCACTCTTCCAGTGGGATGTGACGTCACAATCTTTAAAACGCTTAAAGATCCCAAAACGCACTCGCGAAGAGTTTTTTCACCCGGAGCCAAAGTGAGCAAGTCGAGCATCACCTTCGGCCCTTTTTGCGCCACGAAGGCTTCTATGACGAGCCACGACTTGGTTTGCATGACGGCGGCGATGCGCTTTTGGCGACTCACTAAGCTAAATAGTCGCTCCGTCGCATCGTATCCGATATCCATCGCTTGTAGCATCGCACGATTATTGGTGCTCGTACTCTTCTTCGATTTGCCCATCACCTTTTCTTCGATCGCTTTGACGTGTTGCGCAAAATGCGCGCGCATGTACTGTCTAAGCAACAAGCTCACGTGATCTCCAGTCTCTTTCGCCTGCGAAATCTCGTTCGGAGACATCGATGGGCGCACCTTATCTACGTCTACAACCATCACTGCCAACGTCCGAAGGACGTCAAGGACGAGCTTGAGGCCAGCCTCCGCGTCAAACGCCACGACGACGACGGGGATTTGCATGGCAAACGTCAGGAACAATGCGGCTTGACGACGCGCGTACTCGTTGCTGCAATCCAAAAGCTCGAGCGATACTTTCACATATCGTCGTGCCAAGTCCACCTGCGGCGACACGAGACGTTCGAGCGCCGTGGTGATGCTCGCGATACCGAATAGGCAGCGCGTCAAATTGTAGTACGTCATAGGCCCTCTGGGAATGTTTAGCAACAACTTTGCGCCACCGGCGTCAATGAAAGAAATCGCAAACTTCCGATGCGCCAGAAACGCACTGACGATAGAGAGCGCTTCGGATAGTTGAGGATCTCCAGGCCAAGCCGAAGTTTCTCCGTGGTGCCGCTTGAAGCCGTACTTCTCAAGCCACCCGTTTTCGCGGGGTCCCGCGACGAGACGCAGAGAGAGTTCGAGGACACCGTGCTTGAGTGCCTCTGCAAAACACTCAACATAATCGCCTATTGCTCCCACACACGTCAAGCGCGCTTGCATTAACGAGCGATGAAGATCGTCGTGATCGCCCGCATCGAGTCCGCTCGAGCAACCTTCGCCGGCGTCCTCGGCTAAACGCAACGTGTCCTCGCAAGAAATTTCCCACGCGGGCATGTCTTCGCCACCGCGACAGATCAACCGCACGAGCGGTATCAACAAACTCTCCATCACCCCGTTTCGTATGTTATCGCTCGCCGCGGTATCCGTGACGAGTAACGAGCAAAGCGCGCCCATCGCGTACGTCTTCAGCCGCCGCATGTCCAATTCCGCCGTCGGCCCGAGCAAGTGTTCGTTATCTCGCCTCGCCTCCATCGCTTGCACGTACGACCGACCCTCAAACGCGATCTCGCTCAGCACGTTGCAATACAAATCTTTCGTCGCATCATCGAACGGAAGGATTGAACATTTTTGCGCGTTTCGCATTCGGCACCCCAACCCGCACGCGCGCATCACCCGCATCGCTCCCGCTTGCTCGCACAGTGCGCTGACGTACATCTGCTCCCCCACGGCGATGTCAACGATCGACCGCCGCCACTCAGGCTTGAACGGCATGTCATCGATCGCCTTCAGCCCGGCGTACTCGCGTCGGAGCGCGCTCGAGCACGACCCGCTGAAATCCTCAAAGCCTCGTTCCTCGCGTTCGATCGCGCGCGCCAGCGCGTGATACGACCGCGTCGCATCGTCAATAGCGCCTCGCGTGCGCGCCGCGACGACGCTTTTCCACGCCTCCTCCATCTCGCGCGCGTTTCGTTTCGATTCCGCCGCGAACGTCGACGCCGCCAACTTCTCCACGCTCGGCGGCACCGCGTGCTCGCGCGTTCGACGCCCCCGCGCGCGAGGCGTCGCCTCGCCGCCCGCGCCGCCGCTCGTCGTCGCGCGCGGCATCGCGTCGCCGCGCGGCATCGCGCGCGCGCCGCTCTGCCGAGCCGCCGGCGCGTCGCCGGCATTCGTCGACGCGTTCGAGTCGGCACAGACGCGCTCGCGAACGCATCGCGCGCCGAACGAGCGCGACGACTCGGCGTCGCTCGGTCGCGCGCGTCGTCGGACCTCGCGCCGCGCCCGTCGTCCGCGTCGCTCGCGCGCGCGCGTTCGGACGATGTTTCGATTGACGACGACGTCCCCGGCGTTGGCGACGCGATGCGCGCTCGGACGGCGCATCGCGGGCGCGCATCGCGCGCGAATGACGACGTGCAACGCACGGCGGCACGATGTCGTCGGAACGCGCGTCGTGGGCGCGCGACGAGACGCGAGGACGCGATGGACGGGGGCGGGCGCGAGCGCGGCGGCGAGCGATAAGGCGAACGCGACGGCGAGCGACGCGGAGCCGGTGAAACTGCTGACGAGCGATGAGAGCGAGAATTTGTTGAAAATACGACACACGGTGCGTTGGAAATGCGAGGCGTGGGGAGACTTGCGTCGGTGGTGGATCGGACGACGACGCGCGAGGGGCGAGCGGAGGGGGTTTGTGCGCGACCTGAACCACGCAGGGACGAAAGGAGACTGACGATGGGTTCGCTGATTTTACGCTTCGCAGAGCGCGCACGTGATGGCGATGGCGGTGCAAAAGGTGTTTCCGAGCGCGCAGTGCACGATCGGGCCTTGGATCGACCGGGGATTTTATTACGACTTTTACTACCCAGAGGGTTTCACCGATCAAGACATGAAGAAGATTCAAAAGGAAATGTATAAGATTATTCGCAAGGATTACCCGCTTCGCAGGGAGGAAGTGTCGCGAGAAGAAGCCGAACGCCGAATCCGGGAGATTAACGAGCCGTACAAGCTCGAAATCTTAGAAGCCATCAAGACGGAGCCGATTACGATTTATCACATCGGCGACGAGTGGTGGGATTTGTGCGCGGGACCTCACGTGGAGTCCACGGGCAAGCTTGATCAGAAAGCGTTCGCGCTCGAAAGTTTGGCTGGGGCGTACTGGCGTGGTGACGAAACGAAGCCGATGTTGCAGCGCATTTACGGCACGGCGTGGGAGAATGAAGCACAGCTTCAGGCGTACAACGATTTCAAGGCGGAGGCGAAGCGTCGCGATCACCGAACGATCGGTAAGGATTTGGGTTTGTTCTCCCTTCAACAAGATAACGCTGGCGGCGGCTTGGTGTTTTGGCATCCGAAAGGCGCGCACATGCGACACATGATCGAGACGTACTGGAAGGATCTCCATCTGGCGCGCGGGTACGAGCTCTTGTACTCACCGCACGTCGCCAGGCAAGAGTTGTGGAAAACCTCTGGTCACAGCGATTTTTATTCCGAGAACATGTACCAGCCCATCAAGGTTGAAGATGAAATGTATCAGCTCAAACCGATGAACTGCCCGTTCCACATCGTCGTTTACCAAGACGGATACTACTCGTACAAGGATTTACCCATTCGTTGGGCTGAGCTTGGCACGGTGTATAGATATGAACGTAGCGGCACCATGCACGGCTTGTTCCGAGTGAGAGGTTTCACGCAGGATGACGCGCATATATTCTGCCTCCCGGATCAAATCACAGACGAGATCAAGAGCGTTCTCGATTTGACTGAAGAAATTCTGAGCACGTTTGGTTTTAAGGAGTTTGAAGTCAACCTATCCACCAGGCCGGAAAAGTCTGTCGGCGACGACAAGATTTGGGACACCGCGGAAGGTGCGCTTAAGGACGCATTGCAAATGAAGGGATGGGATTACATCGTCGACGACGGCGGTGGAGCGTTCTACGGGCCGAAGATTGACATTAAGATTTTGGACGCAATCGGGCGTAAGTGGCAATGCTCCACGGTGCAGCTCGACTTCAACCTGCCGGAGCGATTCGACCTATCCTACGTCGATCGCGAGAACGCAAAGCAGCGACCAATCATGATTCACCGCGCCATTTTCGGTTCCCTTGAGAGATTCTTCGGTATTCTCACCGAGAACTACGCCGGGGAGTTCCCGTTGTGGCTCGCCCCGATTCAAGTGCGCTTGCTTCCTGTGACGGACGAAGTCAGCGATTATACCGAAGGCGTCGCGAAAAAGCTCCGCGATGCGGGCGTGCGCGTTGAAATTTGCACCGGACAACGTCTCGCTAAGCTCGTGCGCACGGCTGAGAAGGCAAAGATCCCGGTCATGGCGGTCGTCGGTAGAGAAGAAGCGGAGAACAACACGTTGGCTGTGCGTACGTTCAAGGATGGCGACGTCGGTACATTGTCTGTCGACGAAGTGTTGTCACGCGTCACCACCGCGAACGCGACAAAGGGTCAAAGCTTCTAGGAAGAGTCATTATGGACGATAAACGCATCTTTTGTAATCGCTAATCACAACTGGAATATTCTTTACTTAACACGCCGCGTCTCCGTCATCAATCGAAGTCGCTGTCTTCGTCGTCGCTATTCAACGCCATCTTCGCCCCTCGACGAATATTCGTCGCCTTATCTATCACATTCATCGCCTTCTTAGCCGCCCGCGGGTTCGCATCGCAGTCGTTATCGCCACCTTCGTAATTAATCACCCCCTTCGAAGCGAGCACCAGACGCAAATGCTCTGTGGGAAAATCATCCGTCCCGCCGACGTCGTCGAAACCGACAATATAATCCACAACCTTGGTGTTACGAATCAGACAGAGCGTCGGCAACATCCAAATTTTAAGCTTTTCCGTCAAAAACGGCGACTTCTCGGCGTTGATTCTACAGACTAACGTCTCCGTGTGCTTCCTCGCCACCGCCGCGACGTGTTTATCCATCACCTCGCACGGCCACGACGAAGTTCTATAAAAATGTACAATCATCTTATCCTCTCCCTTCATCTTTTCGAAAAACGCTTTCTCATCATCTAAATCATTCACCACCCCGTGTCCACGCTCCAGCGCGCTCTTCCGCGCTTCGTGCGTCGATTTCATCGCCTCCAAGCGTTTCCTTCGAATATCCTCCAACGCGTCGCCGTCCATCTTTTCCAATCGATGCAGCTCATCGTCCACGGAATCCTCCACCGCGCGCGCCATGTCGTACACCTTTTGCTCCACCATGGCCTATCGCGTTCGAGTTGCGTCAGTCGTCGTCCGTTCGCGTTCGGTCGCGGTCAACGCGCGCGCGACAGCTCGAAAGTCAAAAAATCAAATCGACGCGCGCGCGGCGTGTCGCTTTCACCGTCGCGCGCGGCGCTTTTCGAACGCACCTGCATCGCGTCGTTAGCGTTCATCGCGCGCGCGTCCTCCGTCGTCGCACGCGGTGTGTCGTCGTCGCGATCGCGTCGTCGTCGCGTTCTGACGCTCGGAGTGAGCCGTGAGCGTAAAGTCTTCTTTGAGCGATACTGATTATAAAACTTCTCGAACGAGCGTCGCGCGCGCGAAGAATCGGACGAGCGAGGACGCCGAGCGATATCGCTCAAACGTCTTTTCTCGCACGTCGTCACCGATTCGCGCGGCACGGCGCCGTCGATTTGATTTTAAAGGTATGGATTCCGCGGTTTCGCCGTCAAAGCGACGCCGTCCAAGGCGCGCTTCAAATCTTCCTCGAATCCTTGCTCCAGAGGATCTCCCGGGCCGTACCTGCGAAGGACTCGGCCATCGCGACCGACTAAAAACTTGGTGTAATTCCAAGGAATTTCTCCGTCGAACGGCGGTCTCTTTAAAAACTCGTACACCGGCGATTGCTTCGCCGAACTCGTGACGTCGTCCACCAACGGCGCCGTCAAAACCGCATCCGGATCATCCTTGAATTCCTCGTACGACGCCGGATCGATTCCTTTGCACCTGACCGGTTTAGCCTTGACCGCGATTTTATCCATCACCGGAAACGTATCGACGCCGAATTTCTTATACGCGTACGCGCGTTCCATCTCGCTCGTTCCCGGCGCTTGGCACCCGAACTGATTCGCGGGAAACGCGATGATTTCAAACCCCCTATCGCGATACGTCTCATACATCCGCCTCAGCGCTGGGTAGTTGCTGTTCACCAGAGGTCACTCGCTCGCCACGTTGACGACGACGCTCACTTTGCCCCGATACGCCGCCAGCGGCGTCGGTTTCCCGTACTGCATCACCGTGAGATCGTACAACGACTCGGGCGACTCCGCCGCGCGCGCCGGCGTCACCGTCACCATCGCCGCGAGCGTCGCGACGCGCGCCATCGCCCGTCGTCGCGTCGTCGTCGCGTCGTCGTCGTAAGCATCGTCGACGGTTACCGCGACACCCCTACCGTTCGTCGCGCGCGTCGTCGTCGCCGTCGCGCGCGCTCGCCTCGTCGTCGCGCGCGTCGTCGTCATCGTCCGCGTCGCGCCCGCGCGCGCGGCCGTCGTCGACATGAATCGCCGCGCCGGCGCACCTCCGCGCGTCACAGAGTGTCGCGTCCGCATCCATGTCGGCGCGCGCGTTCGCGTTCGCGTCGGCGTCGCGCGCGCAGCCGACGCGCGCGCTCGCGCGCCGTCGCGACGCGCGGAGACGCGCGTCGAACGCCGACGGCGCGTCGTCCTGGACCGTCGTCGTCGATCGCGCGTCGTCGCGCTTCGGCAGCGACCTGCTCGTCGAGCGCGTGTCGAGCGACTGCCCGAACGCCGCGTTCGCGGGCGCGCTGGTGCTGACGCGCGCGGACGCGCCCGACGCGGTGCTGAGCGAACGACGAGACGACGGACGCGAGTCGCGGTCGGGACGCGCGGTCGGGCGAGGCGGGGTGTTCGACGCGTTCGCGACGCTGCCGGCGACGCTCGAGGGCGAGGCGAGACGAGGGAAGAAGACGATCGGAATATTAGGCCTGGGGGCGGGCACGTGCGCGGAAATCATGGCGGGACATCACGACGACGTGGACATGATCGGGTGGGAGCTGGATCCAGCCATCGTGGAACTGGCGAGACGACACTTCGCGGTGGGGGATTTGGAACGCGAGGGGAGGTTGCGCGTCGTCACGGGGGACGCGTTCGAGGGGTGCGCGCGGAGCGAGATCGAGTTCGATGGACTCATCGTCGATTGTTTCGATGAGAATTCAGTCGTGGTGGCGTGTTTGAAGGATAAAGCGACGTGGGAGGCGTTGGCGGCGCGACTGAAACCGGGCGGTCGCGTCGTGGCCAACGTGAGCACGGGACGAGGGAAAGGCGCGAAGCTGGACGACGCCATCGCGTGCGCGCAGGCGCTCGCGGACGCGACGTCGGATGAAGTCACGATTTGGCGCGCGGGGGCGTGTTCGATATGGAACGAGCTCATTTTGAGCGGGCCCGAGGTGAATTGGCGTCGCGTCGCGGACGAGTACGGCGATTTCGCGAGTTTGACAAAGGATTGGTTTTACTTTAAAAAGCCAGCGGACGCGGCTTCCGGCGCGCCGTGGCTCGCGAAAACGCTCGGGGTAGACAACGATAGCGCATAGCAAATACATTGTACATTATTATAGAAACAACACGAATACAATCAATCAAAGTCGCCGAAGACGCTTTGAATCGCCGCCTTCGTCAAACCATCCGGCGTGTGCGTCGCGCGAAATCCCGCTCGAATCGCCGCCTCAACGTTCCGCTCGTCGTCGTCGAACAACACCACGGTACCCCTAAACTTTTCCCACGCGTCTTCACCGTACTTTTCGCGCAAAAGTTCCTCTATTTGTCTATTCTTCCCGCCCTCGACCGCGCACCCATCCTTCACGCCGACGCGACTCGGCGTCGAAATGTCCGCTCGCGTCATCGCCCCCTCGCCCAACACGCGATCGACGTACGCTTGTATGACCGCATACTTGCCAAAACTCGTTATTTTCACATCCATCCCTCGTCGATTCGCGTACTCTGTCGCCCGCGCCGTCGTCGCGTCCGTCAGTCGTCTCGTCGTCGTCGTCGCGTCCGTCGACCGCGCGCGCGCTCGACCGCGGCTTCGAATCTCGCGGTCGAGCCTCTTCGTCTCTCGTCGCACCTAAAAACGCTCGAAAGCACTCGACGTCGACGAACTCTCGCTCGACGTCGCGCAGCTCGAGCGCCTCGACGCGCTCGACCGTGACGCGCTCGGCGAACGAGTGCCGCGCGAGGACGGTGAGATCGAAATCGACGCACGCCAGGCGCGCGTCGCCGGACGCGGGCGCCGCGTCGTCGCGCGCCATCGGTCGCGTCGCGCGATGTCGCGTCGCCGACGTCGCGTCGCGTCCAACACCATCGCGTCGTCGATCGGCATCGGCAGAGCGCGACGACGCGATGGACTCGGACTCGCGACGCGGCGACGCGGCGCGCGCGCGATCGACGCGCGGCGCGATGCGCGGCGCGCTCGCGGCGCTCGTCGGCGCGCTCGCGGCGTCGCGCATCGCGCGCGCTTCGTCGCAGGGTGTTGAGACACCGCCGCTGAACGCGCACGTGAGCGCGCGCGCGCGCGTCGCGAGCGCGGGAATGGACCCGAACATCGAGGCGACGGCGGCGGCGTGGTTCGCGAATCTCGGGTTCCGCGTCCTCGAGGGCGCGACGGCGACGACGCGGGGCGCGTGGGGAGGGACGGCGCGCGAGAGCGACGCGCGGTTCGCGACGTCGTATTGCCTGGACGCGAGCACGAACACGAGCGCGCTGGAGGATTACGATTTCGTCGGGTGGTTGCCGGTGTCGAACGCGATCGAGGACGTCATGAGCGATCGCGTCGACTTTAAGGTGGTGCTGTTCGAAACGATGGCGACGGAGTGGTGGGAGCACGCGAGGACGCGAGCGGAGAGCGCGAAGGCGCTGGGAGACGCGTGCGGATGCGGCGCGGGGGCGACGCGGTCGACGGCGTCGACGTGTGGGAACGAGGATTATCATTATTGCGATATTTATCCGTGCGTGTGGGAGCGCGCGTTCGGGAGCGCGACGCCGGACGAGGAGACGTGGAAGACCAAGTACATCGAGCGCGTGCGCGAGATCAAATCCGCCGCGCCGCCGGGGCGTTTATTGACGATACCGATGACCGCCGCCCCGGTCGGGCACGCCACCGCGGTGAAGATATCGAAACTCATAGCGCAGTTCCTCGAGATCACGGACGATCTCGACGCCTTCGGCGAGGCGTACCCGTTCCTTCGTCGCGATTTGAACGGCGTCGCGCTCAGCAACGTCTCCATCGCGTGGGTCGCGTTCGTCGTCGTCGCCAGCGCGTACATCGGTTTCTTCGCCAACAAGAGCGATCCGGCGAGGCGATTCGTGCGTCGGCACATCTGTTAGCGCCCGTCCAGACTTAGTCCATAGCACGAATGTCCATAGCACGCTCGCGCGTCGACGCGCGCGACCAAACCAAACTCAACTTCCGAAGCGCCGCACACGTCGACGATGCCCGACGACGGCGCGCGCGCGGCGGACCACGCGCGAGGGCAGCGAAAGCTCGATGAGTTTCGACGACACAAAGCCGAGGCCAAGGCGCGGTCGAGCGAGGACGCGCGCGCGACGCGCGACGACGAGAAGGCTGCGCCGAGCGAGGCTGCGGAGAAAAAACACGACGACGTCGCCGTCGTCAAGCAAAAGCTCGTCAAGGCGGTGAAAAAGGGGAAAGCGATCGAGGCGGAGCGAGACGCGGCGCGCGCGCGCGCGGAGGCGGCGGAGGAGGCGCGGGATGCGCTGATGAAGGAGTTGGAGGTGGTCAAGGCGGAGACGGGGGAACGAGCGGCGGCGCGAGAGGAAGCGGAAGTCATGCGAGAGCAGTTGAAACGAAACGCGGAGGCGTTGGCGTACGCGAATGATGAATCACGCGAGGCGGCGGATGCGGCGCGCGCGGTCGCGAAGAAAATGGAGGAAGAGCTAGAGACGTTGCGCGCGGCGCTGCGGGAGGCGACGGCGGGCGCGGAGAAGGCGTCGCGAGGCGAGGAAGAAATCTCAAAGCTTCGAGAAGCGCTGCGAGAGGCGAGCGAAGGCAAAGCGTCGGCGGAAAAGCAAGCCGAGTCGTTCAAGCGCGCGGCGGAACAGACGACGAGTGGGGCGGAATCTAGGGTGTTGGAATTGAACGCCGAACTCGACGCCAAGTCGACGAAATTATCCAGTCTCGAGGCGGAACTTCTGGCGCTGTCGAGCGCGGCCGAAGACGAAAAGTCTGCGTTGGCGGCTGAAAATATTCGGCTGGCGAGTAAATTAGATGAGGGCCGGTTGGCGCTCGAAGAGGTGGAAAAGGAGAAGGAGATGTATCTCGCGGAATGCGAAAGAGTGTTGCAGCAAAACGAACAACACGAGCGAATGGCGGAAGAGTTGAAGCAACGATTGAGGGAGTCCGAGATGAAAGCAGAGGCACACGCCGATGAGATGAGTTCACTCAAGACATCCCAGGACGCGAACAAAGCCGTCGCCGAGGCAGAAAAACGCATCGCCGAAGCGCAATCGCAATTGGCGATGGTACAAGATGACGCGAGCCACATGCAAGCGGCGGCGGAATCGCAGGCGAAGGAACTCCGTACGAAGATCCAAAGTCTGGAAGCGCAAATCCAAAGTTTGGAAGTGGCGTTGCAAGCGCAACGAGCGACGCCGACGCCACCGAGCGCTACCGACGAATCCATCGGACTACGCCAAGAGTTAGATTCGGCGAATCAACAAATTAAGCAGCTTCAGAGTTTGCTCTCGGACGCTCGCGCAAGCCAAGCCGCCTCGAGTTCCTTCACGAACAAAAAGAACGAAGACTTCGCGGACACAGATATCGAGGGCGCAGTTCTCACGGGCGGCTCATACGCATTCGTCCCGCTTCAAAATCAGATGAAGTCGTTGACAAACGCGCCGATGCTCCACCACCCGATTGCGCTGGAAGTTGCGAGTAACTTTGACAGAGCATCTGTGTACTTGCAACGACGACCGTTCGTCCGTCTTGCGCTTTCCGTGTACGTCTTCATTCTGCACTTGATCATTTTGTTTTAATACAACGAATTGGCGAGGCCTAGCGACTAAAATTCTATTCATCCCCGACGCACTTGGCTTGACGATTCCTGATGGCGAGGCGACATTGCTCAACCTCCAAAGGACATTCGTCTTCACCATCCCACCCACCGATGAGCGCTATGAGCATATCAACGGGAGGTAACGGCTGTAAAGCTTCGATCCAGCGTTCGTTGCGCGCACGTTTGGCTCTTACTCGACGCTGAGCATTCTCCTTCACGTCTCTTTCGAGTTGCTGTTCTCGCGAGCGAAGAAAGAGCTTTGGAAGTCGATCGGCCTCAGCCGTCATGATTTCCTCCCTCGTGCGTTCCCTCGCACCGGTCGAAGACTTGAAATTGCTCACGACCACGGCGACTTCACGAATCTTGTCCGTCGTGCGTTTTCCCACGGTGAGTAAAGCGAGCTCGGTGGCCTTTTTGGTCAGGACGTCTTCCGCGGTTTCCGACGTCGCGTCTTCGAACTTTACAGGGAAAGCAGCGCTCTTAGAGTACTGCACTGACGTTCCTTCGATGGCCATCTTCACCGTGAGCGTCGAGGGCCAGCGCTCCGTGTATGCCTGATGCACTTTGATGGTGGAGTACAAGTCGCGCGCGCGCGCGCCGAGAGTGAGCCCAATTCTCTCTCGTTCGCCGCACGTCAATGGATTGTACCATCCCGCTGGTCCACCCGTGACACCGACGTCGCTACCTACGTTTTTTGGTAACGGCTTTGGTACCATCGTGAGCGTCATCGAAGAGCTGAGCGTATTCTTTTCGTGCACCTTGTGCACGACTTCAGAGTCGTCGACGCCATGCGCGGCTTTGCACAAAGCCAGCGCCCTTTCGCGCGTGAGTCCTACGAGCGCCTCCAACCGCTTCGCGTTTAGCTCGCGAACATCCCAAGCGGTGCGTAAATTATGCAACGCGAGGTTCCTACGAATCAAAGGTTCGTTGCACTTTGGCAAATGCGAACTCGGCAGTTGGCGAAAGCATCTTTCGAGATCGGCTTCGTCTTCAATGACGACGACACCGTTCGGTTTCGCTAACTTCGAAGCGATTTTCGCCAACATCTTGTTTCGCGCGACGCCGACGGACACGCTGTACCCGCACTCTTCCGCGATCGCTCGACGTATGGATTCCGCAAACGCCTTTCCTCGCTGGGATGGCTTGGCACCGTTTTCGAGCTGCACGTACGCCTCGTCCACGGACGCTCTTTGATAAATCAGCGTGCCACCGTCGACCCGCAACCGTTCACACGCAGCGTACAGCTTCGCGTGCAATTCGTACGAAGCGCGCGTGTACGGCTCGTAACTCAACATGTGATCGTCCGTCGAGTGCACGTGCACCACCTCGCCGCCGTGCGGCGTCAACAACGCCCGACACTTGTCCGGATTCATGTGTTTCGTCGCCCCTAACTCCCGCGCGCGATGATCGACGCATATGATATCCCCATGCTGCCGCACCGCCACCGGCACGTCTCTCAACCTCGGATTCCTTTGTTTCTCCACCGCCGCGAAAAACGCGTCCGCGTCCACGTGCGCGACGCATCGTCCTCGTCGTTTCGACGTCGGTCTTTCCCCCCCGAACCCGTCGTCGGTCGCGCCCTTTTCTTGACTTCCTCGCGTGCGCATGTCGTTTTTACGGCGTCGATTGATACATCCCGATCATGTGGCCGTCCGGCGTTCGCACGCACGCCACCGCGCCGTGCGTCTCGTACTGAATCTTCCCGTCCAATCGTCCTCCCAGCGTCAGCGCCGCGTTCACGCGCGTCTGCACGTCGTCCACCTCGAAGTGCAATATCGGCGTGTACCCCGTCTGCAGCTGCGATTCGTGCTCGGCGCGTTGCAGCGCGAGCGTCGGCGCGTTTCCCGTCGTCGAATCCGCACCGCGCGAATCGAGCGCGAGTTCGGCGAACGTTTCCGTGCAGACGGCGATTCGGAGACCGAGGGCGCGCTCGTAGAAGGCGGCGGCGCGCGGGACGTCGCGCTGGAGGAGCAGGATCTGGCGCAGCGACGGGAACGCGCGCGTCATCGACGGACGGCGTGTGGCGCGCGGCGCGAGCGCGAAGATCGATCGAGGCGTCGGGACGCGGCCGTCGTAAAACTACAAACTAAAATAGACCCGCGAGCTCGGTGTCGGCCTGCGCGAGCTCGATGAGCAAATCGTCGTCGAAGAATTTACTCACGGTGACGTCTTCGGACATGCCCTTGCGACGACGCGTCTTGACCATGAACTCGCGAGCGAGGTGAGGGACGGGGGCGGGTTCGAGGGGACGCAACACGACGGTCTTGTCGAGAGGATCGCCCGGAACGACGGCCCAGTGGTCGAAGTAGGACTGACCGAAGGCTTGGCCTTGGGTGTGGTAGCGCAGGTCGGTCTCGAAACCAAAGGTTTCGATGGCGGGGATGAGCGCCTTGACGGTGTACACGGGGGTGCCAGGTTTTGGGGCATCGCTGACGACGTGTCCGCGACGTTTACTGAGCACGGTGTAGATGGCGCTCATGCAATCGGCGGGAGATTGGATCTCAACTTCGTAAATGGGCTCCATCAATCGCGGAGTGGCCATGAGGAAGGCGCTGTACGCGCAGCGACGCGCGGTGGGGATGATTTGCCCGCCCCCTCGCTGAAGCGGGGCGTCGGCGACGACGGCGTCTAAAATTTTGAACTTGACCTCGCGGATAGGCTCATCGCACAGCGGACCCTCGCGCGTGCCCCACTGGAATCCTTGTACAACGGAGTCACGAATCGCCGCAAGCAATCCTTTGTCGACTTCGGACGGCAAAGTGTCGTCCAACAACGCGTTGGGGCCGGCCGCGTCGGGGCCAAACGCCCAGACACTCTTCGCAGCGAGCGCGTCCCACTCGTACTCTGACTTGAAGAAATCGCTCACCTGTTTCTTCGGCGCACTCAAATTGACTTTGCCGGTCTCGATATCTCGCGCAAGTCCCTTGTCGAGGGGCTCGGCGATCATCGTGAGTTTGTTCTTTTTGTTCGGCGTCTCCGCGTAGCACTTGAGCGAGCTCGTCTCCACGACGGTTTCGTTAAAGCAAACCACAGGATCACTCACCTTGACCTCGATTTCGCTGTACATTTCTCGGAGATCCTTCATTACGCTATCTAAAAACAACTCCCCCGTGCCCATGATTGTGTGTTCGCCGCTTTCCTCAACCTTGGTCACGCAGGCGGGGTAGGATTTGGTAATCTTGCGTAAACCTTCAACCATTTTCGGCAAGTCGCTCGGGTTGAGAGGCTCCGCAGCGATCTTCATCACCGATTTGTTATCGAACTCTAACGGTTTGAAAGCGTACAAGTCGTCGTCGTACCCTTTCGGCATCTTCTCCGGTACCAACGTGGCAGTTGTGGTGATGCTTTGGTCTATGCCTTCGATGAGGACCCAAGCGCCCGCGCGCGCTTCCTTGATGGGAATACGATAACGCGCTTCATATATCCACATATTCGTCACATTCTTCACCACGCTGTCTTCTTCGTCATCTGGGGAGAAGTTTTCGCCGAGAACACGAACGCGATCGTTCTTCCTAAGCGTCCCGCACATCACGCGACCGAGCGCGTCGAACGCCGAGCAATCGCTTTTTGGGATGAGTTTGGAAACCATCACCACGGCTGGTGCGTCCGGGTCACACGCCCGCATTGCATCGACGAGTTTGCCACCGTTCTTTACCGGGCCGCTGTAAGCGCGCTCAATCTTCATAGCCGCGCCTTCTTCCGCCGTCGGGATGTGTGCGGCGAGCATATCCGCCAGCCCAGACGCGGCGCCGAAAATCTTCTGGCACGTCATCTTGAGCAGCGGCTTCGTGTTTGCTTTCGTCTCCTTTGGCTTCAGTTTGATGCCAAATTCCTTCAACTTATCAGACACGCTGTCAATAGTTTCACCGACAACTTGGCTGAAAACTTTGTACAACGGTTCGAGGATGAACTGCACGAAGGTGCGCTCGCCGCCGCCCGGCGGTGGCTTCTTCTTGAACATCCGCGTATCGCCGTGATAATACACATCGCCCCACATCCTCTTTGCGAACTCCTTATGATCGACTAACACGCCGTTCACATCGACGTAGAGTTTGGCGAACGATTCTAAGGTGAAACTAAATCCGTACAAAGCGCTCCCAAAGCAAACCTTGCCGTTTTCCGGACTCACCGTCGGCAGAGCTCCGTCGGCGTCTGGTGTGTAAAACGTCTCGATCAAGCCGTTGATTTCTTCGATCGTGTGACGGAGCTTGTGATAGGCATCCGCGGGCGGAAGCTTGAGCTCGACAATCAAGCGATCAATCTTCGATATGAAGACGCACACGGGCAAACCGTCTCGCGCCGCGTGCTTGATTTGTCGCGTCGTCGAAGTCATAACACCTTCGCACGCATCGACGACAAGCAACACTCCATCCGCCAACCGCATCGATGCCGTCACTTCATCGCTAAAATTCACGTGTCCTGGCGTATCCATGACGTTAAACACCATCGTCTTCCCTCGACTCGTCTGCAACGGCAGCGTCATCGGCGTCGACTTGAGCGAAATCCCTCTCGCCTGCTCATCCATCCTCGTATCCGTGTACCTCAGCTGCTTATCGTTCGCCAGCCAGTCATAATTCACGTCGTGCGAACACTCGAGCAGCATGTCAAACAGCGTCGTTTTCCCGTGATGCAAATGTCCCGCCACGCACACGTTGCGTCCCATTCTTCGCGACTCCCCGTGCAAGCCCACCAGGAACTCCTCGCTCACCTTCATGGCGACCTCCGCGTCTTGCGACTGCACTTGCGCCCCCACGCTTCCTCCCACGTATCTCTGTCCCGCGGCTTCGATGTTCTTCACCTTTACCGGCGCCACGATGGGCGTCTCGAGCGCCTGCGCGTCTTCGTTCTCCACGAGCGTCTCCGTGCCCTCCCCGTACACCTCCTCGGCGGTCGGGTAGTACTTTTTATCCTCCGCGAGCGTGATCGCGGACGCGTTCAAGTCATCATCGTCCATCGCGTCGTCCTCGCTCGCGTCGGACGCGTCGTGGGCGTCCTCGCGCGCGGCGTTCGTCGCCGCCGCCGCGCGATCGTCCCGACTCTCGTCGCGACGCGCGACGTCGTCGTCGTCGTCCGACGATCCAATCTCGGGGCCGACGTAGTTTCCGAACTCATCGTACAGGTTCGCGTCCATCGCGTCCAAGTTCGCGGGCGCGCCGCGCGCGCGTGTGACGACGCGCGGAAAGTCGCGCAATTCGCGACGACGGTGCAAACCCCCGCGGCGCCGCGGCGCGGCGCGGCCGCGGTTCGACGCGGCGAGCGGTGGGGAAGCCGGTCGGTGAAGACGACGTGAAACGCTAATAAACTTGAATGAACGTATTACACAAAGTTTGCTCGCGCGATCGCGCGGGCGCGCGAAGGCGACGAACGTCGCGAGTGACCATCGAGCGGCGGCGCGGCGCGGCGATTTTACGCGCCGACTGGCTCTTCTCTTGGTTCAAGATTGATCCAAACACCTTCCGGGAAGCAGATGGTGGTATCGTACATGATGTTTAATTCTTCACCGAGCTTGTCGCGACCGGGTCCAGCTTTGGAAAGCTTGAACTTTTGAACCGTGCTGGCGAGCATGGTGGTCGCGGCGAGCAAGGCGAAGACGCCGCCGATGCAAGATCGCGGTCCAGCACCGAACGGGGTGTACGTAAAGTCGCGACCAGCAGTCATGCGGCGGCGCATGCGCTCGCGCGCTTGCTCGAGCTTCGCGGGATCACCTTTGGCGACCGCGGATGCTTGCTTCTCCGCCTGCGCGTAGAGCGCCTCGTCGGTGAAGCGGTCGGGATCAAACTTTTCAGGATTCTCCCAAACTCTCGGGTTTCGCCCCATGGCGTACGTGGATAATAAAATAAAGTCTCCAGCTTCAACCTTGTGTCCGCTGGGCAGCGTGTCCGCGCCTTCGGCGAGGCGCGGGAACAAGTTGATCGGGGCGTATTTGCGAAGCGATTCCTTCACAACTCGCTGCGTGTAAGGTAATCGGCCATCTTGCACATCCTTAAATGTCGGCGGTCGACCACCGAGCGCCTCTAACTCCTCTTCGATGCCACGCTGAATGTGTTCGTACCTCGCCACGTGCCAGAGGTTCACGGTAAAGTTGGACGCCGTCGTCCTGTGACCCGCCGCCATGATGTCGTTGATATCCCCCCATAAATCGGCATCCGAAAGAGGATTGCCGTCGGCATCCTTCGCCTTGACCAATACATCTAACAAACAATAATCTTCCTCATCACCTGCCGCTAAGCGCTCCTTAACCACCGCTCGGCGCTCGCTCATGAGCTTTGTGCCAACAGACTCCAAAATCGCGTACTGCTCCTTGAGCTCTCGCACTCGACCGAGACCCAAAAAGTTCTGGAGCTTGAGAATCGGCCCGGGGGTGATGAAGAGCTCGCCCATGATCTCGCTACTACCGTTGTACGCGTTCAAGAGCTTGGAAATATTATCATTTTTGCCCTCTTCGCCTCGAAGCGTTCTGGCTTCGTGCGCCTCGCACTGCTCAAAGTCGTACGCGAACGCAACCTTGCCGATGACATCGAGCGTAACTTGCTGAGAGTCGACGTCGATGTTGATTTCCATCGGCTTACCCGGGTTCATCGCCGCCGCCGACGTCCACGTGTTGCACATGTACGCGATGCGCTCCTCCACCGTCGACGAAAACTGGCTCAGCGAAAACGAGTTGATGAACGGCTTTTGGCACATCAATCTATGATCGCGGTTGTACTGCCCATCGCTCCCAGTGATGCCTTTATTTTGGATCACGTATCGGAAAGCGTCCGGAAGCATTCGTAATCTGTAGTTTTTCGCATTCGTGAAGCACACGTACTCGACGATTTCCGGGTCCAAAATCGACACGCAAAACGGCCCGATGGCATTCTTGATCCCCACGCACTCGCCTTTCTCCGCCGCCCAATCGAGCATGGCGATCGGCATCCCCACTGGATGTTGCGCTGCCTTCACCAACGACTTCAAGAATGACTTACTATCGATCATCGCCGGATTCCCATCCGCGTCTGGCCGCGTCGGCGGCGGTCCCGCGAACCCCAGCGCCTCCTTCGCCGCCGTGTACGGGCACGCGCCTCCCTCTGTTTCGCCCTCGACCGCGTCTTCACCGCCGACCACAACACTCTCACCGCTCGACGTGGCCGTGGCGACCTCATCGTCCTCCTCCGCGACGAGCTCCGGCGCGCTCGACGCCCCCGAGCGCGTCCTCGCGAGCGATCGCATCCCGTCCCTCGACGCCCCCGTCCCGCGAATCGCCGCGCGCGCGCGCGCATTTCGTAGAAAGCGCGCGTCGGCGCGCGCGCGAGCGCTTCGCGGCGCGTGCGCGCGCATCGTCGCTCCGTGAATCATCGTTCAAAGTCGACACGCGCGCGCTGGCAAAGATATGCCTCGTGCGCACGAATGCGACGTTCGCGCGCGCGCGGGTCGCGCGTCGAGGCGTTCGAGCGACGCGGGCGCGCGAAGGCGCGTTGAGCGAGCGTTTCGCGCGCGCCAACGGGTCGTCGCGCGCGAGACGCGGCGGCTTCTGGCCGCGATACGGCGGCGACAGCGCGCAACCATATCCACAAAGTTTGGTCTATGCGTAAACAGTGTCAGTATTTAGTGTCGATTTCGTCTATGTAGTGTCCGCCTTCTTCACGAACGCGCGCGAAGCGCGTCGACGCAGAAGGAGACGGGATCGGAAACATCGCTCGGGACCTCGATCGCGAGCGTGTTGACTCGTGCGAGATCGCTGGATGACGCGCGAAACGCGTCGATGGGGACGACGAACGAGCGCCCGCACTGGGCGTCGATTTCGTAGTCGGACGACGACGACCCCGGATCGAGACGGAATTTTCTGCCGACTTGCGTCTCGACGGCGGGAGTGAGGACGGTGCCGTTTCGCCATTGCTTTCGCGTGCGGTGACTGAGACCAATGATGAGCGAGACGTCGAAATTGTCCGTGCACGAGATGCGAATCCAAACGGAGACGCTCGAGACGTTGGCGAATGGCTTTGCCGATATTTCACAGAGCCAGCAATGAAACGCGACGCGTCCTCGCGGCGAAAATTCGCCGCAGAGCGCAGACGAAGACTCCATACGCCCGTATCCTTCGCGGTTGATGACAAGCCAGCGATCGCGATACGGCAAAAGTGCCCATCCCGCGCCGAGGCCACCATCGTAAATCTTCGCTTCGACGCGGGCGCGCGCGCCGAGATCGACGTCTAGACGTCTCGAATCTTCGCCGCACGACACCGGACGAAACTCAATGTTCATCTTTCCTTGAATGGGGTGCGCAAGCTTTTCGAACGCATAAAACGACAAATCGAAATGAGGTACCGGACCACAGCAGATCTCTTGAGTGCCGTATTCGTAGTCGCACGGGCAAGTGTCGATGATTTTCACTTTGATGACGAGCGACTCATCCCAGCACCGCACGAACTCGTATTCAGTCGACGTAGCATCATCGCGCTTCGCCGGGCGCGCTGGAACCTTCCGTCCGTACGAATCGAGAGCGTCGGGATCGACTTCCCAAAAGCCGCGCTCGCGAGAATACTCGATTCGCCCACCGCTAAAGTCTTTTAGCACGAATCCGGAGACGCATCGTACCTCGAAGCACGACCCACACGCGCCTTCGTGGAGTTTAAGATCGTAATCCGCCACGGCAGCGACGGCATCGCGCGCGTAAGGTAGGTTCTCGTTGCTTTCTAGTCCCTCTCCTTTGTTGACAAAGCCGCACGCGTTGCCATAGAGGTCGCCAAAAATTTGTTTGGCGAATGTCTTCTTCCATGCGTCGGGGGCGTCGAAGTACGTCGCGCGAGCGCGAGACCACGATCCAACTGCCGCGTCTACTCGCACGGCGCGCGAAACAACGACGATGAAGGTCGTCAAAGCGATCGAGGCGCGCATGATTGTGAGCACATGTGCTGTCGTCGGCGTCGGTTACAATTCTCCAATGTCGAGTCGATCACGGCACGTACGCCGCAGCCGAAGCGACGTCGCCGTGTGTCTCGAAATACTCCACTAATGTCGCTAGAAATCTATCGCTGCTTACTGTGTCGCTATCGATGATGAGGCAACAGTGCTTCCGTGCCCGCGTCACGGCGACGTTCATGCGCCGACTATCGGAGAGGAATCCCACCTCGCCCGATGCGTTCGAACGCACTGCGCTGATAATGATGGCTTCTTTTTCGCGTCCCTGGAATCCATCGACGGTAGACACTTCCAGATTTTTGAGCGCGTCGTCTCTGGCGCGAAGTTCACGAAGCACCGTGACTTGACCGTTGTACGGCGTGATGACGCCGATGTCGTCCACGGCGACGTCGTGGCGAGCGACGAGACGCCTGACCACTTCCATTACCACCGCCGCTTCGTCGGGATTTTCTTTGCTTTCGCCATCCTCTTCTACGCGCTCGTCCATATCGCAGCCGGCGGTGTCGATCAAGAGTAAAACGGGAGGGTCGTCCTCGCCGTCGCCTCGAAGTCGATGCGTCGCGACGGATTCCGCCGCAGTGAGCTTACCTTGGTACATCGCCTCCGAGGACCACGTCATGATATCAGCATGCATGCGATACTGCACGGTAAGCATACGAGCAACTAAATCGCCGTACATGTCGTGAAGCCGTTGAAAAAGCGTGTCGCTCAATCCTTTCGCCTGCGCTTCATCCGAGATCACCGTAGGCGGAAGCTGCAAATGATCGCCGGCGAGCACAGTCTTCTTACCTTTTAAGACTGCTCCCCAGCACGCGGCTTCGAGCGCCTGGGCGGCTTCGTCTATGACAACGACATCGAAATCTTGAAATTTCAACGTTCCCGACAGCGCTCCACTGAGCGTTGAGCACACGACGCGCGCGCCGTCGACGACATCCCTCATCGCCGCCTTTTGACGATTCCGTTCCTCCTTTGCTAGCACTCTCAGCTCCTTGCGAACTTCGTTCCGTTCGACGCGATCTTTTCTGTCGTTGAGCTTCAACAACTTTCTACGCAATATTTTGCTCTCCTTTGCGCAATCTTTAGCGAGCTTGCTGTTATCGCTCGCCAGGAGTTGTGCCTCGAGTGACGCCGCGAGCACGGACGGCAGCAATCTTGCCGGGTGACCGACGCGTACCAGGCGCATTTCGCCTCCTTCGGGAAGCTTGATTTTCATCAAGCGTTCGACTAAGTTGTCTATGGCTATATTTGAGGCCGTGCACGCGAGCACGCGAGAGCCGCGCGCGACTTCCTGTGCCACGTACTCGACCACCGCCGTCGTTTTGCCCGTACCGGGAGGTCCATGAATCAGTGCAAAGTCTACGCAGCGCAACGCGTGCTCGATCGCACCACGCTGCGACGCGTCTAAAGCGGTGTTGATCCATTCGACCTCTTTCCCAGTTTTCGAAACTCGAGGCTTGGAGTCCCCGAACGCGACGCCGACTAGATGCGCCCCCGGCTGTTTCGCGTCGCTCGAACCCCCATATTTCCCTACTCGCTCGACCGCGGAAACCAACCTTTTGTGCGTCGCCTCGTTGGATAACCGTTCTAAACGTAACGTGCCGCTGAGCTCGTCCGGCATGTCATCGCACGCGAGCTCGATTTGCGTATCCCGAATTCTATACACGACGCCGCTCGCCAGCGGTTCGCCCTCCGCCGAAGACTTATTCGGCCTCAAGCAAACCACATCGTGCGGACTCAGCTTATGCGGCGGCAACGGCAAAGCATCCGAACCATTCGGCCGACTCGCGAGCTCTAAAGTCACGATCGTCTGCCCGAGCAAACCGCCGCGAAGATCCGTCGCGGTCAATCCCAACAGCGCTCGACCGCGTCTCGCCGCCGCCTCGGGAGATAGCCCTCGCAATATCTCCTGCGCCTGCGCCTCCTCGGCCTCGCGCTCGAGTTCGAGCAAATCCATCGTTTTCTTCGTCCAGCGCGCCAAACCGTCCCCATCGCTCGCGTCCTCGCCGAAATCGCGCAATTCCTCGAGCGTCGCCGAGACGCCCAGCCGTCGACGCAGCGCCTCGACCACGTCTTCGTCCCGCACGCAAACCATCTCTCGATAAATCCGCGCGTTCGCGCTCAGGTCCCCGACGACGATTCTTCGGTCGCTTCCCGCGTCGCCGTGCGAGGCGTGTTCGAGGCCGTGGCGTTCACAGAACGCGTGCAACTGCGCGCGCTGTTTCGCGGAAAGCGCTGGAGAGAACTCGACGCGCGCCGGTTTACCGCCGCGCGCGGCGTCACCGCGCGCCATGATCACCGACGCGCGCGGTCGATCGCGCGGTCGATCGCGCGAGGGAGGTCGGCGGACGCCGCGCGCGCGCGCGGCGCTGTGGCGGTGTGACCGTCTTCGCGTAACCGTCAGCCGAGTGCGTGCGCCGAGGCCGATTTCTTCATCGCGCGCGCGACGAACGACGCGACGGCGCGTGGCGACGCGCTTTAATTATAGTAATTATTTCACCGCTATTTGGAGCTCGCGGCGATGACCCAGGCGAGCTGACGCAGAGTTCGTCGCGTGACGTCGACGCACGCGCGCTCGTCGCGAGCGAGTTGCTCGAACGAGGCGTCGGCGACGTCGAGGAGCGTCGGCGCGTCTCGAGGCCAAACGTCTCGAAGAGCATCGTGCGCGCGACGCGCGAGCGCCGTCGTCGCCTCTTTCGTGGCTTCGATAAAAATCTTGACGTCGTCGTCGTACCCGGCGACGCGTTCGCGCGCGAGCACGGCGGCTGGAACGGGGTCGACGTCGAGCCAATCGCCGCCGCGAATGGAATCGACGACGCGGACGATTTTTTCGAGCGTCGTCGTCGAGAGTTTTGCTAATCCGTCGCACACGCACTCGTCGCGCAGTTCGTCCAGCGCCTCCTCGAACGCAGCGACGGTGTCGGCAAAGTTGTCGCGGCTCGATCCAGACGTGCTCGCGAGCGTCTCGCCAATCTCTTCCGCTCTCGCGTCGACGGCGGCGATGAGCGCGACGAGCACCGACGACTCGACATCGTGTGCGCGCGCGGCATCGTCGCCGAGCGGTACGGCCACGAGCGTGGCCGGGTCACCGGGCGACGCCGGCGGCGCCGCGTTCGCCGTGGATTGTTCGGCCGTCAACGTCGCGTCGAGCTCTCGAACGAGCTCTCGAACACGGCGCTGCGCGTCTTCGGACGCGCCGTTCAATAACGCATCCATCGCGCGCTCACACGCGACTTCAACGTGCGCTTGCGCTGTCGCCGCGCCGAAGTCAGCCAGACGCTCGACCAAAATCGCAGCCGCGCGCTCGTCGTCGTCCTCATCCCCCGCCAGCACGTCCGCCGTCGCCTTCACCACCGACGTCAGCGCGCTAAAAGCCCCCATACCCACGCTCTGCGTCTTCTTCGTGACGTTCGTCGCGAACGTCTTCGGGTCACTCGCTGCGTTTTCAATCACTCCCTCAGCGTTTTCCAACGCGCGCTTCGCCTTGTTCGCCGCGCCGCCGAACGCGGCCCAAGCGCCCGATGCGAACGTCTCCGCCAGCCGCACCGCGTCCGCCGTCTTCGGCGCGTCATCTCGGGCGTCTTCGTTTCCATCCTCCGCGTCGTCATCGTCTTCGCGAACGACGCGCGTTCGCGCGCCATCGTCGCCGACGACGTGCGACGAAAACGTCTTCAAGTCTCTTCGCAGCGCGCGCGCCGCGTCCGACGCCGCCGCCTCCTTCACCACCGCCTTCGCCTTCGCCAAGCTCGCGCTCGCCCATCCACCCAAATTCATCGCCAATTTTCCCACGTCTGGCGCGTCCAACGGCGGTAACGGCGGCGGTTTCGCCGTCGACGCCTTTTCCGTCTCCGTCGTCGTCTCCGTCGTCGTCGTCGTCTCTGTCTCGCCCTCGCTCGCCGCGCGATCCGCGTCGTCCGTCACCGACGACGAACCATCGTCGCGCGTCGTCTCTTCCGGCGTCACCGCCTTCCCGTCGCGCCCGTCGCGCGCGTCGTCGTCGTCGTCGTCATCGTCATTCTTTCCGTCAAACACATCATCGTCGTTCTCGTCGTCGTCGTCGCGCGTCTCCGGTGACGCGTCGCGCGCGTCGCCGTCGACGCCTTCGCTCGCCTCGTCGTCGTCGCTCGAATCGAGCCAGGCGTCGATCTCGTCGTCGTCGTCGGACATCACAGCGCGACGCGCTGTGACTCCGAAACGATGTTCGCGCCCGGACCGCGCGGTCGCGCGCGCGCGCGCGGCCGCGACGGCGCGTGCGGGGACCCGATGTTTTACTACCTCGCCTGGCGCTCGCTCGAGGCGATCGCGCGGTGCTGGCGGGCGACGCGCGACGCGTTCGGGTTCGAGCCGGTCGGCGCGGCGGCGACGCTGGGCGTCGTTTTCGTCGAGCGCGTCGCGCGACGCGCGCCGGGCGCGATCGGGGACGCCGCGCGCGTCGTTTCGAGCGCCGCGATGTGCGCGCGCGGGCGCGGGCGCGGCGGCGCCGCGGAGAGGCTTCGGGACGCGGCGCTCGCGACGTGCTCGCACGAGAGCGACTTCGCGGTGGCGTGCTTCGCGGGATCGATGTTCGCTAAGATGGCGGAGACGGAGCGGCGAGTGCGGGAAGCGGTCGGGACGCGCGCGAGCGCGCCGGCGACGGTGGCGTTCGCGCTGGCGCTGGGAATGGCGACGAACGCGGCGGCGGCGGCGAGCGCGCGCGCGCTCGGATACGGCGACGCGTGCTGGCGCGGCGCGGGGGGGCTCGTGTTCGCGCTGAAGACGTATCGGGCGAGGGTCGATTACGCGAGAGGATATCGCGGACGGGTGAGCTTTTTTGGATTCATCGACGTGCCGGCGGAGACGGCGAGCGTGGCGGAGATTGTCATTTTGGCGTTGATGGATTCGTCGCCGACGGCGTTGAATCTGTACGGCGCGGGCGCCGCCGTGGGATTCATGGTGGCCTCGTTTGAGCGAGAAACGATGCGCGGCTTAGCGTGCGCGACGAGAGGCGTGAAAAAATTGCTCGGCGTAGCGCTGGGACCGAGCGTTCGCGTCGGCTCGCGCGTCGTGTTGGCGCGCATGCGCAACGCGTCGCTCAACGGCAATTGGGGAATCGTCGTCGAGACGCGCGGGGATCAGGTGACGGTGTCTCTGGACGTCGACGGGCGAAACATCACGGCTTTACGAGATAACCTAATCGTCGTCTAAATTCTACGTCTACGCGCTGCTGTAAAACTAAACTGTACCGATTGCCGAACGCTTCACCTTCGCACGACGGCGAAACGATACACCGGTCGCCATTTGCCTTCGCACACGATATCGCGCTCGGTGAACGCCTCGTACGGATTTGCCCGTAGCCATCGTCGATTTCGAACCGGCTTTACGTCCGGAAGCGGTTCCCATTCAAATTTGTGCGCGGCGTCGTGCTCCGGGACGTCGTCCAAAGAAGCGGGCACCTCGGATTCGTCCATATCCCCCACTCGCGCGTACGTCGCTTCGTCGATGATAAAGTCATCGTTCGCGGCAACGACATCGTACATTTCAGACGCCAACGCTTTCACGTCCGAGCAACAGAAGAGCTCGCCACCGCTCGGAAGGACATTCGCGAGCGCTCGCGCGAATTCGGGCGTCATCACGCGCCGCTCGAAGTGTCGTCCTCGACTCCAAGGATCGGGGAACTGCACGCACACCGCGCGCACGTTCGGTAAGTTCATACTCTCCAACGATACGTTCACGTTGGCTGAAACGAAGTGCACGGGCAGACGTAATCGCGCCTCATTCGCCCGCACCCACGCGTTCGCCTGCCGCACCAGCGGCGGGTAAATTTCAACCCCTAATAAATTAAACTCCACGCCCTGCTTCGCTCGCGTGAACGCTTCCGCGCGTTCGGTTGATAAAGCCTTAATGAAACCGCCCTTAGCGGTGCCGACGTCTACTAACAGCGGCCGTCCGCGCGCGTCTCCGAACGCGCTCGACCAATACGCTTCGTCGAGCGTCAACGGCGCCTGAAACGGCGCCGACATCGGATTGGTCATCTTCTTCATTCGTCGATTCAGATTCTTCTTCTTTCCATCGTGCGTCGTCGCCGCCTCCGTCGTCGTCGTCGTCGCGACGTTCAACATTTCGTTCGCGTCTCGACACAACGTCTCGTCCGCATCACCCTCTTCGAACGCGCGGTGCCGCGAGCACATCGTCCCGCCGTCCCTCGCCTTTGCCGCGCAAAACCGTCGTTTTCGCGGCACGTACCGCGCGCAGCGCCCCTCACCGGGTTCACCGGCGAGCGCGCGTTCGAGGCGCTTCAATTCTTCGTACTCGGCGAGCCACGCGGGGTCGGCGACGATGGCGTCGAGCGACGCGCGCGCGCCGGGTCGGTCGACCTCGTAGTCGTCGTCCCGGCGGCGGAGCGTCTCGCGCAGGACGCGCGCGCGCGCGACGACGGCGGACGACGACGGGTCGTCATCGCCGACGTCACCGACGCGGGAGGACATCGCGCGCGCGGTCGCGCGGTCGCGCGTCGCGGCGATGTGTCGTAAAGCGCTGTCGTAAAGCGTAAAGCGACGCGGCGCGGCGGCGCGTCTTACAAAAGTGAAAAATGCGTCATCGCGTCGCGCGCGTCGCGCGACGGTCGAGTCGGTCGACGTCGATCGATAAAGGTTTGATTCCGTCGGTTCACGCCGATTTGGCGGCGTACCACGCGGCGACTTCCGGAATGGCGTGAAACTTTTCGTAGTACGCGACGACGTCGGCGAAGGCGTCGAGACACTCTTTGGGCACGTGATCGATCCCGCCGCTGCGAAATCTGCGCAACAGCGGCACCAACGCGCAATCCGCGATCGTCACCCGGTCGCCGCAAAGAAACTTGCCGCCCGCGACGCGCTTGGAGATGAAGCCGCAGTATCGCGGAAGCTCTTCGCGGATCCAGCGCTCTCGCATCGCCTTCGTCGTCGCCGCGTGCGCGTCCGACCCTTTCTCGAGATTATACTTCTCGGGCGCCATGCCGACCGCCAAGTTCGGGTACCACGACTCGCGCATGTCCTCCACCAGCGACACCGCCTCGTCGATTTCGCTCGCGCGTTGTTCGTCGTACAATCCGGCTAACCGTCCGCAGTATCTCAAAATCGCATCCGATTGCGCCATCGCTTCGTCGTCGACGTACATCACGGGCAGTTGTCCGTACGGCGTCGTCGGTTTCACGCTCGGCCAGTCCTCGAACGCGACGCGGTCGTCTCGGAAGGGAATCTTCGCGATCGACAGCGTCAATCGAATCTTCTCCGCGGGGCCTTCGATGTTAAAGTATTGCAAGCGCAGCGCGGGCGCGGCGGCGGCGGCGGACATGTCGAAGCCGTCGTTTATTCGGTCGCTTCGTTCGCTCGGTTCGCGCGGATCGCGCGAAAGTGACGCGCGCGGGTGGACGCTGACGATGATGATTGATGATGACGAATCGCGTCGCGTCAACGCCGACACGCTTCGACACGCTTCCATGGTGAAACTAGTCGCGAAGGCGCGTTACAACAAAATAGAGCGTCGCGAAGGAGCGAGACTAGGACGCGCGGATCGATCACACGAACGCGTTGCTGGCGCTGAGGTGCTGGATCAAACCGAGGGCCAAATCGCGGTCGACGCCGCTTCGCTCGGCGACGGCGCGCTGCTCGGTGAAGGTGAGCGTCTCGAATTTGGAGAGTAAACCGCCGTCGAGGACGTCGAGGGGGGCGAGTAATTGCACATGCTTGCCTTCGAAGACTTTGGGGGTGCGAAACGTGCGCGGGTTGCAACCGATCGGTGAGCGCACCGTGGTGTTCAACTCGCGTTGAAGGGCGTGGAGCTTGGCGTACGTCGGCTCGTCGGTGGGCATGAAGATGCCCAAAGCGCCGTCGAGCGTGCCGAAGAAGACGGCGTGTCGATTGGTGCCTTTGGGGCGTTCTCCCGGCGCGGCTTTCGCGGTCGTACCTTCCACGTTAAAACGCACCATGCGAGAGATGGGCGAACCGACGTGGTACGCCGAACGCACGAGGAGTTTCTGTCCTTTCCACGACTCGAGCGATTTTGGATCGTAGCCAAAGATGCGCGCGTTGCCGCTCATGTCGGACCCGAGCAAACTCAGAGTGGCGCCGTCGATCAAGAACTCTGTGCTCACGACGTCCATGCGATCGAAATCCTTGCTGAGCTGAATGATCGACTTCTCGAAGCCGTTCGCCTTCCAGCGGAAAAAGTGCAAGCCCTTCTCTAAATCGCCCACCAGGATGAAATTCTTCACGACGTTGATGCTCACGGTGTGAATTGGGGTGTCGAAGAAAGCGACACTATTCAATTCGACGCCATCCCACGTGTGCACGGTGAGCTTGGTACCGACCGCAACAATCAGGTGACCGTCGAGCGCCGATAACGCGGTGCACGCCATCTTCGCTTCGCGCACGCAGCACACTTGTCCTTTCCATCTGTACCCATCCATGGATTCGGCGTCGCGCTCCCACACCATTTGAAATAAAATGACGCGACCGCGACACGGCGTGTCTTCTCCTCCAGGCATCGCCGTACCGACGGCAAGAAGTGAAAGGAGTGCCCCAGTGTTAATGTCTCTCAATTGGACATTTCGAACGCACTGCACGTGCTCGCCCGGTTCGAGCGCGTGTTGCCACGCGCTATCGAGCGATCCAGGAACGAGGAGTCGCACCGAGTATTGTAACTCCATGTCATCGTTCGCTTTCGCGCGCTCGCGTCGCACTTTTGCCAAGGCGATACCGTGGACATTATCTTGCTCTATTTCCCGTTCGACCCAAGGCACAGGAGCTGATGTAACCAGTGCGTAGAGCTTGAAATCTGGCAGGTACGTAATCGTGTGCGGCGTACACTTGAGCGCCACCTTGCGCACCGGCCACGCAGCTTCGTAGTGCATTTTACTAGGCATCTGACAAATGCGCACGCCACCCAACGCGGTGCCTAGAATGAAACCGTGCGGACAGTTGACGTTGTGGAATACCGTGAATGCGACGACCTCGCCTTCACCACGCGTCGGGAGAGCTAATACGCGAGACCTGCGAACGATGAGCCACAACGGGTTTGGGCCTGCGACAAAGATGCCTTGCACGCCTTGTCCTTCGCCGACGTTACCGATGCGCGTCAATCGCGCGCCCGCTAGGGAGTCTCTAAGCTGACCTGCGGCGCCTATGCCAGCGACATTCAAACCAGAACCTTCAACGTCGACGTTGACGCGAGAAAATCGCAACTCATTCTTTTCGAGCGGTTCGTCTTGTCCTTCGTACGTCGTCCCGGCGGGAACAATGAAACCCTTATACAAGAGCAACGTGCCATCGCCACGCACTGCGGTGAGCAAAGGGCGCTCGTGCGCATCTTGGAATGAATCGATGCGAATATCGACAATCTCAGGGACACTGGACTCAGCGTTGACGGGTGTTTGCGGACTCAATACGCGCATGCCCTCGGACAGCCCATCGGCGCACCAGATGCGCGTGCAGCTGGGCAACGAAAACAATTCCAGACTTCCACCCTCGCGCGTCAGCGCGACGATGGCCTCGCTGTTGTTGCACGCGCCGCTCTTCTTGTTCCCTTCCAAACCCGTAATGGTGCCATTCGTCGCAGCTCGATGAATCCATCCGCTCTTGCGTTCGCCCCCGCCCGCCGCGTCTGCGGCTTCAACAGAATCATCCACCAGAGCGAACGCCGTTACTGAAGATGTTGGGATCGCCCCCGTTTCCATCAACGAAACACTCATCTGTTTTTCGTCTCCGGACAACAATCTTATCGAACCATCCGATAGCCGAACGATGATGTAAGGATCTAAAATCTGTGCGGACGCGATCGCGGCTCCCTTCGGTGCGTCCATGTCCTGCAAACCGACGTCTTGTACCTTCACGCCTCCCTTTAACACGCGGATGCCCGTTCCCGTGACTTGGACCGAGCAGTAATGTCCGAAAATATTCGACGCCGCCAACGTGGCTTGATTCGTGATGAACTCGAGCGAGGCGCTCACTTCTTGAAGCTCCTCGCCGGTTTCCATGATCATCGTCGACGACTTCATGCTCAGTAACAAATGATGATGGAAAGGTTCGCGTTCTTCTTTCGAACCTTCTTTGCGATAGTGCAACGTCCACAAACCTTGTAAATTGGGCAGCGTACCGGATTCGACTTCGGTGACGAGTTCAGGCTGGACGCCACGAGTCAAAATTGCCAGCGCACCGTTCTTCCCTTGACCGCACGCGGTGATGAGCTCGGTGCGCTCGTTCTTGTTCGAACCCATGGGCGCGCTCGCGCCGACGGCGATATCCACCACAGGCGCGACGCCGAGCAAAGAGTCCTTGACCTTCAAATCGTAACCAGCAACCTTCAAGCCTGGGATGATGCCGGCCAAGCCTTCGCGCTTCTTCTCCGTTTGCACGGCGTCGGTCTGCACAGTCTCCGTTTTCGTCGTGCCGTAGAGCAACGCCTCGAGCTCGTCATCGTCATCTTCGGGACTCGGCGTCGACGGCGCTGGTGGCGGCGCCTCGGCGGTTTTGGCGCGTTTGCGATTCGCCGCGCCGCCCGATTTAGAGCGCTTACCCTTCGACTTCTCCGTCGCCTCATCCTCGCTCTCGTCTTCGGCGTCGGGAAGCATGAGAGGTGCCGTCGGTTCTTCTTTAGGCGTGAACTTCACCAAAAGCGAGTCACCAATGCGACTTCCTAGGAACAACAAATCTCTCGACAGCAGACACATGCCCGAAGAGAGCACAGCGCCGCCGGCGCGCTGAAGCATCATGCGACGTAAACTACGGCCATCGGTGTGAAGAGCTAAGAGCAACAACGCACCGGTTTTTGTTGTCACCAAGACGCGATCTTCCGACACAACAGACGCCTGAGCGCCATCTAACGTGATCTCTAATCCGCAATCGACGGCGCGCGCCGCGCACGCCGGCGGCGGGTTCGCCATGGCGTTCTCCCCCATTCCCGCCGCGCGCGCGGCGACTTCGGCGTCGTTCCCTTCTTGCGGCCCACCGTGACCGAAAGTATTCAACCCGAGCACGGACGAGCTCTCTTGGGATTCGTGCAGCAAAAAGTCTTGCGAAAACACCAACGCGCCGCCGAGCGGCGGCAAGAGCGCCGTCAACTTGTACGAGCTCGACGGCAAGTTCTGCCGACGCCAAATCACCGTCCCCTTTTGCTTGTCAACGTCCACGCTCAGCGCCACGATCTCACACGTATCTTTGCTCAGGTTATACCGCCCAGCCCACGTCGGCGTCTTTTCGTACAAAACCGCCAGCGCCGGCTCGCCGTATCCGTGCAAAAAACACGCGTCGCGAATCAATCGCACCCCCGGCAGGTGCAGCGGGAACGACTCGCGCACGCTCGCCGCGGGTCCTCGCACGCGTCCCTCGTCGTCGTTCGCCACCAGCCCCAACCCCCCGTCCACGCTCGGCAGCACTCGCACCTTGCCCGCGACGCCGTCCTCCCGCAGCACCACCGCCGCGCACCGACCCTCGGGATCGCTCACCACCAGCGGCGCCTCTCTCGACATCCGCAGCGTCGTTCCCAGTGGATTACACCCCAGCGCACTCTCGAACGAGTGCATCGACGAGCAGCACACGTCCCCGGTCGCCGCGTCGTACTCCACCACGCTCAGCTTTCGCTCGCGAATCGCGATCAACAGCGCGTCTCGCTGATTCCTCGGCGCCCCGAACCGTCGTCTCAGGACGCTCATCGACCCTATCGCGCCCTGCGCGTCGAACTCGGCGCACACGTCGAGCGATTCTTCGTCACCGCGCCGATTGACGGCGTACACGGTGATGCGATTCGCGCTCGCGACGATCAGATTCGGGTCCCCGCCGTCGCCCACGGGGCGCGTGAAGTACGCCGTCACCGCGTGGTCGACGCCCGTGGGCGGGTGCACCTCGCGGTGCACCGCGTGCGACATCGCGGCGCCGCGCGCGTCGAGGGCGGCGCGAAATGCAGGTCGAATGCGATCGAAGGCGCGCGTCGCTCGACATCGCGACGCCGCCGACGCGCCGGCGCGTCGATGCGGACGGCGACGCGGACGACGACGACGACGACGGCGACGGCGACGCGCGCGCGACGCGGGACGCGCGCGACGACGACGACGCGCGCGGACGCGCGCGGTCGACGGACGACGCGCGCGCGCGGGACGTTCGAGGACGACGACGCGGGCGCGCGGACGACGCGCGCGCGCGGCGACGGGCGCGCGGGAGAAACGCGGGCGCGGGACGACGCCATGGGCGGCGCGCGGCGAGGCGCGGGCGCGGAGGACGGGACGACGGCGGCGGCGGCGACGGCGAGCGCGGCGCGAGACGACGCGGGTCGGAGGAAGACGAAGGAACGGCGCGTGCTGTTCGGGGTGCCGATGTCGCCGGAGGTGTACGCGATCGCGTTGGTGTATTTCGTGCAGGGCGTGATCGGGCTGTCGCGGTTGGCGAAGGATTTTTATCTCAAGGATGAGCTGCGCTTGGGGCCGAGCGAGACGGCGATGATTTTGTCGATTTCGCAAGCGCCGTGGTTGATCAAGCCGCTGTGGGGGTTTCTGAGCGATTCAGTGCCGCTTTTTGGCTATCGGAGAAAGTCGTACTTGATGGCGTGCGGCGCGGTGGGGTGTTTGGGTTGGGCATCCATGGCGACGTGGGTGGACGCGCCGGAGACGGCGCTCGTGGCGTTCACGCTCGGGTCGCTGAGCATCGCGTTTAGCGATGTTTTGATCGATAGTATCGTCGTCGCAAAGGCGAGAGGTGAAGAACAAGGGGTGTCGGGATCGTTGCAATCGCTTTGCTGGGGGTTCGTCGCCATCGGGAGCATCGTGAGTTCGTATTTTAGCGGGAGTTTGATTGAATCGTACGGCACGAGATTCGTCTTCGGCGCCACCGCGGTGTTTCCGCTCATGATCGCCGGAGCGTCGACGTTGGTGCAAGAGAAGCCGATCGTCGAGACCGCGCAGGTGTCGAGCGAGGGCGTGTTGAGTGATTTCAAGGCGATGTCGGGGAAATTGTTCCAAGTCGCCAAGCGGCGAGACATTTGGGCGCCGGCGTTCTTCGTGTTCTTGTGGCAAGCGACGCCGAGCGCTGGGACGGCGATGTTTTATTTCAACACGAATGAGCTCGGATTTTCGCCAGAGTTCTTAGGCCGCGTGGCCCTCGTGCGCGCGTTTTGCGCGCTCGGCGGCGTGGCGTTGTACAACGGTTACCTCAAGCGCGTACCGCTCAAAAAGATGTTTTTGTGGACCTCCATCTTGGGCACCGCGCTCGGCTCCACTCAACTTTTACTCGTGAGTCGCATGAATTTAGAGTTAGGGATTAGCGATAAAGTGTTCGCGCTCACCGACACCGCGGTGTTGACGGTTTTGGGCGAAGTGAGCTTCCTGCCGGTGCTCGTCTTGGCGGCGAAAATTTGCCCGGAGGGCGTAGAGGCGACGTTCTTCGCGGCGCTCATGTCTCTCTTCAACGCCGGCGGCGTGACGAGCGAGTTTCTGGGCGCTGGGTTGACCAAATCGCTCGGTGTTACCGCGGACAACTTCGACAACCTCTTTTTGCTGTTGTCCATTTGTCTCGTCACCGGTTTACTCCCGCTCGCAGCCATCAACCTCATAGACGAAGTCAAGGACGACGACGCGGACGACGTCGAGTCGGCGCAAAAGAACGCGTGAGTTAGTTTAAGAGCGCGACGTAGACGTAGAAATTATTACATTATTTACTACAGACTCGTGTAACCGCCATTCGCGCGCAACCTCGCCTCGAACTTGGTCGCACCGCGGAGTCGAACCGCGAGACGAGCGCCCTTCGGCGCCGCCGACCCTCTTGCGACGGGACCCTCCGGCTCGCCTTCTGAGGCGGCCTTCACAGGGAAAATATATACGGGTGATCTAAGGAAGTAGAAAACTAACCAATAATTGCCGCCGTGCAGTGCGGTTCGTTCGTTCGTTTTGTTTGCCTATGTTCTGAAAAACGTTGGAGGACAAATTTTGATCTACCGCAGGATACCGTGTTTTGTTTTGCGTGAGGCTGAAAGATGGTCGAAACATGCATGTTGTGATCTGGAGGATCGAGCGCGTAAACGAGTAAACAAAAGAGGTTCACGTAAACCTGATCAAGAGCGCCCATAATAAATGCTATCGAAGCAAGCATATCAACATGATGGATGACTGCGGAGAATAAATCCAAGCGAAGCGCGCGAAGCGCGTGAATGATAAAGAACAAACAGACAAACTTTTTCTCGCACTATCGGCGAAGGAGGATCCAAAATAACGCATCGGCGATCTACGAATGAAACGACGCGACGCTTGAAAACACTCAAAAAGCAAACCTCGTCCAAAGCGCGACGAAACGTGCGAAAAACGCGCGCGCGTCCGCGTTCGCGGTGACATTCTTTCTGCGCGTCGCGATCAAACGTACCGCCCGAGGGCGAACAACGGTAAACGGTAAACATAGAGTGCGCGTACGCTATCTTCGTCGCGGAAATCGCGCGCCGCGCGCCTGCGTTCGCGTGCGTGCACGAGTTTTTTTTTTTTTCGCCCTAACGAATGAATGAATGCGTGCGTGATCGATTCACGCGAGATCTCCCGCCGTCCCGCTCGCGCGCGCCTTTCCCTGCCCCCCGCGCGAGCGCTCGAGCGCCGCCTCGCCCTCGCGCGCGCTCGGAGCGTCGACGCGCGCGCGACGCATCGCGCGCGCGTCGAGCTGCCGCGCCGATCCCTTCGCCCGCGGGGTGCCCTCGGGGTCGCGCATATTCGGACATTCGGACGATTTACGACGCACGCCGCGCTCCCGCGATGGCGTCGAAGACGTCCGCAGTATGGCGCGCACCGCCGCGCGCGTCCTCGCGTCGCCGACGCCGTCGCCGCGCCGCGCGCGCGCGCCGCGCGGTGCGACGCGCGCCGCGATGTCGTCCTCGACGTCGTACGTCCCGCGGGGCCCGATCGAGCGCGCGCGCGTCGCCGTCACGGGCGCCAATCGCGGGATCGGGCTCGAGCTCTGTAAAGCGCTGCTCGCGCGCGAAAACGTCGTCGAGGCGGGGTGTCGACGCGCGAGCGACGCACTGCGCGCGCTCGAGCGCTCGAGCGATGGACGGTTGATCGTCAGCGAGGGCGTGGACGTCGGCGACGACGCGGCGATCGACGCGTGGGCGAGGGCGATGACGACGCGGGGACGACGACTGGACGTCGTCGTCAACAACGCGGGCGTCGTCGGAACGAACGGGTACGACGCGTGGGATTTAGAGACGACGACGGCGGAGGAGATGATGTACGTGTTTAAAATTAATTGCGTCGGGCCCACGCTCGTGGTTCGAGCGCTGCTGAGACACGGATTGATCGGCGCGGACGCGAACGCGCCGTCGCTCGTGGGCAACGTGACGTCCAAAGTCGGAAGCGTCGAGGACAACGGATCGGGTCGAGGATACAGCTATCGCGCGTCGAAATCGGCGTTGAACATCGTCACGAAATCTATGTCCATCGATTTAGCGAGCCGAGGCGTGCATTTCGCGCTTTTACACCCCGGCTGGGTGAAAACGGACATGACGGAGAGCAGAGGCCTCATCGACGCCGAAGAGTCGGCGCGCGGTCTCATCCGCGTTTTGCAGGGCGAATTCGGCGATTGCGAGCGGTTTTGGTTCGATTACAAGGGCGACAAGATTCCTTGGTAGCGCATTTCGTGTCATCGACGCACGCGTAGACTCCGAACGCGCCCCTTTCGCCCGCCCGAAACGCCCAAAGCGCCCCGCTCGACATCCACGTGGAAAGCGTCTTATCCGCGTCACCGCCGCGAAATTCGGTGGTCGATCGCGTTCGTCACACGCGCGCGCGTCGAGCACGCGCGATTCGCGCCGCGAGCGGCGCGCTCGGCGAAAGAAATTTTTGCGCGTCGAATCGTCGTCCGTCATGGACCGCGTGCCGAGCGCGGACGACCTCATGGCGACGTTTCTGTGGAACGCGCAGCGCGCGAGCGCGGGGACGCCGTCGAACGGGACGTCCGGCGCCGCGGCGCACGGCGCGCGCGGCGTGAACCGCACGCCGTCGCAGCACGAGATGGAGAGTTATTACAACGCCATGATGGCGAGCGCGGCGCACGGCGCGCACGCGGGATTCGGGGCGTACGGGGCGCTGGATGGATCGATCGCGCACGCGCGAGACGCCGCGGGGGGCGCGGGGAGCGCGCCGGGAAGTCGAGAGGGCACGCCGGGAATCCCGCGGGTGGCGTCGATCGACGTGCTGCGGAAGATGATCATGAGCGGGGGGCTGGGGGGGGGCGGAGGACCGGGAGGAGCGTCGCCGGGGTCGGCGACGCCGACGACGGCGGCGGCGTTTTCGGCGTTCGCGAGCGGGGCGAATTTGGACGCGCTCGGCGCGGCGGTGGCGATGGAACAGAGCAAGGCCGACGATGAGGGGAAGAAAACGACGACGACGAGGTCCGGGGCGAAGCGCTCGGGGAGGAAACCCGCGGCGAAGGCGCCGGCGGCGAAGAAGGCGAAGGCGCCGCCGGCGAAGAAGGCGGCGGCGGCGACGACGACGCGCGGAGGAAAAGCGGCGAAGGACGCCGTGGCGTCGCCAGCAAAGGCGGCGGCGAAGGCGCCCGCGGCGAAGGCGCCCGCGGCGAAGGCGAAGGCGGTGGCGGCGAAGAGCGAGCCGTTGTCTTCGGACTTGGATCACGATAGCGACGGCGACTCTCGCGATGGCGACGGCAACGGCGACATGCGACGCCGACGCCGAATGTTGAGCAACAGAGAGAGCGCCAGGCGCAGTCGGCGACGCAAGATTGAACACGTGGCCACGCTCGAAGGGCAAATCGCTCAGTTGACGGCTGAGTTGACGGCGGCGTTGCAACACACGCAAGGCGTGGAGCAGCGCTACCAGGCGCTCGTGCGAGAAAACCACACCATTCGCGCCGAGAAGGATAGACTTTTACAACTTCTCCGCGAGGCCGGTCCTCCGGGAGGTGGGGTGACGACGCCCAAGACGGGTTCCGCCATGGAGCGCAAATCTAGTTTACAGCGAATCTCGAGCAACGGAGACATCAAGGGCGAGCTCGGCAAGGGGTCGCCGACCATCGGTTTGGGCACGGGCTTCGTGCCGTTCCGATCGTTACAGAGTTACGAAAACCTGCTCTTGCTCCAACAGAAGTCCGAGAAGCAGTGAATCCGGCGTCGAATCCATTGTATTGCGCACCATTCATTCATCCTAGCCACGACGGTGACTCACGCGCGCGCGCAGTCGCCACTCTTCGACGCGTCCACCATGTCGCCGGCGCTCGCGCCGTTCGCCGGCGCGCCGTTCGCGCGCGCGCGCCGTCCCGCGCCGACGCGTCGCGCGTCGCGCGCGCGCGCCAGAGAGAGCGACGACGCCCGCGCGTCGCTGTCGTCGCTCGACGCGATTTTATCCACCGACGCCGACCGCGCGTCCTCGAGCGACGGCGCGTCGGCGCGCGACGACGCGCCGAGCGACGCCGCGACGCCGACTCGAGTGGTCTCGCGCGCGGTCGACGTCGCGCTCGACGACGACGTCGTCGCGCGGGTCGAGCTCGAGGTGCGCTCGGCGACGTCGCGGTTGACGCGCGCGACGATGAAATCGCCGCTCGGCATCGTCTTCGAAGACGTCGACGGCGACATCGCGGTGGTCGAGTTTTACGACGAGAGCGATCTGGGACCGCGCGGGCGCGGGATCAGGGAGGGAGACGTGTTGCGCGCGACGTCGGCGATGATTCCGGAGATGCGGTATCCAAAGTTGAACGTGATAGGCGGCGGCGTCGGGCGACCGGGATGGCGTCGGGTGATGTACACGTGCGCGTCGTCGCAGGACGGTAACTTGGACGACGTGACGTTCGATCAGGCGATGAAAGCGATCGGGTCGAACGCCAAGGCGGGAAATTACGACGTCGAGCTCGTGTTTGAACGCCGCGCGTGAACGCTCGCCGCGCGATGACGCGCGCGAATAAAGACAGAGAGCGCAAGCAGGAAAAAGGGACCGGCGTCGAAACCGACCGCGCGTCCTCGCGCGCGCCCCGTAGAGCCACTTTAGCGTTGTCACGAACTTTCCTTTGCGTTTCGCGCGATCGCGCGCCGTCGCGAGCGCGCCGTCGCGCGCGGCTTCCGCGCGCGCGCGCGGAACCAGGCACCCCCCTCGTCCCCGAGATCTCGGCCCTCGCGTGCCGCACTCGTCGTCGCGCGCGACGACGCGCCCGAGCGCGCGCGCGCTTGGAGCGAAAGAAACAACGTCCCGCGCGTCGTCATCGCCATGGACTTCGACGACTGGTTCGCGAACGACGACGAGTTGCGTCGGATGTCCGTCGAGGCGGATGCCGCGCGCACGGCGCGGGATGACGCCGAACGCGCGCGCGGCGCGCGCGCGAGCGCGAGCGCGGAGACCGCGGTGGCGATCGATGACGTCGCGCACACCCCGGGGGGCGAATTCGAGGCGATGGAACGAGAACTCGAACAAATCGTCGACGAGGAGCGCAGATCCGGATTCGAAAGCGACGACGACGACGACGGCGGATTCGACGATGATTTGATCGACTACGATGACGAGGACGAGGATGAGGACGACGACGATGATTTCGACGATGCGTTCGTCACGGACGAGTATTCGTTTTCGAGCGACTCGCACTCCTCGATCGATGAGACGCAGGAGGGTGAAGTGCAGCAAACGCAAGAGGCGTTCGAGACGGTCGTCCCGGAGACGCAAGTATTGATTTCGCAGCAGGCGAACGATGATGTCGTCATCATTCCGGACGAAGACGCGGACGAGATTCCACCGGGCGTGAACGACGCGATCGAAGTGCGCGATGCGAACGCGCTGCCGACTGAGGATTTAATCCGGTTGCTCAAGGAACGTATGAGGTCTGGCGAAGCGAGGGAGATCGAGGCGAGGTTGGAGAGTGAAGGCTTCGTTCGGGCGGATCGCGATGTACCCCGTGCTACGCCAGCGCAAACGGAGCCGATACGTCGGCGCGGACGTGGCCCCGACCGTAGACCACGAAAGAGGAGACGCCGCGTCGTCGAGCCTGGGCAACGGACGCTTCACGACGTTGGCTTCGGGACGGGCGCTGAAAACGGCGCCGAAAGGGCTGTCGACGATGACGACGGTGACATCGTCGTAGAAGGTGTGTCGCGTCACATCCCACGACTCGATCGACCTCCCGTGCCATCGACTGTTGATGAGCTTTACGATGTTTGGGAGCGCACGGCGAAGGATCTCGTTCCGCGAGACGCATCTATTTACAGTAATTTTCGGTATGCGTTCGGAGACGAAAGCGAACGCGGCGAGCGTTATCGCGAGAAAGAAATGAAGGATATCGGAAATCTGCTGTTCAAATATAAAGCGGACAAAAAGCCTGGACAGCACGCAATGCTCAAAGGCCGCGAACGCGAGGGTAAGACGGGCGCGTTGTTTTCCATAACTCTCGCAGCCTTACTCTTGAACATCCGCGTCGTCATTCTTTGCGCGCCTTTGAAGGTTGCGCCGATCTGCGACATGGTACGAAAGCTCAGACGTGCTGGTTTCGGGCGTATGTACGACACGCAGCACACGCTCGGACCGGTGCAAGCCAAAAGAAATAAGATCCCCAGCGCTCAAATGGGACAAATATACGTCGCCTCTCTTTGTACGTTGGGAGATTTGAAAAAGGTGAAGAACTGGATCAACTGTCAGAAACGAGACGGTCAGTTGACGTTGACGCTCATGGATGAATGCGACGAGCTCACTCAAGGAAAGGGGCACAGTACAATAGAGATTGAGCACAGAGTAGACCCAGACACGTTTGCGCAGTACATCCGTCAAGAAAGACGCGGTGAAGATTATGAAGACGTGCTCGATGTACCAAGCGATCGAAAGGCGAGAGGGAAGAATTTCAAAGCGCAAATCGCAAAGGCATCCCAATATTTTCGACAGCACGTGCATCCCGAGACGCAAGTGATCGCGTGCTCTGCGACGCTGAGCGGCTACGTCTTGAATCCTATTGGCGTCTTCCGTAACGATTTGCCGACGAGTATTTTCAAAGTGTTTCCAAAGGATGGATACTGTGGCATCGAAAGATTCAAAATCCCCGAAGGCTGCGAGCTCGAACACGACGGCAATTTATCCTTGGAGGCTTTCAGTGAGTCGAACGCTGTGGGAAAGTTACTACAACGCTTTTATACGCGAAGAAACGAATGCGATGGGCAACGTCTCCAACCTTTGCCAGGGAGCTCAGCGACCGAAATCGCACTTCGTGGTATGCTGTTTTTATCGTGCACCCCGAAGGTGAACGTGCACGGCGGCGTGCATGATCTCGCAAAAACGGTGACACAAATGGTTGATTCTTGGGGCACTGGCATCAGTTCACAGAAGACTCTATTTATTTGCTACGTTGGATCGCCGCGGGTACTTTTCGCGGGTAGTTGGCAGTCGATGCCCAGTGGATATTCGTTTGAAGCTATTTACAACGAAACCGCGTCTCGTGTGAAAAAAGAGAAATTTGCGAACGTTTCCCTTCGAAAAGACGAGCCATTCAGCAAAGTTTGCACGCACGTCGTCCTCATCGGCTATAATCTCACGCGTCGCGCGATGACGGCGGCGTTCACTCCGAAAGACGAACCTGGAGTACTGTGCAAAATCCAATATGGCATCATCACTGCGCCGAAGACAACGGCAGTCGATACCACGAGCCAACGAGTGAATCGTCCATCTCACGAGTTCGCGCAGCACGTGGTGCCTGAAAACTATAGCGTCGACGTCGCGATGTGGCCTCAAACTTTGGAGGTGTGCCAACGTTATCGAGAGATGGAGGACAAAATGGTGGAAGAACAACGTGGGTCGCCGAAAATCCACGCCGAGTTCCGCCAAGCGATCGACGTCTATCAACAAGGTCTCGACAGCCACATAGTTTCCAAGAGGCGCATTCCTCTCGATTGCATGAGCAACACCGGTCGCAAAGAGCGATATCGCCAGCAATCGGCCGTGGATCCGGACGAAATCGAACATCTGAAGGCCTTCAAAGTGTGGCTAGAGAATCACGAATACCAGCCAGGCAAAAAGTTGCACCAAGAATCAGTGAGGGTCTACTACGCAATCATAAGACGGTATTTCGTGAGCAACGCTGACATTGGAGACATTATTAAAGAAGTGAAAGATTGGGTAGAACGTCATCCAGAAGCCTCGGACTCTGAGGAAAACGAATGCAATCCGCGTAGCGCAGCTAGCGAGCGCACTAGCGAGCGCACTAGCGAGCGCACTAGCGAGCGCTTCCTTGCGCTCGCAAGGAAGCATTTCCTAAGTTTTTGGGAAGATAGATCTCGTGGGTAGAACTTGTGTATGTATTGACGAAAGAATTGAATATTAAACAACGAACGCGCCGCGACGCGGCCTATGACGACGACGATCACGATTTGAAGTTGACGTACGACGACGTGCGAAGGGCGTTGACGATTTCGTCGCTGTACCCCTTGCCGCCGTTGATCGGCCGCACCGCGCGCACGGGGGCTAGGACTTCTTCCGAGTAGTCGCACTTGAACCCGCCGATGACGGCGTCGAGAAGTTCTTTATCTTCGACGCACGCCATGAGCATGCGCGGCGAGCCGTACACCTCGCTCACGAGCTCGAATTCGTTCGCGTCGGCCGCGCTGAGGTTCTGCACGTCCCACGAGAGCGTTCGCATGACGTCGTCCACCAACGCCGGCGGACATCTCAAACCCATCAAACGCTGCGCCAGGGCGACGCGCACGCCCATGGAATCCGGCGCGCCCTCGGGCGCCGCGTTCAGCTCGGCGATTTTCGCGTCGTTCTCCGCCGCCGCGAAGTTGTCTCGGTAAATGCGCGACACGCCCGCGATGTGGTCGACGCCGATGACGGCGACCACCGTCCCGTCGTCCGTCTTCTCCGCGCACTCCTTGATCGTCGACGCCATGACGCGATCGCGCTCGTCGATGATGATTCGCTCGAAGCAATCGTCCACGCGCTCGTTCGCCTTGGCCGCTAACGGGTGATCCTCCGGTAACAGCAGGCGATAGTTCCGCTCGCTCTGCGCCGCGAACGTCCCGTCCAATTCCTCCAGCGTCGGCGTCGCCATCAATCGCTTATACGTCACCGCTTTCGGTCGATCGCCGTAAATCACCGTCGCTCCGACCGCGAACGCCGCGGCGTACACCAAGACCTCGGGCGGTAACTGCGCCTTCATGTTTTCCCACTGCGGCGAGTCCGCGATGGGTCCCAGCTCCCCCTTCAGCGCCCCCGCCAATCGCGTCACGAACACCAGCGCCTCCGGCGCCGTCGCCGCGTCCACCATCATCGCCGTCACTCCTTGCTCGTAATTCACCGCGTTTCCCGTCGCGTCGCCGTGTTCGCTCGTCACCGCCGTCTCCACGACGACGACTTTCGGCCCTCGTCTCAAAATGTACTCCGCCGCGTCGTGCGCCCCCTCCACCAGGTGCGACACCCCGAACGCGACGCACCGCTCGTCGAGCGGCGTGAACGTTCCCGTCGTCCACGCGTCCGGCGTCGCCGTCGCCGTCGTGGACGGCGACAGATCGAAGTCGTCCTCCTGGTCCTCGAAGAACGCCCTCGGCGCGCGCGCGACGCGAGCGGGACGCGCGCGGGACGCCGTCGATCGCGCGATTCGCGCGCGCGTCGGACGACGCGCGTTGGACGACGCGTTCGCGCGCATCGTCGACGCGCGCGCGATCGAGGCGCGCATGACGCGTCGCGCGGGCGTGTGTCGAAGCGATGTTTAACGCGTTCAGGGTTTGAGACTCGTCTCGCATTACGCGCCGCTCGCGCGGCGAGCGTCGATATCGTGCGCCCACGCGGACGTCTTGACGTGCGACGTCGTGGTAAACGTCTTACCGGCCTCACCGCCGACGACGTCCTTATCCTGCGTCGTCGCGCGCCGTCGTCGTCGTCGTCGTCGTCAGTCGGTCCGTCGGCGCGTCCGTTCGCGTCCCGATTCGCGTCTCGCGTCGTCCAATCCTCGCGCGTTCGCGCGCCCGCGTCGTCGTCCGCGGCGCGCACCTTCGGCACGTCGTTCCCCTTTCGCGCCTTTGCCTCGCTTTTGGCCCTCGCGACGTCTTCCTCGCGTCGTCGCGCCTCGGCGAGCTCGCGCTTTCCCGCGCGTCGCGCCCTGTTCTTCTTGTTGTTGCTCCGCGCGTGTCTCGGCAGCGCCGCGGTCGCCGCGCGCGACGCGCTCGACGGCGCTTTCGTCGGCGTTTTTCGCGTCGTCGCCGGCGCGCCGCCGCGTCCGAGCGCGCGTCGCAGCAGCGCGAACGCGACGGCGCCGACGACCGCCAGCGGCACGAAAAGATTCGTCGACGCCGCGTCGTCGCGCGTCGTCGCGCGTCGTCGCGACGCGTCCGAGCGCGCGCCGCGAGCGTCGCGTCGCGTCGACGCGCGCGCCATGCGAGCGCGCGGGCGCGCGCGACGCCGCGCGTCGACGATTCGGTGTCGCACAGTGACGCGCGTCGATGCCGACGCGCGACGGCGACGCCGCGCACGCGCGCGCTCGAGCGCGACCGTACGCCTCGCTCGAGGGCGACGCGCGCGATTACGCGCGGTGGGCGCGCGCGTGCGCGGCGTCGCGCGGCGACGCGACGACGCGCGACGCGCGAGACGCGCGACGCGGACCGCTGCGCAGGCGTTTCGACGTCGCGCTCGACGCCCTGCTCGCCGAGCTGCGCGCGCACGAGGACGCGGAGCCGTTCGCCGTGCCGGTGGACGCGCGGTACGCGCCGGATTACTACGCGGTGATCGAGCGGCCGATCGACGTGGCGACGATGCGCGCGCGCGCCGGCGCGAGCGCGTACGCGAGCAAGGACGCGTTCGCGGAGGATCTGGCGCTGATGGAGGCGAACGCGGTGGCGTACAACGGCGCGGGGTCGACGGTGGCGAAAATGGCGCGCGCGGTGGTCGGCGCGGGGGAGGAAATGCTGCGGCACGTGCCGCGGGTGGATTTCGAGACGTGCGAACGCGTGGCGGCGTACGCGGCGCGCGTCGAGCGAGGGGAGACGCTCGAGGGCGAGGGCGAGAGCGAGAGCGAGAGCGAGAGCGAAGAAACGCGCGAGAACGATGCGGACGAACCGGGAACGAAATCGTGGAGGAAACGGACGCTGGAGACGCGCGTGCGGCGAGTGCTTCGGGCGAAGGCGCTCGCGGACGCGCCCGTGGGAATGCGACGCGCGTGTCGACCGAGAAGCGCGCGCGGTATGCTCGAGTTCATGCGCGCGAGCGAAGATCACGTCGATGCATGCGTCGGTGCGCGCGCGTTCGACGACGACGACGACGACGACGACGACGCGCTTCCCGAGGACGAAGGTTTCGTCGCCAACGCCGTGCCGACGCTTCCGAAATATTCCGCCACCGCCGAGTGTGTGAGCGCGGAAGCGCTGGACGACATGATGATGCGGTCGATCGCCGTCATCATCGACGCGCGCTCGCGCGTGGGCAAAGCGTCGATCGAGTATTCGATGACGAGCGCCGCCGCGAAGCTGCTTCTCTCCGTCGCCGACGATTTCACCGCTCGAATCTCCGTGGACGTGGCCAAGGCCCTCGCCGCGCGAGAGCTCGAGCGCAAACGCGAACGCGCGCGCGCCACCGTGAACGCGTCGGGGATCAACGTTCCCGAAATCGCCCACCGCATCGGCCTCCGCGCCGACGTCGCGCGCGTCGCCGCGCGAGCCATCAAAAAATTTCTCGAGCGCCCGCTCGGTCCGCATCCGCGCTCGCGCTCGAAAACATAGTTTCATATCGTTACAGTAGGATATTAGTTTTAGCGTTTTCATTCCACACTAGCGGCGTAGCCTCGAGCGCGCGACCCGTCGCGCTCGTCGCGCTCGCCTCGCGACGTCTGTCTGTTTCAACTGTCCGTTCGGGTCACCGTCAGTCCGCCGCGCTCGCTCCATCGCGTCCGGCCGCGCTCGCGCCATGTCGCCGTCCGGGTCGCTCGCGCGCGCCGACTCGGCGTCCTCGAGCCCCCTCGCGAGCGAACGCGCGGATTCCGTGGGCGATTTACCGCGAATTCCCCTCGGATTCGGCGCCCCGACGCGAAATCACGCGCGCACCGACAGCTCGTGCAGCACCGACGGCTTGATCTCGCGCGACGTCGACGTCGAGCGCGCGCTGGGTGATTTCGCCGAGACGTCGGACGGCGGCGTCGCGCGCGCGTCGACGTCGCCGCTCGCGCCGCGCGTCTCGCGGGGGAAAGTATCGCGAGCGCTCGCGAGCGTCGGCGACTACTTCACCGAACGCGCGAACCGACGGTTGAAGTTCGCGGTCGCGATCGCGCTGGTGCTGGCGCTCGTAGTGTTGATCGGGATGCCGCTCCGAGCGTGGACCAAGGGCTGAGCCGACGACGCGAATCGACGCGCGTCGCCGCGGCTAATAATACCGCGCGCTCGCCGAGTCGCTCGCGACTTTTAACGCGCGTCTCGCGTCTCGGCGCGCGACGTCGCACCGCTGTAACACCACGCGTTGGATTAGTTTCGAGTTCGACGACGTCCGCGTTCGACGCGTCGCTCGTTCGTATGCTACAAATCGCGTCGCTCCGCGCGTCTACGCGTTCGGCCGAAACCCCATCAATCGCGCCGCGCTGCTCTGCGTCGCGTACATCACCCCGAACGCCAGCCCGAGTCCCCCCATCGTGACCGCCGTCGGCGTTCGCATGCACACCTTCGCCCGCGCGCCGCCGCCGACGATCCATCCCAATCCACCGCCCGCGCTCGCGCCCAGGAGTACGTCCCGGTAGTCCGTCGCGTTAAAGTTGCTCGCTGCGCGCGCGCGTCGTCCCGACGGCTTCCGTCAGTCTCCCGTCGCGCGTCGCGCGTCGGTCGTCGACGCGCGAGAACGCATCGACGGTTCGCGCGTCGTCCGTTCGCGTCGTCCGTTCGCGTCGTCGCCGCGCGGCGTCGCCGTCGGTGTCACCGATCGACGGTCGCGCGGCGTCGCGCGGCGTCGTCGCGTCGCGCTTTGTCGCGTCGCGCGCACCGACGGCGCCGAAACTCGGCGCGCGATCGACGACGTCGTGCGTCGGGCGATCGGCGATGACGCCCATGGATTCGCGCGCGTCGACCACTGCGGGCGAAGGTCCGCGCGAAGGATCGATTCGATCGCGCCGCACACGACGTCGCGGCGACGCGCCGACGACGCGCGCGATCGAATCGGCGCGCGGCGCCGTCGGACGACGACGCGCGCGACGGCGGCGGCGAACGGCGCCGCGCGTCGAGGGAGGGAGGGATCGATCGCGCGCGCGATTTGAAAGTCGACCTCGCGAAGACGCGGCGCGAGCGCGCGGGCGCGCGGGCGAGGATGACGCAGGGCATGGGGGTGTCGACGTCGGATCCGTCGTCGCTGCCGCCGCTCGTGGAGGCGAAGAAAGGGACGACGGCGGGGTGGTTGGGACGGGGACGCGCGAGGGAGGACGCGAGCGGGACGCGGGACGACGACGACGGGACGAAGGGGGAAGCGAAGGCGAAGGAGGCGCGCGAGGGACGGTACGAGCGGGTGAATCCGATGAATTACGCGTCGGTGAACGATACGACGAAGCTGCTCGTGTGCGGAGGGATCGCGGGGGCGTTTAGTAAGTCGTGCACGGCGCCGTTGGCGAGGTTGACGATTTTGAACCAGTTGCAGGGGACGAACGCGGTGCCGGGGTGGGAGGCCGCGGCGGGACGAGCGTCGATCGTGAGCTCGCTGCGACGGATCGTCGCCACGGAGGGAGTGACGGCGCTTTGGAAGGGGAACGGGGTGACGATCATACATCGCCTGCCGTACAGCGCCGTCAACTTTTACGCGTACGAGCAAATCATGAACGTGCTGGATAAAGTGATGACGACGTTACACTTCGACGAGAACGGCGACCCAGCGGTGGGGGCGTTTAAGTGGGGGTTCGCGCAGCGCTTGCTCGCGGGCGGGAGCGCGGGCTGCATCGCGTGCACGCTGACGTATCCCTTGGATTTGATTCGCACGCGCCTCGCCGCGCAGACGACGGTCAAGCATTACAACGGCATCGCCGACGCGTTCATGAAGATTTTGCGCGATGAAGGCACGAAAGGCTTGTACCGCGGTCTGAAACCGACGCTGATCGGCGTCGGGCCGAACTTGGCGCTCAACTTTGCGGCGTACGAGACGTTGAGAAATCACTTGCAATCGCTCGATCACGGGATGTATCCGATGGCGGTCGATTTGGCGAGCGGGAGCGCGGCCGCCGTCGTGAGCGCCACGGCGACTTTCCCCATCGATCTCGTGCGACGCCGAATGCAGATGCGCGACGCCGTGCGAGGTGACAGTTTTGTCGGTGTATTTAAGCGCGTGTTGGCGAAGGAGGGCGTCACGGGACTGTACCGCGGCATCCTCCCTGAATTCGCCAAAGTCGCGCCGGGCGTCGCGATCACGTACACGTCGTACGCGTTTCTCAAGCGACTGGCTGGGGTGGACACGGGTCGTCTTTGAATCGCGCGCACGCTGGAGAAAGTAGTTGAATCACGTTGTATTAGGAGAGAAAGTAGTCTGCGAAATCACGTCGTCGTCGTATTCGTCTCGGCTGTCGGCCACACGTACTTGGGCTTGATCGGCGCCGCGCGTTCGATGATTTCCACCATGAGATCCGTCGGAAGCGCCCCGAGATCGCGTCCGTCGCCCTCGCGTTCGAGTCTCTTGTGCGCCAACAAAAACGCGCGCGTCGCGAGTTTAAAAGCGTCGCAGAACGTCGAATGATTCTCGATCGACCACGTCTCCATCGTCGGTCGGCGAATCTCCACCTCCTCCCTCTTCGTCCAGATTTGATCCCACTCGTCGTAATCCATCTCATCCTCGCGCGCGACGACGCGATAGATGAACGAATCGTTCACCACGCATCGCTGCCTCGATCGCGAGCACGAAAGAAACGTCCACGGATGCGAATCGTACGTCCTCTGCTCGCGCTTCTCGCCCGGCTGCAACACGTTGTACGCCTTCACCCGTCCATCGTACGCCAGCCAATACGCCCGCACGGGTTCGTCCGTCCTGTTCGAGCGTCGATCGTGGATTCGTCAGTCCCGTCGTCGATTCGCCGTCCCGTCGTCGATTCGCCGTCTCGTCGCGCCGCGCGTCGTACACGTTCATAAACGTCACGCGAACCGCCCGGTCGCTCCGAACGCTCCGCATCGTCTCGGGAGCGACTTCTCGCGTTTTTTCGAGGAGCTCTCGAAGCGGATCGACCGCCGTCGCCTCCTCGACGCTCGTCGGCCACTCCGACGCGCCGGTTCGAGTTCTGCGAAATTTGGACGGCAGACACGACGGCGCGTCGCGCGCGACCGCGTCCGCTCGACGCCTCCGCGCGACGCGCGTCGCGCGCAGCAAAAAACATCCGATCGCGCGCGCGAATCGCGCGGCGAGCATCGCGATCGCGCGCGCGACGGCTCCAATCATGCGCGCGGGCGAGTGCGGCGCGCTCTCGGACGAACCGTCGGCACTTCTCGACGCGCATGGACGCGCGCGAGGCGGTCGCGCGCCTCGCGCCGACGCTCGCGATGCTCGCGGCGATCGTCGCGGCGCGCGCACGGGCGCTGACGCGCGCGATGTACGGCGCGATGACGACGAACGCGCTCGTGAGCGGTGGGTTGATGTTCAGCCTTTCGCGTTACTTCGCGAGCGTCGGGCGCGCGCTGGCGCGGCGCGCGGTCGTCGCGGTCGATCGCGCGGTGTTCATGACGTTCGTCGTCGCGCGAGGGGCGTACGAGGACGACGACGACGAGTACGAGGACGTGCGCGCGTTCGTGGAGGAATACTTTTCGCGCGAGTCGTCGACGTGCGAGTTTCGCGCGAGGTACGCGTACGAAGGATTTCAATCCGCGCGGGCGAGCGAGGCGCGAAAGGGTGACTCCGGAACGCCGCAGGATCGATCGCTGCGCGGCGTCAGACTGGATGCGCTCGTGGGGGGAAGCGCGATTCGAACGCGCGTCGACGGGAAGTCGGTGCGCGTCGCGCATCGATCCGGGAACGCTTCGAGACGCGGCGACGGCGACGAGACGGATGGTTCCTGGTACGACGACTTCGTGCGTCAGCGAGAGAGGAACGCGCCGGGACGCGGGGACGGAGACTCGTTGGGCGATCAGTTTGAGGTGAAGATGTATCGGCTTTTCCAATCCGAGGCTCGCATGAAGGAGCGCTTGTTCGAGTTGATGAAGAGGGGTCGGGCCGCGAAAAAGAAGCACCAACAACAGCGCTGCAGCGAGCACACGTCTGTGTACATGCCGAAGACGGTGACGCAGTATCACGAGACGACGACGCCGGGACGTCAACCGTCTCACGTGCAACGAGTTCAACAACAGTGGATCTTGCGCGAGAAACCGAGTCGACCTCTAGAAACGGTGGTGCTGCCTCCGGGCGCTAGGGAACGGCTCGTCGCCGATGTCGACGATTTCTTGTCGAGCGAGCGTTGGTACGTCAATCGCGGTTTGCCGTGGCATCGCGGTTACCTACTTCACGGTCTCCCCGGTACTGGGAAAACGTCGCTCGTGTTCGCGCTCGCCGGGCACTTTAAACTGCCTCTGTACACCATTCGGCTTAGCGATGAACGATTGGACGATGAAGGCTTACACTGGCTCTTCTCGAACACGCAGAGACGATCGATCATTCTCCTGGACGACGTCGACGCGCCCGGCGCGAACGCGGTATTTCGAGAGCCGGCGCCGGAGAGCACGGGAAATTTGTCCGTTTCGTCGACGCTTTCTTTGCTCGATGGAGTCACCGCCGTCGACGGTCGCTTGATTTTCCTGACGTGTCGAGATAAGTTGTCGTTAAACCCAACGCTCATTCGACCCGGACGCTTCGACGTCCTCATGCGCTTCGACGCGCCCAGCAAAGAGCAAATCGCGGCGTATTACAAGCATTTCTACGCCGAGTGCGACGTCGCCGACGACGAGCTCTGGAAAATGGCGAACTCTTTCGCGGCGATCGCCGTCGACGTGGACAAGATGCCTAAATCCATGGCCGCGCTCCAAGCACTGTTCATCGCGAACAAGGACGACCCAGCCGCCGCTTTGGAGGCGATGCAAAGCCGAGTGACGCAGCAAAAATCCAAGCGCGTCTCCGCGCTCGGCGGCGCGCTCACGCGAAGTCGCAGCGGAGGCGAGACGGAGCAGCGCGACGCGGTCACCAAGCTCGAAACCATCGAAGCGAACGAGTGAGCGCGCGATTGATTGATTGATTGATTGTTTTTAGACTTTTAGATTTCGTACACGACGCACAGAACGCGCGTCTCTTCGTCCCGGTCGACGTCGTCTCCGACTGAACACTAAAATAACAACCCGATGCGATCGAGCGTCACATCGCGCGCGTCACGTCTCGCGCGCGGCGCCCATCGCGCGATGTCCGCGAAAAAGAGTGAAACGAAAGTGAGCGCGTTCGAGACGGACACGTCTCGTCTCATCGACGGCGACGATGACGACGCGCACTTCGACAGCTCGCGCTCGGTGTGGGGAAAGCGAGACCCGGGATGTTTGGGCGGTTATAACGACGTCGTCAGTCGACTGCCGTCGTTTCAGATCTTCATGTTCGTCGCCATCAGCGCGGCGGTCATGACGGTGCTCTGGGGGACGACGAGCACGCAGGCGGAGAAGAAGGAGCTCATGAGCGCGTTCATCGGAAGCGCGGCGGTGGAGACGATGCTGAGCCTCGATAACTTGGTGGTGTTTCATCAAATTTTCGGCACGTTCAAGGTGCCGCCGAGTCGAAGGCCGGGAATTCTGGTCGCCGGTTTGCCCATCATGCTCGTCGTGCGCGTGACGCTGTTTTTGAGCTTTCACGGCGTGTACACGTACGTGCGCGTGCTCTTCGTGCTCATCGGCGTGTTCATAATTTATCAAGGCGTGTGCGTGGCGTACTTCTCGGAAGACGACGACGATAACGATGATTTGAGTTCAAATTGGATAGTCAAGGGGGTGCGGGGGTGCTTCGGGAATAGGATGTCGACGAAATACGAAGGGAGCGCGTTTTACGTGCGTACGCCGGATGGGGCGTTGCAGTTTACGCCGCTCATCTTGGTCATGGTCTTCATCGAGGCGTCGGATTTGATGTTTTGCATCGACGGCGTGTCTACCATTTACGTCGTCGGTCACACGGACTTGCTCGCGGTCGTCTGCGGCGATTGTTGCGCCGTGCTCCTGGTGCGCGCGTTGTACCCGCAGTTGCAAGGCACGGTGGAGATTTTCCCGGATTTGAACTACGCCGTCGCCGCGACCTTGGTCGCGGTCGGCGTCGACATGATTCTCACCGCGTCCAAGCGAGAGCTCCCCGTGTTCGTGCTCGTGTGTTTCATGGTGGCTGTGTTCATCGCCGGCGTCGTCTCTTCGTTGGTTCGCGGGTTGATATCCAAGACGTGCGCCGACCGCAAACCGGCGACGCACGACGTCTAACCGCGCGCCGCGTCGCCGCGCATCGTGTAACATACGACTCATAATAACGCAACGCCGTCGCGAGCGTTCGCGCGATCGATCACGTCAGCGCTCGCACCGCGTCGTCCGCGTCGCACGCCTCGCACGCCAACCGCGCCGCGTCCTCGAACGCCGCCTTCGCCTCGCGAACCGCCCGCCCTCGCGGCGCGCGATTCGACGCCGCCGCCGTCGCCGTCGCGCGTCGTCCCTCCAAAGCTTCGATCACGCGCGTTCGCGCGCGCCGCGCGTCCACCGCGACGCACGCGCGTCCGTCGTCGCGTCGCGCGCGCGCGAGCGCCAGGAATCCTCGTCGCAGCGCGCGCTCGAGCTCGAGTTTCGTCGCCATCGCGCGCGCGCACGCGTCGAGCGCCGCGCGCAGCTCGTCGTCGGGTCGCGTCGACGCGCCTGGGCGCGCGCGACGCGCCGCGCGCGACGACGACGACGCGCACGCGCCCATCGGCGACGAGTGCGGCCGCGGCACATCGCGAAGACGACGCGACGCGAAGCGAACGCGTCGCAAAGCGCGAGGGCGAGCCCGAGGCGCGCGCGCGACATGGGCGCGTGCGCGTCGCGCGCGCCCGCGTCGTCGCGCGAGACGACGGACGGCGTCGAATCGCGCGACTCGAGCGCGACGACGACGACGACGACGACGACGGCGGTGGACGGCGGCGACGGGAAGGCGCGCGAGCGAAGCGACGGCGTGCCGACGCCGCGACACTGGGACGAGGGCGACGGCGCGGCGCGCGCGAGCGACGCGGACGGGTTGCCGCGACGCGTGCGGGCGCTGGAGGCGGATTGGGAGGCGACGGCGAGACGATCGGCGACGGAACGGCGAGCGCACGCGGTGATGCTCGCGGAGGAGCGCGCGGTGCGGAAAAGATTGATGGAGGGGATGTCGGACGAGCGAAGGATGCGAGGACTGGGCGCGGGAGGGCGGGACGACGCGACGCTGCGGGAGATTCGAGAACGCGGGGCGACGCACACGACGTTCGGCGCGGTGTTGGATCGGCGGTACGTCACGGGATTGGTGGACAGCACGAGCGATGCGATCGAGTTGAAAGGCGTGCGGAGGGCGAATTCGGTGTCGCCGCCGCTGTGCGATGCGAACGATTCGGTGGACGCGATGAGTCGAGCGTCGTTCGGGTCGGCGTTCGCGGCGAGCGCGACGGCGATGTCGGTGTCGACGAGCGTGTCGGAGAGGCTGAGGGACGAGGACGGCGGCGCGGGGGACACGACACCGCGCTCTCCGCGGGTGACGAATGACTTCCCCGAAGACGCCGAGGTTCCCACGCGCACGACGCCGTTTAGCGATCGAGTCGAGCGACAACTGCAGGCTTCGGCGCTCAAGGGAAAACGTCCCGAAGAGGCGACGCCGTGAAGCGCGACGCTTCGCAATCGTAGCACACCAGTAGCAACAGTAATTCACCAGTATCAGTAGTTGTTGTAGTTCTATCATCGTCAAGCCGCGAGCGCCGTCGGCCGTTGTGGCCGCGTCGCTTTGCAATCGGGGAATTTCCGCGACACGGCCACGATTGGGTAGTGATCGCTGAGAGCCAACCCCCGAGCGTCTCGACACATCGCATGGTGTACGTAGCCAGAGTCTGCGTGTCTGTGGTGCAGCGGCACGCCGCGCGTGACCATCGATGAGAGGTCGATGACGTAGTCGAGGACGACTTTCGGCACTAAATCGATGTATCGCGACTCGCCGAGACACGGCAACACGACGTGCCGCCAACGCGCGACGGGAAAGGTCAAACGAAAACTTCGGTCGACACCTCTCGTCGATCCTTCTCGTCCAGCGATCGATCCATCGATATCAGTCAACGGCGCCATGAGATCGACGGATCCGGGAAATTTGTTCATCAGATCTTCGTACTCGCCCGAGCCAGCGACGATGTTCAAGTCGCCGACGAGCATAATCCGATCGACCTCGTACCCGTTACCCGCGCATTCCATCTCCGCGCGATGCACCACGTCCTTGATGCACGAGATCTGCTTCGCACGCGTGTCTCGCCCGGATGACCAGTAGTCGGACTGCAGGTGCGTGTTGAGCACGATGGCGACTCGCGTCGTCGGGTCCTCCGCCGCAGTCAAGCGCAAAAAGCTCGTGCTCACGCCTTTGGTGAACGACAATCTCTCGACCCCTTTCGCCGGTAGCGCAGTGAAGTGGTTGCACACCATCGAGAATTTTGACGCGATCATCAACCCGCATCGGGCGCTCGGGGCGTAAACGAATGGAAACTCCTCGCGCAGCGCCACTTTCAAAGCCTTGGCCGCTTCGACTTCCCACATTTCTTGCAAACACACGACGTCGATCGCGTCCGCTCGAGAACAGCACAGAATGTTATTCGCCATCGCGTGCGCGCGCTTCGCGATGTCCGTTCTCGTCCCTCCTTGACCTGCAAACACGCCCGGCAACATTTGCGCGTTCCACGTGCACACCTTCAACAACGAGTTCATCCCAGCGGGGCGCTCGCGCGCGAGCGCGTCGTCGAGGGCGCGCGTGCGGGCGTCGAGCGCGTGTGTGTGAGCGATATCTACGGTCGACGGCGGCTGATTCGCGTGCGGTACCATGGCGTCGCGTTGTGAAGTTCGAGGCGCCGTCGCGTCGTCTCGGCTCGCGCGACGAATAGCCGAGCGCGCGTGGATTTCACTGGAAGCTAGTCGACACCAATCGTGCACCGTGCCGTGCGCGAGGAGCAGAGTAAATGTAAATCGTAAATGGATTTTACAAGCTATCCAACGCCAATCACGACGTCGCGCGCTCCCCTTCTAAAGTAATTGAGAATAGTCACCACGTAAGAGCGTAAATGAAATTTCTCGTGTCACGACATCCGCTACGTCTGCTTAGAAGACGCCGAGAGTGATCGCCTTGTCGATCGGGAGGCAGGCACCGATGCCCATCCAAATCGCGTAGAAGGTACCGACCAAGAAAACCGTCATCGCCAACGGTCGGCGGAACGGGTTTTGGAACTTGTTGATCGACTCGAGGAACGGCACGGTGATCAAACCAACCGGCACGGCAGCCATGGAGAGGACACCGAGGAGCTTGTTCGGGATCACGCGAAGCGCGTTGAAAGTCGGGAAGAAGTACCACTCCGGCAAAATTTCGAGCGGCGTGGCGAACGGATCCGCCGGCTCGCCGAGCTGGGTCGGTTCCATCACCGCGAGGCCGATGCACAACGCGATGGTACCGAGGATAACGACCGGGAAAATGTAGAGTAAATCGTTCGGCCACGCCGGTTCGCCGTAGTAGTTGTGACCCATGCCCTTGGCGAGCTTGGCGCGGAGCACCGGGTCGGACAAGTCGGGCTTCTTCGTCACCGACGCGACGACTTGGAAGTTACCGCGAGCCTTCGGGGAGACACTGCGATCGCGCGCGAATCGTCGCTTCGTCAGTCTTCATTCATTCGCCCTCGCGCGCGCGTCCACGCCGCCGTCACCGCCGCGCCGATCCTCATCCGTCGTCTCGCGCGTCCGCGCGCGCGCGTCCGTCGTCCCGCGCCAAACCCTATCTTATCATGGGGGGATCGCGATCCCGTCGCGCTTCGTCGCCCGCCCGCGCGTCGCGCGCCGCGCCGACCCCCGATACCCGCCCGCTCCACCGACGCATCCCTCGCCATTCGCATCGCATCGCGCGTCCCGCGCGTCCCGCGCATCGTTTCGCGCGTCGCCTCGCGCGTCGTCATCCGCCCTCGATCGCGTCCCGTTCGCGTCGCGCGTCGCCCATTCATCCCCCACGCACCGCAACGGATCGAACCCCCTCACGGCGCCGAACTGCGCGCGCGCCGCGGTGGATTTTTGCGTCGCGCGCGCGCGCGCGACGACGCGCGGTCGCGCGACGTTGGAGAGCGTTTGCGCGATCATCGTCTCGTCGCGGTGTGCCGTCGTCGACGCGTCGTCGCGCGTCGTCGCGCGTCGTCGCGCGTCGTCGCGCGTTTATTTCGCCCCACGGCTCGTAGTCGAGACGCGCGTAAGCCCATCGAGACGTCGCGATCGTCGTCGCCGCCTGCGCCGCGTCATCGTTCGGTGCGCCATTCGGGACGGGGTTTCATTCATGCGCGCGCGGGTTTATCGTTCGCGCGCTTTCGCGCGTCGCGAGACGTTCGTCTTATATTGTACTCGATCTGAAGCCCATGTATTACGCGCGGCGCGCGCGCGGGCGTCGACATCGCATCCGTCGGTAGCGGCGCCGCGAGACGCGCGCGCGCGTCGCGTCGGGTCGGGCGAGCGTCGGCGAGCCGCGATGGACGACGACGTCGCGCGCGGCGCGCCCGGCGCGGCGCTCGCGGACGCCGCGCGCGCGGTTCGCGAGCGACGCGCGCGAGGCGACGATGATTACGACGACGACGACGCGACGGCGACGACGACGGCGCGTCGTGGACGCGCGCGGGACGCGGTCGCGCGCGCGCGGGCGCTGATGGCGCGCGGACGACGCGCGGAGGCGAAGGCGGCGCTGGACGGCGCGGCGGTGGGGCGAGACGACGACGACGACGACGACGCGACGTTCGCGCTCGCGGCGCTTCGCGCGGAACTGCCGTATCATTTGAACGATGCGCGCGGCTCGTTGGACGCGATGTGCGCGGTGCACGCGATGTGCGCGAGAGAGGCGCGGGAGGCGCGCGGGGCGGAGGCGCGAGAGGCGTGGCGGCGGAGACGCGACGCGGCGGCGAGGGGGGTGGCGAGACGACACATGTTGGGCGATGATCCGCGCGCCGCGCTCGTGTGGCTCGATGCGTTGGCGCGTAGCGAACCGGACGAACCGGCGCACTTTTCCGCGGCGGGACGCGCGCACTTGATGATGGGAGACTTAGAGGGCGCGCGGCTGTGTTTCGAGGCGGCGGAGAAGAAGACGGCGGCGCTCGGCGAGGCGGCGACGGAGGCGCAGCGCGGGCGCGTGTTGCGCGATCGCGGTGATTACTTTCTCACGGGGTTGAGGTTTCCCGAAGCCAGGACCGCGTTCGCGGCGGCGATGGCGAAGGGCGAGACGGACGTCGCGGCCAAGGTGAACTCGGCGGTGGCGGCGGTGTACGACGGCGATTTGAATTCTTCGCGCGCGCTTCTAGAGAGCGGTTTGGCGAACGTCGTGAACGCTGATGTGAATTCAAAGGCGCGCGCGTTCATCTCTCCGAGTGTGGTGAAAAACTTGAATAGCATATACGAGCTCACGGCGCGTTCGCCCGCCGAGGCCAAGCGCGCGATGAACGACTTCATCAAGCTCGTCGCGCCCGAGGACTTTGACGTCACGTGCATGGCGACCTAGCCCTCGCGTCTTAGCACATAGACAGCGCGCGCGCGGCTGCCGCGAATGACGTGTACACGTACGGTTTGTAATTAAAAAATGCGCTTTGCTAAGAAAAGTTATGTGTGTGTTCTACGGTGCTGACGTTAAACGTTTACGTTCAACGCCTTGGAGATGGCGAATGAAACCAAATACGCGGACGCCGCGGCGAGCGTACCGTTCAAGAGCATATACAGCGCGCTACTCGTGACGTTTTGATTCGTGAACTTCGCTTTGGCCGCGCCCAAAGCGGCCATCGTCATCGCGGTGAGTCCGCACGCCAACCCGAAGAGCGCGTCCCCGTTCGCCCCTCCGATCGCTCGCCCGAAAACGTACGGCACGAGCGGAACGAAACCAAACAGCGCGAACGCGCAAAACGTCACCAGCCCATTCTTCGCCGGTGAATCCGTTTCATCCGGCGGCATTAACCCGAGCTCCTCGACCATCATCAAGTCCAAGAAGAAGTTTTTATACTTTGCCAAGCGCTCGATCACCATCGTCGCGTCCTCTTCGCTCACGCCGCGCGCCATGAAAAGCTCAATCATTTCTCGTTTCTCTCCCTCTGGATAGTTTTCTAATTCCCATTTCTCCCGCTTCTTTTCCGTCTTCGCGTAGTCGAGCTCCGCCTTGCTCGAAAGGTAATCTCCGAACCCCATGGATATACCGTCGGCCACGAGGTTGGCGAATCCCATCAAAAGCACGACTTCCGTGCTCAGCCCGCCACCCTTGCTCGCGGCGACGACGGCAAAGGTCGTGATGGTGCCGTCCAGTCCGCCGAAGACGAGAGATTTGACGTACTTGCCAGCCTCCCCCGCGTGACCGGCTTCTATTTCGCTGTCGTGCGCGGCGCGGCTTGCCGCCGCGTCGGCGCTCTCGAACGCATTCTTCGCCGCGTCGAGATCTCGAGTGGCCATCGTCGCTGAATTCCGCGCCGGCGTCGAGGAGTGACGCGCGAAGGGCGTCAAACGTCCTAGGAAAAAGTCGGACGGATGGATAGACGCGACCGCGTCGCCGGAATCGTCACGGCGACGGCGCCGAACGGTGCGATCGCGCGCTCGAACCGTCGTCATCATCATCCAATAAACGCGCCAGAGCGTCATCGCGATCGAGCGCGCCGAAACGCGCGACATTGGGAGTCGCGAACGCCGCGCCGCCGACGTCGGCGCCGCCGCCTCGACGAGCCGCGCGACGGGTCGGAGTCTCAATCGCGCCCTCGCTCGCGGTTTCCGACACCCGACGTCGCTGATGCACCAAAACCGAGGAACCCTCGCGCGCGATCGCGGACGGCGACGCGCGCCGAACGTTCGTGGACGCCCCGGTCGACGGCGGATCGACCGCCGACTTCTCGACCTCGCGCGATCGAACCTCCCGCAACGCCACGGGAATGACGGTGTCTCCAAAATTCTCCCCTATCGCGCTCGACGGCGAACCGAAACACTTCAGCCATCCTCCGCGTCGTTGTTTTGCGCCCTCGACCGTTCCCGCGTCTCGACGCCGCGGCGCGCCCGTTCTCGCCGCGCCTCGTTCCGACGACGCCGGCGTCGCCCGCCCCGAGGACCGCCCGCTCGAGCTCAGGCTCTCCATTACCCCTCGCGTGATCGCGAACGCGGTGTCGAACGACCCTCGCTTTCGTCGGTCGACGCCGTCGCGTCGCTTCGCGCGCGCGTCGCTCGTTCGCCCGCCGCGCGCTTTGGGTTGAATATCCACGCGCGAGGTCACCACCGCCGCGTCGCTGTCGAGAATCGTGCGCGTGCCGCCGAGCCAATCCGCGAACGAGGCCTCGTCGACGTCGGGGCCGCACTTAAGTTCCGTCATCTTCGCGCGCGCGGCGATGGACGCGGACGCGCGCGAGGGTCTGCGGCGAGGGGAACGACGCGCGCGAGATTTGAATTTGAACGCGAAACGCGCGCGCGCGGGGCGGGCGCGTCATTTCCGCGCGCGACGATGATGAAAGCGCGCGACGCGGAGAAAACGAAAGAAAACGATGAGCGGTCGCCGAGCGAGGCGCGCACGCTGTTCTATTCGCCGTATTACGACGTGCCGAGCGATTTGGGGTTCCCGCCGGCGCCGCGCTCGACCGCGGGCACCGGGCACAGCGCGGCGCCGAGTTCGACGCGTGGGTTCTCGCTAAAGAAGATGTATCACTCCGCGATCAGCGCATTTAAGCCGTTCAAGCGATCGCGATCGCCCGAGCGCGCGGGGAAGGGTACGGAGACGGGGAAGACGCTCCGAAGGCCGAAGGCGCGCCGCGCCGTAAACGCGAACGCGAAGAACGCGACTTCGTCGTGGTTTTGGGTATTCGATAGCCCGAAATCCGATCCCCCAGCGAACGACGAGAACGAGTCGGGTGCAGTGGTGAATGATATGTCGATCGAGGAGGGAGCGAACGTGCTCGGGGAAATCAATCGAGATTTCAGCGCAAACGCGCGCGAGACAACGACGAGATTGACGACGCAGCCGAAGAATGCTTTACACGTGAGGAAGACGATTCGAAAGAAACCACCGGTCGCTCCAGCGGCTTCGAAGTACCATAGAAGACGCACCGAAACACTGAAGAATGGACAGGTTCGAAAGTGTTCGAGGTGCGCGATCGAGGGCGACAATTCAATCCACTGGCGTCGATCGTACGATTCGAAGAGTCCATTCTTCGGGTCAGACCTGTGTGATCGGTGCGGCAAAGCGGAATCGCGCGCATTAGCGAAGCTAAACTCTTCTACGGCGAAGGTTGTTGTGGCGAATCGACGTCGTACTGATACTCGCGCAATGCCGCGCCGTCGATGAAGCGCGCGCCTGTGACGAGAACGACTGAAATGAAGGAATCTGATCTAGAATGTGCTATGAAGAGTTGTAACTGCTGCTATGTGCGTGTATCGTACATGATGAATCAATCAAATCGGTGTCCCGAAGTCCGCGTCGACTGGGTTCTTCCAGTGGTTAAAGTCGTTGAATTGTTCCTCCGCCACGCTTCCCGTCACCGGGCACGTATCTTCAATGGGCGGGAACATTTCGTGCGCGAGCTCGTTGACCTCGGACAACGTGTACTGCTTCACTCGCTTTGTCGTCTCGCACACGACCTCGCCTTTCGGGTTGATCGTGAATACGCGGTGTTGAGGCACGCCCACGGCGAGGTAAGACTCCACGTCTGTATCTCGGTTCCCGAACCCTGCATGAAAAGGATTCCACCCGGGTGGGAACAAGTTGCGAATGTCTTGCAAGCATCGAATCTTGAACCGCTGAGGGTTCCTCGTGACGACTTCGCGAAACAACGCTTTGGACAAAGGATCCGGCGCGCACATCACCGGCCCTTGCGCGAGCGTCTTGTCGCCCTGACGAAGCGACGACAGGTACTTTCTAGTTCCCGAAGCGTGCGAAATCGCTCGCGAAGTCAAGAACATCATCTTGTATCCGTTGTCGGTGATGTTGCTGTAAAGCGACGCGACACCGTCGTGACTCCAGTCTTTACCGACCATCGGTGCGAGATGGCCGAGGACGTCACTCTTCGTGATCGTCCCGTCGACATCACTGATGACGAGCTTTATGTTCCAATCCCATAAATACACGAACGCCGAAACCTCTTGCAATCCCCACACGCGCGAGTTGAACGCGAACGAGATGGTATTGGTGCCGGGCTTGAGATCGAGCGACATCACTTCATCTTGCGTTAACTGCACGCGACGTACGCGACGACCTCGTCTCGGCGACGTCAACGCGTCGAAACCAACCGATCCGCCTGGCGCGTTGACCAAAGGCGACGCAGGCGCGTTGACGCGACCGTTCGAGGTCAACTTCCAGTTCGATGGCAAAGGAGTGCCGAACGCGAGGTGCGCCAAGACGTGCGGTGCTGCCGCGCTCCAAGGTAATGCCTTCGCGGGTGGTCCCGCCGGACTGCGTCGCGGTCGCACGACGAGCCCAGAATGTCCGATCAGCCCAGGGTGCGCCTTGAAGTGCTCGAGCGTCACCAAGTGCTTGTCGAACTCCTCCACTTTCCCCCCGCACAAGCTCAACTCCACGGCGGGCAACACGGTCATTCCGGCGCTTTGTAACGCATCCACCGCCGTCGCCACTTCCTCTTCGGACATCGTACGTTTCCCGTCTTCTACGTCCCCGCTCGAACCCGACGTACTCGGCCTCGTCGTCTTCGGCGGCGTCTCTAATCGAAGCGCCGACAGCGCCTCGACCGCCCCGACCTCGTCTTCATCCCCGGTTCCTAACTCTATATCGCTTTCCTCATCTTCGTCCTCGTCGTCGTCGAAATCGTCCACACCGTCCGCGAAGTACGCCTCGCCGTTGGATCCGAGCCGCATCGTCAGCTCGCTCAGCGTCCCGTTCACCGTCACCGTCACCACCTTGGCTTCGCGTCCTCGCAGGAACGACTGCGCGTTACCGAATCGCACGTAGAACGGACTCGCCCTGAGTCCTCCGTCGGGTTGTTTGATCACCAGCGTGTCTGCGAGCGACGCGCGAGGCGTTGATTAGTCGACAGTTGGATCTCTCGCGCGGGTCGCGTTCGCGTTCGCGTCGTTCGTACCTATAGCGCCGCTCGCGCTCGGGACGAGCGTGCTCACGGCGGCGACGGAGCCGCCGACGGTGCCCACGGCGACGGAGCCGGCGACATCGCGGATCTGGCGAAGCCGCGAGGCGAGGGTCTTGTTGTCCCCCATGACGCGAGGCGGGCACTGACGCGCGACGAACTGGAAAAAGTTGGAGATTTGATCACACGTATCGAGGAGTGAAAGTCGAGTCATGGTCTTGATTCGCGCGCGCGATGGCGTCACGCCGCGGGCGAGGACTTGGCGGCGCCCGCGCGGTGGTGCCCTCGAAGCTTTTGCGACATGTCATCCGGACGCAACGGGAAATCGCTGACTTGCTCGCACGATTCCAAAAGCATCTGCGGTCGATTTTTAGCGTGAAAGATGAAGAGACTTCCCGTGATGAAGCAAAAGTTGCGAGCGTTCTGACAGTAGCGCGCGTGGAGTAAAGCCTGAAGTCGTCCGCTTTCCATCGAGTTCGCGTCGTCCATCCAAAGGTTAAACGGATATCGTCGCGTGCCGGCGAAAATGCACAATCCCTGCTTCCCGCCTTCGTATCGGATGAGCTGCATGACGCCGTCGTAAAGATTGGATTGCGTCGGCTGAAGATCGACTAAAATTGTCGCCTTTTCGCGCGCAGCCGCGGCGACTAGAAGTTTTTGGTAATCTCGCGCGTCGCGCGGGTTCAGAATGTCCTTCGTCAGCCCGAGATGTCCCCAGTGACGCCAGTCTTCGATGAACAATTCTCGCTCTCTCCACCAAGGCAACAATCGTCGGTAGTCCCGGCTGTACTCTAACATGCCAAACGATGCGAGAGACGCTCCGGCTGGGTCCCAGATTCCTCGAATGTTCTCAATCGCCAGCTTCTCGGCGAGCGCGAATTCACCGTGATAGAGTCTCGATCTGCCGTGCTTCGTGAAATACGGAGACTGACCAGCCAGCACGGTTTCCACGTTGACGCTGTTGCCGTTGTGATATACGTACGCGAGAACGCGTCCGTACTTATCGAGAGAGTACTCGCGCGCGCGAGACACCGAAGTCATGAACTCGCAGGTGTCGAATTCGATGTCCACCTCGACGTCGCCGCATCGACCATCCGCCGCCGATCCCAGACGCTTCTTGAGCCAATCGAACGCCTCCACGCCCGCCGGCGTGATCGGTTTGTACGCTTGCTCCTCCTTCTTCACATCGAGCGATTCTTCGGTGTCGACGTAGATCAACCGCACGTCCACTTTCTCCCACGTCGTCGGGTCGACGCTCGACGCGTCGAGCTCGTCGCTCGGTATGCGAGACGTGGGTTCGCTGCCCACGACGAGCGAGTCTTCCCAACCGTCGCCCGTGGACGAGCGTTGCTGACCGCCGTCGGGGTTGAGAAGCACGCGGATGGTCTTACCGTCGATGACGTGCGTGACGATGCAGTTGCGAATGAAAGTTCCGTGAAAGCTGTGCATGTTGGTTTCGCGTCGCGCGCGTCGCGCTGTGACGCCGTCGATATCGCGAATGAAATCTAATATAACAACGAACCGCACGCGATGGCGGTGATGGCGACGGAAAAGTTATCGTCGACGATGGACGTGATCGGTAACGATTCCACGAGCGCGCACGCGAAAGCGATGATGAGCGTGACAAAGTACGTCGTCGGCGTGGCTTCGATGAAGCCAAACGCGTCGAAATACGCCAATAATCTGCGTCGGCGACGAAACGAAACGGCGCGATGTCAGTCTTCGAGATCGAGCGGACGCGCGCGCGTCGAAAGCACACCCCGACGCATCGCGAGCGATATCGCGCGCGAATCGCGAATCGCGAATCGCGAATCGCGAATCGCGTTTATCAATCGAAACGCACCCGCTCGCGACGCCGAATCCGCCCGCCACGAACCCCGCGCTCCCAGCGAAACTCTTCTCCTCGTTCCACGGCAGCGCGTTCCCTTTCCCGAACTTCCGCCCGACGAGATCCGCGAATCCATCACCGCCGCACATCATCGCCATCGCGACTATTCCAATCGGATTCGTCCGCCAATACGCGCTCGTGCACGCGGCGAGCACCGCCGTGTAATACAACGGCCCCTTCAACAGCTCCTCCTTCCCCCCCTCTCGGCTCACGGCCCGCACCGCGCTCGCGTTCTTAATCATCCCCGACCCTATGCCGAATAATCGCACCCCCTGCGCCAGCGGGATCGCCGCCGCGAAGAATCGCGCCGCGCCGCTCGCGCTAAACAGCGGCCACGTGCACGCGAAAAACGTCCCGCTCGTCACGTGCACCAACTTCCTCGACGTCGTCGACGCGAACGCCCCGCGATCGGCGAGCGCGTCGAATGCTTTCACCCACACGAACGCGCCGATCGTCGTGAGCGCGCTCGCGGCGACGTCGCGCGGCGTTTCGTCGACGGAGGCGACAAACTGCGCGACGGCGTCAAAGACCATCGGCGCGGACGCGCGCGCGTCGATCGCGCGACGTCGCGCGCGAGAGAGACGTCGCGCGCGCGCGCCGCGCGTCTCGCCGCGCGACGGCGCGGCGCGCGCGCGCGAGGCGCGAGTCGTCGCGCGCATGCGCGCGGGGACCGTGCGGCGCGCTTTGACGCCGCACTCACGCGCGCGCGCGCCGACGCGACGATCGAACGCGCGCGAGGGCGTCGAACGCGATGTGCGTCGCGCGTCGAGCGCGCTCGAGCGACGCGCGAGGCGCGAGGCGAGGCGCGCGCGGACGGTTTTCACCGCCGCCGCCGACCGCGACGACCGACCGACTGACGACGAACGACGACGACGGCGACGCGACGCGCAGGTTTAAGCGACGGGACTGGAACTACATGCACGCCCGCGATGGGGACTCGTCGAGCGATTCGGATTCGGTCGAGTCCGCGGGACCGGAGGCGCGGTCGAGCGATGAAGAAGCGAGCGCGAGCGCGAGCGACGACGACGACGACGACGACGAAGAAGAAGCGGCGACGAACGAGGAGGCGACGTCGACGCGCGAGAGGTATGATGACGCGCGAACGATGATTGAAGACGCGTTAAAAGGAGATTCTGACGCGAAGAGCATCGCGGCGAAGTGTCGGGCGTGTCCGGGGACGCTGTTGTTGAGCGCGGCGAATATGCGCGCGCACGCGGCGAGCAAGCGACATCGAAAGAATTTGGAAAAACTCGGAAGGGCGAACGACGAGACGTTCGTGTGTTTTTATCCCGCGGTGCGCGAGGATGATGGAATCGTGAGCGACGGGGAGGCGGAGACGCACGCTGAACGCCTGGCGCGATTGCGGGCGCAAAAAATTTTACGCTCGGCGGAGGGCGAGCGGGCAAAGGGTGGAAAGTTTTCGCTCGATCAGTTTGATTCTTCCGGTGACGAAGCCTCTGATGATGAGTCGGACGGCGATGACGACGCGAAAATGACGAAACGCTTGGCGAAGAAGGAGTTCGCGAGAAAAGTGAGCGATAGCGCGCCCAAGGAGAAGGAGAAACGTTCGAGGCGTCACGCGCAGAGCAAACGCAAATCCGGCAAGAGCAAGCCTGGGAAGAGGCAGCGCATGGCGATGAAGAGTGCGACGTGATGCAGTGTGGTAGTCTGGGCGTTGTATTAAGACAGTGATCAATTGGAATGGAGTGGCAAGTGTCGGTATCGTGCTTATCGCGTGCAGGTGTAGTGAAAGGGTCGTTCATCAATCCCGTTGACTTTGCGGCCTTCGCGGCGTAGCGAGATTCACTCGGCGCCGCGGCCGACTCCATCCAGTTTCGCTTCTTGCTTTGCTATTCTTGCGTCATCGCTATCCGTCGTCGTCGTCGTCGTAGTAGTAGTAGTAGTCGCGGTGAGATCACCCGAACCCGAAGTCTTCAACAGCGAGGTGTGCCCGTCTTGTTTTGATTTGTTCTCAGCGGCGTCGCCACTGCTCGAAGGGACGGCTTCGGTGGTTTTGTCCGAACCGGTTTTGTCCGATCCACCATTCTCGCTTCCGGTCGCGCCAGATCGTCTCCACAGCAACGCCGGTCGCGGGGCATGGTTCTTCGCCGCGTACAACCCGCACGCGTTGCACAGAGATCCGATTCCGTCCTTATCCTTCCTCCAAAACGGCGTCTCGGTCGATTTGCAGTTGACGCAAATCTTTTGCTTTTGCGCCTTGACGTTCGTCGACGCCTTGACCGTCGCCTTGCACGCGCGAATCGATTGCGTCACGCCCCCCTTTCGTCCCGCGCGACCGCCTTTCCCGCCCTTCTTGGCCCCGCCGCCGCCGCGTCCCGTGCGCGCGCTCGTCGCTTCGCCGCCGTACGCCGCCGCGCCCATCGCCGGCGTCCCGTACGCGCCGCTAAACGGTGGCGAAGCGCCCATCATCCCCGCGTACGCCTGCACGTTGTACGTCTGCGACTGCACGTACGCCACGTACGCCGCGTACGACGCCATCATGTGCGGTCCCATGGCGGCGAGCGCGGCGTTCTGTCGTTCGTAGTACGCCGCCCCCATCGCCTCCGGCGTCATCGTCGTCATCATCTGCTGCGCGTACATCGCCTGCGTCGCCATCCCTTCGAGCGCGATCGCGCGTTCGTCCCCTCCCGCGCCCTCGCGCGCGGCGTCCGCCGGCGTCCGGCTCGGCGCCGCATTGCCCGCGTTCGGCCCCATCGCGTTTTCCTCGCTCGTCCCGACCCCCCCTCGCGCCTCGCCTCGCCGTCCTATCGACGTCTCGCGACGTTTACCTTCGCGCACCGCGCGCCGAGCTCGTTCGCGCGCCTCCTCGCGTCGTCACCGTCCCCGATCGTCGCCCGTGCGCGCCGCGATGTTATCCGCGCGCGTCCTCGCGATCGATCGCCGCGCGTCCGGCGCCCGCGCGCGCGGCGTCGATCGCGACGGCGTCGATCGCGCGCGCGCGATCCGATCGAGATCGAGATCGCGCGATCTTTGGATGGTTGGTTTTACGGGTCGCGCGCGCGCGCATTTAACGAGGTTTGAGCGGTAATAAAAAAAACGCGCGAAATCGACCGACGCGGGAAATTGGCGGGAAAAGACGCCGCAAAGCGCGCGGGCTGGCTGTTGAAGTCTAGAGTCTAGTTGAAGTCTAGCGGGCGGTTAAGGATGCCCGTGGAGCTCGCGCGCCGAGTCCCAGAGGGCGGTGGCGCGGAACACGCGCGCGCGAGCGGTGGCGAGGGCGTCGGCGGCGACGCGCGCGTCGGCGGCGTCGGCGAGACGCGCGACGAGCGCGCGAGAGGCGAGGAGTTGCGCGCGCGTCGGCGTCAACTCGGCGCGCGCCGTCGGACTCGACGGCCCGCGACGCGTGTCGGCGGAGTCGAAGTCTCGAAGTAAGCTTTCCGCTCGGGTGTGCGCGGCGAGGGCGTAGACGTCGAGCGTGCGTCGTCTGGACGCGCGCCAAATTCGCGCGAGCTCGCGCAGGTGCGAGTACGACGTGAGCTCGCGGACGTCGGCTTTGCCCAAAGCGAGCGCGTCGGCGTGTTCGGGTGGTTCGACCAACTGGAGCGTCGAAAGATATTCGGATAGCGCGCGAAGTGCTTTCGTTTCGACGCGCAAGCGCGCCGAGTGCTTGTCGCGCGAAACGACGTCGCCGTCGTACGAGTCCGTTTTGAGCGACTCTTCGTCGGCGCCGTACATCGCGACGTACTCTTCCTCGTCCTCAGTATCTGTTCCGTTCGCTGCGAAAACATCCTCTTCTTGATCCCACACATCGTCGTCTCGAGTGGGCGCGGCGTCTTCGCGGTCGGCTAGTAAAATTGGCTCAGCCTCGACGAAGTGCGCTCGCGCCACGTCGAGAAGCTCGACGAACGGCTTGTACGTGTAATCGGCCGTAGTCGCCAGCTGTAGCATGATTTCCTGATGCTTTACAGCTCCCTCGTCGTCCGCGCCGCACACGAATCGTCTGAAATCGTCCTTGTCGACGCGAAACCGATCGTTACTCGAGCCGTCCGGCTCGACGTTCTCCTTGAAACAAAACCCGTATCGCAAGAGCAAATCTGTGTTCCCTTTGGCTCCGTACGTGATGTGCAAGAACTCGCCGGCTTTAAAATTGCGAAGCGCCTTCATCGTGACTTGCCCGTTTCCGTTGAAGCCGTCGGAAGAAACGTACGACACCTCGCGCGGTCGTTTGTGATTGGCAAAGTCCATTCCGGGAGCCATGAAGATGCCGCAAAAGTCCATTCTTCGAAACATGTCTCGCCATGGATCATTCGAAACCGGGTTCGGCGACTGAAACGAACGCGACATGACAACCGCATACGCCCACCGAAACTCCCCCGCCGTGATTTCATTGCCCCTGGAGCCCGTTGGCCCTCGACTGGACGAGTTTCCATACGTCACCTGGGACACAATTTGACTATACGTAAGCTCAACCGCGCGCTCGATTCGGTGACGCTCGAGAATCAGCCAACGTAAGTCGGCGTTGCACCGAGGCTCGTACCCGTACGCCGCTTTGCTTTCGCCGTATCCGAATAAATTGACGAAATAAGGCATCGGGAGGTACGCCGGAATGAAGGCTTGATACTCTTCGAGCGTCGGCAACTTGCTCAAATACTCGTAATGCGACGAACTTTTACCCTTTTTCTTCTCCAACGCGAGAAAGCAACACAACAACGTTTCATCGAGCGTCAAGTGTAACTGTTCGCTCGTCGGATCGATGACGTACCCGTCGCCTTCAAAATCTTCCTTTTTCGCCCACGGAGCCAGCGCCCTCGCGCGACGCGTTCTTCGCCATTGTCTCAATTCCTGCCTCGACACCAGCGTTCGCACCGCGGCCGACGACTGCACGAGAAGCCAATACCTCGCCAACTCCGCCAACGCCGGCGTTCGCGCGCACGACTGCGCGGTGATCAACTGTCGCGGTCCGCGCAACTCCAGCACCGTCTCGCCTCTCGCGGCGTCTCGCGTAAACCGCAACCCGTACCCGCGCATCTCCCTCGCCCCCGCGCGCCCCTCATCGCGTTCACCGTCCTCGAACGCTTCCCTCGCCACCTCCAACAGCGCCTTCGCCCCTCGACGATCGTCCTCCGAGTACGCGACTCGCGCGCGAGTCGCTTCAACCGTCTCCTCAACCGTCTCCTCAACCGTCGCGTCCGCCTCCGCGCGCCGATCGCGCTCGATCGCCGCCTCCGACGCGCGCGCGCGCACCTCGATCGCGCGCGCCGATCGCGCGCGCGAGAGATCGAGCACCCATCGCGCGAACGCGTCGCGCGCGTCCGGCGCGTCGTTCGCGCCGTCATCTCCGGCGCGCGTTCGACGCCGTTTCCTCCCGCGCGCGCGCGTCCGCGCGCCTCGCGCGCGCGCGCGCGCGTCCGAGGCGTCCGCGCCGTCGTCGCCGTCGCCGTCGTCGTCCGCGCGCGCGCGCGCGCGTCCGAAGAGTCGCGCGAGCGCGCGCATCATCGAATCGATTCGCTTCGCGCGTCGCACACTGCCGCGCGCCGACCGCGCCGCGCATGCTCGTGCGCCGCGGCGCGCTCGCGCGCGCCGTCGTGCTCGTCGGCGCGGCGATCCCGTGCTCGACGTTCGCGCTGAAGATGCGCGAGGACGCGGCGAAAGATCCCGCGGAGGCGGCGCGACGACGCGACGACGACGACGGCGCGTGAGGCGCGCGCGACGACGCGACGACGACGACGACGGCGCGCGAGGCGCGCGCGAGGCGCGATCGCGATGACGCGGCGCGCGCGAGGCGTCGCGGCGGCGGTCGCGCTGGCGACGCTCGGCGCGGCGGCGACGGTCGAAGAGGACGAGGGCGACGCGGCGACGCTCGCGCGAGGGACGGCGCGCGCGGCGCACGCGGCGGCGACGGTGGCGACGATGGTGGTGGACTATAAGCTCGCGAAACGCGAGACGTGGCGAAGCGAGGGCGGCGCGCACGATAGGAACGCGAAGCGGTTGCACGCGATGTGCGGCGCGAACGGAGGACTGTACGTCAAGGCTGGACAGTTCGCGTCCACCGCCGGCGGCGTGCCGGAGGCGTACGCGCGACGGTTGAGTAAGCTGCAGGATGAGGTGGCGCCGTCGCCGCGCGACGCGGTGCTGAAAGTGGTGAGGAATGAGTTCGGCGGTCGCGCGCCCGAGGCGCTGTTCGAGACGTTTGAACCCGAACCCATGGCGGCGGCGTCGTTGGCGCAAGTGCATCGCGCGGTGTTGAAGAGCGGACGGACGGTGGCGGTTAAGATCCAGCGACCAGGGCTCGAGCGGTCGATCGAGAGCGACATATCGACGATGAGCGCGCTGGTGCGCTTCACCAGGCTCTTCTTTCCGTCGTTTGATTTCGGTTTCATGGTGGACGAGTTCAAGTCAAGACTGGAAAAGGAGATCGATTTCGAAGCGGAAGGACGGAACTGCGAACGGCTCGGATTGGCGTTCGCGGACGACGCCCGCATCGACACCCCAGAGGTTTTCTGGGATTTAACCACTCGTCGCGTGTTGACGATGGAGTTCATCGACGGCGAGAAACTGACGAACATCGAAGGGATGCGCGAGAAAGGTCTCGACCCCGAGCACGCCGCGCTCGCACTGAGCGATTGTTTCGCGCGCATGCTTCTCGTGCACGGGTACATCCACGGAGATCCTCACCCTGGAAATTTGCTCTGCCGCGCGCATCCCGACGGAAGCGGGCGAACGCAAGTCGTGCTGTTGGATCACGGCTTGTACAGCGAGCTCACGGAGGAATCGCGCAAGGCGATGTCAAATTTATGGATCGCTATCGCGGTCGGCGACAGCGTCCGCGCGGTGGCCGCCGCGAAAGCTTTGCAAGTGCCGGATGAATTCGCGTGGCTCATGCCGCTCGCGTTGGCGAGAAAGACGTCGAGCGGCGAACCGGTGGATCGACGAGTCCTCGAGAAGCAGTGGGCCGACGACAAGGCCAAAGGCGGCGCCGGGCGTCCAGGTCTCGGCGAGGCCGCGATCATCGGCAACAATTTATCGAAAGAGATGATCATCGTGTTACGAGCGAACGCGCTGGTGCGAAACGTCATCAAGGCGCTCGGTGACTCGCGCGAGAGCTCCATCGCCGCGCTCGAGATGAAGCGTCAGTGGTGCAACGTGCGCTACGCCGCGCTCGGTCTCATCGTCCCGCGCGCTCTCGGTGCGTCTTCCATCTCGCGCGGCGTCTCCACGCGGCGTAAACTTCTTTGGCGCGCGCGTTCTTTCGGCATCTTCGCGCGCGTCTCTCGGCGCGCCTTCGCTCGCGTCTTCGCGCGTCGTCGGAGCGCGCCGCCGTAGCCCGCGTTGCAATTTTATTCTTTACGTGACTCCCGCGCGCGCGTCTCGCCTCGGCGACGTCATGTCGTACGCCTACCTCTTCAAATACATCGTAATCGGCGACACCGGTGCGTCCGACGCGCCGCGTCGCGCCGCGTCGACGCGCCGCACCGCGACGACGCGCGCACATTCTCGTTACGCCGCTGACCGAACCCACCGTTTTCCGCGCAGGCGTGGGGAAATCGTGCCTGCTCCTGCAGTTCACCGATAAGACGTTTCAACCCGTGCACGACCTGACGATCGGCGTCGAGTTCGGGTCGCGCATGGTGAGCGTGGCGAGCAAACAAGTGAAATTGCAGATCTGGGACACGGTGCGAACGCGAACGCGAACGCGAACGCGAACGCGAACACGAACGAAGACGCGAAAAGAACGCGCGACGATCGACGCGGACGATCTGTGGCGCGCGGCAACTGACGTGCGATCGACGCGCGCGCGCAGGCGGGACAAGAGAGCTTTCGAAGCATCACGAGGAGCTACTATCGAGGCGCGGCGGCGGCGCTGCTCGTGTACGACGTGACGCGCAGGGAGACGTTCGATAACCTCTCGACGTGGTTGCAAGACTGTCGCGCGCACGCGAATCCAAACATGGTGATCACGCTCGTGGGGAATAAGGCGGACATTTCGCACAGGCGCGCGGTGTCGACGGAGGAGGGGGAAATGTTCGCCAGGGAGAACGGTTTGCTCTTCGTCGAGGCGAGCGCGAAGACGGCGGATCACGTCGAGGACGCGTTCATCGCCACCGCGCGCGAGGTGGTGAAAAATATCGATGCCGGATTAGATGTGAAGGACGAGAGTAACGGAGTTAAGCTCGGATACGTCGCGGGAGGAGGCGCGTCGGACACCGTCGGCTTGAACGCTCCGCCGCGCGTAGAACAGAGCGGATGCTGCTAGCGTCGCGCGACGCGATGCCAACGACGAAGAACTTAGAAACGCGCGCATCATGTCAATTGTATGATTTCTCTGTACACTAACCGCCTCCGCCGCGCCATCGCCGAGCGACGCCGCGACGCCCGCGCGGATAACCGCCGCGACGCCGCGTCTCGCCGCAAATCGCCGCGCGCGGTGCCATGGCGAACCGCTACGGCGACGCGGGCGATGAATCTCCCATAACGTCCGCGCGCGCGAGCGATCTCGCGCGCGCGCGCGTCGACGGCGCGCGCGGCGAGAGCGCGAACGCGTTTTCACAATCTGGGGGGACAAAAGAAGATGGCCCACGCTCGCGGAAAAAACGCGCGGTGTCGCCCATCGACGCCATCTGGCAGCCCGAAGACCTCGTCGTGGGACGAAAATCGGTCGTCCCGAAGGAGTTGTCGACGTCGATGCGCGCGCTGTCGGACATCGGGAACGCGGGCGCGGCGCCCGCGCGTGAGGCTGACGCGCCGAACGAAATAGACGTGGAGTCGTACTTGCTCGGACAAAAGCACGCGCTGGAATCGGCGTTCGATAAATCGTTACCGCAGAGACAGTTATTGGGGGCGTTGCAGCTCGCGCTGCACGACGTGCGCGAGAAGACGAGCAAGTTGGAGGCGTCGAGTTCGGAAATCGAAGGCGCCGTTCGGCGTTCCGAGGGCGTCCAAAATCAAGTGACGGGCGACGTTCGCGCGCTGACGACGTCGACGATTCCGGCGATTGAACGTGCGATCGGCGAGCTGCGATCGCGCATGGATGCGGAGGAACGACGGAAGACGATGTCATTGACGGCGTTGGTGAAGGAGACGGCGATGCGAACGCTCTTCGGCGTCGCTTCGCTCGAGACGGCGGTGGGGAACTTCACGCGATCCGTGCTGTTCCCTCCAATCAATGAGGGCGATGCGTCGGCGGTGGACGCGGTGGACAAGGTCGATGCGACTCCAGAGTACGCGCAAACGCTCGGCGCGATTTTTCTCGTAACGGCGCTCGAACTCGCCTCGAGAACGAACGAGTATATTCGCTCGAGAGCACCGCCGAGCGTGCAACGGACGACGACGACGTTTACGTGGGGTTTAAATGCATGTCGCACACTGGTGTGGGCAGCGGCTGCGATTGAATGTCTACAATTCACGAAAGTGCGCTGTCACGCGCTCGCGTCGATCGCGTACGCAGCCGCGACGGAGACGACGGACGAAGTCAAAGAAGTGAACACCAGCGACGACGACACCCCCGGCGTGCCGACAGGCGTCATCGCGCTCGCGGACGACACGAGATGAACATCGCGCGATTCGCGCGCTCGACTAGCGCGCAAAAAAGAAGCATCTGTAACATAATTCTTCCCTTGGCAGCTTTACGGCGCGATAGGGGAAAGAACCCTCTCTCGCGCGCGCCGCGCGCGCTCGCACTCCACGACGCGCATTCGAGCCGCGCGCGCGCGCGGAACGTAGGATGAATAGAACCAATCAAATCGCACCAGTCAGCAGAACGCCGTCGCGCGCGACCGAGCGCGCGCGCGCTGAGACCTCGGTGATACGCGGTTCTGTTCTGAGCAGTTCTTCGTTTGACGCCGTGGACAACGCCGCGCTGGAGACGCCCTCGGACGAGCATTCGTTCGATACCGATGAACACGTTAACGTGGATGACGGCGACGACGTCGATGACGCGCGATCGACGCCAGAGACGGTGGAGGAGACGCAGCGTTCGAACGGTGCTTCGTTGCACGCCTCGGACGCGACTTCGGCGACGACGAAAGGCGACGAGTCGCGCGATGAGGTTTCGCTGGAAGAAAATACGGACCCGCGAGCGAACGAAACGAACCCGACGAAGAAGCCGACGGGCGAGACGGTGACGTGCGGGCTCTCCAAGAACGTCGATTTCTTACTCGTGAAGACTGGCCACGTGAAGTCGATATCAAAGCGTAAGGCGAAAACAACCACGGTGTCGCAGAAGAAACCGTCGAACGAGGTGGCGCTGGTGGAAATGCCGCGCGCATCGCGCACGCTGACGACTGCAAACGACAAGCGCTCGACCGCACACACGTGGAAGTCGTGTCCGTTTGCTATTGCGCAAGGATCCGAGCCGGCGCCCGCCGGATCGCAACAGTGCGGTAACTGCAGAGCGTTGGATTTGTTTTATCTTGATTCGTCGTGGAATCAATGACCGACGCCAGAGACGCATTTTAGCCTAACGACGTATATGTATGCACACGCTTATTGATTTTATCGCGCGATCGATTGAAATATTGAATATTGAAATAGTAATCGTCGCCGCGGCGCGGCGACGTCGCGCGATCGGTTTCTCTCGCTTCTACTACGCGAGGCGTCAATTTAACGTACAATCATATCGCTGTGCTGAGAATTAAAAGCTGCGTCTAAGACGCACAAGTGAACGAGACAGAAGTATGAAACTAGCAGCAAGAGCTCTTCGCGTTGACGCTGCGACCTTCGCCCGGTCGCACGGTGTTTCCTCGCGGACCCGCGTTCATTTGCGGTTGGCTCGCCATGCGGTTCTTAATTTCGTTCGCCATGGTCATGAAAGCTTGCTCAACGTTCGTCGCATTCTTCGCCGACGTCTCTATGAACGGGATCCCAATCTCATCCGCGAACGCCTTCGCCGTCGCGTAATCCACCACCTTTTGACTCGTCAAGTCGCTCTTATTCCCCACCAGCAACTTGTTCACATTTTCGTTCGCGTAGCGATCGATCTCGTTCAACCATCCCTTCACCGCCTCAAAACTCTCCATGTCGGTCACATCGTACACGACGATGATGCCGTGCGCGCCGCGGTAGTACGACGACGTGATCGTCCGAAATCGTTCCTGCCCCGCGGTGTCCCAAATTTGAAGCTTGATCGTCTTACCCTCCAGCTCCACCGTGCGAATCTTAAAATCAACCCCGATCGTCGAGATATACGTCCCCGTGTACGTATCGTCCGCGAAGCGAAGCAACAGACACGACTTACCGACGCCCGAGTCGCCGATGAGCTGCGCGCGCGCGTCGATAGATCCGCCCTCGTCAGTCCTCGCGTCTCCCTCGCCTCCGTTCGCGCCTCCCGCGCCCGCGCGTCGATCCCGTCCTCGTCCGCGTCGCCTTCGCTCGCGTCCGCGCGCGCCCGTCCCTCGATCCCTCGCGTCACCGCGCGTCGCGGTCGAGCGTTCGCGTCGCGACGATCGCCCGTCTCAACGGCACGCGGCGCGTTCGCGCGCGCGTCGCGTTCGCGCGCGCGCGCGCGCGTCGCGCGCGCGCGCGCCGAGGCGTCGGTCGTCGCGGCGACTCGTTCGACGCACCAGGAGCTTGAACAGGTAATCGTACTCGGGATTCATCGTCGCGCGCGCGAGATTCTGGCGCGCGCGGGCGTCGCGCGCGCGCGATGGCGCGCGATTTAGCGCCCCGAACCCTAGTGCGTGGCGTCGCATAGAAGGACGGTGCGAGCGCATCACGAAGTCAACTGTTTCGGCGGCGGCGCGACGCGCGCGCGCGCGCGCGCGGCCGCACACGACGACGCGCCTCGCGCCGTCGACGCGCGCAAACGTCGCTCGCACGCCGCGCGCGCGTCGCGCCGCCGCGCCCGCGACGCGCGTCGCGCGGGAGCGCGCGAAAACGACGCGCGAACGCCTCGCGAGGCGGCGCCGACATGACGAACGCGCCGATGGACGCCGACGGCGCGGGCGCGAGGGACGACGGGGACGGGCGCACGGCGAATCTGGTGGTGACGAAACCGAAGGACATCGGCGACGCGGATTTCGCGAATTATTTTTGCACGTACGGGTACCTGTATCACCAGAAGGACATGCTGGAGGATCAGAATCGAATGACGGCGTACAGCGACGCGGTGCGATTGAATCCGGATTCGTTCAGGGGGAAGGTGGTGCTGGACGTGGGGACGGGATCTGGTGTGCTCGCGATGTGGGCGGCGCAAGCGGGGGCGAAGAAGGTGTACGCGGTGGAGGCGACGCACATGGCTGTGCAAGCGAGGAAAATCGTCGCGGCGAACGGGCTGAGCGACGTCGTGGAGGTGATACAAGGATCGATGGAGGAGGTGGAACTGCCGGAGAAGGTGGACGTGATCATCAGTGAATGGATGGGGTACTTTTTATTGCGCGAGTCGATGTTTGATTCGGTGCTGTGCGCGAGGGATAAGTGGATGAAGCCGGGAGGGGCGATGTTTCCGTCGCACGCGAAGATGTATCTGAGCGCGATTAAGTCGAACAAGAGTGGGCAAAAATATCAAGAGCTTCAAGAGAGCTTGAACGTGTGGGAGGATTTCGTGCGGAACACGCACGAAAATTATGGCATAGACTTGTCGTGCATGAACGGCGAATACGAAGATGAGCAAAAAGAGCACTATTTGAACACCGCGGCGTGGGTGGACATTCACCCGTCGCAAGTCATGGCTAAGCCGTTTACGTTGGCGAGCTTTGACTTGAACACGTGCTCGATGGACGACATCAAAGTTCTTCGCGACGTCGACTTCAAGCTGCGCCTGTTCGATGGACTCGCAGGGCCTTCGGGGGAGACGCGCGTCGGCGCGTTCGCGGGCTGGTTCGACGTCACGTTCGCGGGATCCAAGGAGAACCCGTGCGAGAACCCGGTCGAGCTCACGACAGCACCGGACGCGAACGGCGCCACGCACTGGGGTCAACAAGCGTTCTACATGTTTCCTGAGGTATACGCCAGCGATGGTCACTTCATTTCTGGTAAGTTTGACATGGTTCGTCGCAAGGAAAACCAACGCCTGTACAGCGTTCGGATGAACTGGACGCAGTCCGACACGGACGCTGGGCCGCCGAACGAGTCCATCGGCACGCGTGGGATCGTTTGGCAGATTGAGTGAGCGCTCAACCCTATCACTAATACTAGTACGGTTTAACCAAAGCTCACGCACATTTTTCCGCACGTCTCGTCCGTCTCTAGTCCGCGTTGACTGTTTGACTCCCCAACGCGCGACGACCTCACTCGCACGCGCGCGGCGATCGCGCTCCATGTCCGCCGCGAGCGCCCTTGCGAGCGCGCGCGACGCGTTCGACGACGAGGACTACGACGAATCGCTGCAAATATGCGACGACGCTCTGGGAACCGGCGACGAAGGTGAAAAAGTGGCGCTGCTGTGTCACCGCTCCAAGACATTTCTAGCGGTCGGGCTCGCGCAAGAGGCGTTCGCGGACGCCGTAGACGCGGTGGCGCTCGAGGGCGACAACTCCGAGGCGCTGCTCAGGCTCGGGATCGCGGCGTACGAGATCGGGGCGTATGCAAAGGCACGGGAAGCGCTCGAGCGCGGCGTCGGCGCCGAGCCGAGCGGGACGAGCCGACGCGCGACAACGATGAAGTGGCTCGAAAAGGCGAAAACGGCGGAAATGAAGGCGAGAGATGGCGGCGAAGATGCATCGCCACACGCGAACGACGAGCGTTTCAAGCGGGCGTGGTATCAGTCGCAGACGCACGCGACAGTGGAAATTTTCGCGCGAGGCGTCACGGCGGACGCGTTGACGTTGGATTTCAACGACGCTTGCGATGTGTTGCGGGTGACGATAGATGCTTTGAGTGGGGGCGATGCGCACGCGAAAATGTATGATCCATACATTTTAGAGCTGAAACTTTTCGGGGCGGTCGATCGCGAAAGTGGTGTGGTCAACGTGTCGCCGGCCAAGGTGGAGATTCGCATGAAGAAGAAGACACCCGGACACTGGAACGATCTCGAGCGACGGCCGGGAGGCGGATTATCGACATCGTCAGTGAACGCGTACAGTGAAGTAAAACCGCAAGCTGACAAGCGCACGGCGAAAGATTGGGACGCTCTGGAGGCAGAGCTTGACGCCGAGCTCTCGGAAGAAAAGCCCGAAGGCGAAGCGGCGTTGAACGAGCTTTTTCAAAAGATTTACATGAACGCAGATGATGACACTCGGCGCGCGATGAATAAATCATTTCAGGAGAGCGCCGGGACGGTCCTGAGCACGGATTGGAAAGACGTGGGCTCAAAAACTGTCACTCCTGAGGCGCCGTGATGGAAACGCGCAATTTAGAGATCGGTACGAACACACGGGTTTAGATTTGATGAATTCACACCGCACTAGTAAAGCTATGATTTGCGACGTCGTCTTTTCGCGCTTAAAAACAAATCGTGTCCAGCATCACCCCGAGCGTCTGCACGATGTTATCCGCCATGAGCTTTTGCACGTTCTCGCTGAGATGTTTCTTCGGATCCTGCCGGCCGACGTTTTTCACCACGAGCTCTTGCGCCGTCAGCTTGTCCTCCTCCACGACGGCCTTTTCGTACTTGGTCGCCAACTCCTTGAGCTCGAGCACGACGTTTTCGTTTTGCTTCTCTTGCTCGTCGAACTTGTTCACCTTCAAACCCGCGCTCCACTTCGACTTGTTCAAATTCAACAACATCTTTTCTTCCAGCACCGATTTGGCGTACGAAATGCCGATGCTGTAGTAGTGCCTATTCAACCCGTGGATCAACGCGCTGATCGAAGGTTTGTTCAAGTGCCCCAGATTCGACGTCGTTTGTCTCGGCTCCTGACCGAGCATGATCGTCTGCGGATTAATCAATCGAAACGCATCGATCACCACCTTCCCTCGCACGCTCTGCACCGGGTCGATGACCACGGCGACGAGCCTCGGGTTCAACTGCTCGAACGACTGCTGCGTGTTGATGTCCACCCCCGACAGCCAGCACCCGAACCCAGGGTGCGAGTGGTACCAACCCACCACCATCTCCTCTCGCCCGGTCTGCTTCAACATGTCTAACATTTTCGTTTGAAACACCGGATCGACCGCCTCCACGCTGACCCCCGTGCCGCTCTGCGGCATCGCGAAGACGTCCACCACCGTCACCGTGTACTCATCGACGAACTGTCCGAGCATCAGGCCCATGACTTCCATCGGCACTCCCGCGCGACCTATTTCGAGCGACGGCGGCGTCCATCGGTCAGTCCACGCCCGCGCGTCGCGCACACGACCGCGATCGTCTCGAGATTTCGCGTCAGATCCAACAGTCAACTCGACGATGATTCGTCGCTCGCGTCGCGCGCTCACCGTGTTTGAGCATTTTGAGCAGCGCTAAGCTAGATATGTACACTTGTTCCGCGGTGTCGACCTGCGCGGCGTCACCAGCGCCGGGCATGGCGCCGGGCATACCGCCAGATTGCATCAAGCGTTGCATGGCGAGAGGCTCGGTGTGCGGTGCGTCGTCGTTGCAACGAGGACTACGCGATCGGGCGAATCATGGTCGCTGGATTGTTCTCGAACGTATCGGGGTGAACTTCGTAAGAATCGAACCTCCAACCGAGCTTGCGCGCGGATGGTAGCGCCAGCCGCGTGAGCACGTCGGTCGGCGTCACGACGCGCAGAGGCGAGCCTTCTAAATCGACGACGAAGACGTGATGGATGGAGTTCTTCGCGAGCGCACCCAGGACGTCGATGAAATCAGCGTCCTCGGTGAGGGTAACGAGTGGAATGCGCGTGAGCGCTCGTGACTTGAGGTATCGTTCGACTGTGTCGCACAGCGCGTCGACATCGAACACGGCTTCGCGAATGTCGGATACGGAAAGGACGTCGATCAATTTACCGCGCGGTTCGTCGACCACGCCCAGACACGAGTGACCGGTGACGTGCATCATCACGAATGCATCGAGTAAGCGCGTCTCCGGGAACACGCACATGACGTCAGAGTCGGGGAAAACGCGGTGCGATTTCCGCGCGCCCAAGCCCAGCGACGTCAAGTTTCGACGCTTGAGGGCGTCGTCGAACGAATCGCTGTTGTCGTACAGAAACTGCACAATATCAGCTTGACTGACGAGCGCCTCGACAACCATCTTCTCTTTCATCTCATCCTTGTCGTCGGGTTTGAGCGAGTACGTGCACACGCGATGACACACGTGCGCCTGGCGAGGCGCGATGAAGTCCCCTGCGGTGACGATGTGGCGCAGGAAGCCGGATCGAACGAGCTCGAGAAGATCCGCATCCGCCGCCGCTACGCGACTCACCATTCTCCCGTCTTCCTCACTGTGTGTCTTTCGTCGCGCTTCTTTGAGCGTCATGTTCAGCACTTCATCGATCGCGTTTTTCACGTCCTCCGGCGAGATCGAGGAGAGCCATTCGCGGCGATGATTATCGAGTTCGACCTCTCGGCGCTCGACAGATTCACCGCTCAGCCGTTCCGCGGAAGTCACGGTTCGAAACGCGTGTCGAAGCACGCCCCACGCCGAGTGCACGTGAGGCTGCCCCGTCAACGCAGCCGTCTCCCGAACGATCTCTCGACCCGGCGGCTTCGCGCGTTGAATCGCCGCCGCGACGTCTCGGAGAATGTCGAAAACGCTGCACCACCCTATGAAAGTTTTCGCATCACCGGTGAGCACGGGCGCGCTCGACACGTTAAACGCGCGCATGAACTCGATACACTCCGACATACTGAGCGTGTCCGCGAGCATCAGAGGCGGCGTCCGATCGCTCTCGCCGTAGTATTCATCCAAGTAATCCTCCACGCGGTGGCTCCCGAGAAGTTTTCGCCCGCTCTCGAAGGATGCAAAGACGTCGCGGCGAAACGTTTCTTCCGCGGCGGCGAGCGAGTCGTCCTGCAACGCGTGAAGCGGTCGGCCGAGCTCGTCCTCGAGAAGTTTCGTTGGTTTTTGCTTTCGTTCTTCGATCGACATCGCGCGCGACGAGGCGATATGTGGCGTTTGACATGTGACGTTCGCGTCGGAGTCTCTCCGTGTATATGAAACAAAACTACTGTGACAGCCGGACGATCGGGTCAAAATCCACCGCCAATTTGAGCCTGCGCGCACAGCCCACTCGCTAACTTTGACTCCTCGATCGCCTTATCCCGCTCGGTCTTCATCAGCTCGTAGAGCTTCGTCTTCAACTCGAGCTCTTGTTGCAACACCTGCACCGTCTGATCGCGATTTAGCAACTCATTCTCCTTACTCTCGAGTTCGAGCTCGCGCTCCGCGAGCTCCTCGCGCAAATCTGCAAGTTGTTTCATTCGTCCCCGTCGATCGGGCTTTTCGCTCTTCGGCTTACTCTCCGCCGTTTCGGCGTTCGTCGTCGCGCTCTTCGATTCCGACTTCGTCGCCTCGGCGTTCGGCGCCGTCTCGCCGTTCGCCATCACCACCCCCGGCGCGCTCACCTCGGCCGCCGTCGACGCCTCACCGACGATTTCACCGCTCTGCGCGCGCTCGATCGTCGCATCGCCGCGCGCGACGCTCTCGACGTCGTCCGCCGCGCTCGCGCCGCCGCCGCTCGCCACGACGAGCGCCGCGCACGCCGCCGCCGCCGCCCGACCGAGCGTCCCAGCCGCGCGTCGCGCCGCGCCCTCGCGCGCGGCGTCGCCGTCGTCGAGCGCGACGCCCGTCGCGCGTCGACCGTCCGTCGCGCGCGTCCCTCGCGCGCCGCGCGCGTCGCGCGGCGTCGACCGCGCGCGACGTCGATTCGTCGCGTCACCGATTCGCGCGCGTCGTCGCGTCGACGCGACGCAGACGGCCGCGACGCGCGCGGCGTCGCGCGATCCGACGTGCGCGCGCGCCATGGCTCGCGCGCGCGCGCGCGTCGACGACGTTCGACGTCGTCGCGTTGTGCGGTCGGGCGCGCGCGCGAGGCGCGCGGACGGCACATCGACGCACGCGGCGCCGATCGACGACGCCGCGATGCGGCGACGCGCGATGCACGACACGTTCGGGTACGGCGCGCAGCCCGGGCCGGCGCCGGGGGTGTACGCGCCGGGAGAGGGCGCGAACTCCGGGCCGGGGCTGATGCCGTTCGACGGGTCGTCGCAAAAGAAACGGAGAAACGCGGCCGCGGAGCGCATCAAGAAGACGTTCAACCCGTGGCACCTGGTCCTGGTGTTCATGACGCTGTTTCTGTACCTGAGTTATTACAGTCGCAAGGAGGTGGTGAGCAAAAGACGCGTGAGAAAGCACAAGGATGGGCTGGAGGGGGATTTGCGAGAGGTGCGAGCGCGAATGACGACGCTCGAACACGACCTGTTTGTGCGCAGCAAAGAGCACGAAACGCTGACGCGAGAGTTGGATTCGATGCGACGCGAGCACGAGACGACGAAACACGAGCTAGAGGCGAAGAAGATTGAGGTGAAGGAACACGTCGAGCGGGCGGCGAGCAAGCCGGTTCGAGCGGGCGACGTCTCGACGTGCCAAAAGGAGGTGAAGACGCTGAAGACGGAGATGGAGTTGATGAGACACAAGTGCAGAGTGACGGAGCTAGAGTTAGAGCGCGCGAAACACGAAGCGGAGTTCATGAAGGAGCACATCAGAGAGGAAGTCATCAAGGAGGATATCGAGCAACTCGAGAAGCAAATCGAAATCGATGAAAAGGCTGAGGCTGAGGCTGCGGCTCGCGAAGAAGTATCGCACTTTTCGTGATCGAACGGTAAATAGTATTCTTTTCATTCGAACAGTACAACTATACCTTTCTGATCTACCTTTCTATCGGCATCGCGCTACGTCAAGTCTACGGTCTCGATGTCGTTCCCCCCGCGCTCGTCGAGCTTTCGAGATTTTCCACGCAGCGTGAGAAGCAACCCGAAATGATCACTCGGCACAACGGGTAGCTCTAGTATTTGCGCCTTGCCGCGGTTGCTAACCGTTTTATGATACGTCACGCCTGGAATCGGATCGGTGCCCACCATCTCAACGCGTTTGACGTCAAAGTGCTTGAGTTTCACGAACGCCCGATCGAGACGCTTTTGCAGATAGCCACGAAGCATGGCGTTCTTGCGAGCGTCGTACGTGAAACCCGGATCGCCAGGCCGCGCCTCTAGCCACGCATCGCGCCAACCGTCGGGTAAAGGCACGGCGCCATCTTTGTCGTCCCAATTCGTATCGCCCATGAAAATCGCGTTCTCGTGCTGGTTCAGCCACGAAAAACACTCAGACATTTGCACGGCGCGTTCGCGCGCGCTCGTTCGACTGGCGCTGATGTACGATTCCAGGTGCGACGTACCGAGCGCGAACGTCGCCCGGCTGCTCGGGCATCGCATATGACTGACGACGTCTAAATATCGTCCCATTTGCGAATTTCTAAACGCGTACTGATCTCGCTTCAAAACCTCACTGCGAACCACGCGCTTGAACAGCATCATGCTAAAATACTCTTGCAACGGGGGCTTGGGCCCGACCACGTAGGCATCCCACCACGGCTGCGCCCGCAACACGAACAACGCTTGCGGCGTCACCTCTTGCAAGCACACCACATGCGCGTCGCACGTCTCGATCACCTTCCCGAGCGCCTCCAACCGCTCCGCCTGCGCCACGTCTCCGAACCACACGTTATACGTCAACAATCTCAAATCTCCTTTTTCGATCGCGACGCCTTCGCGCGAGTCCTCCGCGTTCGCTTTCGGTTTCGCCGGCGCCGCCGTCGCGCGAAGCGTCTCCGACGTCTTCTCGCCCGCGCTCGGCGCGTTCACCATCGTCATCGCCAGCGCCCGCGCGCGCTCGTTCGCGCGCTCGCGAGTCACGTCTTTCGCGGACGGCCCCGGCGCGATCCCGCGTCGTTCGAGGCGTTCGGCGTGGAGCGCGGCGAGCCATCCGTTGTCGGAAGCCGTTCCAGCTGTCGTCTTTGGATTTGAATCGACGTCGGCGCTCGTTTTCGCGCGTTTCGAGCGCGGCGACGACATCGCCGGCGTTCGTCGCGCGACGAACGCGACGCGGCGCGCGCGGGCGGCGATGCGGGCGCGCGTGGTGCCGTTGCCCGCGCGCTCGCGAGTGCGGCGCGCGCGCCGGCGTCGCGGGAAACAATTCGTGTTTTACAAGAGCGAGCGCGTCGGTCACGCGTCGTCGTCGTCGTCGTCGGACGACGCGTTGCCTAATAAAGGCGCGGTGGTTTGCGCGACGTCCTCGCGCGTCGCGGTTTCGGCGGCGGCGCGACCTTCGTACGCGGCGAGGCACTCCTCGTCGCTCGCGCGCCAATACGCGGGCGCGCACCAACACCACAGCAATTCGCAAAACGCACCGTCGCGCTCCCAGCACGGTTCGGCGATGCCCTCGACCCAGCCGCGTTCGAGCGCCCAGACGTACGCGCCGCCGAGCGCGGCGTACGCGACGACGGCGCTCAACGCGACGACGAGCGCCGCGCGAAGCGCCGCCCGACCGGCGCCGCCCTTCGCGAACGTCGACGGCGGCGGCGGCGGCGGCGGTGGTTTCGGCGGCATCGGCGGCGCGTCGGGCGGCGTCGGCGGGCTCGGCGCGCCCGGCGCGACCGACCCGACGACGCCGAGGAAATCAATCTCCGCCACCGCTCGCGCGCCGCACGGCAAAATCTTATTCCGACACTTCATCGTCACCGTAAACTCCGTCCAAGACCCATCCTTCGGCGCCCCCTCCAGCGCGCACCGCTCGCTCGTCTCCCTCACCTCGCAAAACTTCCCGTCGTACCTCTCCGTCAGCGCCGCGTTTTGCGTCGTCAGTCGCGTCGCGTACGCGTCGCATCCCACCGCGCTGCACGCCGCGTCCCCTCCGTACGTCGTCGGTCCCAGCGCCGATCTCTCCCGCGTCGACGCGTTGAACGTCACCGTCTCTCCCGTCGGCAGCGTCGCCTCGCCCGCGCGTATCGTGAACGTCTCGACGCACGACGCGCTCGGCGAGCAGACGATTCGGCACCGAAACGACGCGTGGCACTTCGACGCGTCGTCCACCGTCGCGCGCGCGCTCGCGCACGAGAATCGAGGCGGCGCGCACGACGACGCGAGCGCCGCGCCGGCGGTCGTCGCGACGCGCGCGACGAGCGCGACGGCGACGAGCGCGGCGGTGGATCGCGCGCGAGGCATCACACGCGCGCGCGGCGCAATGACGACGGCGACGCGCGTCGCGCGCGTCGCGCGCGCGGGACGCGCGGGCGCGGACGCGCGTCGAACGACGCGACGCGCGGGCGCGAACGCGCGTCGAACGACGCGACGCGCGACGCGCGGCGACGACGACGGCGACGGCGCCGACGACGCGCGCGGTGGTCGGTTTTACGCGTACGACGCTCGAACGTGGCGCGCGTTCGAGGACGCGTTCGGCCGGTGGCCCGCCGAGGCGTGGTTCGCGCCGTTGCAGGCGTCGATCGCGATCGCGCTCGCGGGCGTCGTCGACGCGGGGTACAGCGGCGATTGGTCGCGCGTCGGCGCGCTGACGACGGAGCAAGAAGCGTGGACGAGACGATTCGTCGCGTTCGTCGCCGTGGCGCACGGCGTCGTGGGCGCGATCGCGAGGGATGTCGCGCTGAAGCGCGGCGCGGACGCGACGAGCGCGAACGCGGCGTTCGCGAAGACGTTCGTCGTCGGGTTCGTGGGACTCGTCGAGGCGGCGTTCGGCGGCGACGACGAAGACGCGTGACGGAGGATCGACGTTCGCGGCGCGTTCGACGCGAATGACTGTAGCGTAATGTTGTTTTAAATCTTTCATCGTGTACACTATCGCAGCGCGGCGGTGCGGTCGAGCGAAATTCGAATCAGGGCGACGCGTCGGCGTCGAGCGCTCGGAGCGAGCGAACCGCGCGTCACAGTTCGTCGCGCGCGCCGCTCGTGATGTCTGGCGAACAAGCCGGTCCTTCATTTGTGACGCCCGGCGACGCCGCCGCGCCGTCCGTGGTGACGACGGAGCTGATACAAAAGTATTTGGATGAGAATCAGCAACTGATTCTCGCGATCCTTGAGAATCAAAACGTCGGCAAGCTCGCGGAGTGCGCCAAGTATCAGACCAAACTGCAGGAAAACTTGATGTACCTAGCCGCCATAGCGGATGCGAAGCCGGCGGAGCCGTCGGAATAGCGCGCACCGCGCTCGCAGCGGTCGTTTTGTAATGATTAGGAAGGAGTTTAGTACCAGTCGCGAGCGGCGTGATATTAAAAGTTTACGTTTGGACAATGGTTTGGATCGATGGATCGATCCCGACGGAAAGACCTCGCGCCTCGATCATTTTCGTCAGTGCGTTGTACAGTGCGACGATGTGCGCGTCGCTCGCGAGCTCTATTTTCGTCAAGAGCGCGCCCAGCGTCAAGGAGCCGCCGACGTGCGTGATAAAGTTGGAGAGGTAGAGCGAGGAGAAGCACGAATTGATGACTTGGCAGTCCATGCGATCGGTGATACCGCCGTGTCCGGGAATGGTTGCCGCGAAGTCTTTAATCTTGAACGCGCGCTTGAACCCAGAGGCGAAAAAGCCGCCAAACGGCGCGACGGCGCTCGCAAAGGTGCCGAGCGCGAGCGAGTGCACCATGAACATCGAGCAACGTACGGTGGCGATGCCGGTCAACTTGGTCGCCAGAGGACCGACGACGGTGCCGAGAAACATGGTGATCGGTTTATCGGACACGATGAACGGCTCGTTGGGAGCACAAATTTTGGCGCTCCGAGAAAAGATACCTCGAAAGTACATGTCGCCGCTCGGCGGACACGTAAAGTAACTAAACTTCTGCAAGTAAGACGCCATAGCCAGCGCAGCGACGAGAGTCGAAACAAACGCGCCCAAAAATCCTTCCCACGTCTTGTTGGGTGAAATCTTAATCAAAGGCGTCTTGCCGAAGATTTTCCCGAACACGTACGCCATGATGTCGTTGACGATGACGAGAAAGAGTGGAAACACGAACCATATCATACCCTCTAAAAGATTGGAAACGTTGAAGTATCCCGTCATCGTCGTCGCCGCGACGATCATGTGCGTCCAAGCGAACTGTGCGAACTGATACGCGTATCGCCCTTTCCTCAGCGTGAGCACGAAATACACCAATCCCACGAGATAGGCGCAATAGCTCAAAAACGTGTGGTGCATCGCCAACCAAGCTCCGGGGCTCACTTCGGCCCCGTTTTGTAACAACTCGTTCCACTCCTTCGCGCTCATGAACCCAAGATATAAGTACTTTGCGAATCTTCCGTACACCGCGAACGACAGCGTCCAAAACCAGTACCACCGCAGCGTCGTCGTCGTCCTTCGCAACGCCGCCGTATCTTCCCCCGGCGCGTTCTCCTCCGCGTGCGCGTTCGACACGAACGCAAACAACTCCTTCGCCATCGCGAACTGCACCGCAAAGCACAGCATCATCGCGTACGCGTGTCCTCCGACGATGATGCTCGACGCGGCCGCGAGCATGAGCAGCGTCGACTGCGTGCGCTGCCGCAGGCTTCGCCATCGCGCCCGCCCCTGCTCGATCACGCGCTTGGCGTGATCGATCGACACCCGCCGCTTCGGCGCGCGCGGCGAGGACGGCGACGGCGGTTGATCATCCTGCGCGCGCGCGTCCGTCCGTCAGTCCTCTCGTCGCGTCCGCGCGCGGTCGCGCATCGCGGCAGCGCGTCCCAACGGCATTCTCCATCGACGCCGCGCCGCGTCGCGCGCGCGCGCCTCGTCGTCGCGCGCGTCGGCGCGCGCACCTCGTGTGCCCTGCTCCGCGACGCCGTCGTCGCGAGCGGCGTCTTCGCGCGCTTGCGCAGCTCGACCATGACGCGCGCGCGACTGCCGCGAGCGCCAGTGCGCGACGGGGCGCCGTCGCGGCCCGCCGTCGCGCGAACGCATGCGCGCGCGACGCGACGACGACGACGACGATGACGACGACGCGCTCGAGCGCGTGCGTCGCGCGCGCGACGTCGTGGACGAGACGCTCGATTGTTTAGGCGTGAAGCGACGACCGAACGATGACGCGACGACGACGACGACGACGACGACGACGCGCGCGATGGACGTCGACGCGAACGGGATCGGCGACGACGCGCTCGCGCGGCGAGGGAAACGGTCGCGGAAGGCGAGCGAGGTGATGGACGCGATGTCGAAGTTGAGTCTGGCGTTCGCGGCGGGACGCCGAGGCGAAGGCGAAGGCGCGGCGCCGACGACGCGCTCGAGCGCGGTGCGAAGGGCGACGATAGATTTGGGGTTAGACGATTTTAAGGCGTTGGATGGGGCGAACGCGATGGCCGAGGCGGCGATGGAGGACGCGGCGCGAGGGCGGGATTTGGAGTTGGAGGTGCGACGACCGCGCGACGAGACGGCGTGGTTGCTCGAACGCGCGTTGCGAGGGACGTTTGGAGGCGCGTCGAGCAGCGTCGATCGATTGACGTCGCTCACGCTTCGTGGAGGGAAAGGGCTGAGCGCGGAAGGGTTCGGGCGATTGATCAGCGCGCTGACGGACGCGCGGTCGTTGAAGAAGTTGGATTTATCTGCGTGCGGCTTGAGCGCGAGCGCCGGTGAACGCATCGCCGCCGTGCTGGACGAAAACGGTTGTCCGCTGGAGAGATTAGATCTCAGAGGAAATGCTATCGGAGCCGAGGGGACGTTGGCGCTCGCGAGCGCGCTGCGTAAGACGAAGACGCTCAAATCGTTGAATTTGGCGCAAAATTTAATCGGTGGCGACGGCCTTCGCGCTTTGGCGTCTGCACTCGCGGGCGAGACGAGCATGGAAGAACTCGATATTCAACACAACGGATGCGGCGACGAAGGGTGCATGGCGCTCGCAACGCACGGTTTCGGTAGCAGGTTGGAGACTTTATTACTCGGTTTCAACGGCATTGGCGCTCAAGGCGCCCGGGCGATCGCCGAAGCCTTGCGCAAGCGACGCCGATCGGATGACGATGACGACATGGACACTCACGAACTAGACGACGAAACCATCAATCGCGCGTCGAAAATCATGCGAAGACTCGATTTGAAGTGTAACGTGGTGGGTTCGGAGGGCGCGCACGCGATGGCCGACGCGTTGAACGACGTCGAAGACTTGGACTTGTCAAACAACTCGGTGCGCGACGGCGCAAAATGGCTCGCGAAGTCGCTCAAGTCCGGCGCGTCGAACTTGAAGCAACTCAATCTTCAAGCGAACGAAATGACGGACGACGACGCGTGGTACATCGCCGACGCACTGGGGGAAAACAAGACTCTGAAGACGCTCAATCTGGGATCGAACGCGTTTGGCGATTCCGCCGCGTCCGACATAGCCAGCGATCTTCGCGAAAACATCGCGCTCGAGACGTTAGATTTGACGCGCAACGGCATCGGACGCGAGGGCGCGTGCGAACTCATGGACGCCATGGATGAAAACACCACGCTCAGGAGACTCGGGCTGGAGAGTAATCTCATACCCGCCGAGACGACGATGGAGATGAAACGCCGCGTGGGCATTCGAGCGCAGTGCGATTGGCAGCGCGCCGGTTTCAGCGACGCGTCCGCCGCGCGAGCACCGATGAAATTCAATTGATCCGCACATCGCGCCGACTCGACGCATCCATTCTCTCGGCCATCGCGCGCGACGCGCTCGCGCTCGCGCGCTCGTCTCGATTCGCCTCGTCGCCGACGTCGTCACGCGCCCGACAGCGCCCACACGCACGCCCTCGACGTCGCCGCCAGCGCCGCCCGCCGCGCCCACGAGTGTCTCGCCACCACGCGCGCGACCTCGACCGCGACCTCCAGCGCCGCGCGCGCGCGTTTCGCGATCCTTCTCGCGCGCGTCCTCGTCCCGCGTCGTCTCGCCGCGTCTCGACACATCGCGCGCGCGCGCCGTTCGCTCATCGTCGACGCGCCGCGTCCGACCATGAGCTCCGCGACGAACCATCGCGCGGCGTCGTCCGCGTCCTCGGCGCGCACCGCGATCCATCCCTCGTCGTCGTCGTCGTCGTCGTCGTCGTCCATCCGTCGCGAAGTGTCGATCCGTCTCGCGGTCTCGTATACGACGCACAACACGGACGGCGCGGCGCGACCGACGCGCGCGCGCGCGGCGCGACCTCCGTCTTTTCCGAGCGCGCGCGTAACGACGCAGCCTTTGCCGAACGCGCCGACGGAACGCACGCGATGCAAATTTTCGTCAAGACACGTGCGTGATCGAGCGACGCGACGCGACGCGACGCGACCGCGCGCGGACGAGGGATGGCGACGGTCGATAGATTAGGGTTTTCGACGATGCGACGTCGACGGCGCGCGCGCGGACGCGCGCGCGCGCGCGAGGCACGCGCGGTGCGCTCGAAGATTTTCGCTCGCGCGCGACGTTCGGGGAGGGACGACGGGCGCGAGTCGACGGGGGTGGTGCGACGCGATCGATGATGGATCGGACGAGGGACGGGGGACGCGGGACGCGGGACTGACGACGAAGACGCGCGGCGTTCGCGAGCGCAGTGACGGGTAAGACCATCACTTTGGAAGTGGAGTCCTCGGACACCATCGACAATGTGAAGGCCAAGATCCAAGACAAGGAGGGCATCCCGCCGGATCAACAGCGTTTGATCTTCGCCGGGAAGCAGCTCGAAGACGGCCGCACGCTCGCCGACTACAACATCCAAAAGGAGTCCACGCTCCACTTGGTGTTGCGCCTGCGTGGCGGTGGTAAGAAGCGTAAGAAGAAGACGTACACCAAGCCGAAGAAGGTCAAGCACGTGCACAAGAAGGTCAAGCTCGCGACTTTGAAGCTTTACAAGGTTGACGACGCGGGCAAGGTTGAACGCCTCCGCAAGGAGTGCATTTCCCCGACGTGCGGCGCCGGCGTCTTCGTGGCGCAAATGTTCGATCGCGTCTACTGCGGCAAGTGCTGCCAATCTTGGGCCTTGTAAACGGAGCGTGTGAGTCGTTCTAGAGTGATTAACGCTTGTAAAGAATGATGGAAATGCTACAAATCTCGTGCTAGACTACCGCAAGGCGCTCTCGTCCTTGACGCCATAAATTTCGTCGTAACGCTTGTGACTGCGCGCTAAATCGACCACACCGCTCGCCCCAAAAAGACGCTCCACCGTTGCCGACGCGCACTGCTGCGTGGCGGTCGCGTCGTCGACACCGTGATACTCTCTGACGACTTTCGCCAACGCGTCGCACGGCACAAAGAGCACGCGCGGCCCTTCGTCCCCCAGAAACTTTTCGCCTCCGGGCTGGGAAAGCCGACAACACGCCATCGCGTGCGGCTCATCCATCGTGCTCACCTCTCGTCCGGTGTCGCTATTCAACACGTTGATCGGTCGCAATCGCTTGCACTCGACGACGCGAGTCGATCCGAGCACGTCGGCTTCGACGGCTTTCGCCGCCGCCTCGTCCGTCGTCTTTAGCAATCTGATCGCCTCCTTCCCACTCGTCGTCGCCTGCGTGGACGACCACAGACGAAACAAAAAGTAGTACAACGGAAAGTTACTGACCGGCGTCAAGAACATGGGCATGCTCAACGGCGCACCGAGCGCGTACATCGTCGTCGCCGCGCGCGCGTTCTTCGTCCCGTCGACGACGGTTCGCTCCACCAGCCTCCGCACCGCCCCCACGTCCACCCCGCTCGGGTACACGATCTCCACGCTCGACAGTATCTTCGGCATCTCCTTCAGCGCGCGCTCTCGAGGATCGATCCTGTCCATCGCGAACATCCCGAGCTCGTGTATCCGCCGCCTCGCCGACCCCGGCGCGCTCGCCGCCATCGCCCGCCACGTCTTCTCCCCGTAATCCACCGCCCTCGCGCCCCACCGTCGCACCCACGGCATCGCGCGATCGATCGTCCGCATCGCGCGCGTCGCCATCGTCCCGTTCGCGTCGTCGGCGCGTCCCATCGCTTCGCGCGCGCGCGCTTCCGCGGGCTCGACGACCGCCGCGCCGTGCGCCATCCATCGGTGCCCCTCGCGCGTCGTCGTCGACGTCGACGACGTCGCCGCGCCTCCGAACGGCACCACCACCATCCGCGCCCGCGACGCGAGCGCGCGCCGCGTCGCCATCGCGCGCGCGCCGCGGTCTCGCGCGGCGGCCGTCGCGGCGTCGCGCGCGCGCGCCCGTAACCACCCGCGCGACGCCCGCGTCGTCGGTGATGCATCGTCGCGCGCATTCGCGTCGCGCGATGGGTCTCGAACGCCTCGACTACGACGCCAGCGTGGCCGACTTTTTTATTTTTTATCAGATATTTTCGCGCGCCCCGAGATCTCGTAGTGTGCGCTTTCCGAACGGTATGTGCGTGCGCGACCATCGACGTCGCGTCGTCGACGTAACGCGCGATGGCGTCGTCACGCCGACGCGCCGTCGCGCGCGCCGCACACGACCGCGCGCGCGCCGGAATCTCGCGCGCGTCGCGACGGACGCGCGAACGATGGCCGATTGCACCGTCGCCGTCGCGGAACGCGTCGACGAGGGCGCGCGCGACGCGAAAACGGGCGCGGATTCCACGACGCGCGCGACGCATGACGTCGATGGCGCGCGCGACGCGATCGACGACGACGGCGACGAGGGCGCGCGCGAGGGCGCGATGGCGACGCGAGACGCGACGGACGACGCGACGTTGGACGACGAACCAGCGCGGGACGCGAAGGGGAGCGATTCGCGGGAACGCACGGTGTTCATCGGCGGGACGAGCCACGAGTGCGACGAGGCGCGCGTGCGCAGATTCTTCGAGGAGGAACACGACGCGAAGGTGGAGAACGTGAAGCTGATATACGATCGACAGACGCTGGTGAGGAAGGGATACGGGTTCGTGAAGTTTTACAGCGTCGAGGACGCGGCGCGGGTGAAGGCGATGGGGAAGGTGACGATCGACGGGAAGGCGGTGGACGCGAAGGAGGCGACGCGGGACGAACCGGCGAGCGCGGGAGAGGGACGAACGCGGGAGGGAAGACACGAGCGCACGCGATCGCACGGGAGCGGGAAAATGTCTCGGGGGAGTTCGCACAACTCGCTGAGCGAACACATGGGGCGGATGTCGGTCGGGAACGGGGCGAGAGTCTCGGGAGGGGCGCCGCAGCGACACCCCGCGGGGGGGGCGCCGCATCTTCGCGGCGCCAAGGCGTCCAAGGCGCAGTTGTCTCGATCGCCGAATTACGTCGGTGGGCTGGACGACGGGGCGAGCGGGAGCGAGAGCGGTGAACGATCGAACAGTGGCGCGCCGGGGACGGAGAACACCGTCTTTTGCGGGGGGCTTCCGCTGGAAGCCACGCCCGAGGCGCTCGGGTGGTTCTTCGCGCACTACGGCACCGTGCTCAGCGTAAAGCTGATTTACGACAAGCTCACCGGTGCGTGCAAGGGGTACGGCTTCGTCGTCTTCGCCGACGTCGCGATCGCCGAAATGGTCAAGGCACAGCGCCAAATTCCGTTCCTCGGGAAGATGATCGACGTGAGCGAGGCGATGCGTCACGTGGGGCGCCACGACGACGGACGAGGCTTCGCGCCGGGCGCGCAGTACGGCACCAAGCGCGCGATGGGTTACGGATCTCAAGGGCCATTTTACCCGCCGCAGATGTCCATGTACCCACCGCACATGGTCATGCCGCCGCACATGGCCATGGGGGGGCAAAATCCTCACATGGCTATGATGGCGATGCACCACATGCAGTTCGCGGGCTACCCGATGTACGCCAACGGAGCGACGGTGTACGGCATGCCTGGCGAGCATGTCGAAGACGACGAAGAAGACAGCGATGAAGTCGCGGCCGAGGGCGAAACTGTTGCCGCTTCCGAATAGACGAGCGACTCTTTTTACTCGCTACGCTACGCTACGCACTACAACACACTACAAAAAAACGCCGCAGAAAAATAGAACGATAGATCCGCCATGTCATCACACTCTCGCCTCTTGTTCAACGAAGTCGCTCATCGAGGCGCGAATCGTCTAAAAGCACTCTGGAATCGAGCTGCTTGTTATGCTTGCCCTGTCGTCGACTTTCGTACGATTCAAATCCATCCGTTCGCTTCAAAGTGCCGACGTCCACGAGAGTTCGTCTCAGGCTCAGCGTCGTCAACCGATCGCACGCGAGCAAAATTTCTCCCGGCACGCCGTCGCACTTCGTGTCGTCCACATCTATTTCCTTCAGCTTGACCGCGTGCGCCCACGCCACCGGCAACGCGCCACGCATTTCACGATTACGCGCGAAACGAATGACCTCTAAATCAGCGCAATTCCCGAGTCCGGCGATCGCGTCGTCGAACGTCGTCAGCGCGTTCGCGCTCGCGTCCAACCGTCGAAGCCTTTTGCATTTCCCGAGCGTCCGCGGCAGCGCTCGCAGCGCGTTCTCGCGCACGTCCAAATCTTCGAGCGCGAGCAACGAATCGATGTCTTCCGGCAGCGCCGTCAATTTATTCCCTCGCAAGTCCAGCGTCTTCAAGTTGACGAGCGTCGAAAAGGCGCGCGGCAGCGCTCTCACCGCGTTGAAGCTCAGGTTCACCTTTTGCGCGTTTCGCAAGCTTCCGATCGCGTCGTCGACGTCGACGATGGCGTTCGACGCCAAGTCGAGCACGCGCACGCGCGCGCCGACGTCGCGTTCGAAGACGTACGGCGGCACGCGCGCGTGCCGCGCGTCGCGTTCGGTGACGATTCCGGTCGCCAGAGCCGTCTTCTTTCGCGATTCTTCGGCGTTCGCGCGGTTACGCGATCGCCAGGCCGCGTCCCAGGCCGCGTCGACGCTCGACGTGACCTCGTTCCAGGCGTTCGCGACGCGGGCGAAGACTTCGTCGACGGACATGGACGAGACGCCGCCGCGCGGCGTCCGGCGAGTGAGGCGCACGACCGGACGCGCGGCGGGAAGAATGTGCGTAGAATTACAACGATGCCGGAGCGATTAAAGAATGGTGCGCGATCGATCATCGCGCGCTGGCGACGCGCGAGGCGATGTCGGCGTGACATCCCGTTTGCTCTGGCGACAGCACGCGAACGCGTTCGCATCGCTCGGCGCACGAGTTGTCGTATCGACTGTCGCGCACGCCGACGCACGGGCAGTCCTCCGCCTCGCCCACGCCACCGTCTGGAGTGCGTTTGAAGCATTGGACGACCTGGAGAAGCACGCACGATTTCGTGCACCCGAGCGCGACTTTGGACGCGCCGCCGAACGCCTGTTGCGCGTCCGCCAACGAGAGCTCCGATCCCGTCGCCTCCAGCAAAACTTCCGGCGTCCCGAGCGCCTCGGCGAGCGCAAACGTGACGTTATAGAACTCGCGTTGCGTCATCCCGCGCGTCGTTCCCTCGACGTCGATCCACGATGCGCACGTTCCGTGTTTCGCCCACTCGTGCGCGCCCAAACCGTCCCGAGTCCACGCCGGCGCGATCCTCTCCGCCGCCGCCCCGCTCGGTATCTCGCGCGCCGCGTACGTCCACTTCTCACTCGACGGGTACCACGACGGTTTGACGCAATTTTGCGGCCAGTAACACCCATCGCGCCCGTCGCTCTTCGTCGCCGTCGAGTAGCTCGGCCAGAGTCCGTGCAGCGTCAGCGCCGGTTCCGCCGCCGAGCGCGCGCACTCACCCTTCTCGCACGCTCGCGGCGCGCTCGCGCAAAACCCAGGCGTCCACGCGCGCGCGAGCTCCCACATATCGAACGCCCGTCGCGTCGCGCGCACGCCGTCGTCGCAGCCGAAGTGCGTTTTCGTCCCGACAGCGGGACAGCTCGAAGCCGACTCGACCGGCGAGGACGACGCGACGGGACGCGCGAGGACGAGCGCGATCACCAGACGAGCGAGGCGCGACTTCTGAGCGCGCGCGCGCGTCATGGCGGCGCGCGCGACGGCGCGCGCGACGGGTGAAAGGCGAGGTGTGCGGCGCGACGCGCGACGGTTGGATTTCAAACGCGAGCGTCGCGACTACGAGCGAGCGACTAAATGAATGAACACTACTCGCCGGGCGTCGGCGTTCACACCATTGATTTCGACGATTTCCCCATCAGCCGGTGCACCGCGCTGCGACGTTGGCTCTCGCACAGCGCACCGCACACGGTCGTCGCGAAGACGCACAGACAAACCAAGCGCGGCGCGCCGGCGGACGTCGCGTCCGAGCTCTCTAATCTCGCGAGCATAAAAGCGCCCGTGATGCAGTTATACGTCGCGATGACGGTGGTAACGATGCCGATCGCGCGGTGCCACTTGCGAAAGTCCGCTCGCGGTAAAGACTTTCGAACGTACCCGGCGTACGCTTGCGCGATCGCCAACCCGACGACCATGGCGCCGTATCTCCCGTGCGCCCCCCAGGGCTTCGACCACCCGCGCGCGGCGATGATGACGTACGCCGCGACGACGCTCAACGCTACCGCCGCGCACTGCGCCGCGCGATGGAAGCGAAACCACCAAGGATCGAATTTCCGTCCGTATCGCGCGGCGAACGACGCGCCGGGCGAAAGAATCAACCACGCGAATCCCATCAACGACCCGTGCGCTAACCGCGCGACGCCCAATCTTCGCGCGCGCGCCGTTTCCGCGCGCGCGTCCACCCCATCGTCCGTTCTCGGCGCGCGCCAGCCCCCCGCCAGCGCCGCGTCGACGCTCGGCGCGCGCGCGCCGTCGCTCGCGTTCGCCTCGCGCGCCTCGTCCAGTCGCGCGTTCGCGTCCGCGTCGACGTCTCCTCCCTGTCCGCACGCCACGTCGCGCTCGACGGCGTACCACGTGTTATAATCCTCGACGACCGTCGCTTCGAAGCGTACCGCGTCGAACGCGTCGTCCGGCGCCATCCACGGGACCACGACGCTCGTCGTCGCGTCCGTCGAGCCGTCGTGCGTCGCGAACGCGTTCGACCCGCAGTCCGATTTCACCCGCGTCCCGCGCGGCATCGCGCGCGCGTCGAACGCCCCGAGCGCCTCCCCGCTCGCCGCGCGCGTCGCGCGCAACAGAAACCCACGAAACGGCGCGCGCGCGCGAATCTCAACCGCCACCGTCGTCCCGCGCGCGACGCGTCCGACGCGCACGACGACGTCCTCGCGCGCGCGCGGCGTCGCGCGCGTCCCGTGCCCGACGCTCGCGTGCGCGCACGCGCCCGCGCCGCCGGAGAAGGCGCGCGCGCATCGCGCGAGGAGCGCGAGCGCGACGACGCGCGCGACGGACGCGCGCCGCATTCTGGCGCGCGGCGCGCGCATGGGCGCGCGCGCGTCGCGCGAGGGCGCGCCGCGCGACAACGGCGCGCTCGACGACGACGGCTTCGTCACGGTGCGCGCGACGCGACGCGACGCGACGCGACGCGACGCGCGCGATTTCGCACTCGCATTCGTTCGCGTTCGACGCGTTTCGCGCGCGCGTTTCGCGCGTTTCGCGCGCGCGACTGACGCCGCGAGCGCGTCGCGTCGCAGGTGGCATCGCGCGACGCCGCCGCGCGCGAGCGCGACGCCCTCGACGCCGCGCATCGCGCCGCGGACGCCGCCATCGACGCGCTCGCGGACGCGCAGCCGTACTGCGACGACCCCGAGGTCGCCGCGACGCTCGCGCGCGCCGCCGCGCTCGACGCCGCGGACGCCGCGCGCGACGCGAGCGACGCGAGCGATGCGGCGCGCGACGCGAGCGACCCGCGATAGCGCCGTGTGAACGAACGAACGAACGAACGAACGAACGAACGAACGAACGAAAAAACGAAAAAACGAACGAACGACACGGCGCGGTCCGCACAATGACGCGCGCGCCCGTTCCGTGCGACGCCTGCGCGCACGGCGTCGCGCGCCTGTACTGCGCCGCGGACGACGCGAAATTGTGCCTGCGATGCGATCGAACGGTGCGCGACGCGCGAACGCGAACGCGATTTTCGACACGCCGCCGGAAAGCGGGCGAGGGCACTTTACGCGGGAACGACGCGCGGCGCGCGCGCGCGCGCGACGAGGACGCGCGCGGGGGCGGGATTTCGGTGACGCGTATTTTGTGCCACCGTCGCGACGCGTCGAGGAGGTCGACGACGCGCGTCCGCGGGATCGCGCGACGACGTTCGTCGCGGAGGCGTTCGTTACGAATGCGTGAATTGTCGACGACTGACGACGACGACGACGACGCGATGGACGCGCGAGCAGGTGCACAACGCGAATAAATTCGCGGAAAAACACTCGAGGCGTTGGTTGTGCGAGATGTGCGCGCACGCGTGCGCAGAGGTGCGAGAGAGGCGAGGCGAGGCGAATTCGAACGGCGGTTGAGTAGTTAGGGCTCGGACGAGGACGCGGCGAGACGCGAGAAGGCGAGGGCGAAGGCGCGCGCGCGAACGGGGACGCGATGGGGCGTTTCGAACTCGCGAGAGACGATGTGCGAGGATGTGGTGTCGACGAGAGACTGACGAAACGTTCACGTCGCGCGACGACGATCGGCGGAAACGTAGGTTATGCGCGAAAACGAAGACGGCGTCACGGGGACGACGACGTGCGAGGCGTGCGATCGAGCGCACGGTTCGGGACGCGCGGTGGCGCTCAGAGCGTTTCACGAATGTGCGATGTCGGATGAGGCGTATCGCGCGGTCGGGAAAGGGATGAAGCAGACGCGGCGGGGGAGGCCGTCGAATAAGAGCAAGTCGGAGGTTCAAGCGCTCGACGCCGAGGTGTCTGATGAAACGTTTTGGAGCCTGGTGAAAAAGTCGCAAATTCGTCCGAGCGAAGAGCCCTCGTTCGATCGAGTGGACCTTTTTAGCGGCGACGACGGTCGGGGTCAAATGACGAGCGATGATAAGGACGATGAAGCGTTCATCGACGGTTTGATTCGCATGCCGTCGTTTACGATGCTCGACGCGGAGATGAACGTGCGAGTGGACGGTTCGGCGGCGAATTTCGGGACGCCGTCGCCCGCAGAAAGCTCGGGCGCACCGGTGCGACAGGCGTATAACAGTATTTTCGAATCGAGTCAGGCTACGGGGCAAATGTCGCGCGCCCGTGCGACGTCTCAATCGGACAGCGCCGCCGACGGCATCGATTCCATGTTCATGCCGGGGGGCGTGAGATCGAGCAACGAGCACGTAGAAGAGCTTTTGGCGCCGCGAGTGGATGGCGAAAGAAACATGTTCTACGACATCGACGCCGCGGGACAGTGGCGAATGAAGAAACCTAAGAAGAGTGGGCGTCCCAAGAAGATGTCCGCCGCCCGCAACGCGCGCAAACCCGCGGCGACGAATTCGTCGGCGGCGTACGCCGCGAACGCGCCAGATCATTCTGCCAAACTCCCGGGCGGTGCATCTCGTCAACAAGTGCTCGATCGGTACCACGAGAAGCGTAAGGCTCGCACATACGGTAAAACAATCCACTACGAGGCGAGAAAAGTCCGCGCCGAAACGCGCGTTCGAGTCGGTGGTCGATTCGCCAAAGCGGAAGACAGATCTTGCGACGTCTCAATCAAGGGTGCCGTACCCGCGTGAAGACAACAAAACACTCACCCGCACTGACACATTCACAGCACTTATCCGTGCACCGATTCTTTTTTCAACCCATCTTGGATAACTCCAAACTCGGGCCTTTTCCAATATTTTTAGAGCGACGTCGACCGCGGCTCCGCCGCGTCTCGGCGCCACGCTCCCGTGTACATTTTCTCTATTCGATTCTATTCGCTCGCGTCTCCTGTACTTCAGATGATTTTTTAACATAACAAACATTTTTTCATACCCTCAATCGCGCCTTCCGCGCCCTCCTCCGTCGTCGCGCGTCCGCGTCCCGCCTCGCGCTCGACGTCGCGCGCGCGCTCACGCGACCCCTCCCCCCCCCCCGCACCCCTTCTCGCCCTCGCCGTCCCTCGAGATCGTCACGTCCCGATGCGCCGCGTCCACGGTCATCCGAAACGCCCCCTCATCGCCCTCTCGCACCGCTTGCACGACGTGCGTCCGCACGAACGTCGCCGCCTCCACCGCCGCCGCGATCTTCATCTTCGCGTCGTTCGCGTCGACGTCGCGCGCGCGCTCGAACTGCGTTCGTATCTCGCGGTGCGCCGCGTCGAGCGCGCGCGCGTCGCCCGCGAACGCCTTGGCGCGCGCGCGCATCAGCGCGCGGTACGCACCGACCGCGCTCGGCGTCGCCATCGTGTGCGGCGCTCTTTGCGTCGCGACGAAGCGCGGCGACGCGAAGCGACGTTTCTCGGACGCGCCGCGATCGATCCACACCGCGACAAAGAGACGCGATCGATCGCATTCGACGACGACGACGCGGACAATTTTGTGTCCGAGGATTCAGCGGTGCGCCCGTCGCGCGCGCGCGCGGCGACGCGACGCGCGCGCGGCGACGCGACGCGCGCGGCGAGGGCGACGAAGACGAAGACGCGAACGAGGGCGCGAACGACGCGCGCGGCGAGCGACGCGCGCGCGAATACGGCGAACGCGCGCCGCGCGGTCGAGCGCGGCGAGCGCTATTGCGCGCGCGGTCGGAAGACGTCGGACTGACGCGCGAACGCGGCGCGCGCGCGCAGAGGAAGAGGGAGATGGAAGGCATGGGCGACGAGGCGGAACGAGGCGCGAACGCGGCGACGATCGAGCCGGCGCGCGAGGCGCGGGCGAAGAAACGGATCTTGTTGCTGCTGAGCGGCGCCCAAATGCAAGACGTCAAGATGGTGGAATTCGCGCGAGCGTTCGCGCTTGAACCGAACGATGACGTGTGGTGCGTGCATTACTCGAGAGGCGCGACGCGCTACGCGAGCGCGATGTACGGACCGGGACGCGTCGCGGGGTCGTACAAAGCGGACGAGGATTCGGTGACGGAGCGGTTGGGGGTGCGCGTCGTGCCGCTGCGACGAGACGACGCCGAGGGCGCGGAATCGGAACGCGAGTCTTCGTGGTTGCCAGAGTACGTTCGAGCGGAACTGCTCGATCGGCGGTTGAGCGGGAAATCGTTCGTGCAGGCTGTGGAGATTTCGGGATCGAGCGGCAAGTTTTCGGTCGAAGAGGCCGTGCAGGCCATCGTCGACGGCGAGTTCGCGAGCGCCGAGAACGATAATTGGGTGTGCATTCCGAAGCCCGATCTCATCGTCATGGGATGCCGCGGACACGGTCTCGTCCGGCGTGCGCTGCTCGGAAGCGTGACACAAAATGTTTTGAACCGCATCCCGGTGTCCACGCTCTTTTTTCGATCGTCTCTACCGAAGATTGTCGGAGCGAGCGATTTAGTCAAGCAAAAACTCGGAGGCGTCGATCAACGCGTGGTGTGCATTTGCATGAGCGGCTCCAATTCCAGTCGGCGACTGTGCGAATACTTCGTAAAGGAGCACATACGGTCCACCGACGTCGTTCTCTTGTTACACTGTCTCGCAGAGTCGCAACGCAAGCAAAAGGATCTGAGCGAGGCGGATGTCGAAGAGAATCTCTCTCGATCGTACGACCTCGTCCAAAATTTTCAAAAGGAGCACCCTGGCCACGGACGCGTCATTCGCATGGTTTTACAGAAGGAGACGGGAAGTGCGTCGGACATACGCGATCGCACGATCGACTTTTTGAACATGACTGATGTGAACCTTGCCGTCGTCGGTCGAGCGATTTCGTCCGGGCACTTGCGATCGCGCTTTATGTCGCCGTACCCTCAGTATTGCGTCACGCACGCGCCGTGCCCAGTTTTGGTGTGGAATCCACCTCCCTCGTACATTCGCTCGCAGTCGCAAACATCCGCCGCGGAAAAATCCACCGTCGCGGCGTGATCGCCGGCGCAAAAAACACCGATGCACGATGTTTCAATGTCATTCAACTTTAGGCGTGATCGCCGGCGCAAAAAACACCGATGCACGACTTTTCAATGCCATTCAACTTTAGGCGTGATCGCCGGCGCAAAAAACACCGATGCACGACTTTTCAATTCCATTCAACTTTACTACAACCGCTACGCTACATCTTCACGCGCTTCGACGCCGGCTCGTCGTCATCCCTCAGCTTGATGCGCACGCCCGCTTCGTTCGTGATGAAGAACAAATGAACGCGTTCTTCGCCCTCTTCGCCCTTGGCGCTTTCGCGCAACTCGTCAAAGGGAAATTCCGCGCCGACGAGCTCGTATTCCCCTCCGGACGGACCGAACGCGACATCCTTCATCGGCGTCGTCGCAAACTCGCTCGAAGCGATCGTGCGCGTCGTCATCTCCGTCGCCGCCTCGTTCGCGACGCAACTCTCGTCGTCTCCGAGCGTCGCCGCCAGCGACTCGTCCAGGCGCTCGACGCCGACGGGCACGTGATCGAACCAAATATTCGCCAGCAGCGTCACTCGCGCCGCCGACGCGTCGACGTCCCCGCTCGCGAATTCATCGAACACGCCGTGCAAAAACCGTCCGTCGAACTTGAAGTGCGCGCCCGCCTTCGGTATCATCACCGCCGCGCGTTCGCACCGCGCGCCCGCCTCGTCCCTCGCCTCCGCGTCCGGCCTTCCTCGCGCCGTCAGCCCCTCGAACACCACCGTCGGCGCCACGCGCGCGCTCTCCTCGACCTCCACGTACGTCACCGTCGACACGTGCGGCGTCACGCACACGCCCGCGATCTCCCGCGCGCGTTCGTCCTTGTCCCAGTGCGCCGCCGTCGCTCGCGTCCGCGCCCAAAACTCCACCCCCGACCGCGCGTCGTCTCGCGTCACCCCTCGCGCGTGCGCGTCGTACACCGATTTCACGAATCGCTCCAGCGCGCACCGCGGCGCGTCGCGCGCGCCGAGCCACAGCGTTCCGAGCGCGTCGATCTTCCGACACGAATCGGCGAGTCGCGCGCGATGCGCCGCCGTGCGCGCGAACGCGTCGCGCGCGCGCGTCGCGAAGTACGCGCCCTCGTCGCCGTCGATCGCGGCGCCGTGCACGCGCCCGCGCGCGTCGAGGACGACGCAGAAGGCGTCGTCGTCGTCGTCGTCGCGCGGCATCGTGACGCGGCGGCGGCGGCACTGCGCGACGACGCCTCGGACGCCTCGCACGCGACTCGCACGCGCGCGCGCCTCGGACGCGCGTCGCACGTTCGCGCGCGTCGCGCGCGTCGCGCCGGCGCCTCGCGCGCGTCGCGCGCGCGACGCGCGCCTCGGTCGACATGGCGGCGGCGGCGCGCGCGATCGGTCTCGCGTCGCGCGCGACGCGATGCGAGCGACGCGGCGACGGCGCGGGCGCGACGGCGTCGACGCGAACGGCGCGGACGCGCGCGCGCGACGCGCGGGCGCGCGCGAGGGCGACGCGCGCGACGAGCGGGAGCGGAGGAGGGAAGGGACGAGGCGGGGACATTCAACGCATGCTGGCGAACGCGGACTCCGCGGAGGCGGCGCTGAGAGTCGTGGAGAGCGACTTGGACGCGTTCGATGCGGTGCACGCGGCGACGGCGCTGCACCGAGTGGCGAAGTTCTCGGCGCCGGAGTCGAGACTGGAGCGGGACTTTTCGCGCGCGGAGGGATTGACGAACGACGGAAGGTTTAGAGCGTTGGCGGCGAGCGTGGCGACGCGCGTGGATGAGTTTGACGCGTTTGGATTGGCGAACGTGGCTTGGAGCTTCGCGAAGATTGGATACACGCCGAGTCAAGAGACGCTGGGGGCGCTCGCGGCGCGGTTGGAACGCGAAGTGTCCAAGCAAGGGGCGAGGCTGAAACCGCAGTCGTTGAGCAACGCGACGTACGCGTTCGGGCGAATGCGGTTCAAACCGCCGAGATCGACGCTCGAAGCGCTGTGTGCGGCGACGACGAGAGAGATGGGCGAGTTCAGGGCGGACGAACTTTCGGGAATGCTGCTCGGATTGGCGCATTTGGATCACGTTCCCGACGCGGCGTTCTTGAAAGCGTCGACGGATTTCATCGCGAAGAATTTGCGTAGATTCGATGATGCGGCATCGTGTAACGTGCTTTGGGCGTTCGCACGAATGGACAAAGCGCTACCGCGCGATGTCATCGACGCTTTGCTCATACAGCTCGCGTCGCAGAACTTGGGAGGCGCGAACAGCCACGTCAACGTGCCCATGTGCATGTACGCGTGCGCTCGACTGAGTCACCAGCCTTCGCCCGCTTTCGTCAAGGCTATCGACGCAGAGATTCCGCGATGCGCTCGAAGAATGAATATTGGGTCGCTCGATTCGATGTTTTGGGCGCTAGGTACCTTGGGTGGTGCCGGCGAAGGTCAGCTCGAGCTCAGCGCCGAATCGTACGAAGCTTTGTGCGCCGCCGTCACCGTCAAACGCGACATCGACGCCGAGCTCGTGTCCAAAGTATTCTGGGCGCTCGCAAAAGTGAATTTTCGCCCCTCCGACTCCACTCTCGTCGCTCTTGGCCGAATGGCGAAGTCGCGTGGGAAGGAGCTTGAGGATGAAAACGTCCTTCTCATCATGCACGCGTGGGGCGTGTTGCGCTGGAATCCTGGCGACGACGTCGTCGAAGAGTACGTCGGGCGCTTCGTAGATGATGAAACACAACGATTGAACGCTGGACAAGCGGCGAAGTTATTGTGCGCGTACGGTCGAGTGCGATGGCTACCGCCCGCCGCACACGCAGACGCGCTCCTGGCGCTACTTATGCAAGAGGCGGCGGGCGGAAACTTGCATCCGGCCACGGCAGTTCTCGGTTTGTGGGGCGCATCCTTACTCGGATTAAAGCTCGAAACATCACAGCTCGATGTTTTGGCGCAAAACACAATCACACAGAAGCTTTCGCCGCGATCGCTCGCCAAGTGCGTGTGGTCGCTCGCCGCCTTGGGATACGATCCCACGCCGGTGGATTTGGCCGACCTCAAGCGCGCGACGGACGAGGCCTGGGGCAAGCTTCCAATAAAAGATCAAACCGCGTTAAAACAAGCGATGACTCGACTGGGAGCCTAAACAATTGTTGTATTTTTTACACTAAACTTTCGCGTCCCGCAGCTCGCGCGTCGCCACTCGCCTCCACGACGCGCACGAGTCGTCCTCCACGTCCGTCTCCCACAGACTGATCGCGCTCACAACTATCCCTCTCGACAGCCCCTCTTCCCTAAAGTACGCGTCCGCCTCCTCTCTGATCCACTCTCTCGCCATCGCATCGTCCACTCCGTACGCCAGGCTCAGGTGCGGCTCGTACGCCTCCGCCGTCGGGACGCGCGTCCCGTGCGCCCGCTTCGCCCCCTCGAGCGTCGCCATCACGCGCGCGTCCTTTCGGAACCTTCTGTACGCGCATCGATGTCGCGTCGCGCCCAGAGTCGTGGCCTCGTCGCCGACGTCGTCGAGCGCGAACGCGTCGCGCGGCGTCGCGGCGTCGTCGACGAAGCGCTCGAACGCGTCGCGCGCGTCGCCTTCGCGCGCGTCGAACGCGCCGATCACGGTGACGTGCGGCGCGAACGCGGGCGCACCGTCGACGCGCGCGCGGACGCGCTCGATGAAGCGCGCGATGGCGCGCGCGTGCGCGGCGCGAGGCTCGAGCCACACGCTGTACGACGGCATGGGCGCGGTGTGCGGACGCGCGCCGAGCGCTCGGCGAAGAATGGTGGATAAAAACGTCGACTGCGATGATTCTAAGCGCTAAAAAGTCGATTCGGTGCTATGCTAATACGGTCTGCGTTCGTGTTGGTACACGGGCGGCGTGGTCCCGCTGCTCTTCGCGGCGGAAAAGTTCTTCTTGAAGTACACGCCGTCGTCGAGGCGTTGATAGTATTCGTCGGGGACGTAGTCTCGGGGAGAGTAGTGCTGAGCGGCGCGCGCGCTCGGACACGCCTGTAAGGCTTCCCAAATTTTCTCGATGGAGTCCTGCTTCTCAAACGTGCGCGCGCTCGACATGTTCGATGAAGACGGTTGACGCATGTCGTCCTCGAGCCAAGACTCGTGATCGGGTTCGTCCGGCGGGTACTCCTCGCGATACGCGCGGTCGATGGAGTTGGACGCTTGCAACTCGCGCTTGCCAAGGTCGCTATCAGGATCGTCCGATCCCCAAGAGAACTGACGACAATATTTCGGTCTGGGTGGTGGTGGCCGCCGGTCACGCGCGTGGACTTGCGCGGGCGTCGCTACAGATGCGGCACGTCCAAAACGCCGTTCTTGCTCGACTTCGCGACGCGCCTCACTCGAGTGATACGGTCGAAGATCACCGCGCCCTGTGTACCTTCGATCATCTGCGACGACACCTTGGTCGTCTCTCAGCCTTCTTGTGCTCGAGTGCGAACGTTTCGCCTTGCGCTCGGGGCTCGTTGGTTTTCGTACCACAGGAGCGCTCCCCCCGCCTCTAAGTTCGCGGTCGGCGGACCTTCGCCTCGACTTGGAACCCGAAACCGTATTCATGCGAGCCTCTTCTTCGTCCATAAAAGTACCTTTTCTTCTCAACAAGTTGCTCAAAGAGCGCATGTATACATTACGCTCTTGCAGTTTCAACGCCGGCGCGTGAAACTTTACGCCCGGCCAGCCTTGCTCCAGCATCGAGTTATAAAAAAAGCCTTGGTATCCAGCGCGCGCGATCACCTTGCACAGTTCCGCCGCAGGCACCGCATAGCGTCGCAGACTCGTCCAAATGTAGTTGACCGGTGTGAAAAGCTTGGGATACCGCACACATATGTTGGCAAAGTCTTCGTACATGATGCTTTGACCGCGTGCGCTATCCAACTGAGCAAATAAATCCTTGTACGCAGCGTATATATCCCGCGGCGCCTTGTCGCGCCAGTCATTCACATTCGCACGCGCGCGTCCCTCTTTAGTTCGATGTCTAAACATGTTCACGCTCGCTTGAATGCACGCCTTGAACTCATCTTTACTAATCGCTCCGCTATCGTCCAAATCGAGCAACCGAAACGCGAACCGCACCCGCCCAGTCGCATTCGCCAACTGAAACGCCCCGAGCACGATTACGAACTCGCGAAAATCTATGTATCCACTCTCATCCGTGTCGATCAACGAAAACAACCGATCGAAGAACACGTCCTGCTCCAGTTTGAACGCCCTCGCGAATTCAGACTTTTGAATTCTCCCGTCTCCGTTCGAGTCCGTCTTCTTAAACAACCGATACGACCGGATCAGGTCTCGCTCGCTCGCCGGGTCGAGCTTCAGGTTCTCTTGCAGCATGCGCGACACGCGTTGGGCGTCGAGCGAGCGACTGGAGCACAGACCCATGGTGAATCACGCCGGCGGGTCGCGGTTGGGATTGGCGTGCCCGCGGGGCGTTCCCGCGCGAGGTCGCGTCGCGCGCGCGGCGAACGAGACGAGACGGGACGACGCACGACGACGAAGCGTGCGGTCTCACCCGTGCGCGCGCGCGACGCGAGAAGGCGCGCCGGTGAGTGACGTCGGATGAGCGCGACGGTGCCAACTGTTTGTCGTCCGCTCTTCGCGCGAGGGCGCGGAGCGCGAGTCGGGTGGCTTCGCGCGACGCCGATGGATGGAACTACGCTTAAAGATGAGTGTTAAACGGACGTGAAATCGATGTCAGCTAAGGCATTAGAGACGGTTCGTGTAACGGTTCGAGCGGCGCGTCGCCGTCGTGCGCCGTGCTGTTATCTACTTGGCACATTTCCCATATTTTTACGCCACAACCGCGCCACAGAGAGTCTTCGATGCGGTCCATCTGATCTTCCGCCGGCCAAAGACCGTCAGGAGTCGCCAAAACAGCACCGATATAAGACTGACCGGCAGACTTTGCCGCACCAGCGTAGTAGTACAGCGACCAACTCAAATCATCCGCGGCGTCGACGACGCGCCAGTACTCCTCGCTCGTCACGCCGTTGTCCATGAAGGAAAAAATAAATGTTCCCGGTGTCTCTGCGCGCCTACATCGGTAATCGCTTCGACGGTACACGCTCCGACCGTCGAGAGTGTTCACTTTGAAAACAGGATTATACCAGAAAGCAGTTTTGTTTTTCTTATCCTTGTACCATATCTGGAACTGATTCGGAAAGTAATCGTACGCAGGATTTTGCCCAGCGACGGCGAGCCAACTGTATTGCTTTTCGCCGAGCCATCCTTGCATTATACGCTCCGCGGCGGCGTGCGTCAACATCTCGCCACGCCACGTCGTCATGGGAAGCACAGCCGGTAACTGCGGTCGCTTGGCGTCGTTCCCGAGACAATTGTGCTTGTGAAGCATGCACCTAGCGAGCTTCTCAAACTGTTCGTTCTGATAGCTCCTTATGCACGTGTACGTGCACACTTGATCGTTGAGTCCGCACGCATCCACGCAATCGAGGCTCTTTTTGCATTGCGGATTCTGGTAACACGCGAGTAACTGTTTGTTGCAGTTGCTCGCGATGCACCAAACGTTACCGAGCGTGATGTCCTGGTTTATGTCGACTGCCGGCACGCGAGCGCCCGACGCGTCGACGAGCAACAAGATTGAGAGCAACGTATCGAGATGATTTCCACGCGCGTACAACTCCTTCACTTGATCCATCAGTCGTACATCCTTCGCCGCCTGACTCCAAGGCGTTAATTTTGCGCCTACCGCGCGCAACTGTCGCGTCGGCTGATAACAAATCCGCTCGTCCGCCTCCAACGCCGGTGAATTCAGCGCGCAACCAGTCGCCGCCGATGCCGTAGCGCGTCGCACTCTCCCCGCCGTCTCCTCATCATCGACATCTATCGCGATGAAGACATCCGCATCGCTCGCACCGCTCGCCCGCATCTCTTCATCGCTCGCGTCGACATCGACCACGATCATCCGTAGCGTTCCCTCGTCCGCGTCGCTCCACGCGACTCTTCTCGCCAGGTGTTCGAACACTTCACCAAAGCTCGGCCCCTCGACGTCGAACCGTCCGCGCGCCGCGAGTGATTTCGGATACCGCATGAACGACAACGCATCCTTTCGCGCGAAGCACGCCACGGTGCACGCGGCGCTGGACGCCGCGCGCGACGCGTCGACGACGTCGGGACTGGGCTGGATGGGCGACGTCACGGCGGTGGCGACGACGCGCGCGGCGCGCGCGGGACCGCGGCGACGCGCGGACGACGCGGTGTGCTGCGCCACCGGTCGCGCGCGCGATGCGGACGCGAACGCGTCGGCGCGCATGAAGCCGGAAGCGCGGGTGTGTCGAGGCGTGAACTGTGGAACTAAGACTGACTATGGATATGACAAAACGGTGCGGTATGGTATATAAATGTGGTCAAAATTGGCGACCGCTCGGCTTCGTCGACGGCGACGTGGAGCGAAAATTGGTGTGCGTCGCAAATAAGAACCGCGAGCAGACAGTGACATCACCGCTGTTCAGCGCTGACGAGCGGGCGGTACATGTCGTGCAAGGCTTGGAGCTGATGGAGAAGTCCAAGGTATTGCGTCGACGTATAATCAAAGCACGCCGGGAAAACGGAACGGCGGTCCGATTCTTTGGCGACTTTGCTTGCCAAGACGATCTCTGAGAGTTCGAGCAGCCTGGCTGTGTGAAGCGTCCCCATGCAAGCGTCCGCTTCGGCTAGCGCTTGCTTATTTCTCAAAGCAGCTTCGCAGAACTGATAGTCCATCGTGAGCACGGCGAGAAGCGCGGCAGTCTGCATGCACGCCTCTTCTTGTGAGAGATTCAACAGCCTCGCTTCGAGATTGCGCATGGACGTCGGCGCTCGCTTGAGAAATTCCAAGATGTTCAAAGTGACGTGAAGGTCGGAGAAGTCTGCGGCGCGGAACATCAACACGCGGTGATTCGCGTGTAGGCTACCGAGTCTAGACAGCAATGAGCTCGTCTCAGCGGTGAACTTTTGCGCGTTCTCCACCATGATGACGGATTCCCATCGAACCTGCCGCAAGAGCACGATGTCCAGCACCACCGTTGAGTGCGTCGTGATGAGAACATTGAAGCGAGGAGTTGACACGCCGTTGGTCGCACGGGGAAAGGCGCCGACGAAGGACCATTCGTGCTGTTGTACGGTCGCACGGCACGTTGCCGAGCCGCCGTACTCGACGACGTTCACGTCTGGCGCAATACGACTGAATTCGCGGGACCAGTGCTCCAGCTCGCTCTCGGCGACGATGATGAGAGACGGCCCGTGTTCGTCGTACTGGCGCTTTCGATCGGCAATAAAGTTAGCCGCGACCTCGGCGTGTTTACAGAGCGGCGAGTTATCCACGAAACACACGCCCTCCTTTTCAAACCACGTCGCTAAGAGCCAACGTGCGACGCATTGTACGCCTTTGCTCGGTTTGTTACTCTCGTCGACGTTTGCCAAGCTCGGTGGCACGCTGTACGGGCGTTTGAGACTTTCGTGGTCGAACTGGGTGTAGCGTTCGAGCAACATGTCGAAATCGTCGTGCCCATCTATCGTCTCCCATGTGCAGTCGGCGTACGGTAATCCCCACCACTTGACGAGCAAGCGCGTGTTTGGCGGCATGCCCGTCACGTTCACGACGCGTTGCGGGCGCAACCAGGTGCGTTTAACCGCGTATACGGGGTCACCCAACACCGCACGAGGGTATTGCGCCTCGAAAGCCCTGAGAATATCCGGACACGCGCGCTCCAAATCCCTCTCGCGCACCCACGAGTTTCGCGCGTGCGACCGTCCTTCCCAGCGCACGTAGCACTCCGCCACATCGCGAACGCGTCGCCCAAACACCCCAACCACGCGCTCACCCTCACCAAGAACTTTTTCCAAATCTACGACTTCGAAATCATCCGCGCCCACGTCCGCGCCCGCATCCGCGTCCTTCGCGTCCTTCGCGTCCTTCGCGTCCTTCGCGTCCTTCGCGCGCTCGTCGTCTCTTCGCGCCCCGTTCCCATCCTTATCGTCCGCATCGCTTCCAGTATTCGGCGATCGCGCCTCCGGCGGCGTCGCTCGCTTCACGCTCTCCACCGTCCGTCGCGTTCTTCGGCGCGTCTCTCGTCGTCCCAACGCGCCCGCGCGTTCGTCGCCCGCGCGTTCGCTCAAGTCGCTCCCGCTGCTCCCGCTCGACCCCTTGCTCGCGCGTCTTTTCCCGTCCTCGCGCCTCGTCGTCCGCGTCGCCCGCGTCGCCTTGCCCACTAAATCGCTCGCCGACGAGTCGTTCGAGCGTTCATCGCGATCGCTCGACGACGTTCGCGTCGCGCGGCGGTTCGCGAGCGTCGCGCGGCGTCGCGTCGCGGGCATTTCCGCGATATCTTTTCCCGGGACGCGATGACGGCGCGCGCGCGCGCTCGACGCGTCGAGATCGTCGCGCGGCGCGCGCGACGGGCGCGAAAAAATTCGCGCGTACCGCGCGCGCTCGCGGTGTGCGCCGATGGAGTTGGACGCGTCGCCGCGGGCGCGGGGCGCGCGCGCGGGACTGCGACGCGCGAGGGCGCTTTTTCGCGCGAAAAAGGCGGCTTTTTCGGCACGAGATCGAGATCTCTTGAGTCGTGAACGGTCGATGGAGGGGGTCGAACGGATGCTTTTATCCAAAAAGTGCCTTGCGCGCGAATCGCGCTCACGCGCGCGGCTTTGGTCGGCGCGCGCGAGGCGGGTCTCTCTCGCGCGCGGCGCGCGGTCGTTTGGCCGAGGCGGCGCGGTCGCGGAGATCGGCGACGAAGATGACGTCGTCGGTGGTGGTGGTGGTGGCGTCGGCGGCGTCGGAGTCGGCGTCCGCGTCGGCGGCGGCGTCGGCGGCGAGCGCGCGGCGAAGCGCCGAGACGTTGTCGCGCGGGAAGGTGTCGAGGGAAATGCGTCTGAGCTCGCGTGGGAGCGAGCGACAAGACGCTAAATCGATCGTGCGGAGGTTCGGAAAGCGGCCGTGGCGACCGGAGACGAGGTGTTTGATCGTGGAGGTGGTGACGCCGGATCCGGGGACGCGCAAGACTCGAAGCGGAAAGTCTGGGCCTTCGTGGGCGAAGAGTTGCTCGAACGCGGCGTCGGTGACGAACCTCGCGTTCGCACCTACGTCTGCAAGCTCGAGGACTTCGAGCGCGGGACAGAGATGAGCGAGGATGTGCGCCACCGCGCCGTCGTCGGAGGAAATCGGGGTACGCGCGCATCGAAGCGTCTTGAGCCGCGTCGGCAGGCGATCCCACACGAGGTTGCGCCAGTCCCCTATGTGCGTGCACCCCGTGAGATCGAGAATTTCGATGCTCTCTATCGATCCGTACAACATGGATATCATCGTCTCGTCGTTCACGTTCGAGTTGCCGTATCGATGCCCGACGCTCGTCGTCTCCATGGACACCGCAATTTCGAGCACGCGCAAGTCTTTCCAGCACGTGTGTTCGAAATCTTCGCCAATATCGCCCACGATGCGCCATCCTGATTCTCCGCCAAAATGATTTAGCTTGAGCTCTTGTAAATGCGGAAGCGCGCGCTGCATGCTGAAGAGCGGAAACCGCACGTCTTCGCCGCAATTCGTGAGGTCGAGCGAGCGAAGCTCGCCGCAGCGCCTTATCGTCTCGAATAATCTGACCGCTCGCGTCGAGAACGCCCGGCGCTCGTGAGGAGAGTACGGCGCTTCTCGTCCGCAACTGACACTTCGCAACGTGTCGCAATTACGAGCGATAAAGTACTCAAAGACTTCGAGTACGTCCGCGGGCGTCATCTTTGGCGAGCTCAAATCTATCTTAATCGCCGCCAGACCCGGTCGCTGCTCCGCAAAGGCGATCATGGCCGATTTCGTAAATGATCCACCACTAAAAACTACGCTCTCCAGCGACTCGCAACTCTCTCCAAGCAGGCGCAACGTCGCGTCCGTCAACTTCCCGCACCCCGACAAATTCAACCGCCGAACGCCGCCAAACACATTCTTTTTCGCGTACGCCCGCATCCTCGCGTCCGTCGCCGCGCAGAACCCATACGAAATATCGAATTCCTCGTAAAACATCGCCGGTTCCCGCTCGATCGCGTCGCGGAACGTCCTCGACACGCATCGCAGCGCCGCCGCCGTCGTCGTCCCGCGCGCGCCGTCGTCCCGCACCCGTCTCGCCAAAATCTCCTGCACGATCTCCATCGGCAGCGAATCCAGCGTCGTCCTCGCGTACCGCGCGTCCTCGCGCGCCGTCGTCGTCGCCCGCAGCGCCTGCATCGCGCGTTCGTCGTCGTCCGGCGTCATCGACTCGGCCACCACCACGTCGCCCTTCGCGTCGTCTCGTCGCTCGCGCGCGCCGCGTTCGGGTACCCTCGCAGCCCGTTGGCGAAGATCGCGATCGACGCCACCGCGGCGAGGACGGTGAGGTCGTTCCGGCGCCCCGGCGTCATCGTCTGCCGCGCGCGCGGATCAGCAATCGCGCGCGCGGGCGCGCGCGCCACGCCATGCGGTAAACAGTGTCGTACACTTTCCGGATGATGCGCTATATAAAACTCCACAATACACCCGTATACCCGTATATCCAATTAGACGCGCGTGCGGATTTCAAAGCCCATCGGAGCTGTCGCGCGGGCACCGCGCGCCGCATTGCACGACGCGGTCGCGTCCGACGCCACGCGCGCGCGCGAAACGCACGCGACGCGCGCCCGCGTAAAGCGCGCACCGTAAATCTCTCGCGCGCGATCGCCGATCGTCGATCGCGCGATCGCGCGGGAAACGCACGACCGCGCGACGCATCGTTCGCAGCGCATCGCGACGCAACGCATCGATTCCGCGCGACGTCGCCATGCCCGGCGCGCGCGCGCCTCGAGCGGTGCACGCGCGACAGGACGCGATGACGCCGTTCGGGGATTTTATCTGCGTCCCCGTGCGCACGATCGAGGACGTGGGCGGGGAGGAGCGCGACGCGAGAGCGCGCGGAGAGGCGCTCGACCACGAAGTGCGGTGCGTGATTTGAATGCGCGCGCGATGCGACGAACGCGCGGCGCGGACGGCGATGCGAGGAGGCGCGACGCGCGACGACGCGCGGATGCGAAGACTGACTTAACGTCGTACCGGTCGATGGCGCGCGCGATCGCAGGGCGTACAAGCTCGGGAAGAAGAAGCGGAGTTACAACCAAGTCGAACTCGCGTTTGAACGCCAACGGGAGGGACGGGCGAGCGCGGGCGAGCGCGCGCGAGAGGGACGCGGCGCGAGGATATTTGAAGCCGTGGAGGCGCCGTTCGGGGATGATGTGCCGGAAGAGTTTCGAAATTCGGCGTTGGAGTACGAGCTGCGGATGTATAACGGAGAGACGGCGCGGGCGGTGGTGTACCTGGTGTACGCTGAGCCGACGCGCGGGACGAGCGAGGCGCGAGGCGCGGGCGCGCGGGACGGGAAGACGAAGGGCGTGAGTGATGGACGAGGGTTTTCATGGTTGCCGGTGATGCGGGAAAAGTGCGTGAAAGGTTGCGATGGGCCGATTTTGAGCGCGATTCAGAGGTTTGGGAAGCAAGGGCGGACGCAAAAGAGTGCGGCTTCGCAAAAGGATGCGAAACCCGACGCCAAACCGACGGCGGAGAATGAGTGGAAGGATTCACGAAACTTGTTCATCTCCATCGACGAGGCGAGTAATCACGTGTGTGCGTACGGACCGAATCAGTGCAAGGCATTCCGTTTGCTCTTTGGTTTGTACGCCAAAGAAACGAACGAGTTTGTGGGGAGCGGCGTCTCAGGACCGATTCGCGTGTTGGCGAATAACGACGTGCCCAAGGGCGCGGCGGCTATGCGCGTGAAATGTGGATTGAGCGATTCGTGGAACGGTTGGAAGGAAACGGCAGAGAAGAGCGAGGATGATTTGCGAGAAATTTTCCGAGCAGCAAACTGCCCGCAACCGGCCGGGAAGGCGAACCAGAATCGTCGCCTCGACGACGCGACGCAGCAAAACGCGCGAAAGCCGTTGCAAACCCAGACCAACAACGGTGACAAGGTGGGAGGCAAGCGCGCGGCGGCCAAGGGAGGTGTAGCGCCGGCTCCGTCGAAGCGCCCGAAGCAAACCGTATCGCAAAAGGCGCAGCTTGCACGCGAATCGAAGTCGGTGAAGAGGACAAAGTCGGCTCGAAGCGGTGGCTACTTTGATTTCGACACCACCGTGAACACGGCGCTCCAAGATCTCGCGCTCGGTATGCCTGTACTCGGTGTTTCTGCGCAAGATTCGCAAGACTTACAGTTTCAGTTGAATGCAATCATGCCATCTCCCCTGGGGACGCCGCCGGATGAGAAAGCTGCCGGTGCTGGCGCGAACCCGTTTGCGGGTATGTTCGGTACGCCCGAATATCTTGCCGCGCAGGAGATCTTGGGCGACGCGCTGAACACGGCTGATCTACCTTCCTTATGCACGCCCGGCGATAAAAAGGCCGAGACTAATTTGTACGACGGTATGCCGCCACCCACGACGGGAATGGGCACGTTCAAGTTTACTCCAGGAGCGTTTCCGAACATCGCGTCCACCGGCAGCATGATGTCCCTCTCTGGGTTGGACTCTCTCGGTGGGCTCATCGGAAGCGCATTTGGAAAGACGCCCGCAGAATTCAAGACGAACAAAACAGAGTCGAAGATTTTCACGCGGTCTGCGAAGAAGGTGGCCGCAACCGGCGAACCGACGCCAGTGACGCAATTTGTGAACTCTCTTTTGATGAGCAGGCAAAAGGCGTCGGCTGAGAGAACCGCTTCAATGCCGCGCACGTCTCGCAGAAGCACTCGCGCTGCGCTCAAGGAAGTGGCTCCGAGTGATGCAGCTCCGAGCACGACCGCGGCGAGCAAGTTGATAACTGCGCCCAAGTCTGCGACTGGACAAGCCGAAACTGGTATTGCGACCGGCGTCGCTTCGGCGCCCGGAGTGGAGGCTGCCGGAGCGACGTTCGACGTCGCCCCGATTCGCGGTGCTCGTAGTCGTCATGCTTCGCCGACTGGTGTTGCGCCCGTTCGCTTATTTTTCGCGTCTCCTTCAGGTCGCGGTGGAGAGACCTTGGACGGGAGCGATGACGAAGACGACGCTCTGGGATTTGCTTCTCCAAACTTGCGAAAGGATGTGGCTGGCGCCAACGGTCAACTGTTCAGTGCGCGGGGTAGACGTACGCGTAACGCACCGCAGATTCGGTTACCGCGCATGGCATCCGTTCCAGAGATTGCGAACGAAATGACGGCTGGAGAAAAGGCGAGTGATCGTGCGGCTACTAAGGCTGCGAGATTGTCGGGTCACTTTCGTCCTGTGAAGATGCCGCCGCCGCCAAAACACGTCGCGGCGGGTCCGGATTCCATCAAACGGAAGACTAGACACAGTACGGTTCACTTTAGAAATGACGTCAACTTTGAAAACGAGGCTCCGAGCACGTCCAAGCGCAACGCTTCTGGTGAGGAGAACGAGGCTCCTTCACCGACGGATGTCGCCGCCGCCCTGCTTTCTCCCGGTTGGCCGTCGACGAAAAGGCGCAAGGCGCTCAATAAACACGCCGACGCGAGCGGTGAAATCAAAGGCAATTCTCCAGGATTCATCGCAACGATCAAGGAGCGCGTCACGAACGCCGTTGGGTGGGCGTGAATCGACGCACATCCTCTTCGTCGCCGCCTCGAGTGAGCCGAGCCGAGTCGCCCGCAAGCGGCGTCTCGCTCGCCCGTTCGTCGCGCGTCTGTGTAAACCTGAACTCTCAGCAAGTAGCGATCCAGTCTCGCCTTCGCGGGCTTTGTAATCATCACCATCATCACACATCGCACGACGTTCGCTCACGCGTCCGCGGTCCACCGCGCGCCGCTTCTCCTCGCGCTGTAAATATCTGCACATGGCGGTAAACCTAAGCACGAATAATCGCCACTCCGCGACTGTCGCCGATGCAACGCGCGCGAACCGTCATTGACGCCTACACGAAGGCGCTCAAGACCAAACAAATACTCCCAGTCTCTCTCGTCCGCACGACGACCGCCGCCCCGACGATGCAAAGCGCCAGCGCGACGATGTACACCGCCGCCGCCGTGCGCGCGCGATTCCCGACGATCACCTCCACGCGCGCGCGCGTGCCCGCGATGACGCGCGTGAACGGACGAAACGGTGAAATGAAAATTTCACGAGGATTTTCCGTCGTCGCCGAGGCGTCCGAGGGCGAGGAAGGCGCGCAAGCGGAGCATAAGCTTTACATTGGCAACTTGAGCTGGAACTCGACCGACGAGGACTTGCAAGAGATCTTTGGTGAATTTAACGTCGTCGAAGCGAGCGTGGTGATGGACAGGAACACTGGACGAAGCCGTGGATTCGCGTTCGTGACGTTAGCGAGCGCGGAAGACATGGAACGCGCGATGGCGGCGACGAACGGCGTCGACGTCGACGGACGAGAGTTGCGCGTGTCCCAGGCGCAAACCGCGGGTGAACGCCGGGACCGACCGATGCGTATGGATGGTGAACGCAGACCTCAGCGCAACCGTGATGCTGATAACCGACGAGTGTACTTTGGTAACTTGTCCTGGGGTATGGATCATCTCGATTTGCAGGACCTTTGCGGCGAGTTTGGCTCCGTCGAGGACAGCCGGTTGATCACCGATCGCGAGACTGGACGCTCGCGTGGGTTCGGTTTCGTCACCATGAGCAGCGAAGCCGAAGCCGATGAGGTTGTGGCGCAGCTCAACGGCCAAGATGTCGACGGGCGCGTGCTCCGAGTTAACATCGCCAACTCTGACTAATCAGTTTGGCGGCGAACTCGTGCGTCAATGTGGATTCTGCTATCTTTTTCTAATACGCGCGTCGAACGCGGGATGATAATTTAGACGTTACTAGTTAATTTTCAGTGACGACAATTGTTTTGTCTTGTAATTTTACAATCGGCTGCCCGAAATGTACTTTGAAGCGCGCGCCTAAATTACCCGTCGCCTGCGACGACGGCGTCGACAGCTTCGTTGAAAATCTCCACCATTTTGTCCAATACCTCGTACTGTGACTTTTGGATTCGTTTTTTGTCTTGAAGTTTGAATTCTTGCTCGGCGTCCCAGGGTGGGAGCGGTTCGATTTTCTTCAGAGAGTCCCACGAGCCGAGGTATTCGCGCTTGTCGAATCTCCAGACCTCGTGGTCCTCTTTGTTCGAAATGATGGCGCCCCATGTGTAGTGCATCACCGAACTCTGGCCAATCGCGATATCGGCAGGTGGTTGTATCATAAGTTTCTGGAACGGTACGGGTGGGAGCTCGAACTCAAGCTTCGGTCGTACTGCCGCCGCGGCGAAGGACCAAGCATACATGTCTCTTACCCATCCAAACACTCTCTTAACGACCTCGTTCGACTCCCCGAACTCGACTTTATCCGCCCACACCGGCGCGACACGCTCTAAATCATCTCGATGTATACACTGAGGTGCATTCCCAGTTTGGTAAACGTCCTTCAACGGGCCATCCTTCGACACATCGTGCAACAACACCGACGCCTCCTTGGCGTCCGGGTACGAAGGTACAATATACCCGAACAAAAATCCGTACGAAATACCCTTGGCGAGCAAGACGCTCGGTGGTGGGCTACGAATAAACAAATAATCGGTTTCCGCCATCAAGATGTGCGAACATCGCCTAGAATCGTCCGACTTCATCCATTCAGCGATGGCTCGCGCGCGATCCTTCACCGCGTAGTCGCAAGAATTATCGCATTCAACGTGCGTTGGATCGGCGCGCCATGTCGGGACGAGATCCATCAAGCTATCATCTGTTGAACGATGCAAAATTCTAGTGAAATGTCGTAAAACGCTATCCTTTTCGCTCGCTGCTTTCTTCCAAGTCTGGTAGAACACACGCGTCTGCCAATTCATATACGGCGAGCCGTTACTCGTAATCATCGTATGCACGCATGTCTTCAATTCTGTGCTCTCTGCGTCATACCTTGACTTCTTCGGATATAATACTCCACTCGTTGTCTTTCTGTTGTGCTCTTCACCGTACATCGGAGGGAGATAATCATTTATCAGAGTCCCGGTGAAGCACTCGTTCGGCTTGGCGGGATCGTGCCTCCAAAACTGACATTTAGCCGTCTTCTTGCACAGCTCGCAGCAATCTCGCGCGACGGTGATCGATACTCCCTCGACCGACTGAGTCAGAGGTTGTGGTCCCCAGTAATCGCTCTGAGGTAACTCGTGACACTCGTCTTCCGGCGTCTCGGCGTCGCGTATCCTTCGCCACTCCTCTGCGTCGTACCCATCCCTACTCGAGATATCATCCATCACGCGCGCCGTTTGCGCGCCTTGTTCCCCTAGGCGTCCCCGCTCGTCGCGTTCGCCTTCCTCGATCACTTTCGCCGGCGCCCGATCGCTCTCGTCGTCGTCGTCGCGCGCTCGACGTTCCGTCCCGGCGACGCCGTCGCCCTTCTCGCCACGTCTCACCGCTTTCGTGCGTTCTGTCGCCGCCGCCCGCGCATCGTACGCGTCGATTCTACTCTGCACGCGCTCTCGAACGTACGCCTCGACCTCACGCTCATCGCTGAAGCGTCCTAAAGTCGAAGCCGCGGTGGGATCTTCATCTTTTGGAAAGTGTGGCGTCACGCGGTCGACGATGAGCGCGTACACGCACGCGGCGATGAAGAGAGTCAGCGCGGAGGACGTTATTTTCGCCCCTCGCGACGCTCGCGGCGGGGAGGAGCCGGGGAAGGGTCGACGCTTCATCTCGCGCGCCGCGGCGAAGAGTGCCGCGACTGACGCGACGTCGAGCGTTTAGAGGGAGCGACGCGCGGCGTGGAATGAACGGTCGATGATTGCAAGGGACTACAGCGCGTTACTCGTTTAATCGTACTTGGTGTAAGAATTCGATGGCATGAGGAAGCACTTGGCGAGCGACAACAATCCACCGAACTGTTGCGCGACGTTCAAGCCGAAGAACATGCGCGACAGCGCCTTGCAAAAGGCAAACGCGTTATCCGCCACGGGGTAGCACAACGGAGGAGGGATATTGGTCTTCATGAGCCATGGAAATCGATCGACGACGACGGATTTCGGGACGCAGCAACCGCGGAGTCCTTCAATACCGGCGAAGCGGTCGAAGCCGGATTCCTTGACGCCGCCAAAGGGAAGGGACTGCGCCATGTACGTCGAGCAAAAGTCATTGATGGAAGTCATACCGGCCTCCAGCTGTGAGCCAAGCTTTTCTGCGCGTCTCGTTGAGCGCGTGAAAACATTTGATCCGAGACCAAAGTCGCAGTCGTTCGCGAGCGAGATGGATTCCTCGTCGCTCTTTGTCTTGACGATGGCGAGCACGGGACCAAAGACCTCTTCGCGAGCGATTCGCATATCGTGCGTGATGCCAGAGATCACTGTCGGAGGGTAGAACTGACCACCCTGGGCGCCCAGTTCGATCTTACCACCGACGTGGACGGTCGCACCACGTGCGACGGCGTCGTCGATGAGAGACTGCACGTACTGCGCTTGCTTTGGCATGCACATCGCCCCACAATCCACGGACGAGCTCAGCGCCCATCCTTGACGTAACTTCCTCGCCGACTCCAGTACTTTGGCTAAAAACTTGTCGTGAATCTTCTCATGCACGTAGAATCGTTCGGCTCCCGCGCAGTTTTGACCGCACGATTGAAACGCGCCGCGCAGCGCCATGGGAACGCACTGCTTGAGATCCGCGTCTGCGCAGACGATGAACGGATCTTTACCACCGAGTTCGAGGACGACCGGAGTCAAAGTCTTCGCCGCTGCCTCCATAACCTTACGTCCGATGCCAGTGGATCCGACGAAGACTACCTTTTGCACACCGCCAGTGACCAACGCGCTGCCCGCTTCGCCGTAACCGGTGATGATTTGCACCAAGTCGCGCGGCGCTCCCACGGCATCAAGCGCGGCATCGATGACGCGACCGTAGTACTGCGAGCTCCAGCTCGCGTACTCACTCACCTTGACGACGAGCGCGTTCCCCGCGAACAAGTTCGCCACCAAAGGATTGAAAACGTTGTGAAACGGATAATTCCACGGCACGATTGCGCCCATGACGCCCACCGGATGATACTCCACCCGCGCCTTCTTATAAAACATCATGGCCCCGGTCGATCGCTTCTCGGGTTTCAACCACCGCTCGCCCTCGTTGCACAGCCATCGAATCTTCTCCAGCGTCACCAGAACCTCCCCGAACGCCGCGTCCACCAACGGCTTACCGCTGTCTCGCGCGCTCACTCGACAAATCGTATCCTGCTCTTCCAATATGAACCGCTGTATCACCCGCAGCAGCTTCCGACGCGTCGCGAACGAGCTTTTCGCCCACTCTCTCTGCGCCTTCGCCGCTTTGGCGATTCTCTCTCGCACTTCCTCCGCCCGCATCGCCGGCAGGTTCGGTCCGAGCGCGCGCATGTTCCCCGGATCGTAGCACGGCACGCTGTCCGTCGGCCACGCCGCGTTCGCGTCCCACCGCGCGCCCTCCACGCCGCGCGCCTCCTCGTCCGTCAGCGTCACGCGCAGTCTCGGCGCGCGCGTCGCGCGCAGCGCGCGCAGCACCACCGCCGCGACGAGCGCGACGATCCAAAACCGGCGCTCGTCGACGAGCGCGATCTCGAGCGCGAGCGCCGCCCGCGCGAGCTCGCGCGCGCGCGGCGGCATCGGGACCGCGTCGAGGACGCTCGCGAGCGCGCGCGTCGCGTCGCGGGACATGACGGACGACGGCGCGTCGCGATGTCGCGAGTCGCGTCGCATCGCGACGCTCGAGGCGCGGTCGTCGATGCCGAGCGACGACGACGCGACGACGGCGGACGCGCGCGAGGCGGAGACGGACGCGCTCGTCGCGCGCGTCGACATGGCGCGCGCGAGGGAACGACGCGAGGCGACGACGACGACGCGCGCGGCGACGGGCGCGGTCGTCGCGTGCGCGCTGCTGGCGCTCGCGCGGACGACGACGACGACGACGACGACGACGACGACGGCGGCGCTCGGCGCGCGGCGCGGCGCGAGAGACGACGGCGAACCGCGAGTGTTCTCGTACGACGTCGTCGAGGCGCACGCGCACGACGCGAACGCGTTCACGCAGGGATTGACGACGTGCGGAGACGGGATCATGTGCGAGAGCACGGGGGCGGTGGGCGGGACGCCGAGCGAGGTGCGGACGACGACGACGGCGACGGGGGCGAGACGCGCGGGCGCGGACGTGGGCGGCGCGTTCGCGGAGGGCCTGACGCGCGTGGGCGACGACGTGCACGTGATTTCTTGGAAGTCTAATCGCGGGTTCACGTACGCGGTGACGGCGGAGGGTGAGGTGACGAAGAAGTGGACGTTTGAGACGCCGTTGTCGGACGGTTGGGGTTTGACGTCGCTCGACGGCGAGCTGTACGTCACGGACGCGAGCGACAAGTTGCACGTGCTCGACGTCCCCGGACGGGACGGGGCGAAGTTGAAGTTGAAACGATCGATGACCATCACGGATGACGGCAAAGCCATCAGATTCGCGAACGAATTGGAGACCATAGGAGGCGACGTGTACGCCAATATCCTCGAGCGGCCGTGCTTGGCGAGAATCGATCCCGCGAACGGCAAAGTGACCGCGTGGGTGAATTTAGATGGATTGAAGCAAGCGTCCCCGAACGATGGCCGCGGTGATGTGTTGAATGGGATCGCGTACGACGAAAAACTTGATGCCTTGTACGTTACGGGCAAGAATTGGCCGACGATGTTCCGGTTGAAGCTTCGCGAGGAGCAAGGCGCGAGCCTGGACGCGGTTCGCGCGACGTGCACGCCCCCTTCGAGTCTACCGGGATACGGATACTTGTAGCGCGATTACGAAGGATGTAGATTATGACACTCTTATTATTGATAATAACCTATGTGATATCACATAGGTTAAATACACGCTAATTCTCGCGCCGGTTAGTGGGTTCAACTTATTTTACAGCTATCTTTCGTGTGCGTCAGCCACATACATACACACATCGTTTAGCCGAGCATGTTCACAAGCAAAATCCACTTGTGCTTGATTGGATTGTCTTTTTCGTCCCTCTTCTTTGCTTCCAAGTATTGATGCGTCACGATCGACATCACGGCGTGAATACAATCAAATTCTTGCCTTTCGTCCAACATCGGCACGTCTATGACCAAGTTCAAATCGTCGCACACGTTGTTCAACCACTCCTCGAGGTCACCTCGCCGTTCGTGCTCCACGGCGTCGTTAAAAAAGTGACCCGCGCCAGTGCGGCGCAGCTCGCGCTCGATAGCGTCAGCGATGCAGTCGACCGCCTTGACGCAGATGATTTGTTCCGTCATCGGATTCATCATCGGCACGTGAATCAACCGGTTCAAAAACGTCGCGATGACCCATCGCGTCGTCTGGTCGATTTCATGCGGCTGCGCGTGGTGCACCAGCGTATCCGGTTTCGGCGCTTCGTTCGCGACGTGATCTTTCACCATCTGGAGCGCCTTCGTCGACGCCGCGCCGCGCGTCTCTCGATCCGCCAATTCCAACGCCGCGCGTCCCTCTTGCGTCTTGTGCCACTTCTCCAAATCGCGCGCCGCGCGCGACTTGAACCACCCGTGTCCGTGGTCGTGGTGGTGATTATGATGATGGGTGTGTCCACCGCCGATCGCCATGGCGTCGACGCGGACGTTACCGCGCGCGGCGGCGAGAATCGTCACCGGAGGTGTTCGACGTTTGCGGTCGCCGCCGCGCCGCGCGCGCGATGGCGTCGGCGCGCGAGCGCGCGCGGCGTCGACGCTGGCGCGCATTGTTGGTGATTCGCGACGACGCGCGCGGTCGAGCGATGCGAGGCACCGTGTGGCGATCGAGCGAGAGGGCTCGATCGTAACGTGCCGATCGGCGGTCGGTCGCACTTATTTTGACTGCGAAGGCGAGGATTCAGAGTTGGTTCAAACTGCTGATTGCAATAGTGATTATGTGCTAAGTGTCGCGCGACTGATTCGACAGACGCGTCGGGCGCGAGCGATGATCGAGGCGATGGACGCTCGCGCCGCGGCGGCGCGCGTGAGAAATCGGGCGCAGACAGGCGCTTCTAGTGCGTTCGCGCGCGCGGAAACCGGCGAACGAAACAAACAATCCCTTCTAAGGAAATGAATGGTCGGTGGCTTACGCGGCGGAGGCACCGGCGACGAGCTCGATAATTTCCGAGGTAATCTTCGCTTGGCGAGCGCGGTTGTAAACCAAAGACAAGGTCTTCTTGAGCTCCTTGGCGTTGTCCGAGGCGGTGGACATCGCGTTCATGCGCGCCGCGAGCTCAGAGGCGAGAGACTCTTGGAGCGCACGGAGGATTTGGGAGTTCATGTACAGCGGCATGAGGGCATCAAGAATTTGGTTCGGGTCTTGCTCGAACTGCATGACACCCTCAAACTCAGAAACCTCCGTGTCAGACGCTTCGCGCTTGACGGCGAACTTGCCATCTTCAGTCGTGAGCTTGAAGATTTCATCGTTCGCCGCGTCAATGCAAACACCGTCAACGTTGCACACCTCACCTTCCTTGGAGAGCGGCAAAATGGTTTGCACGGTCGGCTCCGCAGCGATGAGGGAAACGAATCGGGAGTAAATCATCTCGACCTTGTCGACTTCCTCCGAGGTGAACTCGGCGAAGATTTCGTCGGCGATGGTTTGCGCGTCTTGCGTGGACGGCGCTTGACCCATGTCGAAGCGCTTGACCAAGTTGTATTGCTCCTTGCGACGGTTGAAGTACACACCACCCTTCTTACCGACGGTGATGAGCTTGCATTCAACGCCTTGCGCCTTGAGCTCCGCCACGCGCTGCTCCGTCTTGCGAATAATGAAGTTGTTGAACCCCCCGCACAAACCACGATCACCCGTGCAGACGACGAGCATCGCCGTCTTCACCGGGCGCATCTTCGTCAACGGCACGTCCACATCCTCACCAGCCAATCGGCTGTTGATGGCGAACAAAACCTTGACCAAAGACTCAGAGAACGGGCGCGCGCCAATGACGGCGTCTTGCGCCTTGCGCACCTTCGCCGCCGCGACGAGCTTCATCGCATCGGTGATCTTCTTCGTGTTACCGACCGACGCGATGCGGTCGCGCATTTCCTTCGGGCTCGCGTTGCGAATCTACGAATCGTCATAAAGCGTACGAATCACCGTCAGTCTCTCGCGTCTCGCGTCGGTCTCGCGCGCGCGCAAAACCCTCTTTGGATACGATCGTCCCGCCCCCGCCCGCGCCCACGCGCGCGCGCACGCCGCGCGCCGCGCCCCCCGATCGCGCGCGCGATCACCACACAACCCCCGCGCGCCCCCGCGCGCACGCGCGCCCCCCGACGCGCGTCGCCATCGCCCGCGCCCTCCCGATGACGCCGCGATCCGATCCGCGTTATCCTCACCAGACCCTACGTCCACGACCGGGCCCGGCCGCGCGTCCCTCGCGCGCGCGCGCGTCGCCCCGCGACGCCATCTCTCGCGCACTATTTTCCTCCACCGAATCCCGCGCGCGATCATCCTCGCCCGCGCGCGCGTCCTCGCGCGCGGCGCGATAATCCCGATGCCCGTCCCATCGCGCGCCATCGCGTCGTTCGCGCGTCGCGTCGTTCGTCGTTCACGCACCACGAGGGATCGCTGCGGCGCCGTCGCGCGCTGCGCGGCGGTGGACCGTTTCACGGACGCACCGCGCACGGCGGTGGCCTTGCTCATGGCGAGCGACGTGTGGGCGACGGCGGACATCGAGTCGATCGTTCGGCGCGCGCGTGTATGCGGCCGAGGCGCGCAGATTCGCCCGCCGGATCGCGCGGCTTCGAGGGGTCGCGTGTTCGTGATGGGGATCTCGTGGGATTGTATACGAGGTTTGGTGCGTGTTTAAATATGGGGAAATGAGGGCGAGTGCGCATTGAAATATGGGGTCGAGGACGACGCGCGCGCGGCGGCGGCTCGGATCACGGCGCGATCGTCAAGGCGTGGGTGACGATGTCCACCGGACCGCCCGCGGCGAGGAGTACGCTCGCAGCTTGGTCGGCGTCGGGAAATTGCGTCGGATCGCACGGGGCGCCGCGCGCGTGCAGGGCGTCCCAGGTTTCCTCGCGGCGCTGCGTCTCGCGAACGACGACGACGGCGCCGGTGCGATCGACCTCGGTGAAATCGCAAAAGAATCGAGTCTCGAACAGGCGAATGAGAACGCCGTCGACGCGGAGCCAAAATCTGAGCAAGACGAACCAACACTTGGGCATGACGCGCACCTTGAGCCCGAGGTGGGCGACGCCGTTGTCGTCGAGCTCGGACTCGTACAGCGTCAGCTCGTCGTACATCAGTATCGGATCTCTCTCGGTGAGCATCGCGCGATCAATGCGTCTGTCGGTGAGCTCCCACGTCGGTGGCTGGCGATTCGAATCGCTCGTCGTCGTCACCGTGCCGCCGTACGGCGTCGTAAACGTCCAGTCGTACTCGGCGCTTCGCTCCGTCGTATTCCACGACGTCATCGACGGTCCGGGCGGTAACGCGGCGCCGTCCGCGCCGTCCGCACTCGTGCCGACACCTTCCCCGCCTCGCGCGTCCCTCGTCGCGGCGATCGACGCATCGCCGAACCGCTCGACGTGCGACCGTCGCCACGTCTTCGCCGCCGCGACCTCGATCGCGGGCAACCCGAGCTTCACCCACTCCCTGAGCGCGTCTTCCGCCTCGAACCTCAGCGCGACGCCGCTCTCGTGTCGCAGTTCGAGCGCGCTGTCGAACAGCATCTCCGGCGTCGTCGGCGCGTCGACGTTCGTCTCGACTTGCTCTATTCGCGCTCTTTTCGCGATCGGCGTCGACGCGCTCTCGACGTCCCATCCACCGCGCGCGACGCGCGCGACCGTCGTCATCGCGCGCGCGCGTCGCGGTCGCGCGTCGCCGACGCCCCGCGACGCCTCGCGCGCGCGCGCCGCGCGTCGCGTTCTCGCGTCGTCAGCCAGCGCGAACCGTCACTCGCGCGCGCGCGACGCGACGACGCGATGACGCGCGTGCGCCGCGCCATGGAGGCGTTCCGCGCGATCGCGGACCCGCTCGAGCGCTACGTCTACCTGCGCGAGCTCCAGCGCGCGAGCGCGGAGACGTTTTATCGCGCGCTCGTGCGCGAACCGCTCGAGCTCATGCCGTTCGTGTACACGCCCACCGTGGGCGAGGCGTGCGAGAAGTATCACCGCCTGGGCATCGAGACGAACGGGGTGTACATCACGGCGGACGACGCGGGACGCGTGGGGGCGAAGCTGCGAGGACACTGGGATCGGGCGGCGGCGGCGCGCGCGAGGGCGCGCGAGGGGCTCGACGGCGAAGCGGCGAAGCGACGAGGGGTCGATCGTCGCGCGCGCGCCGACGACGGCGTCGCCGTGGCGGTGGTGACGGATGGAGAACGGATCTTGGGGCTCGGTGATCTCGGCGCGGGCGGAATGGGGATCAGCGAGGGGAAGATTTTGTTGTACACGGTGTGCGCGGGCGTGCGGCCGTCGGCGTGTTTGCCGGTGTGCCTGGACGTCGGGACGAATAATCAGAGATTGCTGGACGACCCGAATTATAAAGGATTGCGACGGACGCGGCTGAAGGGGGAGGCGTACGACGCGCTGGTGGACGAGTTCATGCGAGAGATGCGGGCGTGGCAGCCGAGGTGTTTGGTGCAGTTTGAGGATTTCGGCAACGCGAACGCGTTTCGTATCTTGGAAAAGTATCGCACGACGGGACCGTGCTTCAACGATGACATTCAAGGCACCGCCGCGATCACGCTCGCGGCGCTGCTCAGCTCGTTGCGAGCGACGAAAGGGAAACTGGAGGATCAAAAGGTTTTATTTTACGGCGCCGGCGAGGCGGGCGTCGGCATCGGCGAGCTCATCGCCATGGCGATGGAGAAGACTGGGATGTCGCACAAGGAAGCCATGGAGCGATGTTACTTCATGGATTCCAAGGGTCTGGTTTGCAAAAGTCGTCTGGATGGATTGCAGCCGCACAAGGTGGCGTTCGCGCACGACGTCGAGTATCAGCCCGATTTACTGTCGGCGATTTCCGCCGTCAAGCCCACGGCGTTAATCGGCGTGAGCACGATCGGCGGGGCGTTTACGGAAGACGTCGTCAAGGAAATGTGCGCTCTGAACGAGCGGCCAATCATTTTTCCGCTGAGCAATCCCACGTCGAAGTCAGAGTGCACGTTTGAGCAAGCCATGGCTTGGAGCGACGGCAAAGTCGTCTTCGCCAGCGGGTCGCCGTTTGATCCAGTCGTGCGCCCGCGAGATGGCGTAAAAGTCTTCCCAGCGCAAGCGAACAACGCGTACGTTTTCCCGGCGCTCGGCTTCGCCGCCGCTCTCACGGGGGCGTCGCAAATCACCGACGATTTATTCCTCGCCGCCGCCGAATCGCTCGCGTCCATCACAACCGACGCGGAGATCGACGCCGGCCATTTATTCCCGGACATGAACTCCATCAGACAAGTCTCAGTAACGTTAACCGCGGAGATTTGCGAGATGATTGTGAAATCCGGCCTCGGTCGCGCCCCGAGCGGGGTGTCCACGCACGCGGACTGGTTGGCGTACATCGAGTCGCACCAATACGACCCGGGCGAGGAGCAACCGATATCCAAGCTCTAAGCTTTCGCACGCCGTAGCATCGCCGTCGTAGTAATTCAAATTTATTCGTATTGATTATTCGACGACGACCGTCCGTCGCGCGTTTCTCGATTTTCGACCGCCGAGCTCGACGAGACAGTTACGCCGCGGCGTCCCCGCGCCCGCTCGCGCCCGCACACGCCCGCGCGGCGTCGCGCGGCGTCGCGCCCCGAACTCGCGCGACTCGACGTCATGGGTGCGCACGAGTCCCGCGTCGCCGCGCACGCCACCGCGTCGACGAGCGCGGCGACGTCGAACGATGTGTCGAGCGGCGGCTTGTCGCGAATCTTCTCGTTCCCTCCTCGCCCGCCGCCGCGCGCCGAGCCTTATCTCCACCTCCCCACGTATCTCGGTGACCGCGTGCTGGCGTTCCAGTACACGGGCGCGCGCGATGAAGGCGACGGGGCGTACAGGACGGCGCTGCGAGAGAATGCGCGCGCGTTGGACGAGGCGTTCTCGCCGGGGACGGTGCTCCTAATCTCTTTGAACAGCGCGCTGTTGATGGATAAGAGCATGTACGACGACTTCAATTGCGTCGTGGAGTTTTGTACGTTTTGGGGCCCGCCGGGCGTGGGCGCGGGTGGGTTAGATTCTATTTTGAGCGCGTGCTCGAGCGCGAAGAATTGGTTGTCGATGAGCGAATCAAACGTGGTGTGTTTTCACGTTCGAGTCGAGCGTGGCGCGGACGCGGCGAGAATACTGCGATATGTTGTCGCGTGCTTCGAGACGTACCGTGCGTCGTCGAGTGAGTTCGACATCGATATGGCGTTTGAAGAGTTGCCGACCGTGCCTCCGCGCGCGTTTTCCGCGCATCGAGCCGCGGCGCCGTCGCGAGCGCAGATCCGGTACGGAGGATACTTTGGTGACGCCATTCGAACGAGTCGAGAAAGCGGTAAAGAGTGCATCCCCAAGAATAGGCTTAGGTTGAAACGGTTGGTGATCGCCGGCGGTTTATCGATTCATAATGGTGGTTGGCGGCCCTACGCGAAAGTGATTTGCCAATCGACTGGCGTGGTCGGCAAAAGCGCTACGCAAGGATTAGCTCCGGATTGGCACGATTCGAAACACGGATTATCGCCGATAGGCATGGAGCTTGTTCGGACGGGGCATGAATCCAACACGTTGTCCGTGGAAACCGCCATAGGACTGTCGCTCGATGGCGATTGCGTGATATCGATCTTCCACTGGACGGGCGACGAAACCCGCGACGAACTTTCTCCGGTGATGACATTTGCGTTTCACACGGGTTTCATTCATCTCAAGACCTCAATGGGTGATTCTAAAGCAGGTGTAATGCGGATCACACGAGATCAGATGGACTGCACGGATGAAACTCTGATTCCAGACGATTACTTCTTCGATTTGATGTTTCTCGCAGAAAATGCCGAAGCCAAACCCAAAAGGCAAGCTGATATCGCCGTGCAAACCACTCCGGCGCTGAATGAGACGCACGCGGGATCAAAGATAGCTGAACCACCCGCGCTGCCTACATCACCCTCCCAAGCACCACTTGAGTGTGCTCCACCGCCACCGCCACCACCACCACCACCGCCACCGCCACCGCCACCGCCACCGCCGCCGCCGCCGCCGCCAGGATTCAAGCTCTCATCGGCATCTATGCCGAAAGTAGCAACGCCACCAGCCCCAGGCGCACCGCCACCACCGCCGCCACCAGTAGTGCAGTTTCGTTCCGTATCGCTCACGCCTCGAGCGCCGCCGCTAGCCCAAGGCCCGAATTTGCGGAAGGTTTACTGGGACAAACTCACGGTGACGCAAAATACGTGGTGGAGCGATATAAACAGCGACGTCGGTGCTTTAAGAGAGGAGGAAAAACAAGCGATCGTTAAATCTTTCGAGATTCGAGTGAATGCGAGCAAGAAGGCGCTGACTGAAAAGCCGAAACACGTCACGGGTATGCCGACGCTAATTCCGATTCCGCGTTCGAATAACATAGCCATCATGCTCTCGCGGTTTCCCATGAGCGCGGAAGGCATCGTTGAGGCCATCGCGACCGGTGATCCGGAAGGTACACTCACGCTCGAAAGGCTTGCGGTTTTGCTTCAATGTGAACCGACGGAAGAGGAGCTCCAAATAATGCAGAATTTTAAGGGCGATGCGACGGTTTTGAATGCTCCGGAACGCTTTCTCATGGACCTCGCGACGAAAGTCGAGCGCTTGCCCGATAAAATCGCGGCGTTGGTGTACGCGAGACAATTTCCTGAGATGATGAGTGAGGCCTACTCTGGCTTGCGGGCAATCGAGCAAGCGTGCTCGCAAGTTAGAGAGGCGGAAGGATTTCGCAAGGTACTCGCCGTGGCGTTACGTGTGGGAAACTTTATGAACGCGGGTGGGCCGCGATCGAGCACAAATGGTATCACACTCGACTCGTTACACAAGCTAAGCGACGTTCGAACGACCGCGCCGACGGCCAAAGGTGGGTGCACGCTGTTGGATTTCGTCGTAGAACTCGTCGACGCCCGAGAAGACGGTGAAATTTCGCTGACGAACGAGCTCGGCGCCTGCCAAGCCGCCAGCCGCATCGCGCGCGCCGAGCTCGAGGGACTGATTCGCAAGATTACGAGCGGTGCGCAACGAATTAAACGCGAAATCGACAAGTCGAGCGTTCAAAGCTTCGATGGCTTGCTCGTCGACTTGGACTCCGATGTCGAGGCGCTCTCGAAGGAAGCCGAGCGCGTCGACGCCGAGTTCACGCGATTCGCAGAGCTCTGCGGCGAGACGCGCAAATCGCCCGAAGATGTTTTTGCGAGTATTTGGACATTCGCGTGCGCGTGTGATGCGTCGAGAGCCGCCCGCGCGCATCGCGCGTCGAAGAAAAAGTAGCCTCGACGAAGAAAAAGAAAATGTAGTCAACCACCGACCGCACTTCACGCGTCATGCACCGCCCCATCGCGCGTGGTTTCGCGCGAGCGTACGCCACGCACTGGCTTCCGCAGAGCGCCCGCACGTGGCTGGACGGCGTCGAGCACGCCGCCTTCGCGCGGGCGCTCACAGACGCCATGAAGAAGATTCCTCAACTCAGTGGACGCGAAGAGTCCATCGCGCAGTCGATCAGTGCGCGCGCGAGCGAAATTTTAGAGGCCGAGACGGCGGATGGGTCGTTCACGCGCGATGCGGTCGAGACGACGCACGCGAAGACCGCCGCACGAGCGTGCGCGGTGTACGAGTGCACGCGACCGTACCTCGGCAACGACGACGCGACGATGGATTTGATCCGCACGCACGCCGGCGCGGAGCGGACGGCGCAAACCATGAACGGTGGACTCGTTCGAGGGGCGCTCATGCTTTCGAGGGACCCGATCGCGACGATCGCGTCGATGGTCGGCAACGTCACGAATGACTTGGCGCCGGGCGCTTGGAGACGAGAAGACGGCGAGTTCGTGACGAGCACGTGCACGTATCGCGAATTTTTCAAAAAGCGCGACATGGAATTTTTAACGGCGACGACGTGTTGCTCCCTGGACGTGGACGTGTGGTTTTCGGGCTTGGACGCCAAGTCGGCGACGGTGACGCTCGAGTCCTCTATGGCGCGCGGCGACCCAGAGTGTCGCATCTCCGTGCGCGCCGGCGAAAAGTAGCGCCCATCGAAGAAGCGCCGATAGCGAAGAAATAGCGACCGTAGCATCTAGCGCGCCGTCCACGGCGCATTTTTATTAGCCAACCAACATTCACGCCAGGCGCTCGACGTCGCCCGAGTCGAGCCGCAGTTCGCGACGCGCGCGGGCGCGTCATGCGCCCGCGAAACCCACCCGACGTCGACGACGCGACGTCGTCGTCCCCGTTCGACTCGTCCGCGCTCCACGGTCGTCTCGTGCACGGCACGTGCGGTTGGGCGTCGAAGAGCCAAAATTTAAGCTTTTACGCGCCCAACGAGCTGTCGAGCGGAGAAAGGCGTTTGCCGAGCTACGCCGAGCGTTTCGGGTGCGTCGAAGTGGACAGCACCACGTATGCCATTCCCACGAGGGACGTCGTCCAGCGCTGGGTCGACGCGACGCCGGACGGTTTCGTGTTCCTCGTGAAGGCGTTCGGCGGGCTGTGCGCGTCGACCGTCGACGCACGCTCGCTGCCGCGTGACGTACGCGAGATGCTCCCGCCGACGCCTTCGGGGCGCGTCGCGTACTCGTCGATGCCAACACGGGCGAAGGATGCGCTGTGGGCGCGTTGGAACGATGCCATCGCGCCGATCGTCGAGGCTGGGAAGCTCGGCTGCGTGGTGTTTCAATTTCATCTGTCGCAAGGCGTCGGCGACGCGCTTCGAGCGCACGCGTTGGAGTGTCAGTCGCGATTGAACGGCGCACGCACGGCGGTGGAGTTTAGGAACAGAGATTGGATCACGGGCGATGTCGGCACGCAGACGGTGCGCTGGTGCCGCGAACATGATTTATTGCTCGTCGCCGCAGATGAGTTGGAGCACGAAACGTTTCAGCGTGATAGACAACAAACTGGTTTACCCGTCGGTGCGGTGCGACGAAAAATGCCCACGCGATTGGAACGCACTGTCGACTGGGGATGTTTGATTCGCGTTCACAGACGGCACGGGACGACGGAGCGCGTGCTCGACGAAGAAGAAATTTCGTTTTGGAGCGAGCGCGTGCGCGCGCTCGATCCCAAACCGACGCGAGGACCTATTTGGGTTACTTGGGGCACCGAGTGGCGCGACGCTCCGCTGACGAACGCGCTCGCGCTCGACGACGCCGTCGGCGAGTTTGCGTATGATTGGTACGGCACGCGTCGTTCGCGTCCATCAAAATCGAAGCCGTCCGCCAAGTCAATCGCGGCGTTATTCGCCGCAGCGCCCCAGCCGAAAGCGAAGTCCCCGACGTCGACGCCTCCCGCGCGCAAATCCGAAGCGAGAAAACATCTCAACCCTCTCGCCGCGCTCTGGTCGCGCGCGAATCCCATAGAAGACGCGCGTCGTACAGATTAATTAGTCAGCAGAAAACCGTTACAGCTCGAAAACCGCAGACACCGCCGCGCGGCGCGCGACGCGGTCGTCCGGCGATGTCGTCCGCTAAAAAGAAACCACCGAAAACGACCAATCCCGCGTCGCTCGTCGACGCGCGCGTCGACGCCGTCCTCGCGCGCGTGGCCGCTGTGAAGGCGCGCGCCGTCGCTCTCGACCACGCGCGCGTCAACGTCGACGATGTCGACGCGCTCGTGTCGGGCCTCGGCGCGCTCGGCCTGCGAGCGAGCGAGGACAAACAGCATCCGATCACGCGCGTGCAAACACCGCCGCCGTTGCGGAAGCACGCGCACGCGCGCACGGTGAGCGTCTCGGATGTGGATGTGTCCGCGGTGAAGCTCGAGCGCGACGAAGCGCCGGCGAAGCGCAAGCGCCGCGTGGGGTTGTTGTACGACGACGCGATGGAAATGCACGAAAAGGAGGGACACTTCGAACAGCCGGCGAGACATCGGGTCGTCGTGAATGAGATCAAGGCGGAGAAACTGGATTTGAGATGCGAACGGCTGGAGGCGCGAGAGGCGACGGAGGCGGAGCTGACGCGCGCGCACACGAAGGAACACGTGGCGTTCGTCGATTCGGCGTTCGACGTCGATGGAGAGAAGGTACAAGTTATGACTGGCGAGGACGTGTTCGGCGATGACATCTTCTTCACGAAGCATACGGCGAAGGGGGCGCGCATGGCGGCGGGGACGGTCGCGGAGGCGTGTTTGGCGGTGGGGCGAGGAGACGTAGACCGAGCGTTCGCGGTGGTGCGACCACCGGGACATCACGCGGTGTGCGGACAAGCGATGGGATTTTGTTTCTTCAATAACGCCGTCGTGGGAGCACGAGCGGTGATCGAGACAAAACTGTGCGAGCGAGTCCTGATAATCGATTGGGACGTGCACCACGGTAACGGCATCCAGGACATCGTGTACGAAGACGAGAGCGTGATGTACGTATCGTTGCATCGATACGGCGATGGATTTTACCCGGGCACGGGTGCTGTAGCGGAGGTTGGTAAAGGCGGTACGAATGTGAACGTTGCGTGGTCGGAGAAGGGCTTGGGAGACGCCGATTACTTGGCCGCGTTTGACGTCGTCATCGAGCCCGTGGTGAAATCTTTCGCTCCAGATTTGATCATCATCGCCGCTGGATTCGACGCCGCGGACGGCGATCCACTCGGAGGTATGATGGTATCGCCCACGGGCTACATGCACATGACGAAGCGTTTGATTGAAATCGGTACCGGGCGCGTCGTCGTCGCTCTTGAAGGTGGTTACGCCCTTCGCCCGCTCGCCACGTGCGCGACGGCGACGCTTCGAGCGTTACTCGGCGATGAACCGAAGCCTATATCATCGCGGTCTCGACCGAGGAAATCAAGCATCAAGCTCTGTCGCGAGCTCGCGTCGCTGCTCGCAGAGCACTGGCCCGTGCTAGAGAGCGACGAGTACAAGAATTCGACGGCGTTGATCGCGAAACGCGCCACCGTCGTCGGCGCCGCGCGAGAGTACCCCACCGGTCGCCGCTCGAAATCGCCCGCAAATTCTTCCTCGTCCGCCTCCACTGCCGTGGGCGCCGTCTGTACGACTTAATCGATGTAAAAAAGTAAAGTAAATCACTGAGACGTGAAAGTAAATCACTGAGACGTGTCGCGTCAGAAAAAACGGCGATTTTAATCGGCGTTTTTCGCCACAACTCGGCTCGACTCTCGACTGTCGACTCCCGATGACCATCCGCGGCCGCGCGCGATCGATATGCGTCCTTCTCGCCGCGCTCGCACTGACGACGAGCGCGTACGCCGCGCCGACCTCAGCGCCGCGCGCGCGCAGCCGCGCGACGCCCGCGCCCGCGACGTCTCGTCCCCGCGATTCCCCGGACATCGAAACATCGAACATCGACATGAACGACGTCGAGGCGTTTCTCACGCAAGCGCGCGATGAATTCATCGCGACCCGCGCGTCGCGCGGGTCTTCACACGGCCGCTCGACGACGACGTCTCCGGACGAAGCCGGTTTGGACTGGATCGCGTCGTTCTTCTCGCCTCGGGAACGTCGCCGCGGCTCTGCGGGTCGCGCGGCGCGTAATCGACGCGACTCGAACTTGCCTCCGGTTGAAGTGGATCAGACCGGCGTTGACTTCTACCTCACCGCGCGCGCGTACGCGCAAGAACACGCGGTGAGCGATCCTCGGGGCGGTCGGATGCGCATCGCTCGCGCAGAGGAACCGAATCAGTTTCAGTGGTGGTACGATTTCATTTGGCAAACGCAACAACAAATCATCGCTTGCGAAGGACGAGAATCGTGCGAAGGTCTTTGGCATCAGTTCGGCGCGCAAGGCAGCATTTGTTGTGACGCCGGTGCCGAATTTTACGGTCACGCTCACTTTTCGTGCGTCGAAAGTGTCGAACAATGCGAGGCGCTCACCACGTGCGCCTCGTCCGCCGATTGCGGCGTGAATCAAGTGTGTTGCGCGACGAAGCCGCATTCTGACGATTTGATGTGCGTGACGAGCTTTCAAGACTGCGCGGCGTACTGTCACTCCGATGCGCAGTGTAAAGCGGAGAAAGGCGAACAGTGTTGCTACGACGAAGTACTCGGATACACGATTTGTATCCCGGAAGGGCTATCGTGTCCACCGCCCCCGCCAGAGTGCCCGACCACGGGACAGCCGACGTGCCGCTCGGACTCCGAGCGCACGTGTTGCGGTGGCGTCTGTTGTCCGCCGGATGAAAACGGTGTTGAATGGTTGTGTTGCAGAATCTGTGACGAAAATGTTTGCTACCGAGCTACCCCCTCTCTGGGGGACGGAAGCTACGAGTGTCCGGACCCATTTTGCCCGCGGCCTCCAGAGTGTTCGTCGCAAGCAGAGTTGAGTCAGTGCACGGATCCGGTGAACCCGATCGTCGCCGCGCAATCTGCGCGCAATGGCGATCCTCCGACCGGTAGCATTTGCTGCGGTGGTGTGTGCTGTGAGATCGGGGACCCCGATCTGGTGCCCATCGGCACATTCGGCCCGAACTTTTGCTGCTACGATTTCCCGGACGGTCCTTCTGGTTGGAGTTGCCAACCAGGCATCCCTGGTGACCCGCTTCCGACTCCCCCGCCCGGTTGCGCGCGACAACCTCCCAGCGCTCAGTGTCCGGCCGGTTCTGAGTATTTGGATACGTGCGTTGCTGACGATCAGTCTATTGGCGTGTGCTGTGGACCGGAAGTTGACGGCGGCGGGCTGACATGCTGCCCTGATGAATCCGTGTGTTGCGCCAACGTCGTGGACGGAGCGACCGTCGGTTACGAATGCAAAGCCCAGAATGAGTGCCAAGAGGGTGAGTTATGCAGGATACTCGGTGACTGTCCGAACTCTCAGCAATACTCGGTCTGTGGTTCGTGCGGACAGGGCAATAATGACTGCGCGCTGTCCTGCCAAGCGGGCGCAGGTGAGCCTCCGAACGACCCTTCGTGGATTTGTTCCACCGTCGATGGTTGCGACCCAGTCGCCGACTACAACAACGGCCCGAGCGATGCCACGTGCGTGTGTAATAACGGAGCGTGCGGCGGCGCGACTCAATGTAAGACAGGAGGGAATTGCTGCGCGTGCCAAGCTCGTGGCCCGCGCGGTGGCGTGCAATGCGACAACCCACCAACCGTATTGGTTTGATCGACAGCGCAGACGTTTTGAGGCGAGGGTGGGAGGACAAATATTAAGGATGGATGACTATGTGTGCCAACGTCTCGCGGTCTTACAACATCATTACAACATACTGGTACATTGATTGTGAATTTATTTACTCGATCCATCAAACGGCTTTCGCGCAATGATGGCCGAGGCGGCGCCGAACGGGAACAACGCCGAGATTTCCACCGCTTCGGCGCCGAGCGCCTCGAGTTCGTCTGCGACTTCTCTGGGCGTCCTCGCGCGCTCGATCGAAGTGCCCAGGTACGCGTACGCCTTCTTTTCGCCCGTCATCAACGCGCCGACGAGCGGCAGTACGAAGCGCAACCACAACCGCAACACCGCGCCGAAAATTCCCGTCGGCGGAAACGCATCTAAAATCAACAGCGTGCCGTTCGGCTTGCACACGCGGAACATCTCCCTCAACGTCTCCGGCACGTCGGAGAAATTTCTGAGCGTGTAGCACGTCGTCACGCAGTCAAACGACGCGTCCGCGAACCTCAACTTCCCCGCGTTCCCGACCTCGTACTTCGCCTCGCCCGGCGTCAACCGACGCGCTTCCTCGATCATATTTTTCGAGCAATCCACGCCGACGACGTCGAGCGCTAAATAATTCATCGCCTCGTACTCCAAAAACCGCGTGACGTTTCCCGTGCCGCACCCGACGTCGAGCACCGAGTCTCCTCTTCGAAACACCCTTCTCCCTCTCGCGAACGCCGGCGCGAACGTCGCGACGAGCCCCGCGGACAGCGCTTTCCTTCGCCATCGATCGACGAAGCCCAGCGCGAGGACCGCGTTCACCGCGTCGTAGCGATGCGCGACGACGTCGAAGAGCTGCGAGACGAATTCGAGCTTCGCGTCGCCCGTGAGCGTCGTCCCGCGCTCCGCGGACGTCGCTCGAAACGTCGACATTGACTTCCACGCGCGCGTCGTCGCGACGCGCGGTCGAGCGCGCGCGCGACGCGACGCGACGCGACGCGCGACGCTGTGCCGATTTCGATTTCGGAGTCGAGGGTTTGTCGCGCGCGCTTTATCCGTCGGCACACGCGCGCGCGCCGATCGCCCGCGCGCGCGGGCCGAGCGCTCGAGTCGCGACGCCGTCGAGCGCGCGAGCGATGTCGACCGCGATGCGCGCGACGGCCGCGCCGACGCGCGGCGGCGCCGGAAGTCGGATTCGAGGACCGTCCCGAAGACGACGCATCGAAACGCGAAGAACGCCGTCGCACCGCGCGCACGCGACGGTGTGCGCGTCGGCGTCCGCGACGGTGGCGCGAGAGACGCAACGCGCGGCGTTTGATCGCGCGCTGTCGCTCGGGAACAACGTCGTGCCGCTGTATCGAAGGATTTTTGACGATCAGCTGACGCCCATCCTGGCGTATCGACTGCTCGTCAAGGAGGACGAGCGCGAGGCGCCGAGCTTTTTGCTCGAGTCCGTCGTCGGTGGGACGCAGATTGGACGCTATTCGTTCCTCGGACGACGACCGGTGATGGAGGTGACGGCGAAGGATTACGAGGTGACGGTGACGCGACACGAGGGCGGGGGGGCGGCGAGCGAGACGACGACGGAGCGGGATCCGATGGAGGTGATGAAGCGAATCGGGGAGAGCTGGCGAGCGTGTAAGACGCCCGGGTTACCGGATTGCTTCGCGGGTGGATGGGTCGGGTTCACGGGGTACGACACGGTGAGATATCAGTATCAAAGCAAGCTCGGTTTCGAAGGCGCGCCGAAGGACGATAGGTCGCTGCCGGATATTCATCTCGGATTGTATAAGGATGTTGTGGTGTTCGATAACGCCACAAAACAGCTCTATGCGGTACACTGGGTGATGGTTGACGAATACTCGAGCGCCGACGAGGCGTACACAACGGGTATGGACGCTTTGGACGCGATGATAGACGACTTGCAGCCGTCCAAGTCCCCGCCGATGAAGCAAGGATACGTCAACTTGGAGCTAAATCAGCGACCGAGCGAACCAAAAGATAGCACGATGACCAAGGATGAGTTTTTGGGGGCGGTAGCGGCGACGAAGGAGCATATCAAAGCGGGTGACATCTTCCAACTCGTTCTCAGCCATAGATTTCAACGGAAGACGTCCGTGGACCCGTTCGAAGTGTACCGAGCTTTGCGAGTCGTCAACCCGTCGCCGTACATGATTTATTACCAGGGTCGAGACTGCATCCTAGTCGCATCGAGCCCTGAAATCTTGTGCCGCGTCGACAAGGCGCGCACGGTGGTGAACCGTCCGCTAGCGGGAACGCGCATGCGAGGGAAGACGCCTGAAGAAGACGAGGCGCTCGAGGTGGATCTCCTAGCGGATGAAAAGGAGCGCGCCGAGCACGTTATGCTCGTCGATCTTGGGCGAAATGACGTCGGTCGCGTATCCAAGGCTGGTACGGTCAAAGTCGAGAAGCTCATGGAAATTGAACGCTATTCTCACGTGATGCACATTTCCTCTACTGTGACGGGTAACTTAGTAGACGACCTCGGCCCGTGGGACGTGCTCCGTGCAGCGTTGCCCGCGGGCACAGTCAGCGGCGCGCCGAAGGTCCGCGCGATGCAGATTATCGACAACTTAGAGGTGACGCGTCGCGGTCCGTACGGTGGTGGCATCGGCTACGTAGGCTTCACCGGCGAGATGGACATGGCGCTCGCGTTGCGCACCATGGTCGTTCCGACTCGCCAGGCCAAAGAAACTAACGGTTCGCGCGAGTGGATGATTCACCTTCAAGCTGGCGCTGGGATCGTCGCGGATTCCAATCCAGAGAGTGAGTATCAAGAGACTGTCAACAAGGCGGCGGCGCTCGGTAGAGCCATCGACCTCGCGGAGAGCGCGTTTACGGATTGAGATTAATTATCACGCGTCGAGATTTTAATAAGCATGGATTGTTGATTCGTCTAACGATGTATTCAAAACTGGTGTCACATACGACGTTCCCGACTGTATCCAGTGTCACATTACGTCTTTTGTTTTTTGTTCCCCATGGGTCGGCCTTTTGCAAAGTACCCGCTCGCATTTTTCGCCGGCTTTTTCTTACCCCGCTTTCCTTTGCGTTTCTTTTTCGCAGAAGCCGCTTCGCCTTCTTCTTCCGACGAGTCTTCGTCATCTTCGACATCATCAAGTACGTCGACGGAAACGTCGTTATAATCGTCGAGGTTGATCGCGTCGTCCGCATCCGCACGCGCTCGTTTCTTGCCGCGCGCTTCGATTATTTGCTTCTGGTCGCGCGCCGCGCGCTTGCGACCGCTCACGACGTGTTTGGGAAAGTCCAACGCAACGCCCCGGATCGCGCCCGGCTCTTTCGGAGGTTCGCGCGTCTTGCACCAAGAAGGATCCATTTGGACGATGCGGCGAAGTAAAAATCCGTTCCTGCTATCAACGGGCGCCGTGATGACGGTGAACGCGTGCTCAAACGCGCTCTTCACCTGCCTGCACGCGTACGAGTTCCTACCGAGATCATTCGTTTCGTCTTGTGGGTCTTCGATCGCCCACAAGAACGGCCGAGAGTCTTCGTACATGCCCTTGTCGCGTTTCTTAAAAAAGCCTGGACCTTTGCCTCCGCATGAGATCCCAACCTCTTCCGCGACGAGCCTGCGACCGAAGAGCTCAAAAAAGTCGATGAGGAGCGTTCCTAGGCAGCCTTCGCTAGCATCGCTCGCGCCGTGCGACCCCGCCCACGTCGATTTACACGTCGTGTTGTGCAACTGCAAATGAGCCATCACCATGCAAAGCAGCGCGTAAGAGCCGATGCCACCGGAATACACCTCGTTGAGCCCGCGTTGATGAAGAAACGCCTTCAACACCGTGGTGAGCGGACGCAACGCGGGAAACCTTCGCATGTTTTCTCGAACGATCTCCGCGCTCGCCGGCCCGTTCGCGACGTCGAAACTAATGTCAAACTGATGTCCGCTTTCCACTTCTTCGAATTTCACGATGGGCACGCGCGCCTTGGCTATGAGTTGTATCTTGATCGCCATGCCGCGTCGCGCCAAGGCGACGGCGAGCGCCTTCAAACACAGACCCGCATTTTTTGCACCACTGTCCAAGATCACGGCATCGATGTCCGAGCTCGGCAAGTACATGCCGGTCGCAAACGAACCGTGAACTTCGAATCGAGCGTCGGGCCAGATCCCGTTCACCACCGCTCGCACGCGTTCGACGGCGGCGGCGCGCGACGTCGCTTCCTCCTCGGTGGGCTCTAAATACCTACTGAAATCCACGATTTCGGTGTGCAGCCTGATCAGAGGCGACTGTAAATTCCTCAAACGTTTCACCGTTCCCGGCGGGCACCATCGCGGATTCTCGTTCGGATCGAAGTACTCCTCCTCGGCTTCCTCCTCCTCCACCGCGAGCGCCTTGACCGCCGTCGCGCTCGCGCTTCCCGGTTCGTTCCGTATCGGCGCCGCGTCCAGGTACGAAAAGTCGATGACATCCTCACCCAGTCCACCTCGCGTCACCGGCAACGCGCGCACCGCGGCTTTATCGCCACCGATCCGCGACTGAACGTTCGCGTCTTCGTCCGTCGTCGTCGTCGTCGTCGTCGTCGCCGCGACCACCGCCGTCCCGAGCCCGAGTCCTCCGAGCGCGCGCTCGTACCTCGGCGCCTCGATCTCTCCCGCCTCCGTCATCGCGCGCTACCCCTCGCGCGCGTCGTTCGTCTCGTCGTTCGTCTCGTCGTTCGCGTCGCCCTCGCGCGCGCGTTCGTCCTCGTCCTCGTCCCTCGTCGCCGTCCCCTCGCGCGCCTCTCGTCGTCGTCGCCACGCCTCCCACGCGCGTCGCGCCGCGCTCCACGCCAGCGACGCCGCGAGCAGCGCGTTCCCGACGTTGCGCGCGCGCGCGTCGTTCTCCGCGCGTTTCCTCTCCTCGACGAATTCCTCCACGTCGTCCAGCGTCACGCGCTGTTCGCGCGGCGCCGTCGCGAGCGACGCCGTCTCCGTCGACGCCGTCGCCGCGGCGCGCTTCGACAGCGTGAACGCGCCGTCGCTCGTCGATCGCCGCGCGAACATTCGCGTCCAACGCGTCGCGATGTGCCGACGCATTCGGCGGCGCATTCGTCGACGCGCGTCGTCGCGCGCGTCGTCACCGCGCGCGTCCGCGACGGCGACGCGTCTTCGCGCGGCTCGCGCGCCGCGCGCATGGCGTCGACGCGCGACGAACGCGACGCGCGCGCGACGAATGCGACGCCGACGATTCGCGCGCTCGACGGACGCGCGTTCGTGCACGACGCCGCGGACGTCGTCGAGCTGCGCGAGCGACGGCGGGTGATCGGCGCCATGGTGGGCGCGCTCCCGGGGTTTCGCTCGCAGGACGTCGCGCGCGGGCTGCCGCTGGAGCTCACGGCGGAGGAGACGGCGCTGTGCGTCGAGCGCGGGTGGGCGCGGTTGACCGAAGAGCGGGACGGCGACGACGCGGGGGCGACGGGAAGGGAGAGAGCGACGGAGGGAGACGACGCGACGCGGGATGACGCGGTGAAGCGGGCGAAAGCGAGGGCGAAGGCGAAGAGGGACGGTCGAGGATGGGGCGGGGGGGGCGCGAAGCGGGCGAAGAGCGCGCCGGCGACGAACGTCTCGGGATGGGAAAAAGTCGTCGCGGGGGAGTCGTCGTTCGTGTCGGTGCCGCTGACGAACGATGGGGACGGCGAGGAGGAGGACGCGCGGTGGAGCTTTCCGTCGACGCGCGAAGAGCGCGAGCGATACGCGGTGTTTAAAGATTTGCACGATAAATCGTTTTACATGACATCCGGCGCCAAGTTTGGGAGCGACTTTCTGGCGTATCCGGGGGATCCGATCCTGTTTCACGCGCACTACACCGTGCGAATAGTTTCGTGGGACGCGGTGATACACCCGTTGGTCATCGCCGCGACGACGCGGATGTCGAACGCGGCGAGGAAGAACTTCGTCGTCGCCGCGGTTCGCGCGACGGATGCAAACGGCGAAAACTTTGAGGTTCGCTACTTCACCATGGAGGCCGACGTGGACTTGTCTTCGAATCGGGGATACTAGATAATTACAGAGTTGTAGAACACTACTTAGTCGCTAATTCGGCCTCGAGATCCGCGATCGCGCCTTCGATCGCCGCGCATTTCCGCGTCGTCGCGTACCACTCGCGCTCGAGCGCGGAAATTTCCTTCGCCGCGCTCTCTTGCTGCAACTTCCGCATCACGTTCAGCTCGTTCACCTCCGTGCGTACGCGCGCCAGCTCCTCCTCGTACGCCTTCACCGCCGCGTCTCCCCACGCGTTCCTCGCCCGCCACGCCGCCGGCGCGTACTTCAGCGCCAGCTCCAAATTCGCGCGTCTCGTCGCCTGATGTTCCAACTGCGCGCGCGCGTTTTCGATCGCCTTCTCCCACGCCTCCGCGCTCTCGCGCTCGCTCCGCGGCGGCGGATCGAGCCTGTACCGCATCGTGTCCGGAATCACCATCGATCTCCCGCTCGCGACGCGCGCGAGTTCATCCGCGACCATCCTTCCCGCGCGTCGCTCCAGCCCGTCGTCGCCGCTCGGCGCCAGCGCGTCGAGGCGATCCCTCCCCCTGCTCTTCATCCGTCGCATCTGCGCCCGCGTTCGCGCCGTCAGTCCCTCGATCGCGCGGCGTTCGCATCGCGTCGCCGCGCACCTCCTCGGCGACGGCTTGGTCGACGCGCGCGCGCCAGTCTCCTCCCGGCGTCGCGTCGACGTACGGCAGCGCGTCCGCGGCCGCGCCCGATGCCGTCCACTCGCGCCGCGCGACGCCCTCGAGCGCCGACGCCGGGAGCGCCGGGACGTCGCGCGCGTCGTCGCGCGGCATCGTCGCGGCGCGGCGCGTCGAGCGGGCGCGCGCGCGTCGGTCGGCGCCACTCGGCGGCGCGGAATGGCGACCGCGGTCGGCGGCGCGCGCGACGCCCTCGCGCGCGCGCTGCGCGAGCTCGCGAGCGTCGCGCTGGACGAGGACGAGATCGAGTACGTCCTCGACGGCGCGATCGACGTCGACGGGACGTGCGCGCCGAGGGAGGAGTTCGTCGAGTTCGTCTGGCCCGTCATCGCGCCGTGGGTCGACGACGACGAAGCGCGCGCGCGGACGCTCGCGGGAGACGCGCGCGACGGCGTCGACGCGGCGGAGACGACGACGGTGGAAGAAACGCGGCGCGTCGACCGCGCGCCGGTGTGCCTGGGCGAGGGCTGGCGCGAGGGCGTCGAGCGGGAGGACGCGGCGCGAAGGGCGACGGCGGCGGCGGCGGGCGTCGCGAAAATGTTCGTCGGGAAGGATGGACGCGGCGACGCGGTCGAGTCGAGGGTGGGGATGCGGGACCGGGAGAAAGCGAGGCGGGCGGGCGAGCGCTTGGCGGCGAGCGCGGCGGATGAACGGCGCGAGATGGTGGCGAATTTGACGGCGGCGCGGGAACGCGCGGCGCGGGCGCGCGTCGAGGGACGCGCCAGGGCGTTGTCGAACGTCGAGCTCGGGCCTTTCGCGGTGCCGAATCCGGGAGGGGGGGCGGATTTGATCGAAGACGCGAGCGTGACGCTGGTGCCGGGAAGACGATACGGCCTGATCGGGCGAAACGGTAAGGGAAAGTCGACGCTGTTGAAATTCCTCGCCGCGCGAAGAGTCGAAGGCATCGACGAGTCGTACAGCGTGCACTACGTCACGCAAGAGGTCGAGCTGACCGCGGAAGAAGAAGATATGCTCCCCGGAGACGTGGTTTTGCGCGCAGACCTGCAGCGGTGGTTGCTTCTGGAGGAGCAGATGAAATTAGAATCGAGCGAAGACGCGCTCGCGGTGGCGCGTTTGCAAGAGGTCAACGGCATGCTCGACGCCATCGGGTCGGCGAGCGCTCCCGCGCGCGTCAGTGTGCTGCTGAAAAATCTCGGGTTTTCCGACGCTCTCATCGCGAGGCCGATGAAAGCGCTCAGCGGGGGATGGCGAGTGCGCACGGCGCTCGCGGCGGCTTTGTTCGCGCAGCCTGACATTCTGTTTCTCGACGAACCGACAAACCATTTGTCGATTTCGGCGGTGATGTTTTTGAGTCGCGAGTTGTCGACAAATTCCGTGTGGTCGTCCCGAATCATCGTCACCGTTTCGCACGACCGTCACTTTCTTGATGAGGTCACGACGGACTCCATGCACATTTCTGGCGCCGCGAAACGGCTTTCATCGCATCGCATGCCGTACAGCGCGTGGGCCAAGAAAAGACGCGAACAGCAGCTCGCGTTGAAGCGACGCGTAGAACAGAGGCAAGAAAAAATAGATAAGCTGAAAGAGTTCGCCGGACACGGGTTCAGATACGGCGGAAGCTCGTCGGCGATTAACATGATGAAGAAGAAAGAGCTCGAGGCGAAGAAGCTCGAGCTCGAGGCGGGAGACGAGGCGAGCCTGATGGCGGATCTCGAGGAAGACGCCGAGCTCGCGCTCAATCTTCAAGCGGGTGGAGAGCTTCGTCAAAATATCGTTCGCTTCGACGGCGTATCTTTCGCGTACCCGGGTGGCGACGAGCTCTTCGCCGACGTCGACTTGAGCGTGGATTCAAAGTCACGCGTCGTCTTACTTGGGGAAAACGGCCAAGGGAAGACGACGATGGTAAAAATCATCACGGGCGAGTTGGAGCCCACGAGCGGGTTGGTGACGCGCGATCGCGGCGCGCGCGTGTGCTTGGTGAACCAGCACCACGCTGAGCAGCTCGCGTACGATAAAACGCCGCTGGCTTTCATGCTCGACGCTTTTCCGGGAGATGGCAGTTACAACCACGAACAAAAGCTTCGAAGTCATCTCAGTGGATGCGGCGTTCTCACCGAGTTGCAAAACGTCCCGGCGCTCGCGCTCTCCGGCGGGCAAAAGTCGCGAGTCGCCATGGCGGCTGTGTCGTTTCAGGCGCCACACTTGATCATCCTCGACGAGCCGACGAACAATTTAGATCTCGAGTCGTGCGAAGCTTTGGCGGAAGCTATCGAAAATTTCAAAGGAGGCGTCGTGTTGGTGAGTCATGATCAATACTTTGTCGAGCGCGTCGCGAAAGAAGTCGTCGTCATCGAAAACGGCGCCGTCAAGCGTCTCGAGTCGTTCGCGAGTTACAAAAAGTCAATCGCGAAGAAACTCGCGAACGCGTAGCGGTCGATAGCGAATAGGTTGTTAGAAGCAGTATAGATGTCGTGGGGTGGTATTGAATTGCGTTTAGATTAGAAACAGGCGGCGTGCACGCGGCGGCGTCTCCTAAAACTACGTATCCTGTCGTCGAGATTTCGTCGGCGTTTACCACTCGAAATCCGCCGCGGGGTTGTCGCCAGAGTCGGAGTCGGAGTCATCCAAGAACAAGCCCTTGTCGCGCAAGTAGTTGATGGCCGCCGTCAAAGCATTGTCCTTGAACTTCAAGTAGTACTTGCCGTTGTCGGTGTCTTCGGAGATGCTCGCCGTCGCCCACGTCGCCGTGGAACTTTCCGCCGGCGCGCCACCGACGCCACCACCGAGATCGGTATCGCACACCGCCTTCATCCATTCAGTGGCGTTCAACTTGTCCTTCAACGGTTCCGCGACGTACGCGACCATGGCGATCTTATTCGTCTGGTCGTTGTGTCCGATGATGAGCTTCGAGATGTGCCCCGAGCAGCCCTTACGCTCTTCCTCGTTCGCCGGATCCGGAATCGCGTTCATCCCCTCCATGGAGACTTCAAGCAATTCGACCGAATCACCGGCTTCGGTCATTCGCGTGCAAAAGCACGTGAGCCCGGACATGTCCGCCGCGCCCTCGATCTCCACGCCCTTCTTCCCGCCCTCCTTCAAGCACTTCGCGATCTTCTTCTCCGCGATTCCCGCCGCCTTCGCGGCGTCGCACTTCGGCCATTCCTGCGTCCGCGATCGATCCATCACCGATCGTCAGTCCTCCGTCGTCGCTCGTCGCGCCTCTCGTCGCGCCGATCCGCGATCGCGCCGATCGCCGCGGCATCCTTCCGCTAGGTCGTCCGTCATCATTAATCATCTCGCGTTCGCTCGCGTCTCCCGTCGCGTCGTCGTCCCTCGCGCGTCGCCGACGATCGTCGATTTGGTTTCGCGCGTCGTCGCGTCGCGTCGTCGCGCACCGTGGTGAAAGACATCGTCGTCGTCGTCGAGTTCTGGCGCGATCGGTCGAGCCGCCGCCGCCGCGCGCGCGCGCGAAACCCTAACGTCGCGATCGGATTTATGCGATGCGCGCCATTTAGTTCTAAATGGACGTTGTATACGGAGACGCCAGAACGCGACGCGCGATGGGCGCGCGCGACGCCGACGCGGCGTGCGCGCTGCGCGACGACGAGGGTGCGCGCGCGCGTCGAGCGCGCGTCGCGCGCGGCGCGATGATTCGACGCGTGGGACCGCGCGCCGGTGCATCGAAGACGACGATGACGACCACGACGATGATGAACGACTTTTTGCTGGACGACGACGCGAGGACGACGCGACGACGACGCGAGGACTGACGACTCGACGACGATCGCGACGCGCAGTGTCGAACGCGCTGTTCGAGCTCACCGCCCTGGCCGGGCTGGACGTGCGACGGGAGGTGCACGACGCGGTGCTGGAGCTGTCGCGCGCGCGCGTGGTGCCGACGGCGACGGCGCAGGTGCTTCGCTCGCTCGCGAGCAAGGCGGCGGACGCGCGCGCGGCTGGACTCGAGGACGCGTTGCGCGCGCCCGCGCGCGAGTAGGCGCGACGCCGTGGTGGCGTGAGTGTGTTTGTATTCGTAACGCGCGCGTCACAGCGCGCCTCGAGCTCGACATGATCGGTCTGAAGACGTCGCCCCTCGCCGCGCCGGTCGTCGTTCGTCGACGACGCGCGCGCGCGATCGCGCGCGCGGGGCCGTTTGACTTTCTTCGAAACAACAAAGACGTCGGCGGTCGCGACACGACGTGGGAGGCGCAACAAGAGATTCTGAAGAAGCGTCGGTCGGGCGCCAATCTCGGAAAGGAAGTCGCCGCGAGACGCGCCAAGGTGTCGAGATTCGTCAATAAAAAGCTCCCGGCGGCGGAACAGAAGGCGATCGAGGCGAAGAATCGAGCGAAGGCGAACGCGCTGTCGAAGGAGGCCGTCACGGGTGGGATTCCGTTGCCGATGATATCTTTGGGAATGCCAGAGTTCGACGGCGGCGAGCGATTCGATTTGAGAGGAAAGTACGTGGACGAGGGATGGGTGGACCCGGAAGACGCGAAGGCCGCGGCGGGCGATTGGTTGTTCGGTGGAGCGTTCAAGAAGAAGGCGTCTTCGGCCCAGAAGAAGCCGGCGGCGACGCCGAAGAAGAAGGGATGGTTTGGCAAGTAACTCGTCGCTCAATCGCTGTAAACTGTTTGATATCGCTAATCGCTAAAAGTAGGCGCTAATCGCTTTACGTTCGTTTGCTAACGGCGCTCGTCGACGTTCGGATCCGGAACCCACAACGCCGTGCCGCCCTCGGAACAACCGCTCGCGACGAGCATCATGCTCGGCGCCCACTTCACGCACGTGGGTAAACCGGCGTGACGCGAGCGCCAGTGGCCGGTTTGGTACCCGGTGCTGCAGCTCCACACGTGAACGCGCGAGTCCGCGCCACCGCTCACGACGTACTCGCCGCAGGGCGAAAAACTCGCCTCCATCGGCGTCACAGCGTGCTGTTGCTGCCCCGACCCCGGCACGCGAATACGCATCGTGTGCTCTCCGTTGAACGCATCGAAAATCGTGATCCAGCTCCCGTTCACGGCGAGTAAACGCTTGCCGTCCGGAGAGAACTTCAGGCACGAAATCGCGGGCGGCCGCATTTGCGGGTTGTTGTCTGGGTTCGGGAACAACTCTTTGCCCGCGTTATCGATGTACGTCTCAAACTGCGCGAACGCGCCTTGGCTGTAACTATTCGTCCCGTACAGCTTAATCCCGCCGTCACCTTCCGTCACCGCGAACACGTCTCCCTGCGCGTCCGTCGCCACGTACGGAATCGCCGGACACTCTGGAATCACCGCGCAGCACTTCGGCGTCCGCAAGTCCCACATTCGCACCGTGAGATCCGCGCTTCCGGTCAAAAAGCAATCGTTCGTCGAGTTCATCGCGATCGACGTCACCGCATCGGTGTGTCCCTTGAAATATCGCAGGTACGTGTTATCGTGCAGCGAGTGATACCTCACCGCGTGGTCGTCGATCGCCGCCCCGCCCGCGCCCTTGTTCCTCGACCCGTAAATCACCGCCGCCGCGCTGTGCGTGAAGCACACGTTCGTGCACCCGTACTTTTTACTGTACAGCGTGCGCGTCTTCGCGCCGGTGTTGGTGTTGTAGAGATGGATCGCGTCGTCGTCGCCCGTGGTGACGAGGGCATCTTCGGTGTGATGGAAATCGAGCGCGTTCACCGCGCTCGTGTGGTCGCGGAAGAACCTCCCGGGGGCCATGTGGGACACGGTGGTGACGTCGAGGGCGACCATGACGACCGCGCGGGGCGCTTCGGTCGACGCGCGCGAGTGCGGCGACGCGCGCGACAGAATGGCGTCTCGAGCGAATCTCGAGAATCCTCAGCGCTCGAGCGAGGCGGCGAGGGCGAACGACGGCGAGGGCGACGAGGAACGCGCGGTGGGTAGATTTATCAGTGGGCATATACAATGAGCTACCTCAACTAATTATTCGTCGTTTCGAACCTCTCCGCCGGTCGTCCAAACAAAATTTGTGGAAAAAGTCGTACACTGGAATGGAAGCGCGGCCCGAGCCGCCGCCGTCGCCGAATTCTTTTGGGACCCAAAAGAATCACGAGGACTTCTTTTTAGACACTCTATAAGCACCCACGACCATGGCATGGTCGCGTTCGTACGGCTCCAAAGTGAGCTGCTCGGCAGGCTTGAAGCCTTCAGTTTGTAGCTTCTTCACCTCTCGCGCGAACACCGCCTCCGGCGCGGCGGTGGAGTCGATGCACGACGCCTTGATGGAGATCATAAAGTTACCACCTTGCTTCAAAAAGTATTGCGCGTTCAAACCAACGATGCGAGCTTGATCCGGCTGCGCCACGTCGGCGAAGATAGTGTCAACCATACCGATCAACATGCGGTACTTTTGCGGGTGACGCGCGTCCTCGATGATCGGAATGACGTTGGTGCGCTTCTTCGCCATGTTGACCAAGTCGCGCCCAGAGCGGTGAGAAAACTCAACGGCGTACACCGTGCCTTCGGGCCCGACCAAGTCGGAGCAATGCGACACCGTCGTACCCGAAGCACCGCCGAGATACAAGAGCTTTGAGCCGGGCTTGATGTGAATGGCGTCCAAACCGCCGAGAATACCCGCCGCAATTTTCGATCTAAACGGGTTCCACACGCGGTACTCCGTCTTCGTACCGTCCGCCTCGTCGACTGAAATACGCTTCTCACCGTACACGCTCTCGCCGACGACCATGTTCCGCGTCACGAGCGCATCTTCCTTCCCGCGAGCGACGAAGACGCCCTCGTGACGATGCTTTTCGACGACCACCTTCGACCCGCCCTTCATACCGCCGCGTCCACCACCGCGTCCGCCACCGCGTCCACCACCGCGTCCACCGCGTCCACCACCGCGTCCGCCACCGCGTCCGCCGCCGCGTCCGCCGTCGCGTCCGCCTCGTCCGCCTCGTCCGCCGCCTCGTCCGCCCGGCGAGAACCCTGCAATTCACCCAAAAAACGAATTCTCCCCGTCAGTCCCTCGTTCGCGTCCCGTCGCGTCGCCGACGCGCGTGGACGATGGCGTCGATATTTATGTCTTCGATCGCGACCACCTCGCGTCGACGCGCGACGTCGCATCGCGCGCGTTCTCGCGTTTTCTCGAATCCGCCGCAATCGATCGTCCCGGCGGCGGTCGTCGATTGGCGCGTAATTCCCGTCGACGCGACGTCGCGTTCGCGCGCGCGCGCGATCGATGACGCGCGAGTGAAAGTGACGCACCTCCTCGGCCGCCGCCTCGTCCCATGGGTGCGCGCATGGTTACCGTACGCGCGCGTGTGTGCGGCGCGCGCGGCTCGGCGCCTTTTAGTTGTGCGCGCCGCAGTGTCGAGTCGTGAACCGTCGAGAGTCCCCGAGCGAGGAAACAAACCACCGAGCGACGCGCGAGGACGCGCCGACGCGCGATGAAGGCGATGAATTAATGCGTATGAATTAATGATGCGCGTCGACCGCGCGCGCGACGGACGCGCGCGCGCGTCGTCGCCGATCTCGATTGAACTATTTATTGGATGATGGCGACGGCGTCGATCTCCACGAGCGCGCCGAGCGGAAGCGTCTTCGCCGCCAACGTCGCGCGCGCGGGGGCGTTTTCGGGGAACCTCGAGCCGTAAATACCGTTCACCGTCTTGAAATCGTCCATGTCGGCGATCATGATGGTGGTCTTGACGACGTCGGCGTACGTCGCGCCCGCCGCCGCGAGCACCTCGCCCAAGTTCTTCATCACTTGCTCCGTTTGCTCCTCGATCGTTTCGCCGGCGAACTCCATGGCGGGCGTCAGGCCGATTTGACCGCTGACGTACACCGTGTTGCCGACCTTGACGGCTTGGTTGTACGGGCCGAGGGCGGCCGGGGACTTATCGGTGGCGATGATTTCTTTCGCCGTGGCGCGGACGGAAACGGCGCCGGCGCGTCGCGCGCTGCGCGCGCGGGTGATTTGCGCCACCACGGGGGTGGCGCGGAAGGTCTTGGATGCGGTGAGGGCGAATGCGGACATCGTGTGCGTGAGCGTGCGTGCGGGTGTGCGGGGGAAGCGCTCGCGCTGGGGGCCTCGGCGCCGACGCGCCTCGGCGTCGACGACGCGCTTCAAAGCCGCACTACAATCGCGAAAACAGTCACAATAGACATTACATCCGGCGCATCGCGCGCTGATGTGATATTATTTCAGCTCGATCACGCGGTCGCCGCGCCGGCGCCGCGCTCCTCTTTTATGAGATCGTTGAACACCTTGCGGAGCCAAATCGTCTTCAGGCAACTCTTTATGACTTGCGTGAAGACGATGGTGAACCAGACGCCGGAAACGCCGTATATCGGCGCCAGCGCGGCGGCGATCGGAAGACGGCTAAAGTTGAGCAGGATGGCGATGACGAGCACGGGATACGTGACGCCGGTGCCCGTGAACGCACCCTCGGCGGCGCACTCGAGCGCCATGAAAGAGACAATCGGGAAGTTCCAGTACATGTACTGCACGGCGTGCGCGGCGACGGCGGGATTCTGGGTCAAGAGCCCGACGAATTGCGGCGCAAAAGCGATGAATACGACACCGAAAGGTATCAAAGCCGCGGATGCGATGCGAATCGCGCTCCAACCCGCGTCTCTCGCGCGCGTAGCGTTGCGGGCGCCGACCCACTGGCCGACGATGGTGGACGTGCCGATGCGGAACGCCTCCGTGACGGTGTAGGGGATGTTTTCAAACTGCTGTCCGAGTCCCATCGCGGTGAGCGACATCGGGTCCAGGGAGGTCAGAATTCGACCGAGACCGACGTACACCAAGGCGAACACGATGCCCGCGACCGCGATGGGCGCGCCGATGGCGACTATGTCCTTGAGCATTTTCACGTCTGGCCGCGTTATGGGAATCTTCACCTTGAAGTCTTTGATGAGCATGCGATAAAACATAACCGCACCGATGCAATTTGACAGGCTCGTCCCCACCGCGGCGCCCGCGACGCCGAGCTGCGGAAAAGGACCCATGCCGTAAATCAACAACGGATCCAAAACCATGTTGCACAGGACCATGAACGCCGTCACCCACAGCGCGGGTTTCATCGACCCAAACCCGCGCAACGTAGCTTCTAATATATTACTGAAGCACAGTCCCACCGAACCTATGAGCGACGCCCGCAAGTGCGACTGCCCGATCGCGAACGTCCCCCCGCTCTGGATCCCCAGCGTCGACGTGTACACCGCCGTAAACGGCAACAAGCACGCCAAGAACGCGTACGTCAGCACCGCCCCGTACAGCCCATCTCGAAGCACCGGTCCCACGTCATCGTATTTCTCCGCGCCAACCTTCATCGACACCCTGTTCTGCACCCCGCACGCCACCACGCTGCACAGCAGATACAGCATCCACCCCGCGAACGCGTTCGAGCACAGCGCGTTCAGCTCCACGATCCCGAGTTTCCCCACCCAAAACGTGTCCGTGAGCGGAAAAAACGACCGCATGAGCCCTATGACCGTGGTCGGCCATCCGACGTACCACACCGCGGCGGGCGTCGACATGCGCAGCAGCGACGGCGGCGCCTTCGACGCCTCCGGCTCGACGCGCGCGTCGTCCTCCGCCTCCGACGCCGTCGACCGCGCGCGAAGCCGCGTCCCGCGCGCGTCGCGCGTCGATTGACCCTCCGCCGTCGCCGCGCGCGCGCCCGCATCGCGCGCGACGCGCGCGCGCGTCCAAGGCGCGCGTCGTCGCTTAACGGCCGTTCGCGCGTTCGCGCGTCTTCGCGTCGCGTCCGTCGCGCGCGCGCGCGTCGGCGCCGCCGTCGCGCGCGCGTCGACGCGCGCCAGCATGTTGGCTCGCGCGACCGCGCGCGAGCGCGCGCGACGTCGCGCGGCGACGTCTGCGGCGCCGCGCGTCGACGCGCGGTCGCACGCGCGCGCGCGCGACAATCGCGCGCATGTTCGCGTGCTGCCGCGCGAACGGCGCGATCGACGGCGCGGGCGACGGCGCGAACGCGCGTGCGGCGCGGAGCGCGATCGCGCGCGCGCGCGCGCGGTCGAACGGGACGCTCGAAGCGCCGGAAGATCGCGCGCGGCATCGACGCGAGCCGAGCGCGACGACGACGACGACGACGACGCGCGACGACGAGGACGACGAGGACGACGACGACGACGACGACGCGAGCGTCGATGAGTACGGGTTCGCGATCGATCGCGACGTCGCGCGCGCGGCGAGCGGGTCGAGCGCGAGCGCGATGGATGAAAAGTTTTGGACGCGCGCGCGCGACGCGCCGGGGACGCTGGCGACGTGCGCGCTCGATCGCGACTCTGCGCTGAAACGAGCGGTGAGGAAGGGCGTGCCGAGCGATCTGCGATGCGAGGCGTGGTTCGCGTGCAGCGGCGCGCGCGAGCTGAAAAAGATGGGACCGATGGATTCGTATTACGAAAAATTGTTGGTGATGAAGGTGGATCAAAAAGTCGTCGACCAAATCGAGTTGGACTTGGCGAGGACGTTTCCGGCGAACGAAAAGTATGAGCGGGGCGAGGGGGGACAGCGAGGGAACGATGTGTTGCGAAGGATGCTGTACGCGTACGCGAGACATAATCGAAAGACGGGGTATTGTCAGGGAATGAATTATATCGCGGCGTTTTTATGGCTCGTCATGGGCGACGAGGAAAAGGCGTTTTGGACGTTTACCGCTTTGCTCGACGTCGTGCTTCCGAGCGATGTGCACGCGAGGGACATCAAGGGGACGATTTCGCAGTACAAGATTTTGCATAAACTACTGCAATCAAACGTCCCAAAGGTGGCGAGGCATCTGAAAGAGCTCGACGTCGACCTCGTCATGATCGCGAGCAAGTGGTTGTTGTGTCTCTTCGTCGAATCGTTTCCGGCGACGACGGCGGCGCGCGTCCTCGACTGCCTCACGTACGAGGGCGAAAAGGTGTGGTTCAGAGTCGCGATCGCGATGATGAAAATGTACGAGCGCGACATATTGGAGTGCGATTCGTTACCAGACGTGATGCTGTGCCTGAAGCACGCGTTTGCCAACCAAACCGACGCCGACGAATTATTAAAATTCACCTTCGAGCGCGTGTCGCTGTCCAACAAAACCATCGCCGCTCATCGCGAGATCGTGGCGGCGGAGATGGAGGAGGAACGGAACAACTAACGTCGGTGACGACACCGGCGCGCGCGAATCGCTCTATTCACGGCGCGTCGTGACTGCGTCGATCTTATTAACGTAATATCTACCGGTACTTCAGAAAGCAACCGCCGCGTCGCCGCACACGCCGACGTCCATGTCCGCCGCGCGCGATGGCGACGCCGCCGCCATCGCCGCGGCGCACGACCGTCTCGCGCGTCATCGCGCTTTGCTCGCGAATCCCGAGCGAGTGATCGCCCCGGGCGCGTTCTGGGACGTCGTCGCCCTGACGTCCTCGAGCGCGTCCCAAACTCGCGCGTTTCGCGCGCGTTTAGACCACCTCCACGCCCGCGGCGCGCTGCCGGGCGCGCGCGAGCGATACGTCGTGATCACCGATCCTCCCGGCGCGCGCATCGGCTCCGGGGGGGCGACGATCGCGGTGGCGAGGGAGTTGAAGTCGTGGTTCGGGGACGCGTGGCGGGACAAACGCGTCTTCGCGCTGCACACGGGTGGATACAGCGAACGCGCGCCGCAACACGGGACGCTCGGGAAAGCGTTTGCGGAGGTGCCGATGGATTGTCGAGGGTGCGGGACGCCGGGGACGATTTTGGAGGCGCAGTTGGTGCAGTTGACGCCGCTGGCGGCGACGCTGCCGCCGGGCGTCTTCGTGTCGTGCGCCGACGTCGCGTTGGAGTACGGCGACGTCGAAAAGAGCTTAGACGAGGAAACGCGATCGGCGATGAAGCGTGGCATCACGGCACTCGCACATCCGAGCTCTGTGGCGATCGGGGAGCAGCACGGAGTGTTCGCGTGCGATGAGGCGGAGGTCAAGGAGCGCGTGCGAGCGATGCGAGCCGGGAGAAAGTTGGCGCCGTTGGATTGCAGGCGGTGCTTACAGAAGCCCACAGAACAGGAAATGCGCGGCGCCGGGTGTGTGATGCGTGGATACGAAACCGAAGTCGATGACTGGGTGCTGACGGACAGTTGCTTTCACATCGGCGTCGAGGCTGTGGAGGCGCTCGTCGAACTCGACGAGCGACGTCGCGACGTTTTGGCGGGGTGCGAAATTTGTGCTTATGGAGATTTCATGCAACCACTCGGGAGCGATGCGGATACGTCATACCTGGACCGCATCGATCATCTCGCGAGCGTGACTTCTTCTACACACGCGGAAAGCGAGACGAGATTGCGCGATGCGCGCCGCGCCGTTGCAGACGCTTTGCGAGGCCGTCCGCTCATCGTCATTCCGTTGTTTCCGAGTCGATTCATTCACCTTGGCACTATTCCAGAGTTTTTGTATCACACGACAAAAGACGTACAGTGCCTGAAGTCGCTTCCAGCGCCAGGGATACCGGTTCACATGGCGTCTTACGTCGCAGACGATTTTCATCAACCCGCCGACTCCGTCGTCATGTCGAGTCGCATCGGAAGAGCGTCTTCGGTAGGATCTGGGTCGTGTTTGGTGAACTGTGATATCGGCCGTGACGTCGTTATCGGCGCAAACTGCGCGATGTACGACGTTCGTCTTGAGGACGGAACGAAAGTGGAAAATGGAACATTCATGTGCACACTTCCCATAACGCGCGAGCGTTTCTCGAAACGTCACCGCGAATCGGGCGACGATGAAATCGATGACTTTTCGTCATCAATGTCTGACTGTACGTCTGCCGACGACGCCGTCGAGTTCGTGACCATTGTCATGGCCACCGACGACGAGGTAAAATCACGCACTTCGAGCACACTGTGCGGTGTTCCAGTGCGTGACGCGATTGATCGACTTGAATTGGATAGCGGTAGCGTCTGGATGGAAGGCGAGTCGTCCACGACGACGCTCGGTCGTTTTTATAGCGTCCATCAATCTGCCGAGGAATCGTCGCGCGCCGCGCTGCGAATGGCGCACGTCGTGCGAAGCTCAGAGAATGCCGCTGAGTACGGGCGCTTCGAACGCGACCATCAGCAACAAGTGAGCATTAGCGAAGTGCTTCGGAGATATGCGAACCATGGCGCTCTCGAAACACACAGACATTCCTTACTGCGTATGGTTTTAAGCTCGACGTTGCGTCGAATGCTAGAAACTGGCCTGCCAGCGAGCGAATGGAGGCATAGAGCGTTCAACTTAACGTCGCTCGAAAACGAACTCAAAATGGAACGAGGAACAGTCCCCTTCGAAGCAAAAACAATGCACCTTATTTCGGAGCTACTGGGCGAGACAGAGGCTGAGCGTTTGGATGTCCGCTCGCTTCGACATCGTTTGGACTGTAGCCGAGTGGCGCTCTCTTTAGCCCTACCGGGCGCGCTCGATGACGCGCGCGCAAATCTTGCGCGCATCCTCACCGAATCATCCACCGTATCGGCGTGCGGTATGCTTGCGAGATCGAATATGCCCGTGTGTAGCGTGCGCGTGGCGTATCCAGCGAGATTCAATCTCGCCGGTGGATGGACGGATACCCCGCCGTACTCGCTGGAGCGCCCAGGCGCTGTGTTGCACGTACCAGGGCTCGTGAATGGCACCAAGCCCATCGTTGCGAAGTTGACCCGCATCGACGACCCCGTCGTACGTCTCGTGATGCGAGACGATGTATCGGGCGAAGAAATACGCGAAGACGTTCTTCATTATGGTGATCTCCTGCCGAACCGATATTCCGACCCGATGACGCCGTTTGCTCTCCACAAAGCCGTCCTCGTGCAGTTTTGGTTCAGGGAAATTATTGAAATTTCGTTGGAATTCGGTTGCAATTTCATCGAACCTGCGTTGCATGGAAAACGGTTGATTGCGATCGACAAGCCTGGCGTAGAGATACGAACGGAAGTAAATCTCCCAAAAGGCTCTGGTCTCGGCACGAGTAGTATCCTCGCCTTAGCGATGCTGCACGCGATGTACGACTTCACATACGGTACGCGCTTGAGGCCTCGGTTTGAAGAAGAAGATCGAATCGAACTTACTGCGGATGTACAGTGGACCGATGAAAATGGGAAAGTGCTCGATGTCGAAGATGACCATCGCGCGTCGCCAAAGGAAGCTCTCAAGCTGTCTGACATCGTGAACTGTGTGCTCGTGGTTGAGCAGATGATCACGACGGGTGGTGGGTGGCAAGACCAAGTCGGTGGCGCGTTGAATGGTCTTCGCCTAAGTCTTTCGAAACCTAGTGATCGCAGTTTCTCCCCTGATTATGACTACTTCCCCAAGTACACCTACCGTCTGTGTGAGATGGACGCGCCCTGCGCGCGTCTCTTGAACTCGCGCTTTGCGTGCGTGTTCACCGGGACGTGTCGATTGGCGAAGACCGTCTGTGATTCTGTCGTCACAACGTGGCAAAGACGTGATATTGGCGTTGAGCGTGCTTTACAACAGTGTGCTGACTTGGCAACGCAAATGTTTGAGGTATTCCAGGCGATCTCCAAGTCTTCGCGCGAAAGCGCCGCGACGCCAAACGTATCAGATTGTCGGGAAGAATACCTGATCTCGCGTCTCGGTGCGCTCCTCGAAGAACACAAACGCGTGCAACAATCGCTGTGGTCATCAATTGAAAGTCCCACTATACGTGCCATTTACGACGCGCTCGAGCCTCTGAGTTACGGCTCTTTCATTTGCGGCGCCGGGTCAGGCGGACACGTGATCGCATTTCTGAAACCATCGGCCACGCGCGAGCGCGTCCACGATGCCGTGCGCGCATGTACCGGCGCCCCCGACGCGCGCGTTGTGGATGTAGAATTAATTCTGTAAGTTGTGTATTGATAGATTGCACCGTTGCGAATCCTTCACACCCCCTCCGCGCCGACGCAAGTCGACACAATCTCGACCTCGGTGCGAGTCACACAGCGCGCGCACCTCAATGTCCGACCCGCATAAAGCCGTAACTTTTGCCGTGTGGACCCTCGCCCTGGCAATGACTCACATCTTTTTCCAGCGCAGGCACGCACCCGACAAAGATAAGACTCGTCCGCGCACGCGAACGCAAACCGCAAAGCTTGAGGAGGAGGAGAGTCGCGCTCGGGACGCGCAGATGCAACAGGTGCTAGACAGCTGGACGTGCCAGCACTGTCAACACGAGAACCGGAGCCTGCGGAGCACGCGCGCGCGACGAAGCACTTTGGAATGTTCGAACTGTCGGAACGATTTCATCTTTTGCGTCTCGCCGCGCAAGAGCGCGCACAAGGCTCTGTTGGATGAACGCCCGGTGCAGGTGCGCGAGACGAGAAACGGCGACGAGAAACGCGAGACTGACCGGGACGCGCGGGACGATCGATGCACAGTGCCGCGCGCCGTATCGAGTGGGGAATGATACGCTGTCGCCACATTTTACCGTGAAATTGAACGAATTCTCTCTGCCTGGAACGTCATTGTACGAACGATTTTACAAGAATGTGAAGAACGCCGATCCGCAATCCATTCGGCTCGCCTTCCATGGAACATCGTTCGCGGCGGCGAAGCTGATACTGAAAAACGGTATGAGTCCATCACGACGAATCAACACACAAGGCGACTGGTTTACACTGGACATCAACTATGCGCTCACGAGAAGTATCTGTCGTGAGGACCACAGCGCGCAATGGGGTGGTACACCCAAGGACGAAGAGCCAGACGCGTACTCGAAGAGCGTTGTGGTGATCTGCTTCGCCGTCTACATGCCAAAAACGATCTACATCGGGGAACACATCGTCTGCACATGCGAGAAACATAGTCTTCCGATCTCAATGCTCGAGTTTCCGCGAGAGCCTTACGATCCCGCGTAAATGAATGACTTTGCAAGTAGGAACGTCTTGTAGTGAAACAGAGAAACGTTGGTTTGCATCGAGGGTTGAATCTTGATTATTACGTCATGCGCGCGTGTATGATGCGCTCCTAGAATGAATAACGCGCAACTATTTACGCGGTCGTGGCAGGTGCCGCATCTTCCGGGGAACCCTCGTCTTCGAAACAGCACGTCAAGCTTCGCGTGGCGCGTTCGCGCGCGAGCACTTCGAGCAGCGCGGTCAGCTTGTGCTCACCGTGGACCTTGTTATCACGCGTGCGCACGTTCACCGTTTCGTTCGCTTTTTCGCTTTCGCCGCACACCAAGATATAGTTGAACTGATCGAGCTGCGCCTCGCGAACCTTCTTTTGCATCTTACGATCCGTGACGTCGACTTCCGCGAAATGACCGGCCTTGCGGAGTTGGCGCTTGACCTCGTAGCAGTAGTCTCTCGAGGCTTCAGAGATCGGCACAATCATGACTTGTTTTGGCGACAACCAATACGGCCACTTACCCGCAAAGTGCTCGGTCAAAATCGCGAACATACGCTCGACAGAACCGAGGATAGCTCTGTGAATGATGATCGGCCTCACCGACGAGTTGTTTTCGTCGACGTACGACAGGTCAAATCGAATCGGAAGCTGAAAGTCGAGCTGGACCGTCGCACACTGGAAGCGACGCTTGAGCGCATCGAAGACAGTGATGTCAATCTTCGGACCGTAGAAGGCGCCGTCACCTTCGTTCAGCTTCCACTCTCTGCCGCTTCGGTCCAACGCAGACTTGAGCGCCGCCTCCGCCTTGTCCCACACCTCCAACTCACCCAAGTATCCCTCTGGACGCGTCGATAGCTTCATCTCGTACGTGAGACCAAACACTTCGTACACATCATCTAAGAACTGCAAGAAACCGCTCAACTCCTGTTCCATTTGATCCTCACGGCAGAAGATGTGCGCGTCGTCTTGCTGGAAGCGGCGAACGCGCGTTAAACCGTGAAGCGCACCCGAGAACTCGTTTCGGTGCAGCACACCGAAATCAGCCACACGCATGGGGAGTTCACGGTACGTTCTGTGTCGATGCGCGAACATGACGCAGTGACCCGGGCAGTTCATCGGCTTCAGACCAAACTCTTCCTTTTCGACGTTGAAGCTGAACATGTTTTCCTTGTAGTGCGCCGCGTGACCGGACGTCTTCCAGAGGTCAAAGTTGTAAATATTCGGCGTGATGACTTCGTCATACTCGTATTCCCAATACTTTTCTCGAATAAATTGGACCAAGTTGTTGTAGATGCGCGCGCCGTGCTTTTGGAAAAAACACGAGCCCGGGGAGAGATGGTGGAAAAAGAACAGCTCTTGGTTCAAGCCAATGGTGCGGTGATCGCGTTTCTTCGCTTCTTCGATGCGCGTGGTGTATTCCTTCATGAGTTTGTCGCTCGGGAAAGTCACGGCGTACACGCGCACGAGCGGGTCCTTGGTGACGTCCGCGCGCCAGTGGGCTCGCGAGCACTGGTTCACGCTGACGCTCTTCAACCACGCGGTGTCCGGCAAGTGCGGACCGCGGCACAGATCCACCATCGGCCCGCAGCGATAGCACGAAATCGTCGCGTCTTCGGGCAAGTTGGAAATCAACTCAATTTTGAACTTGTTCTCTTCGAACATCTCCAACGCCTCGGCGCGGCTGACGACGATGCGTTGAAATTCTTGTTTTTCTTTGATGATCTTTTCCATGCGCCCCTTGATGATTTCCGTGTCTTCCGGCGTCAGCGTGCGCTCGCCCAAGTAGCAATCGTAGTAGAAACCCTCCTCGATCGCCGGTCCGATGGTCAAATCCGCCCCGTACTCCAACTCCAACGCCTCCCCCAAGACGTGCGCGCTCGAGTGCCAATAACACTCCTTCCCCTCTTCGTCGTCGAAAGTAAACAACGCCAGCGCGCAGTCCCCCTCCAACGGTCGTCGCATGTCCCAAAACTCCCCATCGACCTTCGCCACGAGCGCGCTCTGCGCCAGCTTCTTGTGTATCCCCAACGCGATGTCGAACGGCGTCGTCGCGAATCGCGTCCCATCCTTTTGCGCGCCGTCCGGCAGGGTCACTTTAATCCCTTCCCCCCGCGCCTTCGCCTCTTCGATCCGCGTCAGCTCCCGCGCGCGATACTTATCGAACAAATCGATCCGGTGCGCGTAATACGGCGACTTCTCTCGCGCGTGATCCGCGTTCGTCGGCGTCGGCGCGTCCGCCATGGCGTCCCGCTCGATCGCCGTCCCGCGCTTCCGCGCGTCGCGTCCCGACGTCGCCGTATCGCGCGCCCGTTCGCTCGCGTTCGGCTCTCAGCGCCTCCGCGTGCCCTCGCGCGCGGTTCGCGACGCGCGCGACCGTCGCGCGCGTCGTCGTCGCGCTCTGCCGCGGTCGCCTTTCGCGCGCGCGACCCTACGCCCGGGTCGTCTTTTTCGCCCCCGTTTGGCGACGCGCGCGTCGACCCCCGTTTGGCGACGTCCACCGACCGACGTCGACGCGCCGGCGCGCGCGCGCGCGACGACGCGACGCGCGAGGGACGGCGCGACTCGAGACGCGCGCGCGATGCGGGCGACGCCGACGACGCACGCGATGGAACGCGCGCGACGCGCGCGCGCGCCGACGCGCGGCGCGGGACGGCGGATGATTGCGACGCCCCGACGCCGACGCGCGACGAACGACGACGGCGACGCGACGACGACGACGACGACGACGGCGGCGGAGGCGTCGTACGAGGAGGACGAGGCGGAACCGCCGCGACGGCGAGGGACGACGACGACGTTTCCGTTGGCGTGCCCGGTGAGTCTGAAGGCGCTGCGCGGCGACGGCGTCGAGCCGACGAGCGGGCTGAGGTACGAGGAGCGCGAGGGGCGATGGGATCTGACCGTGGGCGCGGCGGAGAACGCGCGGTCGGGGGCGCGGGTCGGGTCGCTCGTGGACCTGGCGCGCGAGGCGCTGCCGAACGAGTTGAAGGGGTTGCTGCCGACGAGCGGGTACTTTGGGACGGCGACGTTCGAGACGCCGCAGGTGGCGTTCGCGTACGAGCGAGGGTGGCGCGATAGCTTTAAGCGCGCTGGGTTTCCGGGGCCGGATGAGGAGGCGCGGTTGGCCGTGGACGCGCTCGGGGAGTTCGCGAAGGGCGGCATCGTCGTCGACGCGTCGTGCGGCAGCGGGTTGTTTACGAGACGGTTTTTGAAGACGTACAAGGGTCGTTCAAAGGCGTACAAGGGCGTGGTGGCGCTCGACTACTCCGACGCCATGCTGCGACAAGCGAAGCAATACATGGAGGATGAAAACTTACTCGGCGACGCGGACGTGTGCTTCGTGCGCGCGGACATCGCGCGGTTACCGTTTCCAGAAGGCTCGCTGGACGGCGTGCACGCGGGCGCCGCCATCCACTGCTGGCCGGATGCCAAGACGGGCGTGGCCGAGATCGCGCGCGTGCTTAAACCAGGCGCGACGTTCTGTGGAACGACGTTCATGAATCCGCAAGTGCCGTTCTTCGACGAGGACCAGCAGGCCATTTTCGACAACGCCGTTCGAGAATTCTCGGGCACGGTGAACGCCGAGCGCGGGTTCAGATGGTGGTCCAAGAAGGAACTCCGAGACCTGTGCACCGAATGCGGACTCGTCGATTTTAAGTGCGAGATTCGCAATCAGTTTATCTTTTACAGCGCGAAGAAGCGAACCGTGGACGACGTCGACGCGGTCGAGAAAGCGTAGAAGCAAAGCCTTCAGTAAATTACGGTACAAAAATGCGCGCGCGCGGTTTTAATTTCATTTCAACCATTTCAAACGAATTCGGCGGTTTCGACTTCCTTCTCGATCAGCGCCACGCACTCGCCCACACTCGCTCCGCGCGCCATGTAATCCGCGAGCTTCTCCGTCAACCCTAAGTGTCTACGTAACAGACTCGTCGTGTTCAACACCGCCCATCGAACTTCCGAATCAGACTTTTTCTGCGTAAACGCCAACGCGCGCAGCAATCCGTCGAGTTGTTGTACGTCGCTCAGACCGCCCTCGGCGAATCCAAAAAGGATGTATTCCATGCAGATTCCCGCCATGGCGACGCACGCGAACCGGCCGAGCGATGTGGAGGTAATTTTACCCTTTTGTACTTCGCGCTGAAACTCGCCGTCGCAAAACGCGCAACCCGCTTGAATGTTAAACGCACCGTACGTCTTGAACGCATCCATCGAGCTCAACGTGTAACCTTTAGGAAGAATCCCGATGAGATACGCGGTGAGAAAGTGCGCCGCTTCGTGTCGACGCAATCGCGTGACGTACTCCTTCGACGTCGATTGCGCGACGGTGTCGAGCGCGAGCGCCGAGACGCCGCCGCCGAAGGCGATTTGATCGTACGTCGCGCAAAACGCGGCGAAAGCCGCCACTCCTGCGCCTTGCGCGAACGTCGGATGCAAAAAGTACAATCCCGCGACGTACGCCACGCCGAGCAATCGCGTGAAATTATCTCGAATTCCCTTAATCGTGCTCTCCGTCGGCGCCAACAACTTCTCCGCCTCGATGTTATTCAACCGCAGTTCCGCCAACGCATAATCTCGCTTCGGCACATTATGCGCCGCCCCGAACGCTTTCACCACCCCCCTTTGACGCAAGCACATCACCAACTCCACCGCCTCGCGTTCGGCGCGATCGCTCGCCGTTTTCATCGCCGCCGCGTCGTCGTCGCCGTCGCTCGTCGACGCCCCCGCGCTCTCGCCTCGCATCGCCGTCACCAACCTCGCGTCCACCGCCTCGAGCGCGTCTCGCAGTCCTCGATCGCACATTCGCTCGATCTCCGCGTCGAACGCTCGCGTCTCGAACCGCTGCGTCGACATCTCCTCGTCGTTCACCGCGCGTCGACGCCGCGATCGTTCGACACCATCGCGCCGCGACGTCTTTTTCACCACCGCGCGCCCCCGCCCGCGCCGCGCCGCCGCGCCCGCGTCGAGCGTCACCGCGCGCATCGTCTCCCGTCGCGCGCGTCGCGTCGAGTCGTCGCGCGCGCGCGCGAGTGCGGCGATGCGTCGAGTAATCTTTGTGGATAACGACCGATGCGTCGCGTTCCCCGCACTCACGCGCGCGCGCACGCTCGCGAACCGCTCGCGAATCGCTCGACGCGCGTAAAAACCTACACCGCGCGACTCGCGCGATCGACGACGATGATGGCGCAGCAGGGCGTCGCGATGACGCAGAAGTCGCACTTTGCGCGATCGACGCGGGCGTCGATGCGATCGGGCGCGCGCGCGACGCGCGGGGCGCGCGCGGTCGCGCCGCGCGCGGCGGGCGCGGATGATTTCACGCCGGAAAAGTTCATGGCGAAGTACGACGAGATTTCGTACAAGATTCCGCCGCTGTTGACGGCGGCGGCGGTGCCCGTCGTGGGGTTGTCGCTGCTGTGCAAGACGCTCACGGGACACGGCTTGCCGGGGACGGCGCTCGGCTCGATCGAGGGGATCTCTTGGCTCGTGCTCCCGCTCGGGGCGAAGTCGTTCTGGCCGAAGGCGCAAGACATCGCGCGATTGAAGGATAAGACGCCGGAGAACGTGCTTAAGATTTTGCAGACGGAGGGACGCGCGTACGGCGGATTCGGCGAAGATAGCCGAGGAAAGAACGCGACGGAACGCCTTAATTCGATCGCGAGTGAGGTCGATCCGAACTCGCCGCTCGGTCAGCAAATGGCTGATATCGCTAGGCAAAAGGCTGAGCGCGAGAAGGAAACGCCCGAGCAACAGGCTGAACGGGAACGACTTCGCGCGGAACTCGCGGCGTCGGCGCTCGGCATGGCGAACGCCAAGACGGCTGAATTCGAAGCGGAGGCGGACACCAAGGGTAAAGACGGGTTGTTGGCGAAGCCGGTGACGGAAACGCTCAAGGACAGCATGACTGTTGAAAACTACGACGTCGACGTGACGAAGTATGACGACAAGGCGCTCGGATCGAAGCTCAACTTGTCCTCCACGGATATCGAAAAGGGCGTGCCGAAGAACAACAAGGGCGATGCCTGGCGCGAACAGTACCGCACGGAAGAAAACGCCGAAGGTGCGAAGGAAGATTAACGCGAAATTCTCGAGATTGATCATATGACTCTTGCTCCAACGCTTCGATAAACCACGACGACAAGCAATTTTTTAATATACGGATGCGTTACCACTTTCTTCAAACGCGAACAAATCGGGATACGCACGCATCGGTTTCTCCAATCCATCGCTCCCGAGTACGTCAATCAGGCAAGAGAGACAGCGTTTTGCATAAAGTCTGGCGTCCGGATGCCCCCCACGAATACACACGTCCAGAGTCGCGAGGGTGAGGTCTAAAGCTGTCCGTCCAGCTCTCCCTCGAAAGACGGAGGCGCACTCGGCGTTGCGTTCGACACAATACGTCAAGGCGAACGCGATTTTCGCTTGAAGTCTTCGAGCCGAAACATGTTGCGACAGTGTCCGGATAACTGCGTGAGGGGCAGCCGCCTCTATCAAGACGTGCAAAACCTCGTCTGCTTCTGCTGAGAGGAAACTCGACTCGCTGGCGCGCTTGAGAACGCTCGGGAAAACGCATCCAAGTTCACCGTTGATCTTACCTTTTAAATGCACCGCCAGCGTCTTGATGAGACTGAGTGCGGCTTTCGAAATAGAACTTCGCAAGCTCTCGAGACACGATGTGACGCCGATGATGAAAGGACGCAAATTCGCGGACACCACGCCGACGTGATGAATGACGAGTCGATTCGCGAGCGCAATCGCCTCCAAGCGCTCTTCCCACGCGCGCTCCGCAGCGCCTCTCAAAACCACCAATACTCCAACCATCACGGTCTCAGGGTCGTTCAAAGGCGCCAAATTTGCGTACGTCTCAAACACCGCCCGCTCGCTCTTCTTTCTCGCCGAAGGCGCGCGAACCGGCATCGCCAAACCGGCGGGCGCTCGAGACCCGCTCCGCGTTACCACTCGACCCGTTCGTTTCCGTTGCTTCAGCGCCATCAACGCATCATTCACGCTTCTCCGCAGCGTCGCTTCTCGTCCTCGACTCGCGCTCGCGCCGACATCTCGCGTCACCTCGCCGCGTCGTCGTCTCGCGTCCGCCTCCGAGTCCTCGCTCGACGCCGCCTCCTCGACGCCGATGGATGACCCTTTGGACTCCGTCGGACTCTCCATTCGCGGCGCGTCGCTCGCGTCGTACATCGCCAGCGCATCCACGCGCACGGGGCAGCACGCGATCGCGCGCATGCTCGATCGACGCGCGTCAAAGTGGCCAAATTTAGCTTCGTCCATGTCAAATGCCAAAGTCACCAACCGGCGTCGTCGCGTCGACGTGGCGCATCGTCACGCGCCCACGCGCGGCATGGCGCGCACCGCGCGCGCGCGCGCGCGCGGCGACGCGACCCGACGTTCGTGGCGCGCGCGCGTCGCGCTCGCCCTCGTCGGCGCGTGCGTCGGCGCGTGCGCGACGCGCTCTGTCGACGCGATGTGGTTCGGTAAGAAATCTTCAGGCGCGGCGGAAAGGGTGCGCGCGGACGCGCTGGACGACGGCACGACGCCGGGCGCGCGCGGCGGGACGGAGTTAATGTCGGCGGCGTTGGAAGCGCGCGTGCCGCGGGCGCTGGTGAAGCGATTTCACGTGGTGAAGTCGCGCGTGCGCGCGCTGAGCGCCGACGCGCGACGGCCGAACGTGCTGTGGTTGCAGGATTTGCCCAACGATCCCGAGAGCGAGCATCTGCGCGAAGAGAAGAATCGGGAAAAGTTTGCAAAATTCATGTTCGTGAGTGAGTGGCAGAAAAGCGCGTATGAGTCGTATTTCGGGGATGTATTCGGAGAGAAGGCGGTGGTGATGAGAAACGCCATCGAGCCGTTCGAACGTCAACGTAAAGAACCTCCGGAGGATGGAGTGCTGCGGTTGATTTATCACACCACGCCGCATCGTGGATTGGATATATTGATGCACGTGTTCCCGAGATTGTACGACGCGCACGAGGGTATGTTGCATTTGGACGTGTATTCAAGCTTTTCTATATACGGGTGGCACGAACGAGACCATCCGTACGCGCCGTTGTTTCAGGCGTGTGAGCAACATCCAGGATGTACGTATCACGGCGCGGTGTCGAATGACGATGTACGAGACGCATTGCGTTCGGCGCATATTTTTGCCTATCCCTCGACGTGGATGGAGACGTCGTGCATCGCCGCCATCGAGGCGTTGAGCGCAGGCGTGCACGTCGTGACGAGCAGTTTAGGCGCGCTCGTCGAGACAGTCGGTACTTTCGGTACTATATACGAGTTTAAGCAAGATTGGTCAGAACATGCGGATGCGTTCGAGCAAGCGATGCATGGGGCGATCGAGTCTTACTGGGAGGTGACTTCGGTTCGTCTCCGGCGAGTACAACAAGTGTATGCGTCGCAAATCTTCGGCTGGGGATCGCCTGGATTAAGGGGACGCGCCGATGACTGGATTGTACTTCTCGGTGGCATCCACGAGGATTTTAATGGGGGGCGTGACGTAGGGAGGGATGATTTTGATTCAGACGGCGATTATTCCGACGCTCTTTTCGTTGCAGGTAGAGTGAGAGAATCTCGGGGCGACCAGAAGGGTGCGTACGAAAAGTATCTGCAATCTCTCGAGTTCAATCCTTTGAATTCGTACACTATGGTTGCGATGAGTACCTTGGAGATCATGGTCGGCGAATCGAATGGTGATCACTCGACGGCATTACGGGGCATCGAGCGGATGGAGTCTGCCATCGATGACCCCGATGGCCTCTCGCCGCCGCTCGAGCCGAATTCCGCCGCTTATTTTGGCATCGCCATGCGAAGCGGATACTGGAGAGAGACGCGAAATTGGGCCGCACGCGCGCGCATTAATTTTGAAAAGGGTTTAAACACTTCTCAACATGGCGAAGACGATTGCTGGGAGCTGTATTACGCCACGATTGTGCCCCACTTTCCGTTGACGCCCGAGGAGGAGCGCCGCAGGATCCAAAAGTATAATGCCGGAATCGACGAAATGCTCCGCAAGGACGATCTTTTCTGCCGTAATCAAGCAGGTTTAGGCAACGTGTTTTCAATCGCGTACTACTTCGATGGCGTAGACTATAAGGACGAGTACTCGAGATGGGTGCAACTGAAGTTGAAGGCGTTCCCGGATCTTTTGTACAAGGCGAATGCGCTCGTGTACGAAAACGACGACAACTATCTGTCGAGCGCGCAGAGCACGGCTGTGCAGAAGGCGCTCATGCGTCGTAAAATCAAGATTGGTGCCGTCTCATCATTTTTCACGTCCGAGTCGAGCATTTGGGGAAACTTCGGAGAAATCGTGCTCGGGCTTCAACGCGACGCGCGATTTGAAGTCGACATGGTGCACTACCCACGCGATCCGATCAAGGAGGAGGATATAAATCTCTCGTTGCGTCCCGAACGAAGCATCGTGTTGATAAAGGGCGGTGATCTCGAAACCGTCAAAGCGAATCGCGAGGCGATCGAAGAGAGAAGGTTTGATGTTCTGATTTATCTTGACCTGTTCATGACGGGCGAGATGCACGATCTCGCCGTGGCGAAACTGGCACCGGTACAAATGGTCACGCACGGTCACCCCGTAACATCTGGTATCCCGGCTTGGATCATGGATTATTTTATTTCTTGGGATCTTGCCGAGCTTCCCGATCAAAAGAAAGCGCAGAGCTTCTATACGGAGGAGTTACTGCTGGTTAAGAGTAAAAAGGCGGCGTGGGAGTACTACAAGCCACGAACTGAAGGAGAAGTATCGATCATTGTTGGTGAAGCGCCGTTCTATCAATTCACCAGAGAAAATCTTGATTTCATTCCGGCTGAAGAAATGGAGAAACTCTCATCCCGTGACGGTTTGACATGGTATTTCTGCCCGCAAGCCGTGTTCAAGTATCACATTACGTTTGACCAGATTTTGGGCAAGATACAAAGAGAAGATCCGAACGCAATAATCATTCTCATGAAGCTCGTCGATAACGCGCTTGAGGCGTTGCACGAAAAAGTCGTGGAAAGATTAATTAAGCAAGGAGACGTTGATCTCGACCGCGTCGTGTTCATTCCGCGAATGAAGCATTACCAGTTAATGGCAATGTACAAGCTGTCAGACGTCGTTTTGGATAGCGTTTATTTTGGTGGCGACACCACGACGCGAGAAGCTTTCGAAGTTGGTTCGCCCGTGATTACACTACCCGGTAAGACCATTGGTCAGCGTTGGACACAAGCTTATTACAGAGTCATGGGCATCAAGGATTTCATCGCCAGAACGGTTGACGAATATGTTCGAATCGCCGTCAAGGCGGCGAACGCAACAGACAAGCAAAAGTCGAATACACGCGCTCGCATCAAGAAAGCACTGCATAAAAAATTGTTCAAAAATGCGGATGCTCCGAGGTTGTGGGGGGATGCCATCATGAGTGCGCTGCAGAAGCCCAAGCGTTGGCACTGGATCGAGGCCGAACCGCTGAAACAACACGACGAGCTTTAGACTTGAATAGTTTACGTAGATTATTACATAAAGTCGACAGCGATAACTCACACCTTCTTCGCCTTGGCACCGCCGAACAACTTTTTCACCGTGCGCACAATCATCATTATGATGCGCCAACCCCACATCACGGACACGACGAAGATGCCAAGAGCGCCCGCCTTGACGATGTACGTGTTCGAGTCGTTCACGACCGTTCGCCATACCAACGGCGGACCGACGATGAGTCGGCAAAGCAAGAACAACAGCGCAAACAACAAGTCATTCAACGTCGCCAGGAGACTATCCTTCATGTTCAATTCGCGCAACATGGAGCGCAAGTGCAAGCTCGGATTGCTCACCTCCATCAAAAACAAGCACCCGACCAGTTCGGGGCCACTGCGCCCGGTGATGACTCCGCTCGCGAGCCCGCCGACGGTGAACATGTGATGGACCACATTCTCCACCTCGTTATTCAACAGGCAATAAAAGAAGTCGTACACGAAATAACCCAGCGACAGCGTCATGCACTCCAAGTGCGCCATCGTGTTCGCTCCGCCTACGTTCTCCAACAGCGCCCCCCACGTCGGCAGGCATCGCGCGCACATGTAAATGGCCACGACGGCGTGAATGAAGCTCACAGTGCGATTGGAAAAGTCGGCTGTGCGTCGGCGCAGGACGCCGAAGCGCAGGAAGACGTAGAGTAGCGTCCACCCGACGCTCTGCGGGACAACCTTTTGCAGCGAAGGAATGGCGACGCGGAGGTACTCCAAGTCGAGCGACGGCGACTTACTAACCATAATGACGTCGTTGATGATGTTCTTCGCGTATCAGGACGCGATAATGCGGCCTAGCGCGGTGAGCGATGCGCTGTGACGGCGGACATGGCGAAGGTTAAATCTATTGAGCGAGGAGACGCGCGAGCCAAGAGCGCGCACGGCGGCCAATGGCGAGTCTATGCGGTTTAGCGGCCAATCTATGCATTGATATTCTATATCTAAAACCAAAAGTTGATGCTTATCGACGGCGTGAGTGCGCGGACGTAGTGCCAGCATTTTGCCGGGATGTAAACAAAGTCGCCCGGTCCGACTATAACTTCGTACGCCGTAGCTAAGCTAAATTCAGGGAAGCGATCGAGGTCGGGGTGTTCCACGTCCACAGCGGAGAAGTTCCCTTGCGAATGTCTCGTCGTGGATTTAGACGCGGTCGTGCGGTACATGTAAGGCGTATCCGACTCGAGAAATAGTCTTATCAACTTGTATCCCGCAACCTGCAAGCACAAAAACACGCGAAGTGAGTCGACGGCGGCGGCGGGGTTGGCGAATACGAATGTAGGGCGCTGTGTAGGCCGACGCTCATAACTTTGATACGCCGGTTCTATTGGCGCTCGCGTTTATGTAGGGAGTCGGTATCACCGGGCTGCCATGACTTTCACAGACCGGCTTCTATTAGACTCCCGCAACGAAAGTGGACAAAAATACGAGTTGCTCAAAGCGCACCTGACCAAATAAATTGTCGTACGTGTCGAAATGACACGGTGTGATCGTTCCCGCGGTACCCATCCAGACGTAGACCCGTTCGAAGCTAGGGGCGCAATTTCCAGCGCTGACATATTCTGGAACCGCGTAGTCTTCCGCCAACTCGCGAAGCTGATCAACCAGTTGATGCTGCGCCAAGTACGCAACATCACCTGTGCTCGCGCCCCTCACCGAAGGCAACATGTCCTCATCGATAAAGTCTGCGATTGTTTTCACCTGTTCTCTCCAGTTTTCAACGTCGCTGTACTTGCCTATTTCTAACGGTACGCTGCGGTGACCGTGGACGAATCGCCACCATTCCAAGTCGGCCCATTTGCGCAGCGCCGGCCATTCCTCACCGAGCGATTCGATGAAGACCGGTATCTCGGTCTTATAATAGCGCTGCTTAAACGTTTTCAAGTCCATTTCGCGATGATGCACTCGCGCGAGCCTCGTCTGCGCGGCATGATCGCCTCGGTCGCCTTTCGGCGCCGCGCTCGGGAACAACCACTCGCTCGTCGACGCGCTTCGCGCGTGCCCGGCGCTCACCTCACGGCGTCCGTCCATCCCCAACGCCCGCTCGCACGCGCGCACGAAATCAACCACCATATCCACGGGCGCACCCACGATCAAGGCCATGTCCACCGCCAGCATCGCCTCCCGCGCGCTCTCCGCTCGCGTCTCGCCGTCGCCGTCCCGGTCCCGCAGCGCCGCCGCGCACCGTCGAAGCTGCGCCAGGACGTACGCATCTCGCCAGCTCTCCCGCGGCCACGCGCCGCGCGCTTGCAGCGCCGCGTACGTCGCGTCGACGACGCGCTCTCGAGCCTTCTTCGCGTCGTCGTCGTCATCCGCGCTCGACGACTTTGTCAAGACGAGGTCGAGCCAACGCGCGAGTTTTTCTTCGCCGTGCGCCGCGATGTCCGCCACCGCGTCGCCTCCGAACGCGCGCGCGAACTCGTCGGTCACGCGCGCGTCTAACGCGTCGACGTCGGCGCTCGGAGCCATGCGAGCGCGCGCGAGGGTGAGGAAACGCGCAGAGTTGGTTGGTTTGGTTGTTGCACGCGCGCTACGACTGCCACAGCCGCTTCAACTCGCGTCCGGCTCGGCATTTCTCCACCGCGCTCAGCGCGATGCGCAAGACTTCGTCCTGAATCACGTCCGGTTCGCGATTGGCGTCGATCACGTCCCACCAATCTTCTCGCATCGCTTCGAAACTCGCCTTGACGGCGCGTTGCATCTCCGTCGTCTCGTATCGCTCCTCGCCGAAGCCGCCGCGCTTCGCCGCGTCCTCGAGCGATAACTCTAAATACATCAACGCGTCCGGACGCGGTAATCCGACTTCAGGGGCGCGACACCACTCTAAATCCAATCCATCCACCCCCTTCGCCGCCGTAAACGCGCACCCGCTGTACGAGTACCTATCGCACACCAACGTCACGCCGCTCGCGAGCTTGCGTTCCATGAGCGCCTTCTTCTCCCATCGATTCGCCGCGAACAGCAGGTGTATCGCCCCATCCTCCATCTCGCTCTTCGACCGCAAGTACTGATCGATCATCTTCCCCATCGCCGTCGCGCGATCGGGGTACCGCCACAGCTCCGCCTCGACCCCCCGCGCCTCGAGCGTGTGCACCAACCGCATCGCTTGCGTCGACTTCCCGCATCGATCCGCGCCTTCGAACAGCACGAACGCGCCTCGCGCGGCCACTTTTCCCGCGGCGGACATCGTCGCGAGCGCGCCCGCACGCGCGGCGTCTCGCCGCGGCGCGTCGCGGTGCGTCGCGCGTCGTCGCGGTGCGTCGCGCGTTTCAAACGCGCGCGCGGCGACCGACCGCGTGTGACGCCGAATGTCCGAATTCTCCATCCCGGGATATGGCGCGCAGTCTGGTTTATCCAGATCGCGCGCGCCGAAAACCCTAGTGATGTCGGCTGACTGTTTGCGCACACGACGCGCCGACCCCGCGGGGCACGCGCGCGCGCGCGCCACACCGCGCCGCGTCATGTTTACGATCTCCGCGTCCTCCACCGCCGCGCGACCGACCGTGGTCGCGCACCGTCGCGCGAATAAGACGCGCGCGAAGCGTTCCGTCGTCGTGCACGGCGCCAAGGTGCGCGAACGCGCGAGCGCGCGACGCGCGCGCGCGACGCGAACGCGCGCGCGAGTAATCGCGAGGGGCGCGATCGGGCGTGTTATCCTCGACGACGACGGCGTCGGACGAGGCGCGAACGCGATGAAGAGGACCGCGAACGCGCGTGGGAGTTTTGTTGCGTCGCGCGCGCGCGTCGCGGCGCGCGCGCGGGCGTCGACGGGGGGACGGCGGACGGGACGAGGCGACGGCGATCGCGCGGGGCGTATCCTCGAGGGGTTTGGCGCGCGCGCGCGCGGCGCGGACGAATCCGACGTTTGACGCGGTGTGGGTGGACGTGCGTTTGACGAGAACGGTAGACTGACGGATGATTGATCGTTTTCGCGCGTTGCAGTCCAACCCGGTGTCCAGCGGTTACGCCGCGGCGCTCGTCGACGCGTGCAAGTCCTCCGGCGCGCTCGAACAAGTGCACGCCGATATGGAGACGCTCGACGCGTACGTCAAGGCGAACGCCAGCGTTGCGGGCTTCTTGGCCAACCCGACCATCGTCGCGGAAAAGAAGAAGGATGTTTTGGCGAAGCTCGGCAAGGAGGCTGGCTTCCACGCGTTCACGGGCAACTTCTTGAACTTGTTGGTGGACAAGAGACGTGAAAACCAAATCGAGGCCATCATCGCCGAGTTTGAAACTTTGTTCTGCGAGGCGACGGACACGCAAGTCGCGACGGTGACTTCCGCGGTCAAGCTCGAAAACGAGCAACAATTCATGATTGCGAAGAAGTTGCAAGAGATGACGGGCGCCAAGAACATCAAGCTCAAGCCGGAAGTCGACGAGTCTCTCCTCGGCGGCTTCGTCGTGCAATACGGCAAGGATGGCTCCGGCTTCATCGACATGTCCGTCAGAGGACAAGTGGATAAGCTCGCCAGTGTGTTCGTGAACTAAGCGAATACGTCGTCGATTTGCCGCATAGCCGAAAGTAGAACCGCCGGACAAGTTCCGCCGCTGATTTAATTTCAATTCAATTGAGTCACCTCACACTTTCGTCGTCGCTAACTAATGGCTAACACTAATCTACCGCGCGTCGTTCGAGCTATTCGTCGCGCGACTGCTCGCGGCTTTAAAGAATTTCGCCCCGACGTACGCGAGCGTCTTCGTCGGCGACGTGGTCAGGAGCCCCGCGACTGCTTGTCGCAGCGTGCTCGCGCGTACGATTCGCCTCAGGCAAGCGCGCACCGCGTCGCCGACCCGTTCAGCGTCGTCGCCGACTTCAACTCTATTCAACATAGTCGTCACCGTCGCCGGCAACGCATCGATGCGCTCGCGCGTCGCTTCAGGGCTCTTATCTTGCCGCCACGTCGACGCCGACGTCTCGACGCCTTTGAGCTCGCGCACGACGTCCTCGTACATCTCTCGCATCGCCTCCCCGTTCGATCTCGCGATGCGCTCGATCTTCAACCCATCCTCCGCCGCGAACGCGAATCGCACGTCCCCGTCGTAGGACAACCGCACGATCGCGCGATGAAAATCGAGTTCGCTGAACGTCTCCGGCAGCGTCAACAGCGCCGCGTTCGCCGCGCTCCGCGCGTTCCGCGCCTGCGCGTTCACGATCGCATCGCACGCGCGCGCCGTCTCGTGCGGCTTGTGCATCCTTCCCGCGACGAATAAATGCTTCCATCGCTCTAAATCATCCACGACGTCGCGCACGTCGACGACGCCGTACTTGTACGCGCGTCCCCGTTCGTCCCGCAGGCGCGCGTTGTAGTGCGCGTCCGCGCCCAGCGTCGTCGCCGCGCCGTGAATCGCGCGCCCACCGCCCAGGCGCGCGTGCCACGCGTAGTGCGATGGATTTCGCGTCGCGTTCGCGTCGTGCCACGCCGCGGGATCGCGCACGGCGACGAGCACGTCGAGCGCGCGCTCGGGTCCGGCGACCGACGCGTCGGCGAGCACGGCCGAGCCGTACGCCAGCGCGTGCTCCACGGGCGGCAGCGCGGCGAGGACGCCGGCGATGCGTTCGCGCGCGCGCGCGTTCGCGCGCATTCGAGCCGCGCGCGATCGATCGCGACGGCGCGCGCCGCGGTGTGCGGCGTCGGTTACGGCGCGCGTTCGTTCCTCTATCCACTCTATTCTACAGTAGAATTTCTACGTCTTCCTAGGTTTCTTCTTCGACGACGGCAGCGCGTCGACGACGTCGCGCTCGCCGTTCGCGTCCGCGCCCTCGCGCGCGTCTCGCGCCGCCGCGCTCGCCGCCGCCGCCGCCGCCGCCGCGCGTCGCTCCTCCGTCTTCGTCGTCAACTCTCCCGCGCCCACGTCCTCCGCGTCCTCCCGCGCGATCCTCAGATTTCCTATCTCCCCGTCCACCGCCTCCAGCGTGAACGTCCCGCTCGCTTCGTCGAACACCAGCGCGCAGTCGATCCCGACGTCTTCGCTCGCGCCGTCGTCGCTCGCGCGCGGCGCCTCCCCCTCCTCCGCGTCCTCCCTTCCGCGCGCGCGTCGCGCCCGTCGCATCCCGCGGTACCGCACCGCGCGACGATCGCCCTCGCGCGCGTCGCCGTCCCGCACCGCGTCGAACGCGACGTCGACGGCGCCGCACGGCGAGATTTTCACGCGCGCGCGCGCCGTCGCGTCCGCGTTCGACGCGCTGAAATCGTACCGGAACACCGTCAGCGGCGGCGCGGCGCGCGCGCGCGCGTCGCCGAAGCGCTCGCGGACGCTGTCGCCGACGCGCACGGCGTAGACGTCGCGCGCGCGCGGCGCGCGCGGCGGCATTCGTCGCCGCGATCGATTCCGGCACCGCGCGACGCGTCGCCGTGTGACGCGCGCGCGCGCGCGATGGACGACGACGAGGCGTGGACGGAGCGAGACGCGCTGGATTGGCGCGATGACGACGACGACGCGAGCGAGGACGAGGGCGCGAGCGCGCGAGGCGCGGATCACGAATTCGACGGTTGCGACGCGATGGCGACGAAAACGAACGACGACGACGCGCGGCGCGACGCGAGCGCGGACGCGACGCGCGCGCCCGCGGCGCTGTCGTACGGAAGCGTGTTCACGCACGCCAAGGCTGGGATGGAGAACGTCGATCGCGAGCGCGTGGCGAGGGTGGTGTACGACGCGACGGTGGGGACGCCGCACCACGAAAACGAGACGCGCAAGGAGCGAGCGACGTCGAAGAGGATCGCGGCGATGAAGGCGAAGGGCCAGGGAATGACGAAGACGGAGTGGGAGACGTTCGGACGACGGGCGGACGAGCGGGCGCGAGCGATGGAGAGGACGCGGAGCGGGGCGAGAAAGTGGTTGGTGGTGGACATGGATGGATTTTACGCGGCGTGCGAGGAGTTGTACGATCCGGCGTTGAAGAGCGTGCCCGTGGGCGTGGCCGCGGGACCGTCGAGCGTGTTGACGACGGCGAATTATGTGGCGAGAAAATACGGGGTGCGGGCGGCCATGCCGGGATTCATCGCGAAAAAGTTGTGCCCAGATTTGGTATTCGTGAAGCCCGACTTTAAAAAGTACGTCAAGGCGTCGAACGAGTCGCGAGGCGTGTTCGCGCAGTACAATCCCGACTACATCGCCGGTTCGCTCGATGAGGCGTACATCGAGGTGACGGAGTATTGCGAGAAGCACGACACGACGATGGAGGCGATCGCGGAGGAAATTCGCTCAAAGGTGAAGGAAGCGACGGGCGGATTGACGTGCTCCGTCGGCGGCGGGTGCTCGCGTCGATTGGCCAAAGTGTGCTCAGACTTCAACAAGCCAAACGGGCAGTACATCTTGGGTACGACGCGTGACGATATTCTGAAGTTCCTTCGCGACTTGCCTGTGCGCAAAATGTACGGCATTGGGAAGACGCTGGAGAGGATACTGAACGAGTTTGATATTAAGACGTGCGGCGATTTGCTCGCAAAGCGCGCGACGATGCTCGCCTTGTTCACACCGAAAGCGTTCGACTTTTTGCTGGGCATCGCGCTCGGCATCGGTACCGAGTGTCATCCGCGCGAAACGCCCGAGGGCTCGGGCGGACGAAAAGGTGTTTCCAAGAGCGAAACTTTCAAGGCGACGGCGGACAAGGCTTACTTGGATGCGAAAATGACCGAGCTCGCGACCGAGGTGGCGTTAGAATGTCAGAGGCTCAATTTGAAAGGCCGCATGGTGGCCGTGAAGCTGAAACGAAGCACGTTCGACGTTATTCAACGTCAGACCACGCTCGCGGGGCCGACGAACGATGTCAAGACCATCGTGAATAGCGCGTTGCGATTAATGCGCAACGAAAACTCAATCGGGGCGAACATGACTCTACGCCTCGTCGGCGCGCGAGTTTCGCAATTCGATCACGAAGAAGATGTGCCAGAAGATCAGAAGCGTATAGATAACTTTCTTCTTTCACCTAAGACGGCCTTGACGCAAGCCGTCGCGTCTGTAGAAGAAACCTGGACGTGCGACGAGTGCGCGCGGACATTTCCACTGAAGCAGCAGACTGAACATCTCGACTGGCACGTCGCGAGACGATTGCAATCAATGGACGACGCCGAACAGTCGCGCGCGCGATTCGCGGCTTCGCACAAAGTGCCGTCGAAGAAACCTCGTCAAGGCGACCTACGAAGCATGTTCTTCACGAAGAAATGATAGAAATAATTTAGCCGTTCATTCGTTCATTGTACATTCCTAGATTTAGCGCGCGGATGCGATCAATTATTCCCACGTCGGCGCGCCTCACGCTCCTCCCACAACGCGACCAATCTGTCTCGTTTCGCTCGACGCATCATGAGCTCCTTCGGAGTCGGCGGCGCTGGCGCGTTTTGCGCCACAGTTTCCAGCGGTTTCCTGGGCATCGGCGTTGAGCGCAGCATGGTTTGCATTCGTCGAAGCCACGATTGATACACAGTCATATCCACGAATCGCTCATGGGCCGTCAGATCGTCCGCTAAATCGAGCGTCGCGACGAGCAAACACAACTGATTGGGTTCTAAGTTCTTTGCCAAGAGTCGCGGTAAATCGAGCCACGCCTTGTGGCGTCGTCCGCCGAGCATGAGCGCGGTTTGCGCCGACGCCGGTGTACGGGACATGAGCTCACTCAAGTAGCCGCACAAGACTGCCGCCTCGTTCGCTCCAGATCCCGTAGAAAGTCTCGTCGCGGCGAGTGTACCAGCATGTGTGGCGTGGACGAATTCCGACAGCGTAACGTCCTCAACGTATCCGCACGCGCAAAGCATCGCCTCGAGACGATCGAGCGCGCGAGGGCTAGCGCGCTGAGGCTCGAGCTTTTCCATCACGTTCCTCAGATGCGCAAGCGTGATTCGACCGATCGAAGAGCCTTGCAAGCGGAACAAAGGCTGGAGCAAGTCGAGACGTTCTCTCGCCACCGTCCAGACGATGCAGCACAAATCATCCACGAGCGGACGCGCATGCGTAAACTCAATCGATTCGATCAAGGGTGGTGCCGACGGCAGTGGTGATTCGACATCCACATCATTCGTATCATCCATCTGAATGTCCCTCGCGGGCGCGTCGTACTCATAGTCTTCTTCTTCGTACTCGTCCAGTCGCTCGTACGGCGCCGTGTTGCTCTGAAGAAAGTGACGCAAATCTATTTCGTCTTCGCCCTCTGCGACCGCACCGCCGTGAACCTGCTTTTCTACCGCTCCATAGCTCATCAGGTTCGGCCCACTCGACGATTTTCCGAGCAAAGGTGTCTGCGCCGCCGAATCATTCAGTTCGCGTTTCGTCGAGGCGTTCGTCTCTTCTCCGATTTGAATCGGCGGCGGAACCTCCAACTCTTTCACTTTCCGCACATTTGTCCCTCGTGAACTTTGCACCGGTCGAATCGGCGACGCCGCGCCGTACGTGGACTCCTTTACCACAGGCAACAGCGGCACTCGCACGTCCCGCCACTCCCTCGGCGAATCGCCGTCGTCCTTGGCGCCGTACTCCGCCAAGCTCGCGTTGGTCGCCAAGAGCGGCTCTGCGGCCCCACTCTCCCTCGCCGCCGCGCTCATACTCTCCCCGGGCACGGCGTCGTCCACCGCATCCAACTCCAAGACGATCTGCGGCGAATTTTCCAGTGCGTCCTCCACCGCGCCGTACGAGTCGCCGCGCCGCAACAGCGGCTCTCGCAGCGTCGCGTTATCCTCCACCCTCGGCGATTCCGCGCTCGCCCCGTACGCATCGCTGTGAAACGAGCTCGCGTGTTTCAACAGCGACACCGACGCCGCCGGCGCGTCCCGCACCGCGTCGTCCGCATCGTTCGCCGTCGTCGCGTCTTCGCCTTCGCCGTCGTCGTCGTCGTCGTCGTCGTCGTCGTCGAACCGCACCCACTCCATCGTCGCCGCGCCCTCCCGACCGTCCATCGACAGCGTCGACGCGTCCAACTCCACCGCCGCCTCGCGCGCGTCGTCGTCCTCGCTCGACAGCGCCGAGATCGAGCCCGCGTCGTCGCGCGCGCGCGCGGTCGTCGCCAAACGGTCGTCGTCCTCGAACGGGTTCCGCGCCGCGCCCTCGCGCGCGCGCGCGCCGCCCCTCTCCGGGGTCACGATCCCGACGCCCGGAACGAAGAGCTTCGCCCGCGCGTTCAGCGCCGACGTCGTCATCGCGCGCGCGCCGCGACGCCGCGTCGGTGAATGCCGACGGCGCGGTGCGCGGCTGGATGGATGTCGACGGTGACGCGGCACAGCGCGCCGCGCGCGCCGCGCGCGATGGACCGCTACGTCAAGGGACGCACGCTCGGTGAGGGCACGTTCGGCGTCGTCCACGAGGCGCGCGTCGAGGCGACGGGCGAGCGCGTGGCGATCAAAAAGATTCGACTCGGGAAACTCAAGGAGGGCGTCAACTTCACGGCGATACGCGAGATCAAACTGCTGCAGGAGATCGAGCACGAGCACGTCATCGCGCTCGTCGACGTGTTCGCGCACAAGAAGAACCTGAACCTGGTGTTCGAGTTCTGCGGCGGGGACCTGGAGATGGTGATCAGGGACAAGACGGCGCCGCTGGAGCGAGGGGAGGTGAAGTCGTACGCGATGATGACGCTGCGAGCGGTGGCGCACTGTCACGAGAGATGGGTGCTGCACAGAGATTTGAAACCGAACAACCTGTTGATCGCGCCGAACGGGTGCTTGAAGTTGGCGGATTTTGGGTTGGCGCGGATATTCGGGTCGCCGGATAGACGGTTCACGCATCAGGTGTTCGCGAGGTGGTATCGCGCGCCGGAGTTGTTGTTGGGGTCGAAGACGTACGGACCGGGCGTGGATATTTGGGCCGTGGGGTGTATCATCGCGGAATTGATGCTCCGGCGGCCGTTCTTCGCGGGATCGTCGGATATCGATCAGTTGGGGAAGGTGTACGCGGCGCTAGGGACGCCGACGGAGACGAATTGGCCGGGGGTGTCGGCGCTACCGGATTTCATCGAGTTTGTGTACGTGCCGCCGCCGAATCTTCGCGATACGTTCCCGAACGAAACGGACGAGGCGCTGGATCTGTTGCGGAAGATGCTCGAGTACGATCCGAATAAGCGTATCACCGCCGCGCAGGCTTTAGAGCATCCGTACTTTCACACCAAGCCCGCGCCGATTCCGTACGAACAGCTTCCGAAGCGGTTCGTCGCGAAAGAAGCCGAGGCGAACGCGGCGGCGGCGGCGGCGGCGGCGGCGGCGGCGGGGGATGAAGAGCCAGCTTCACCCGCGTCCGCACGTCAGCCGAAGACTGGCGAGAAACGTAGACTAGAGGACACCACCGACTCGACGGATCCAAACTTTCGCCCGAAGCTCGACGAAGAGGACAGGGAATCTTTGCGAAAACGAAAAGGCGCGCTCGACGCCGCGTTCGCTGACGTCGACGGAGACGACTGATTAGGACCGTAATACTATAGCTTACCCGTAGTGAAGTGATTTACAACTCGACGCGCGCGCGTCTTACTAATCCGCCGCGTCGACGCGCGGCGCCTCGCCTCTCGCCGCCCCCGCCAACTCCGCCTGCATCCGTTTCAACTCCTCGGGATCGATTCCCTCTAATATCTTCGGCGCCACGACCGCTAAAAACACCGACATGATCACCATGAGCGCCATCGGATTCCTCAGCAAGCTCCCCAACGACACGCTCGACGCCGGCTCGTAGTATTCCAGCGTCGACGCCGGCGTCAATCGCAGCGGCTTCGTCGGCACCGTCACCGTTCGATCCTCGGCGAGATATGCCTCGACGTCACCGACCTTTCCTCCGTCTCCGTCGTCCGCGCCGACGATTCGCACGGCGACGGGCGGAAAATTCAACCCGACGGCGTGCACGTCCAGCACGTGTCTTCCCGCGGGCGCGTCCCGCACCGCGAACGTCCCGTCTCCTCGCACTTTGGCCCCGATCTTCCCGTGCGCCTCCGTGTTCAGCGTCACTCGAATCGTTCGCGTGTCCACGCCGTGCGCGCGCAGCGCGCCCTCGTCCAGCGCGCCGTCGAGGACGTAACGCTCGCGCGTCACCACCGCCGTGTTCGCGCCATCGCGCGTCTTCATCGTCCCCTCCTGCGCCGCGCGCGCGCCGCGCAGCGCCGCGAGCGTCGCGCACGCGCAGAGTGCGTACCATCCGATCGCGCGTCGCCGCGTCGCGTCGCGCCGCGCGCGCATCGCGTCGCGCTGTCCCGCGAACGCGCGGTGCGTCGCGCATTCAAAACCTCATTCGTCGTCGCCGCGCGTCGACGCGCGCGCGCCGTCATGATCACCGACGACGCGTACGGACGATGGAAGTCGTTGGTCCCGTTCGTGTACGACTGGTTCGCGCACACGCGGACGTCGTGGCCGTCGCTGTGCGCGCGCTGGGGCGAGGTGCTCGACGCGAACGACCATCGCTCGCGACAGCGCGTCTATCTCACCGAACAGACCGAAGGGACGACGGCGAGCGGGAAGCCGACGCCGAACACGATATTGGTGTGCCAGGCGGAGGTGGTGCGACCGCGCGTGGCGGCGGCGGAGCACATGATTTTCGATGAACACGCAAAGTCGCCAATTTTAAAGAAGGAAAAGGCGCTGTGGCACCCGGGAGAGGTGAATCGAATGCGGTGCGTGCCGGGGAAAGAAAACGTGCTGTTGACGCACACGGATGCGCCGGAGGTGTTCGTGTTCGACGCGAACGGGCCGGGAGGGAAGCAGAGCGCGTGTAAGAGAGCAGACGGGACGCAGTACACGCCGCCGACGGCGTGCTTGCGAGGACACACGGAAAACGCGGAATACGCGCTGGCGGTGTCGACGGTGGGAGAGGTGGTGGCGAGTGGAGGTAAGGATGAAAAGGTGATGATTTGGGAGCTCGGAGATGCGAGCACGGGGGGCGGGGCGAGAGGAAAGGAGGAGAAGGAGGGAAGCGGCGCGCCCGTGGTGGGCGGCGGGTTGAGCTCGACGGAACTCGCGAGACACACGTCTATTTGGGCGCGCGTCGAGTTTTCGGGGCACACCGATACGATCGAGGATGTGTGCTTTAACCCACGGAACGAGCGGGAGCTGTGCTCGGTCGGGGATGATCGGAATATGTTTTTTTGGGACACGCGAACGAAGAAGGCGGCGGGGTTCGCGAAGGGGGCGCACGCGGACGACGTGCACTGCGTCGCGTGGAGCGCGTTCGAAGAGCACGTCATCGTTACTGGTGGAAAAGACACCACCGTTAAGGTTTGGGATCGTCGAACGCTGTCCGATAGCTCGAACGAGGCAATGCACACGTTCGACGACCACACCGACAGTGTTTTGTGCGTGGACATGCACCCGCAGGCAAAGGGGGTTTTCATGACAGCCGACGAAGTAGGCCGCGTGAACGTGTTTGATTACTCGAAAGTCGGCGCTGAACAGAGTGCGGAACAAGCAAAAGCTGGTCCGGCGCACTTGGTCTTTCAGCACAGCGGCCATCGTGGGACGGTTTGGGATATTCAGTGGAACCCTTACGACTCCTGGACCGCGTGCTCGACCTCGGTCGGGGACTTTCAGAATACTTTGCAACTCTGGCGCGTGAACGATTTGATCTATCGCGACGAAGAGGAGTGCATTCGTGAGCTCGAACAACATCGGGATATCATATGTGGTCGCGCGGCGCTGAAACAGTCAGAGCCGTCGGTGAAGGAGGAAAAAACGGACGCCGACACCGACGGCGGCTCTATTATCATCGAAGACGACCGCGTGGACGAAGACTAGATCAAAATTTTGGAATCAAAAGACTAGAAATGAAGTGTATCAATCATGAACTGAAGTGTATCTATCATGTGTGCTAACTGCGCTAACGTTCTGCTCCGAACGCGCCGAGTCCGACGCGTTTTCCTCGAGTCGTCGCGGTGACGGGCTCCGCGATGCCCTCGCCTTCTCTACCTACGCCTGAGCCTTGCCCTTGGAATCCCATCTTAGCGAGCATGCGGCTCCCGAACCCAGTGGTATGTTTTTCAAACGCGCCGTACTCGTGTCCCGCGCCGACAACGGTGCCGCGCTTCTTCGCGCGAGCCTTCTCGATGAATTCTCGGTCCCTTGCCTGCGCCTCGGCCGCGCGTCGCGCGCCGCGATTCGGATACACGACCGGTTCACCGTTGGCGTTGGGTTCCATCGACGGTTTCTTGCGAGAATCCTCGTCGTCGTCGTCGTCGATGAAGACGTCGGAGTCTCGCGCGACACCGCCAGAAATGAATTGCACTGCAGGTTTCGCGCGTCGACGCGTCTTCTTCGTCGGCCCACCGCGCGTACTTTTTGTCGACGCGCGCGCCCCGCGAACGTTCGTCGAGCGCGGCTCTCGTCGAGCGGCAGAATCTATGTGAATGATCGCGTGACGCCTCTTCCCACCACCGCGAACTTCGAGCGCGCAGTCGTGCCGTTTCGCGACCCTCGCCGCGTCTTCGAGCGAAAGCGACGTCGGGCACCCGACGTACGCCGCGCCCGCGTCGATCGCCGCCGCGATAACGCGCGACCACTTCGCGTCGTCGTCGTCGTCGTCGAAATCATCGCTCGCGTTCGCCGCGAATCGCGCCTCGATTTCTTCTTCGTCGCTCGAATCCCACGGAGGCTCCGGCGGCCCGCCCTCGACGTCCATGTTCATGATCGATCGCAACTCTCGCGCGAGCCTCGCGTCGCTCTCATCCTCGTCCTCGTCGAACTCGCGCTCGTCCTCATCGCCCACGAACGCCCCATCGTCGCCCTCGTCGCTCGACGTCGCCCCGCCGCTCCGCAAACGCGCGTTCTCCGCGTAATCCATCGCCGCGTCGTCGTCCACGCTCGAGCCGTCGCTCCAATCCTCGTCCGAGCTCTCCGCCGCCTCCTCCGACGCCACCGACGCCGCCATTCGCATACTATCGTTCCCGATCGACGTCCCGCCGTCTCCCGCGCCGTCGTACTCGTGCGCCACCGCCGCGTTCGCCGACGCCGACGCGCCGCCGACGCGGTCCAGCACCACCTCCACGCCGCCGACGCGCAGGATCCGCGCGCCGCGTCCGCCGCGTCCGCGCCGTCGATATCGCGCGCATCGCAATCCCGCGCGTCGCGTCGCGCCGTCGCCGTCGCCGTCGCCGTCGCCGTCCGAGCTCGACCGCCCGGCGATGATTTCTTCGTCCGTCCACCGCGCGCGCGTCGCGCGGCGCGCGCCGTCGGCGTCGCGACGCCGCGCGGGCGACCGCGCGCCCGCGCGCCGCGCGTCCGCGTCCGCGCGTCGCGCGGGCATGCGCGCGGCGGACGGATGCCGCGTCACACGATGCCGCGCGCGACGTCGAGCGACGACGCGCGACGGCGCGCGCGCGACGGCGCGACGCGCGTCCGGAGACGCGCGCGACGACCGCGCGGATCGTGGCGAGGCGTCGCGTGCGCGTGCGCGGTCGTCGCGACGGCGACGCGCGAGGCGAGGGGTGCGTTCGGGACAAGATGCGACGACGACGACGACGACGACGCGACGACGCGACGACGCGACGACGCGACGGAAGAAACGGAAGAAACGGAAGACTGACGCGTCGGCGCGCGACCAGGCGGCATCGCGAGCAAAATGGCGCTGAAGTACGGGAAGGAGGCGCTCAGGGAGGCGCGCGCGGCGCGCGAGGCGGGACGCGCGCCGAACGGGTGGACGGCGCGCGCGGTGGATTGGGCGACGCGAAAGCTCGAGGAAAGACGCGACGACGACGAGGAGGGCGATGGTGGACGCGCGCGGAGCGCGTTCGAGGGAAGCACGGACGAGGGATGGCGGGAGACGGAGGATTGGGATTCGGGCGCGAGCGAAGACGCGGACGCGAGCGGAGACGCGGCGACGAAGGACGCGGACGCGGGATCGGTGACGCGCGATGAGGACGAGACGGAGAGCGACGGCGCGGGCGTGGGAATGCGAGTGATGTATCCGGAGACGTTCGATGAGGTCACGGCGGCGGCGAGGAACGAGGCGGGGGCGTGCGCGAGCGACGGTTCGAGCGACGACGTCGAGCGATGGCTCGTCGTCGCGTGCGCGCGGAGTTCACCGACGTGTCGCGATTTAGCGCCGAGACTGGCGCTGATGAGCCATGATAGCGCGTTCACGTCGAGCGAGGGCGCGGGGTACGGCGTCGGGTGGGTCGATTGTACGCCCGAAAACGCGAGAGGATGGTGCGTCAACCGACTCGGCGCCAAGGCGGTGCCGACGATCGTCGCCATCGCGCGCGGGCGAGAAGAGACGTACGACGGCGGATTCAAGGGAGATTTCATGCGAGAAATTCGGCGTTTCGCCACGTCTCACGCGGCGTCCGCGTCGACGAGTTGCTCGGCTTCGGGCGACGAGTAACCGACTCGGCGAGCGAAAGCCCGAGGCCCGCCACTCGCGGTCGCGCCATGGCGGTCGCCACCGGTGGACGTTTCGCCGAACGCTCCGCGTCGGTGAAGCCGATCGGACGCGAGCGCCCAGAACGTCGCGCGCGGCGTCGAGTGGTGCGCGTGGCGTCGACTCGCGACGCTCGACTCGTGGAGCTTTATTCGGGCATCGGCGCCACTCGACTCGCGCTGGAGCCTCTGGTGACGCTTAAAAGCGCCATCGCGGTGGATAACTCCGACGCCGCGAACGCGGTGTACGAGGCCAACTTCGCCGACGCCCCGCGAAGAGTCAACGTAGAGCACCTGGACTTGAATGCGCTTTTCGCATCTGGGAACGGGGACGAGGGACGACAGGGACGAAGGAACGACTACGTGTTGACTGTTTCTCCCCCGTGTCAGCCGTACACGCGACGAGGCAAAGGCTTGGCGTCCGAAGATCCGCGCGCTCGAAGCTTTCACGCGGTGATTGATCAGCTGCGCGCGATCGAGCACGTTCCCAGACGTATATTTGTCGAAAACGTCGTCGGCTTTGAGTCGAGCGACACGAGACGCGCGCTATTGAACGCGTTAGGAAGTCGGCGATACGACGTGAGGGAGTTTATCGTTAGTCCGATGGCGTTGGGCATTCCGTATTCGCGTTCTCGTTACTACTTGATCGCGACTTTGCGCGAGGGCGGGTTTCGCGCTCCGACGCCGGCGTGGCTTGCGGGACGAGAATTAAACGACGACGGATCCGTCGTCACCTCTGACGCGCAGAGCAGTCCGTCATCGTCAGCGACGCTCAGTGAGTACATAGTCGCCGACGCGGATGGGCGAGTGGACTTATTGTTGAGCCCAGATACGATCAAGAAGTATCGTCGCATGCTCGACGTGGTGCACGCGAAGAGTCGGCGGTGCTCCACATTCACGTCAGGTTACGGCAGTACAGTGTTCGGGGGCTCAGTCGTACTTCGCGGCGGTAACGATGAGCTTGTGTCGATGTTGGAAGTAGATGTAAACGAGACGTCGGGCGTCGCTCGAATCAGCGAGCGAGACATCGAACGTTTCGTCGGCGAATTGCGCTGGTTCGCCGTTGAAGAAATCAAGAGGCTGCACGGCGTGCGGCGAGATTTCACGTTCGACGCGTGTTCGACGAAGAAGGCGATATTCCTCCTCGGCAACTCGATATCGGTCGACGTCGTTCGCGAAGTGCTGCGCCATTTGATTCAAGACGGTTAGGCGCGCGTATTTTTAGAAGATAGCGATTTAGAGAATAGCGCGATTTTAGGAGCAGGTTTCGTAGAAGTTGACGATTTCGCGCGCGACGCGACTACTTTCGCACGATTGAACCGTAGAGAACGATCGGCCCGGCCCCGCCGTCATCTTCTTCCGTCTCGAAATCGTCGGCTGTCGCTCGGATCACGACGGAACGCCCCGCGATGGAGTTCGACGTACCCGCCTTCAGCGTCGTGTACAAATCCTTGAAACTCGTCGTCGAATCGCCATTTTCGTCCGCGACGATGTTTCCTAGATCTCCAATGTGTCTGTTCAGCACGCATCCATCGCCCACGAAGTGGCACGCGCTCGCGCCAAACTTTTTCAACGCCGTCGGTCCGTGGTGCGGTCGCTTATCGGGATTATAGCTCTTCCCCGTGCACGCGCCCGCGTCGTCGCACCCGCTCACGTCCCCATTCTCGTGCACGTTGATCCCGTGTTTCCCCGGCGTCAACCCTCGAACGTTCGCTCGCACCACCACGACCTCCTGGTTCGCGCGGTTCGTCTCCAGCGAAAACTCCACCTCGCCGCTCGCCCCCGCGCCCGCGCGCGTCGGCGTCAGCCTCGCCGCGTACGTCGCCTCGCCCGCCCACGCGACGCTCGCGGACGCGTGCAGCGCCACCATCGCGCTCGCGAGCGCGCGCGCCGCGTCCGCGCGTCGTCCCGCGCGCGTCCCCGTCGCGTCATCCACGTCCGCGCGCGTCGCGTCATCGCGCGCCGCCCGCGCCGCGCGCGCGCCGCGCGTCGCGCGCGCGCGTCGCGTCGTCGCGCGCGCCGTTACTCGGCGCGTCGCCGTCGCCGTCGCCGTCGCGCGCGTCGTCGTCGTCGCCATCGCGTCGCGCACTGCGGCGGCACTTCGCGCCGACATGCCGACCGTCGACGCGCTCGCGCTGATGCGCGAGCGCAACGCGCGCATGCACAGCGCGGCCTCCGTCGCGCGCGGCACGACCGGATTCGCGCCGCGCGCGTCCGACGTGTTCATCGCGACGTATCCGAAGACGGGGACGACGTGGATGATGCAGATTTGCCACCAGGTTCGCTGCGAGGCGGCGCGCGCGCGAGGCGAAGACGCGAACGGCGAAGCGTTCGACGAGATCACCGAGGTCGTGCCGTGGGACGTCGTCGCGCTGGATTGCGGGCAAGACCTGGACGCGGCGCAGACGACGACGCCGAGGCTGTTCAAGAGTCACGAGCGCGCGACGACGATGGCGCGAGGCGCGCGAAGCGTCGTCGTGACGCGCGAACCGGCGGATGTGTTTCATTCGTTTTATGAATTCTTGCCGGCGTACATGGGGATCGAACGCGGCGCGATCACGAGAGAGGAGTTCGCGGAGGCGATATTCGCGGGCGCGAGTCACAGTGGGGGGTTCGCGGAGCATTATTTGTCGTGGTACGACGCGGCGACGGCGTCGCGCGACGACGTGTTGATGGTGGCGTTCGAGGACATGAAGGAGGATTTGGGCGCGGTCGTGGACGACGTGGCGGCGTTTTTGCGTTGTGAATTGGACGAGCGCGGGCGCGACGTGGTCTTAGAGCGCGCGAGTTTCGCGTACATGCGAAAAAACCACACGAAATTCGACGACCATTTCGTCCGCGCGAGGTTGGCGGAGCAAATCGGCTTACCGAAGGCGTCGACGTTCAGCGTCGGCAAAGTGCGCGAGGGCGGTGGCGCCGTGGGCGCCGGCGCGCGCGAGCTTCCACAAACGGTGCGCGACGCGATTCAAGCGCACTGGGACGCTCGCATGGCGCCGAGAGGGTTCAAGACGTACGACGCGTTTCGCGCCGCGCTGCGCGATTTGCGCCGCTGAGTCGTTGCGGGCACCTCGCGCGCGTTGTATTTATATAGTCATCCCTTAGCGCCACGTCACGAGCGCGCGCGCGCTCGCACGAAAACGAACGCGACCTGCGCGCGCGCGTCTCCGGTCGTCGTCTGCGCGCGTCGTCGTCCTTCGAAGCGCGTCGTCCCGCCGACGCCACTCGCCGGCGCGATGAACGCCCACGCGAGCAAGCGACCGCCGGCGTCGGCGGCGACAACGAAAACGAAACGAAGAAAGCACGCGATGCGCGCGTCGAGCGCGGCGCGCGCGTCGGCGTCAGACGCGTCCGGCGCGACGCGCCGAGCGTGGGAAATCTCCAAGAAGGGCAATTTGCAAAACTTGAAACTCAACGAACGCGCGGCGCGAGAAGCGCTCGGGCCGAACGAGTGCAGAATCGCCGTCCGAGCGATCGGTTTAAATTTCGCGGACGTGTTTACGGTGCTCGGGCTGTACAGCGCGGCGCCGGAAGGGACCTTCGTGCCCGGTCTCGAGTGTTGCGGCGAGGTGGTGGAGACGGCGAGCGGGTCAAACTACGTCGTCGGCGATCGGGTGATGTGCGTAGTGCGGTTCGGCGCGTTTGCGGACGAGATTAATTGTCCGGTGACGCAAATGCGAAAACTACCGAATGGATGGAGCTTCGAGGAAGGATCTGCGTTTCTCGTGCAAGGTTTGACGTCGTACTACGGCCTGAAGGCGCTCGGCGACGTTCGCAAAAACGCGTCGGTGCTCGTTCATTCCGCCGCGGGCGGTTGTGGATTACAGAGTTTAGGGATATGCGAACGGGTCGGAGCGAAGGCGATCGCGGTTATTGGAAACCCGTCAAAAGTTGACACGCTCAAGGAACGATTTCCATCGCTCAAGGCGATAATTGTCCGCGATCGTAAACGGTTCGCCAAGCAAGTTCGTGACGCGTGCGAAGCTATCGGCGCGAGTGAGGGCGTCGACATCGTTTTCGATGCGACGCTTGGTGATTTCTTCCAAGGTGGTTGGGAGAATTTGGCGCGAGGTGGTCGATACGTGGTGTATGGCGCCGCGGATCTCACACCGCGGGGAGATTCAATTGGATTGTTGGGCTGGATTAAGCTCGCGTGGAAGTTCGTGCGACGACAGAAAGTCGACCCTCTCATGCTTCCCGGTGAGAACAAGGGCATTTTGGGGTTCAATTTGATTTGGCAGTTTGATAGGCAGGAAGAACTCGCGCGATTGTTGGCCGAGCTCCTCGCGCTCGATTTGCCCGCTCCAAAGGTAGGCGCAACGTTCGAGTTCAGCCAGTTGCCTGAGGCCTTGCGTTTGTTTCAAACCGGACAAACGACTGGCAAGGTCGTGGTGAAAATCTAGGCGATCGTTCTAGAGTTAGTACGTAGTTGGATTGTCGCAAAGCTCGCAGGTAACAAATTCCGAGCCTCGTTCGAGCCTCGTTTTCTCGTAGTCGCCACTTTCTCGCCGCTCTTTCATGATGCGTTTCACCACTACGATGCTTGCATTCTTCCTCGTTCTCTTCGTTTCAGCGAGGTTTCGACCGTGCGCGGCGACTCGCGTCTCGACGCGGGTCTACGAAAAAGACGACGGAGCAACGATTGATGTGACTCGCGAACATCGTTTAAACGGCTACTTTGTGAGCGCGGTATATACGAAACCTTGAGGGGTTGTGTATAAATGATTCTTTTTTGATTATACGCTGCTCGCTATTCTATCCGTGAGCTCTTCTATGCGCTCATCGATGAGCGCGATGATCTTGTCTCCGCTTCCGTACATGCCCGTTCTCATCAAGTCCCCACGTTCTGACACCAGACGGCGCACCTCCTTCTCTGCCGCACGCTTTTCGTTCAATGTCGCGTCACTTGTCGCGTATTTGGGCACAAACGGCGCCTTATTCTCCGATTCGCTGAATTCATGCTCGAAATCGCGCACCTCTCTGTCGAGCTTTGGCGACAGAGGAGGCCGAATGACTTGTCGCGCTTGCGGCGCCGTGCGTGCGAAATTTGCTTTCGCAGACGTAAAAGGTACATCCGAAACGGCTGCAACGTCCGCCCTAAACGTGTTCATGAAAGCGTCCGCGTCTGCGTTCTCACCTGCGAGCATTTCATTCATGAACTCGTTCGCGCTCGGCGCCACGTGCGATCGACTCGAGACGTTCAAACCCGCGCGCTCGATCGCGCGACGCAAATGCGCTCGCTCGCGCTCCAACGCGACGACTTGACGAGCCATTTTCGTCAACTGATTCTTATACCGCTCCTTCGACTCGGATTCTTCCGCCGCTTGCGCCTCCGCCGCCTCGCAACGGGGTACTAAGCGAGAAATTTCAGCTTGCAACGCCGCTTCGTTCGTCTCCAATTGCGCCTTTTTGTGCGCGGCGAACGATGACTCGAGTTCTATCAACTGCGCATCCGCGTGTTCCAGTCGCCTGTGCAAAGAATCTCTCTCACGGATCGCCTCTCGCGCCTTTTGCTTCTCCATCTCCACGCGGTGCTCGCTCGTCTCCTGGTTGCGACGAATGGAATCCTTCGCCTCCTCGCGAGCGCGCGACGTTTCGCGCTCGAGTTTGTGCTTCCTGTGATCAAAGTTTTCTTCCAACTCCACGAGCTTTCGCTCGCGCGATTCGAGCGCCACTGCGGCTTCCTGCAACTTTTTCTCCATGATTCGCAGACGATTCGCTCCTTCCTCCGCCTCTCGAGCGCGTTGCGTCTCGTGGCGCCTCCACTCGTCTTCCAATATTTTCATGCGAACGGACTCCTTCATCCGGAGATCTTCGTAGAACTTGGTCATTTGATGTTGCTTCCACACCTCGAGATCGTAAGCCACCTTGTACTCCGCGCCCGCTCGCGGATCGGCGGGCGCGTTCGTCGGCGGCGCCGCGTGACGCGTCTGCGCTTTCGGCGCCGGTGGTGGCGGCTTTTGCGCGCTCGGCACGGGCGGCGGCGACATCAGCATCGCCGTTGACGGTTCCTTCGGTTTCGGAGGGGGCGTCTTCAACGCCGAGGGCTCGCTAACGACGCCGTCGAGCGCGCCGCGATCTTCGAGGCGCACGTACAATCGCACTCGGCCGACGACGACGCCGTCCTCGTCCGTCACCTCCGCGCGGTATCGCACCTCCGGTCGACGCAGCAGCTCGTCGATCGCGATTTCCGCGCTCGCCACTCGACTCGTCGCCGCTACCGACCACACATCGACGAGCAACAAAGGCTTACGCGCGAGCGTCTCGGCGAGCGTCGCCGGCGCGCACGCGAAATCGACCGAATCCTTCCCGCTCGGAAACACGACGACGTCTCCCGGTCGCGACGCCGGTCGCGCGCTCGGCGCGGTGCGCACCAAGCACTCCGACCGAGCGCGATCGATACCGAGCGCATCGGCCAACGCATCGTCCGCGCAAGCGCTCGCCGCGACGGCGGCGTCAAAGTCAAACGCCTCGCCGCGCGCCGCGCGTTCAAACGATTCCAACCGCACGGTCAACGCGAACGCGCGCTTCGCCCCGCCGACTTCCCGACGCCCTCCCGCGCCTCGCCTCGCCGCGAACGACGGCAGCGCACCCTCACCGTCGTCCACCACCGCGTCTTCGCTCGCGTCCTCGTCCTCGTCCTCGTCCTCCGCCACCGCCTCCGCCTCGCGCGCGTTCGCCTTCGCCTTCGCCTTCGCGTCCTCGCGCGCCGCGTCCTCGCGCCCTCGTCCATCCCCCTCCCACGCCCCGATCTCGCGCTCTCGCACGCGCACCAAAATCTCCCCCCGCGCCCCGTCCTCGCGTCCTCGCAGCTCGATCCACGTCCATCCCTCGCTCTTTCCGTCGTCGTCGTCGCCGCGTCCTCGCGCGCGTCGTCCCGCGTCGCGTCGTCCCACCGCGCAAAACCCGAACCGCTCGTTCCCCTCCCCCGACGCCGCGCGCACGTCCACGCGCGCGTCGTCCGTCCCTCGATCGAGCACCGCCGCGCGCTTCGCGCTTCGTCGCCACGTCGCGCGCGCGTCGTCGAACGTCCACGTCGTCGAGGTCGTCGTCGCGCGTCGCGCGCTCGAGCGCACCGTTCGGCGTTCGCCGTCGCGCGTCAGCGCGACCTCGATCGCGCGCGCGCGCGCGACGAACGCGCCGCGGACTTCGCGGACGTCGATCGCGAGCTCGCGGCCGCGCATCGTCGTCGGCGCGCGCCGCGCGGCGACGAGTGGCGACGATTCGGGTCGTTGACCGATGGCGCCGTGTGAAAACACCCGGGTGTGTGGGCGACGCGCGGCGTCGCGCGGTCGCGCGATCCCGGGCGCGAGCGCGCGCCGTCGACGACGCGTTTCCGAATCGAGGTTTCGTGCGTCGCGCTCGCGGATTCGCGCGATCGCGACGGCGCGCGCGCGCGACGCACGACGATGCCGTTGATGGTTCGCACACCCGGGTGTTTCGCATTCGAATCGCATTCGACCGCGCGACGCCGACGCCGGCGTCGCGAGTGCGACGCGCGCGACGACGATGCGCGCGACGACGGCGACGACGACGGCGACGCGCGCGCGCCGCGCGGTGCGCGCGGACGCGACGCGACGCGAGCGCGCGACGACGATTCGAGCGACGACGATGCGCGCGCGATCTTGCCGCGCGACGACGTCGAGGACGCGCGGTCGCACCGCGCGCGCGCGGGCGGCGACGACGAACGGGGACGCGCAAAACGTGGCGTTCGACGCGGCGGCGATCGGACGATGGGCGGCGCGCGCGCGGGAGGCGCCGTGGGACGCGCGGGGCGCGGGGTGGCGGGAATTCTTCGCGGCGAAGCCGATCGGCGCGGTGGTGGAGGTGGATAACGCGCGGGAGACGATATCGGCGAAGGAGGTGGAGAGTCACGGGTTGAATTGGCCGACGTGTCGCGCGGAGGCGGTGGAGCGAGCGCGGGTGAACACGGTGCGGTTTAGGCAAAATTACGCGCAGATTGCGTGCGCGGCGACGCTGTTGGGATCGGAGTGCGCGGCGTTCGCGATGGCGTTGGTGTCGTTTTACGCGTACTTGGCGCTGAGGAGCGATAGGATTCTCGGTGAGTTATCGTTGGCGACGAAGGATGCGCTGAAATGGAACGACGCGGTCGTGGCGGGGGTGAGTCGGTCAAAGTTGAAGTCGACGACGCTCGGCGTCGCCGTCGTGTTGTTTTTGCTCTCCGACGCCACGGCGAACACGTACGCCATCATGCGATCGGTGGCCTGGACGGCGGCGATCGCGCTCTTGCACGCAATTTTGCGACCGATCGATCTCAAAGGCACGCTGGCGGACATCGTGAAAGATTTTCGCGCGGCGAAGAGCAAGGAGGATTTACGAGGCGCCGCGCGCTCTGGCTTGAAATCGATGAAGGCGTGGATTTCCGAAAAGGCGAAACCGGTGGAGGCGACGCCGATCTTTGTCGTGGAGAAGGGCGAGAAGAAGCGGTCGGACGGTGCCGACGCGACGCCCGCGCGCAGGAGCGAGGACGCGAACGGCGCGATCGACGTCGACGCGCGCGAAGCGGAGGATACAAAGTATCTGCCGTGACGCGCGCGACGCGAATGTAAGACATCGAATAAATTCACAACTGCTAATAACTCAAGCCTCTTCACAGCTCGTCCTTCGCCGCGATCTCCTGCGCGGTCGGAAAGAACACGCCGGTACCTTCGGTCGTCCACAACGCGTTCGGACCGGCGCTCTTCTGCGCCATCACTTCTTGATGTCCCGCGATCGGGCGTCCGTACTTCAACCCGTGCGACTGCAAGTACGCCCCGGTGTCGACGTGCTTAAACCGCACCTTTTTCCCCATCTCCCACGTCCCACTCCCACTCGGCACCTCGACGATCCAATTATCGCCCGTATCGCTCGACTCGTCCCCTCCGAAGCACGACACTTCGTTGTTCCCGCTCAACGGCGACCGGTGCTCGTGCGAGTGCAACCACGCGCGCGTCCCCGCGTGTCGAAACCGCACCGTCATCCCGTGCGTCACCGGCGCTCCTCGCGCGCAATCTTCCCCGACTGCGCCGTGGATGAGCCAATACGCCTCCTCTCCGGCGTTTTTGATCGCCGTCACGCTCTGTTGGCCGCTCCCGGAGGCGTACGCGACCGGTTGCGACGCCAAGATGTGCTTCGTGTTGGCGTGTTTGATCTTGAGCGCGGAGCCGCAGGTGACGGCGCCGTCGACGTCGGCGCGCGCGCTGGACGGCGCGGTGAACGCCAGAGCGGCGGTGAACGCGAGCGCGAGCTTGGAGGGCATGTCGGCAGCGAACGAGGCGCGCGATGCACTGCGGCGATCCGCGCGCGGCGTCGGCGCGCGCGCGGCGGAACGAAACAACACGAAACGACACCGACGCCGACGCGCGCGGCGACGAACGAAACGAACGACGACGGATTTAAACTAATGATCGAAGATCTACGTGATTACACGATCGCGAGCGGCGCGCGCGATCACTTGAACAATCGCTCCGGGTGCGCCATCGCGCGTTCGATGCTCGCCTCCAACGCCTCGGGCGTGTCTATCCAATCCCTCGACTGCTTCAACAGATCAACCTCGCGCGCTTGCCGTCTGAGCGACATCGCGTGCGCGCGCTGATATCTCCGTCCCGCTATCACGCGCATCTTCCTATCCTTCTCGCGCTTCAGTTCCTCCAGCGTCCTCGCGCTCGCGCCCGCCCTCGCCGCGCGCGCTCGCGCCTTCTCCGCCAATCGCTCCGCCTTCGCTTCCGCCACCTCCGCGCGCGCGACTTCCTCCGCTTTCGCCTTCTCCGCGCTCTTCTCGTCGAACTCGCGTCTCCACGCTTTGCGCATCTCGTTCACCTCCGCCTTCCACCGTTTCCTCGCCGCGAGCCAGTCGTCGTCCCGCCCCCCGTCGTCCTCGCGCGCCGTCGTCGACGCGAGCCTCCGCGTCGCCTCGCGCGCGCCGCCGCTCCGCGACGTCGTCGCCGGCGTCGCGATCGCCGCGATCGCGCGCTCGACGCGCGCCGTCAGCGCGCGCGCGCGTCCTCGAAACATCGCGGTCGCGAATCGTTCGACGAGATCGTTCCCACCGCGCGTCGCGCTCGACCGCGCGCGCTTCGGGCGCGCTTCGAGCGCGGCGACGACGCGCGCGCGTTCGCTCGCGCGCGCGCTCGACCGCGCGCGTCGTGTGCGCGTGCGTGCGCGCGCGTGTGCCGACGGCGCCGCGCGTTAACCTGAGCGTCACACGCACACGCGCGACGCGCGCGATGTCGAGCGCGAAGCGCGGTCGACGCGAGGTGCGTCGCGCGCGCGACGACGCGCGACGCGACGCGCGCGCGAGCGCGCGGATGCGAGCGAGCGAGCGCGCGAGCGCGCGGATGCGAGTCGGATTGCATCGGATCTTTACGCGAGCGATGCCGAACGCGCGCGGCGCGTCGCTCGCGAACGATGCGACGAGACGACGCGGGCGACGCGGATGAGACGACTGACGACGCGAGCGAACGCTGGACGCGCGCAGGACGGCACGCACGGCGGCGATGGACCGACGGCGGAGGATTTGGACGAACTGCGCGACGTGATCATTCACTGCGACGGGTCGATGGACGTGCTCGGGGGACTGTCGAGCGACATCGCGAGGGACGTGCCGGTGTTGGGAGATCGCGCGACGGCGTTCGTGATGGAGTGCGTGACGGAACTGCCGGTGAAGACGCCGGTGTACGCGGCGCTGGCGGGACTGATCAACGCGGAGGCGAGAGAGTTCGGCGCGCAAGTGGTTGAAGCGACGCGAGAGGCGCTGATGGAGTGCTTGAATGGGGATGATCTGACGCAGCGAGTGCGAGCGCGAGTGTTGACGCGGTTTTTGGTGATGCTGAGCACGGTCGGAGTCGTGCAACGAAGGGAGGTGATGGAATATTTGGCGTCGCTGTTGTCCTCGGCGCAAGCGTCGGCGAAGAAAGGCGCGGCTGGGTGGCAGCCTCGCGCCGATTGGCTCGCCTACGTCGCGCTTTCCGCGCTTCCGTGGGGGGGTGAGTTCTTTTCAAAATCCGAGAGCTCAAACGACTTTGAGGCGCTTTTGGACATGGCGGAGGCGTATTGCAAAATCAGAACGCCGAACTCGGACGCGGCGTCGATCATCATCAAGTCCGCGGACGGCATCGAAGTCGATTGGTTCGTGGACATGTGCAATCGTCTCAGTGCGGCGCGCACGGACGGGCGCTGGCACATCGCGTCCATTCCCGCCATCGCGGAGCCGTTTGTGGAGAAGCTGGCGAGCACGGCGAACGCGCACTCCTTGAACGGGATTGAAATCCCGGAAAAGACATTCACCAACCACGCTGAGGCGGCGGCAAAGTATCCGGGTCGATCCATGTTGAGGTATGTTCATTCGCACGCGCGACGCGCATCTCTCGTTCGATGGCGATGAAGATTACATGTATATCTCGTTAATCCCCTGACCTCGTGCTGATATGAAAACCAAATACTTTCCGAGCCAAGCGTTTTTCGCGAGGTCGAAAGATTTGAATGGCTCGATCGATTCGCGATGACTGACTGACGCTTTTCACGACTTTTCCCGCGCAGAATTTTGGAACCGAGCTTCACAGAGGGAACCGGCAACGCCGACGCGTGGGGCCCGCTCGAACGCTTCGTTGCGGAAGAGTACATCATCGACACGATTTGGGCGTTTGAGCCGGGTTATCGCCGTTCGGCAACAATTCCGGTGACTGAACAGCTGGCATCGCTTCCGCTTCCCGCGGACCAGCCCGAGCAGTGTCAGTTCATGGTCGCCGAGACCCTCTTCGCCGAGCTCTTGTCGTTGCCGAAGCCATCCTTCACTCCGGTGTTGTATCACATCATCATTCAAGATTTGTGTAAAATCATCCCGACGTTCCCGCCCAAGATGGCGAAGACAGTCGGGGCGATGTTCAGGGCGATCGACCGCATGGATGTCGGCGCTCGCGATCGTCTCGCGAGCTGGCTCGCTCACCAAATCTCGTGCTTTGATTTGGTGTGGCCTTGGTCGAGCTGGAAGCACGTCATGGAGCAGCCCGACGATGCCCCGCAACGCACGTTCTGCAAGGAGGTGTTGCGCAAGTTGTGCCAGCTCAGTTTCTTCGAGCGCGTGCAAAAGTCTCTCATCGAAGAGCTGCATCCGCTTCTTCCAGGGCAGGCTGGCATCAACGCCGAGTACGTCGACGCGGTGGCGCAGGAACCCGTCTTCGGCGCGTTGAAAGAAATGCTCGCTAGCAAGAAGGAAGGACACGAAGTTTTGGGTTGGATTCAGTCGCAAGCGGCCAGCGCGAGCCCGGACGTCTTGCTCCGAGCTCTCGCCGTCGCCACGCTCGAGCGCGGGCAAAAGTGCATTACCCATCACGACGTTTTACTCAAGCGTTACGCACTTCCTATTCGTGACTTGGTGGAGAAGGCGGGTGGTGAGGTATTAGTCGATGCCGCGGCTGGGGTCTGGCGAGGCCACCCGCAGATGGGCCCGATCGCCATCGAACGATTATTAGCTCTTGATTTAGTAACGCCCGCCGCCGTGGTCAACTGGCTGCTGCAGCGAGCCGCCGCTTTCGGCGAGGACGACACGTACGAGATCGCCAACGTAGTGTGCGAGTTCGTGTGTGCGAGTAAAGAACAAGCGATCGGAAAGCGTGAAGCGCTGTTGCGCAAACTTCGCGAGGCGGAAGCTGAAGCCGCCGCCGCCGGACAAGCCGCGACGGAGCTCACCGAGCAAGGTCGCGTCTTCGAGGCGCAGCAAGCCCAAGCCGCCGAAGCGAGCGCCGTGGAGGAGATCTCCATCCACGAAGCCGCTTTGGCCTCCGCCGACGCGCCCGTCGATCGCTGCGCCGCCATCACTCGCGAGATTTGCCTCAACCTTTGCGGCGGTCTCGTCAAAGCCGCCTCCGGAGGCGCCTCCGCCGCCGTCGCCGACCGCATCCTCGCCTTCGTCCGCAAGTACCGCGCCGAGCTCGCTTTGGACGCCGATGCCGTCATCAAAGCCGCGGGCACGAAGAAAACCGCCAAGTCCGCCGTCGCCGCCGCTTTAGGTGTTCATTTGAAATAAATAATCGACATAGTGCCCGAACGAGACGCCGACGCAAGCCCTAGGGCATAAGCCCAGGGATAAGCCACAAACAAAATGAACGCCCCCACGATTGCGTCGCGCCGCACACACCGACGCCCGCGTCCACGGTCATCGTCACCATGCACGCCGCGTTGTCGTCCAAGCTCTCCACCGTCGCTCTGCGCATCGCGCCCGCGCGCGTCGACGCGCGCGCGCCGCGTCGCGCCGTCATCGAGTGCGCGCACAAGAAGGGGACGGGGTCGACGAAGAATGGCCGCGATTCCAACCCGCAGTACCTCGGCGTGAAGAAGTACGGCGAGGAGAAGGTGCAGGTCGGATCGATCATCGTTCGTCAGCGAGGGAACAAGGTGCGTGCGCGTCGAGCGCGCGCGAGAGAGAGCGCGAGCCGCGGGCGCGAGGCGACGCGCGCGACCCTCGGATTCAGGGTTTCCGCGAACGCGACGAAAGCGGGGTCCAGCGACGCGCGACGCCGACGCGAGGGTCGTCGAACGCGGTGAATGATTCGAAAATCGCGCGTTTCTCGCGTTTCGATCGCGCGCTGACCCGTGCGCGCGCTTTTCGTCGCTCGCAGTTCCACGCCGGCGCCGGCGTCGGCACCGGGAAGGATTTCACCCTCTTCGCGCTCAGAGACGGCGAAGTCATGTTCAAGGTTGGCGCGAACAAGAAGAAGTTCGTCACCGTCGTCGATACGGTCGACCGTTCCGGTCGCGCCGACGGTCAACCGACGCGTAAGGATAAGCGCAAGGCGATGTACTCGCCGCGCGCCGTCGTTCGCGCCGCGCTAGAGGAGGGCATCTCCGCGCCGGGCGTCGAGCGCGTCGCTCGTTAACTCGCGCGCGTCCTAGTCCCGCGCGCGCGCGTCGTAGATCCATCCATCATCACCCTAGACACCGTGTATCGCTTAGTGAACGTCATTATTTCAATCTCCCGCGGCTTCGCGCTCCGCCGTGGCTTCGCGCGCGTCGTCGGCGCTAAGCCCTAGCCCTACTACCTCTTCGACGTCATCGCCATCGCGTCGTCGTCCGCACACGCGCGCGCGACATGATCGCCGCCGCCTCCGCCCTCGCGTCGAGGTTCGCCGTCGCGACCGCGCTCGATCGCATCGCGCCCGCGCGCGTCGACGCGCGCGCGCCGCGTCGCGCCGTCATCGAGTGCGCGCACAAGAAGGGGACGGGGTCGACGAAGAATGGCCGCGATTCCAACCCGCAGTACCTCGGCGTGAAGAAGTACGGCGAGGAGAAGGTGCAGGTCGGATCGATCATCGTTCGTCAGCGAGGGAACAAGTTCCACGCGGGCGACGGCGTCGGGACGGGTAAAGATTTTACGCTGTACGCGCTCAGGGACGGCGAGGTCAAGTTTAAAGTCGGCGCGAATAAGAAAAAGTTCGTGACGATCGTCGACGCGGTCGATCGATCGGGACGCGCGGACGGTGAACCGACGAGAAAGGATAAGCGCAAGGCGATGTACTCGCCGAGAGCGGTGGTGCGGGAGGCTTTGGAGAATGGGACGGCGGCGCCGACGAGGACGGTGGTGGCGACGCGACGCTCGGCGGCGGCGGACGCGCCGGCGAAGGCGGAGAAGACGGCCAAGGCGCCGGCGAAGGCCAAGGCGGCGACGACGACGGTGAAGAAGACGCTCACCAAGTCTGGCTCCGCGGCGGCGCCCAAGGGGTTCTACCGCCAGGTGAGCAAGGTGCGCTACTGTAACCTGAGTCTGTTGCTCATGGACGAAGCGATGGAAGCCAACGGCGTCCTCACCGAGGCTGACGTCAAGAGTTTCCACGACCACATGCTCGACGGTCAAGGCGTCACCCCGACCGAGCTCGCGACGTTGGAATTCGTTCTCAACGGCGGTGGAGGCAAGTACTCTTACGTCGTCGACGACGCCGCCAAGGCGTTTCTCGAGGCGACCATCGCCGCGGAGCGCGCGACGCTCGAATCCGAAGGCGGCGCTCGGTGAGCGTCGCCAGGCACGCGCTCGAATTGATTTTATAGCCCGTCGATCCATCTAACCACTTGAATTACGACGTCGTCGAACGTTTCGCCAACCTCCGCCGCGCGCGTCCGATTCAAACCGCGCGCCGTTTCAATCGCGCCCGCACACCGCGCCGCGCTCGGCCTCGAACGCCGCGACCACGCGACGCATGATGATGAAGATCTCCCCGACGTCCTCGCGCACCGCCTGCGCGCGCGCGGCGATCCAATCCGCGTTCCGTCGCACCGACGCCGCGGCCGCGCCGTCGGCGCATCGGCTGTCGTCGAGCGCGCCCGCGCCGGCGTCGCTGCGCGCGTCCGCGTACGGACGACGACAGCGCTCGAGCGCGATGGTGGCGCGCGCGATGGCGGCGGAGATCATCGACGGGAAGGCGATCGCGCAGGCGGTGCGGGACGAAGTTCGAGACAAGGTGACGGCGATGCGAGCGAAAACCGGCAAGGCGCCGGGACTGGCGGTCGTGCTCGTCGGTGAGCGGAAAGACTCGCAAACGTACGTGCGGTCGAAGAAAAAGGCGTGCGAAGAGGCGGGGATCGAGTCGTTCGGGACGGATTTGCCGGAAGACGCGACGGAGGAGGAGGTGCTCGCCGTCGTGGCGGCGTACAACGCGGATCCGAACGTACACGGCATTCTGGTGCAGTTGCCGATGCCGAAGCACATCAACGAGGAGCGCGTGCTCGGGGCGATCGATTACGAAAAGGATGTCGATGGGTTTCACCCGCTGAACATCGGACGATTGTCGCAGCGTGGTCGCGAACCGTTGTTCGTGCCGTGCACGCCGCGCGGCTGCATCGAACTCCTCGAGCGCACCGGCATCCCCATCGCGGGTAAAGAAGCCGTCGTCGTCGGGCGATCGAACGTCGTGGGCACGCCCGCTGCGCTTTTACTTCAGCGTCGAGACGCCACGGTGACGATCGTGCACTCGAGAACGCCGAACCCTGAGGAAATTTGTCGCCGAGCCGACATCGTCATCGCCGCGTGCGGGCAGATGGAAATGGTCAAAGGGTCTTGGCTCAAGCCCGGGTGCGCGGTGATCGACGTCGGAATCAACGCCAAGGACGACCCGAGCAAAAAGCGCGGCTACCGCTTGGTCGGTGACGTCGAGTACGACTCCGCGGCCGAGGTGGCGGGCCACATCACCCCCGTGCCGGGAGGCGTCGGTCCGATGACCATCGCGATTTTGTTGCAAAACACGCTCGAAGGCGCGGAGCGCGCGTTCGGGCCGTGAGCCGTAGCCGATGCGTGATAATAACACACTACATTATTAGAAGAGCAAAAAGTAAGTCGCGTTTGTGCACACGAACGTCCGTGACGTTGCGAAAAAAAGAATGCGGTTAACCGGGATCGAACCGGTGACCTTCGGATCGCTCTCCGACGTTCGTCGGGGAAGGGGAAGTGGGATCTTTATGATCTCAGTCGTGTTGATGTCGTGTTTGAGCTTCGAGAGCTGTACGTTATGAGACCGACGCTCTAACCAACTGAGCCATAACCGCTAGGCTTACGAAACCCTATTATATAGGATCTCCATGTGTAAAAAGGCGATAAATTTAAAGTCCCGGGCGCGCGCGCGCGCGCGCGCGTCGTGTTACGGTTTCGCGCGCGCGCGACGCGCCGCCGCCGCCGCCGACGGCGTCACTCCCGCGCGCGCGCGATGCTCGCGTCGTCGCTCAGCGCGTCTCGCGCCGTCGCGCCGCGCGCCTCGCGCGCGTTCCGCGACGCCCGATCGAGCGCGCGTCGCACCGCGCGACGCGCGCGCGCGCCCGCGCGCGTCGCCGCCAAGCTCGAGGACACGCCGAAATTCGTCCGCGATTCGCGCGACGACGCCAAGGCGGCGCAGCCGCCGGACGCGGGACGAACGGCGGCGGACGTCGAGGCGTTTATCGCCGATCTCTCGGGCGACGCGAGGGGGGACTCGCCGGTGACGCAGACGCTGAACAAGGAGTTTGGATTGTCGGACGGCGCGACGCCGTTCGTGCGCGTGCGCGACGGACGAGGGTCGCTGACCAAGGTGACGCTGACGCACCCGAACGGATCGTACGTGGACGTGTATTTGAAGGGAGGAAACGTCGCGAGCTGGGTGCTGGCGTCGGGGGGGGAGGTGCTGTACGTGCCGGATGATGCGAGCTTTAAAAAGCACGCGCCGACGGACGGGGGAAACCCCGTGTGCTTTCCGCAATTCGGCGCGGGAGGCGAACGACCGGGGTCCGTGGGAGCGGCGAAGATGCCGGAGGACGGATTCGCGAACCGAATGGAATGGCGAATCGGCGAGACGGGGACGTACGCGTCGAGCGATGGAACGTCGTGCCCGTTCGTGACGCTCGAGTTGACGGACGACGACTCGAGTCGCGCCGCGTTCAATCACAACTTCAAGTTGACGCAAGAAATTTCGCTCGAGCACAACGCGTTGAAGGTGAAGATGACGTGCGCGAATACCGGTTCGACGGCGTTTGAGTACGCGATCGGACGCAAGGCACACATTGCGGTGAGCGACGTGCGCGAGGGCGACGTGTATTACGTCGGTTTCGAAGACTGCGTCGTCCTGGACAACTGTTTGCACCCGACCAAGCCGCGCGTTCGGTTCACCAAGGACCTAGACGCCATGTCCGAACGTTGTTTCAAGCTCGACGGTCCGACGGATAAGGTGTACTTGGCCACGGAAGATCTCGCCACGGGTGTCGAAGTTGGCACCGGGTGCACCGTGTTCGCCCAAAACCTCTCGGGCGAGCGCGGATGCGTGGACCGCGCGGTGTTCAACCCGTGGGAAGCGTCGCCGAAGACGTACCGCTGGTACGCTGGATTAGGCATAGGTAACTTTGGCAAGCTTCGCGTGGCGGAACCGGACACGAAGTCGTCCACGGAGATTCAATACAAAGTCGTGGACTCCACGCCGAGCATCGGCATTCGCGAAGATTTCGAGTTGTTCGAAAAGGTGAACGCGCGCAACATGTTCGCGCGGCCGAAGATTGATTTGAGCAACGCCGAGCTGCCGGATGACATGCAGTAATTAGTCGAGATTCCAGGAGGAGTCGTGTAAGCAATATTAGAAGTTTTCATTCGAAACGTCGACTAATGAACGGCGCGCTAGTACGTTCGAACTCCAAAAGACGACGCGGATTTGCTAATGATGGCAGATACGCGCGAGCGAGCGACATTGTGCGCGCTCACGTCGGCGCCGCCGCCGCATCGCCCGCGTACTCGCCCGGCGGCTTGAGATCCGGCCAGTCGCCTCGACATCCGAACCGCACGTACAAATTCTTCTTCCCGCACAACTGATCGTCCGCGTCCACCAAAGCGTCGATCCCCGCCAACACCTGATCCGCCGCGGCTTCACCGTCGACGGCGACCCCTTTCTTCACCACCACGCGCACCTCGCTCAGCTCGTACGCCTGCCGCTGCGGCGCGCTCTCGTCCGCCCCCTCCGCGTCCACCCACACCGTTATCGCCCCGAACAACCACGTCCAGCAGTCCCCTCGCGCGGTCGCGCCCCGTCCTCCCCCGCACGTCGCCACGCACAGCCTCAAAAACGTCGCCAACTGTTCGTGCGCGCTATTCTCCAGCACCAACGCCTTCGCGTCCTCGCTCATGTCGTCGTCGTCGTCCATCGTCATCCCCTCCTCCGCCCCTCTCGCCATCGTGCTCTCCAGCAGCGCCGGCACGCTCACGGGCGAGTACGCCAACCGCACCGCGAGCGCTCGCGCGACGACGTCGTTCGCGTCGGCGTCATCACCGACCACGACGACGCTCACGCCCTTGAGCTTCGCGGCGACGGTTTCGCCTTTCGTCGCGCGCGTCGCCGTCGCGCGCGCCCGCGCGCCGGTCCGCGCGCCGCGACTCGCGTCCTTCTTCCGTCCCGCGCCCGCGGCGGGCGCGCCGCGCGGGTGCACCGCGCCGAGGGACGCGGCGACCATGAGACGCGCTCGGGTTTGCGGACCAGCCGCGGCGCGGCGAGCGAAAGGCGAACGAACGGCGAACGAACGGCGGTCATCGAACGACGCGCGCGTCGAGGACTCGGAATCGGCGCGAGAAAAAATGAGAAATCGTCGTTACGCCGCGAACGCGCGCGAGAGAACGTCTCGCGAGCGGTCGAGCTGGCGCCGAAGACGCGCTCGCGAGAGGCGTAAATCGTCGAGCGCGCGACGCTCGCGAGACGTCTTGTCCGCGTGAAGACGCGCGTTGCGGTCGAGACGCGCGGCGATGGCGGCGGCTTCGCTGATGTCTTCTCGCGTTCGAGCGGAAACTGCGCTGGATGAGGCCTGAGGGCCGGTGTGGAAGAGGAAGCTTTGAAGACGCTTGCTCACGCGGAGGAGGGCGACTTCGACGGCTCGGGCGTCGACGTCTTCGCACCGTAATCGAAGGACGCGCGTTTCCCACTTCACACGCTCGATTTCATCTCTTGTTGTCGCGTTCGCGCGCTCAGCGCGCGCTTTGGCGGCGTAGGATTCACGAAGCTTTGCGTTGATGGCGTCGATGCGCGCCTTGGGCACGAGGATGACGTCGTCTCGCTCGAGCGCGTCGGCGGTGGATTTTAATGGAATCTCCACGTATCCGCGATCGAGATGCGCGGCGCAATCGATGTCATACGCTCGAGTCCATCGTGCCGATTGCGCCGTCTTTCGATCGTGTTCGTGCCGATTGGCGATGTCTGCCAGCTCTCGCGCGGTTGCCTCGAGCGCGCGCATCTTCTCCGTCGTGCGCGCGTGCGCGTCTTTGGCGTCTCGGAGCTCGCGCTCGAGCGTCGCGCGTTTCGCGCGCGCCAACACTAGGAATCCCCACCACCGATCGTCTAACCTTTGAGGGAAAACAGGAATCTTCTTACTCGCGGCTTCTTCAACCGTGCGTGCGATGGCGTCTTGACGTTGATACAACGCCTGCAGCGCGTCCAAATGCACGCTGCTCGCCGGATGATCTTGCACTTCGCGTCTGAACGCACGCTGAGCCGCCTTCAACGCGAATGTGGCCGAATCTAACAGTCGCTGTGTTTCCTCAACGTTCGCCGCATACTCACGCACGATTTCTGTCGCGCGATGAACATCCGAGAGCGCCTCTCGAACGCGCGCTGCCTCCTCGTCGGATTTGCCGTCGAAATCGCCCGCGAGATGGCGCTCGTGGAGCCGTCGAGCTATACGCGCGCGCCGCAAGTCAAACATAACGATCGCAAACTCGGTATTTTCGCGCTCGATCGCGAGGTCTCGAATTCTTTGATTGTACGCGCCGGTGATCTCGCTCGCCTCTTGAAATAACTTTCTCAGAGCGAGTCGCGTCGCCACTCTCCACTCGTCTCGAGCGCGACGTTTGTTTTGCAACATTTGTTGATACGTCGCCAGCGTGCCCATTTGATCCCCAGTGAGCGAACGCAGTTTTCGCAACTCTTCGGGATCACGATCATCGTCGCTCGGCGCGAGAAACTCGGGACGTTCGATGCGCGCGGTCGCCGCCGCCGTGCTCTCGAAATCCTGGCGCTTGTCGCACGCCTCCGCGTCGATGCGCCCTGTTTCGTCCACTATGATATCATCACCCATCATCGTTTTCAGAACGTTTGCAACGCCTTCGTCCGAATGCATGATTGATGTTTGATCAGTCCCCGCACCTTCGCTTGGTCCGCCATCCTCCGCCTTCCCGCTCCCAGCGAGCGATTGGATGCGCCACTCGCTCGCGTCGTCGCCGTCGGCGACGATTGCTCGCATCGCTGCCGAGTCCCACCACTCCGTCAATGTGTCCGCTTCGGTGGCAACGAGCGCATCATCGTTATTCACATCAGGAAACGATTTACGAGCGGCGCACACCCTGCGATCGATCGAGCGTAGACGCTCGATTATCTCGCCTCGCTGTGCGAGCGCCGATGCGTGCTCGGCGTTGAATTCTTCGCGCGCAGACGCGGCTCGACATCGCAACGTGTGACACTGCGTCATCATCCGTCTAGGATACACCAAGTCCGCGCACGCGTGCATAGTCTCTCGCACTCGCATCGTCGCCGAAGAGGCCGTGCCGGAGGAATCATCGTCGTTCGTCGTCGCCTTCGCGCGTCGCTGCGACTCGAGCTCGAGCTCGACGCGACGAAGCACCCTCGCCTTGACCCCTCTCATCTCCCTCGCCTCGCGCGTCGCGCTCAAGGGGAAATTCCACACCTTTGGTGCCGTCTTGCGATCGAATCCGCGCGCCGTCGTCGCGAACGCGCGCACGTCCATCGTGAGTCGACGCACTTTCGCCTCGTTGGCGCGGCGAAGCGTCGCGAGTGATTCTTTGGCGTCATCGATGATTCGTCGCACGTAAGCGTCATACACGAGCTCTACCGCCGCCGTAGCGTCGGCGTCGATGGTGATATCGACATCTCGCGATTTAGCGCGCGTTGAGACGTCGTTGACGTCGGTGCGCAAGCGATGGAGTCGGGATCTGAGGGACGCCGCGCGCGCGCGTTGTCCATTCGTCTTCTCGGGACGGGACGGGTCGAGCGAAGACATTCTTCGTGTTTCGCACGCGAGCGAACGCGAACGAGCGAGTGAATTGAACTCGCGAGAAGCCGTGCCGCGCACGACGACGACGATGAGTAAAGACTGTGCGCCGAGCGTTCTAAATTTGGTATCCACGCTAACAACGAGGCGGTTGCCGTAACGATCGATGATCCAAAACAATCACGATCACGATCACTCACGGCGTTCGCCACGACATCTACCCAACTAATGACTAAGGAGAGATCACTTCCCGTACACGCTCCCGCCGAGGGAACCGCCGAACGAACCGCCGACAGAACCTTTCCCGTCGCCTCCGTCTTCCTCCCGCTGAATCGCCTCGCGTCGTTCTAAAAACTTACTCACCGCCTGATCCACCGCATCGCGTCCCGTGAGCAACAGCCTGTTCACCATCTCTGGATCACGCTCGAGTCGTCCTGCCTCGAACTCTTTCCTCGCGGAATCGCGTATGACGTCGCGCCACACCCGTCCGCGCTCGTCCCGCCACACGAAGAACACCGACGCGCGTATAACGGCGCGATATAGACTCAGCGCCTCTTTGCGAGTCGTCAGCAGCGCTTGACGTACGTGGTTCTCGTCGTTTTTTAAGTACTCGCCGCGTTTATGGTCCTGCGCGCGACGACAGGACGTCAGAAGTTGCTTTCGAGCGGGACATCACGCGCACGCACCAGATTAGCTTCGATGATTTCTATCGTTTTCCCGCCGTCTTTGTCGTCTTCGTTGAGCGATGCGCGCGACGACGAGGCGACAGCGCGCGATGAGCGCGCGGCGGCGCGCGAGAGAGCGGCGAGGCGAATGAGGTCTCGCATCTCGCGAGCGCCGCGTCGCTGTGTGGCGCTCCGGCGGAAAAAATGGCGCGTGTACGCATTAAAGAATGGTCTAGTGACTAGCAGATGTGACTATCCAAATGTGTGCGCTCGATATCTCGTGTGTTCCGCGCTCTCGCCGCCTCGGCGGCGTCGGCGCGTTGCTTCAAATTTTTCGCCGACGCCTCGCCGGTTTCGGCGACGAGCTGGGAAAAGATGGAGTTCGGATCGGCGAGCATCGCGGACGGTGAGTCCATGGCGACTAGGTTACCAGCCTGGAGACAGACAACTTGATGGTTTTCGATGATGGTGTTGATGCGGTGGGCGATGGTCAAGATGGTGCAATTGACGAATTCCGTCGCGATGACTTTTTGCATGTTATCGTCCGTCTCGGTGTCAACGCTCGCTGTGGCTTCGTCGAGGCATACCACCTTGGTATCTCGCAGCATCGCTCGCGCGAGACACAGCATTTGTCGTTGACCGGCGGAATAGTTGCCTCCAAATTCTTCCACTGGGGCGTCGAGACCGAGGCCTTGTTTGCCGATGAAGTCCTTGCACTTGACGTGCTCCAAAACGTACCACAGCTTTTCATCCGTGTACTCGTTGAACGGGTCGAGGTTGTAACGAATTGTGCCGCTGAACAGAACGGGATCTTGGGGAATGCAAGTGATGGACGACCGCAAACGCTTGAGCGAAATCGTAGAGATATCGATACCGTCTAGCCAGATGGAACCGGCCGTGGGCTCGCACAGGCGCCATAACGCGACGAGCAGAGAACTCTTCCCACTGCCGGTTCTACCGCAGATTCCCACCTTGTGCCCCGGTTGGACTTCGAACGAAATACCATTGAGCACAAGAGGGAGCTCGGATCGGTATCGCATCTGTAACTTTTCAAATCTCAAGCCCCCTTGCGAAGGCCACTCCGGCGGCGGCTCTTCCACGACGCCGTGCGCCGCCATCGCACCTGTTTCCTCCTCTGACGGCAGCCTCGTGTACTCGTCGATGCGCTCGACGCTCACCATTTGCGATTCGAGCTCGGACACGATGCGAATCACCCAGGATAAAACACCGGTGATGTCGATGGCGTAAGTAACCGCCAAACCGATGAGCGCAGCGTCGAGCGAATCTCGTGAATACACCGCAACGCACGCGACGACAAGAGTGAGCGAGTTGCCAATCGTTTCGAGACGCACTGGGAGCCAGCGCTCGCAGCAACACTTTTGAGTGTAATCAGCGATTTGATTAGCGCCAATTCGCTGCTCGTTTTCCGTGATGAAACGACGTTGATGGCCAAAGGCACGAATTGTACTCAAACCGCCTAGCGTCTCTCCGAAGTGGGCAAACACTGGCGAGCCACTGATGGCGTCCAAACGCTTGGCCTCGCGATAACCAGGTCGGTAGTACATTTGAATGTAAAAGTAAACGGCAAAGATCGGCACCATGAAAGGAAGCAGTATCGGCATGATCCATCCCATGACGACGATGGTGCCGAAGAGTAAAAGCCCAAACGACATCACGGAAGATACCGACTGTCCGATGATATTATCGAGAGCGTTGGTATCTTTGCTGAATCTTTGAATTACGCGGCCCAGCGGTGTGGTGTCAAAGAAACTCATTCGCGTGTCCATCACCGACTGCAAGAGTTTCAAGTGTAATCCCGTCGCGGCGGTGAGCGCAGCCACGACCCAGGCAAACGTTCGAATCCAAGCGATGAACGCTGAGACAATTCCGATCGCGCTATATCCACCAAGATAGACCGTTTGACCGAGATTCCACTTTTGTTGCGACCAGTACGCGAGCCAGACGTTGGTGAAGACGCTCAAAGCGCGTTCAGCGATGGTGATGAACATCAAGAATGAAAACGTCCAAAACCTCCCGCCCATCGCATTGATGTACGCCTTGTACACGTTCATCTTCACGGACCCTTCTTCGCGCTTCTCGATATTCTGTTTTGCCTTGTCTTTCTGCAACGACATCGTTTGTTTCATGTCTTTTGATACGGAGGTATCGACTACTTCTTCTTTCGTGGTCTCAGCTTTTTGTGTGCCGCGGTACGATCGCATCATTTGTTGGAATACCGGCCCCTTGTCCATCAGTTCAGAGTACTTGCCCGATTCAACTACCTCACCGTCTTTCATGACGAGAATATTGTCGGCAAACTCGGTGAACTGCAGCTGGTGCGTGACGAGCAAGACAGCGCTGGATCGCAAGACGCCACGGATGCAGCGCTTGAACACATCCTTAGCCACGTGCGCGTCCAAAGCCGACAAAGGATCGTCTAAAATAGCGATCTCTGCGTCAGCATAGACCGCGCGCGCGATCGCCGTGCGTTGCTTCTGACCGCCACTAAGGGTGATGCCCTTTTCGCCGATTTCAGTGTCATCACCGTTCGGTAAAAGGTTAATGTCTGCCTCCATGCACGCCGCTTCGAGCGCCTGATGATATTTCTCTTCATCGTATCGCTTGCCGAAGAGCACGTTGTCACGGAGAGACATTGATTGTACCCACGCAGTTTGTGCGACATAAGACACCGTTGCATCGATTGTGACACTGGCTCCGTCTCTGGCGCTCATTTCGCCGAGAAGCGCGGATATAAGCGCCGTCTTCCCCGCGCCGACGGCGCCGACGACGATGGTCAATTCACCTCTTTTGAGCTCGAAGTTGATGTCGCGCAAAAAAGGAACTGTCGGGTTGACTTTGTCGACAATCTCGTCTTTTTTCGCATCACTTACTTTCTCCGCTTCTTTCTCTTTCACTTCGACGTCCGGATCGGACCAAGAAAAAGTACCGCGCGTCATGCGCGCGAGGACGTCGCCCTTCTTGCCAACCTTTGTAGTCTCCACGACTTGGTCAAAATCGTCCTTGCGTTCAAACTCCACAGTCTTCGTCGTCGCCGACGCTTCGGGGAGCATGAAATACTTCTGTAGACGCTGCAGCGAGGACACGGCGTCTGCGCACTGCGCCAAGCATCGAGGATAGAACAAAATCGGAAATCGAAGCAGATTGAACAGCGTCAACGCCGGAAAGACGATGTCGGCGTCCATCGGTCGTTCCATGACTCCCGCGTATAGCGAGAAAACGACAACCGACACAATCACTGGGCCGGCCGACATGATTGATGTGTTTATCGCGGCAACGTTGGCGACTTTCGTCGCTTGAATCATCTCGCGCTTGCGCACTTCGGCGACCTCTTCTCGCAACGATTCCTCCCACGCGTTGAGCTTTAAAATCTTTATCCCACTCAAACCCTCATTTTCAAGCTTCACTCGCCGATCAGTCTCCACGTTTTGTTTTTTGCGGTAGCGGTACATCATCCCGTAAAAGAATTTTTGCGCGGGAATCAAACCGAGCATGATGAACAATCCCCCGAACACGCTCCATCCGATGTACGAATACAAGAGCGCCATGTACCCCATCGTTTGTAACAATCCGCTCCACAGCACGTTTAGGAACAGCATGAGATCGCCCACGCGCTGCGCGTCGAGTTGCATGTAATTCAACACCTCGCCCGTCGTGCTCCCACTTCTCCCCGCGCTAGACAAGCGCATCGTCTTCCGATACACCGCCGTCGAGAGCGCGCCCTTGATGCAAATGCCGCTCGCCTGAGCGTAGTAAAAATACGTCTGTTCGCACAGCGTGCGCAACACCGCCAATGAAAACATCAGCGCGCAGTACAACCAACCGATCCCGTTCCCCGTCACCGACGCCCCGAACGCGTCGGACATGAAATTCGGTTTATTCCCGACGTATCGCAAAAAGCCGCTCAAAACCACGGGTGGCAAAAACTGCACGACGTCGTTGCACAGCTTAAAAAACGTCCCCTGCAAAATCACTCCCCCGAACGTGCGCCACAGCGGCGACGCGAGCGCGGGTAAAAATCCTTCCTTCGCCTTCGCCTTCGCCTCTTTCCTCGTCGTCGCGTCCGCGTCCGCCGCCGCGTCCGCGTCCGCCGCCGCCGCCGCGCGTTCGCGCTCCACCCTCCCCAGCGTCTCCAGCATCGCCCGCTCGAACCCGTCCGCGTTCCGCCTCGCCACGTACGCCTCCGGCGGTCGCAGCAGATCTCCCATCTCCAACCGCGCCGCGCGTCCCGCGTGCGCGTCGAGTCCTCGTCGCAAAAACGGCGTCACCCACGCGAAGCACGCGCGCGAGAGCGCGTTCGCGTCGCCGCGCGCGCGCGGCGCGTCCCGCCGCGCGTCCGGCGTCGACGTCGCCGTCGTCATCGCCCGCGCCGCGTCGCGCGCGTTCGCCGCGTCGCGTCGCGCGCGCCGCCGCGCGTCACACGATGACGTCCGCGCGCGAGGTCGCGCGCGCGCGCCTCGCGCGCCTCGCGCGCGTCGTCCGCGCGCCCGCGCGCGACGTCGTCGTCTTCGGCGGCGTCGTCGTCGACGTGCACGCGCGCGCGCGCGGCGCGACGGCGCGCGGGACGAGCGCGCGCGGTCGCGTCGACCGCGGCGTCGGCGGCGTCGGTCTGAACGTCGCGTGCGCGTGCGCGGCGACGAGCGCGGCGCGCGTCAGGCTGGTGAGCGCGTGCGGAGACGACGCGGACGGCGCGAGCGTCCGCGAGGCGTGGCGCGCGCGCGCGAGAGGGAGGGACGACGGGGCGGGGGTGCGCGCGCGCGCGGGCGCGAGGACGGGGCGCGTCGTCGCGGTGACGGACGAAAGCGGCGAGATCGTGGCGAGCGTCGCGGACGTGGACGTCGTGGAGCGAGACGTGGACGAAGAGTGGTGCGAAAAGTACGCGAGCGACGCGAGGGGGGCGCGAGTGGTGGTGATCGATGGGAATCTGTCGGCGCGGGGGATTCGAGCGGCGCGGCGCGCGGCGGCGACGACGGCGACGTGGTTCGAACCGGTTTCGGTGGCGAAGGCGGTGAGGATCGTGGAGAGCGGTGATGCGGGGAGACCGATGGTGGGCGTGAGGTGGTGCTCGCCGAACGCGGCGGAGCTTCGCGAGCTGGCGAATGCGGTGCGGAGAAGTTGGGCGAAGGGCTCGCCGATGTCGCCGTGTCCGTTCAATCCAGAGCTCGAGTTCGACGCGGCGAACGATGCGCTCGATGCGTTGGCGAGCGACATAGCCACGGTGCTCGCCGCCGGGTGCGAGCGCGTCGTGCTCACGCTCGGGTCGCTGGGCGTGATCGTCTCCTCCGCACCGGACGGCGACGCGTCGAACGCCGAGCACGCGCACGTGCCCGCTTTCGCGGTGAAGAGCGCGGCGTCGCTCATCGGCGCGGGCGACGCATTGGTCGGTGGCGCGGTCGGCGCGCTCGCGCGAGGCGTCGATGAGATGCGCGCCATCGCGATAGGAGTCGCGTGCGCTTCGATGGCGTGCGAACGACGCGAAGCGGCGCTGTTCGACGTCGACGCGAGAGAGATTGACAGGCGGGCGGCGATCGTTTTCGACGGCATCACACCCATAAAAGCCGCCGTGCAATAGGCTAGGATAGCTAGGAATTTCTATTTAATACTAGTAGACTTGCGAGAATGATTCGTCGCCGGTTCCCACGTGCACTCCTCCAACTCGCGCCGCAAGTGCTCCTCCGCCAACGCTTTGCGTCGAGCCTCAGCCTTTTCGACGACGTTTTCGGCGAAGGCGCCGGTGAACGGCTCGGGAATCGTCCGTCGGCCCCATCGGTCGAAATCGTCCAAGTTCTCGAGGAAAGCCTTGGCGTATCGCTCGCGCTTTTCTTCTTCGAGCTCGCGCGCCTTGGCTTGCTTGCGCAAAAACGAATCCATACCTTTGACTTTCGACGCGGACGGGGAGCCCATGGCGCGAGGCTCTCGCGCGATGGACTCGGGACGAAACGTACACTGCTCCAACTCGCGATACTCGGCGCGCCTACGGAGATTTTCGAGCGCAGTTTCTTTTTCGTGCCGGTATGCTTCGATGCGAGCGCTCACCGCATCGCCGCCGACGCCGTAATCCATCGCGAACTGACTCGTATCGCGAGCCTTTCGGGCCTCATTCGACCGATCGAGGTTTGGTTCGAACGTGTGCTGTTCTCGGAACTCACGTTCGAGCTCGGCTTGCGCGCGTCGTCGCGCCAAGTCCCGTCGCTCGTCGCGCGCCAAATCGTCGATCGTACTACCGTGAGGCGCGAGCTCGTACGACTTTTCATTCAACTCGGGTTGGTACGTAAACTGCGCGTAGTGCTCTCGCTCGCGGACGCGTTGCGCGGCACGCTTACGCTCGGCGTCTTTCACCGCCAATCGATCTGAGCGCTCTTCGGGCGTTTCGAGCAACTTGTACACGTGCCGCCCTCGGCGCAACACGCTGGCGGCGTTGCCGATATCTGGCATAAATGTGCATTCGTCGTCGACCATAGCGCGCTTTTCCTGGGCGCGCCGCGCGACTTTTTCGCTGAAGTCACGCTGTCGTTCAAGGAAGCCGGCGCCTAGTTTGCCTTGACGCTCAAGTTCGTCGACCACGCGCTCGCTTTCGCGCGTGATTTTAGGCGCAAAAGTGAGATTTTCATCCTCGCCGTCCAACGCCGACGATCGTCTGCGGTGAATCGTTGGCGCTTCGTCGCCGGCGTCGTCATCATCTTCCATAGCCTTCTGAATCTCGGCACGCTGCATGGCGAGAATCACACTCGTCGGATTGATCGTGGGCTTGAACGTGTGCGCCTTGGCGAGTTCGTCTTCCACCTTTAAACGAGCCTCTGTTCTCACGTTTTCTTTGGCGCGCAACACGTCGGCGACGCGCCGGTGCAACGGCGGCGTCTTGGCGACTTTGTCTCGAATCCCAGCGCTCGTCCTGACGTTAACTGTCGGCTTGAACGTCAAAAGTTCCATCTCTTCCTCCACCACGCGCGCCTGTACGCGCTCCCTAGTCTCTAATCGCTTCTCCGCGTACTCGTACAATCGCTCCGCCGCCGGTTTCGTCGACGGCGTCTTCGGCCCTCGACCAACCTTCGGTGCGAACGTGCAATTCTCCGCAAACACAGCCTCATCTTTCTCCTTCTTCACGCTCGCCGATCGTTCCCACAACGCCGTCCTCGGCGCCGCCAACTTCTCCAACGACGCCCGCTTTCCCGCGTCTCGTCTCCCCTCGCCGTGCGTTCGCGGCCTAAACGTCTCCTCCTCCGCCCGTCGCGCCATCGCCTCCGCCACCACGCGCTCCCGCGCGTGTCGTCCCGCCAATTTCTCCGCCCGCTCTCTCCTCGCGCACGCCGGCGCCTCTCCCGCGCTTCCGTCCCGTCGCCGCGTCCCGCGCGTCGTCGTCCCGCTCGCCGTCGTCTCCCTCGCGCGCGTCTCGTACTCCATGTACCGCGATTTCACCCCTCGCCATCGCGCGCTTCGTCCGTCGCCTTTATCACCGTCGTCCTCGCCCGCGTTCGTCGCGTCCGCGCTCGCGCTCGCGCCGCTTCGCGCGCCGTCGCGCGCGCGCGCCCTGACCAACGCCGCGACGAACGCGCGCCGCTCGCCCGCCGTCATCTCCCGGACGCCCTTCGACGCGGGCGCGCGCGCGGACGCGCCGGCGGCGTCCTCGCGCGCGTCGCGCGCGTCGACGCGCGCCATCCGTCGCGCACTGGCGCGCGCGCGTCGGTCCGTCGACCGCGTCGCACCGCATTTCAAAAACGACGAGTCGCGAACCGAGGGGGGGGGACTCCAGGGCTGTCGCGCGCCGCGTCGACGCGGCGACGACGCGACTTCGCGACGCCGAGCGCGCGCGACGAGGACGATGCAGCAGTGCGGGTGCGCGCGACGCGCGACGACCCGACCGACGCGCGACGCGCGACGACGACGCGCGACGACGACCGACGACGACGACGACGACGACGACGAACGAGGACTGGATAAATATTTGAAATCGCGCGGGACGATCGATCCGACGCGCGACGACGAAAGCGCGGCGACTGACGACGAACGACGGCGACGCAGGTCGAAAAGCTATGCGGGGACGCGCGTGGTGGGACGCGCGAGCGGCGCGCGGGCGGGCGCGCGAAGGATGACGCGAAGAAGCGGGACGACGACGCGCGCGGCGACGAACGCGGCGACCATCAAGGTGGTCGGCGTCGGCGGCGGTGGATCGAACGCGGTGAACCGAATGGTGGACGCGGATATTAATGGGGTGGAATTCTGGATCGTGAACACGGATGCGCAGGCGCTGGAGACGGCGGTGGCGGATCCGAGAAACCACTTGCAGATCGGCGCGGAGCTCACGCGAGGTTTGGGCGCGGGCGGGAACCCGGAGATTGGGCAAAAGGCGGCTGAAGAGAGCCGAGCCGCGATCGAACAGGCTTTGTCTGGGTCTGACATGGTGTTCGTCACGGCGGGTATGGGCGGTGGTACGGGCTCGGGCGCCGCGCCCGTCGTCGCGCAAGTGGCGAAGAGCGCCGGTATTTTAACCGTCGGCATCGTGACGATGCCGTTCAAGTTTGAAGGACGTCAGCGATACAACCAAGCGATGGAAGCCGTCGAACGTTTGCGACAAAACGTGGATACGCTCATCGTTATTCCTAACGATCGCTTGCTCGCCGCCGTGGACGCGTCTTTGCCGGTGCAAGATGCGTTTTTGCTCGCCGACGATATTCTTCGCCAAGGCGTCCGCGGCATCACCGATATTATTACTTTGCCGGGCTTGATCAACGTCGATTTCGCGGATGTGCGCGCCGTGATGGCGGACGCTGGCTCTTCGCTCATGGGTATCGGTCGTGCGAGCGGCAAGAACCGCGCGCGCGAAGCTGCCGAAGCCGCGATTTCGTCCCCGTTGCTCGATTTGGGCATCGACCGCGCCACCGGCATTGTTTGGAACATCACCGGCGGCAGCGATTTGACTTTGCACGAAGTCAACGAAGCCGCTGAGGTCATCTATGATCTCGTCGACCCGTCCGCGCTGATTATCTTCGGAGCCGTCGTGAAGGATGGCAACAGAGCCACGGATGGTGAAGTTTCTATTACGCTCATCGCCACCGGGTTTTCCCCGTCGGCGGGTATTTCTCAAACCGCCGCGCCGGCGTCCCGATCGAACGGAAAGAAAGCCCCGGCCGCCATCGACGGCCGCACGCCCATCATGGGCTGGAACACGAAGACGGAAATCCCGAGCAACGGTAAATCCGAACGCGATGAAGAGCAACCGGCGTCTCGCGGCGGCATCCCCTCTTTTTTGCGCCGCCGCATGGGTCGCTAACGAATCAAAGGGGAGGTTCAAGTTTTGTACACGACACACTAACACACACATCATAGAAGAGATCTCTTAATCATTAAGCGAAGCTATTCACATTACAAGTCGCCCTCATCGCGAAAGGCTGTCGAGAACGCCGACCTCGGCCAGCGACAGGGGAGGATGAAAACTTCGTCTGTTCACGCGCACGTCTTCCACGAAATCGTCCACAGTTTTGGACATCCGTTTGCGCGAATTCGCCGAGTCGAGCAATCGAATCATGACAACGGCAAAATCGCGGCTGTACGGCGGACCTGCGATCTCCAACACCTCGTTCGCAAAGTATCGAATCTGAGACGGATCCAACGTCCGACGCCACGAGTTCGCCGCAGCCGTGATCGTCGGCATCACGTGGCCAGCAGCGACGAGTTCGCAACCCAGGTCGAGGAGCGAAATAGCCAATTCGGCGCCGTGTGAACTTCCGCATGATTGAATGATCGCGTTCAGCGCCTCCAGCACCACGCCTTGCAGCCCAATGTGCTTCTTCGCCACTTCCCCGAGGACGTGCACGAAAACAGAGTTGGCGTTCCCGACTTGAACGACCCGATGATACATTTCATTCGTGAGCGCAGAGCGCGCGGCGGCGATGATACCTGCAGTCGCGCACGGGATAGCGAACACTTTATCGACACTCGTCTGCTCTGGCATCTCGCCCCGCTTCGCGTTTTCGACGATTGCCACGGCTTCAGTCAACGCCGCTTTTACTTCATCCACGCTCGTCTCGTCATCGCTTGCGGCTAAAGCGATCAGCTCGAAACACTCGCTGCGTAAACGATTCGCGCCCGAGTCAACTGTCCATTTAAAAGCTTCCGAAATGAGGTTGTAAAGGACGTCGGGGTGCCGAAGCGGCGCCACCGACGGCTTCTTCTTGACGTCGCTCGACACGTACAAGTCGAGCAGCTTTTTCAAGTCCCCAGCCGCGAGTGCCCCACTGTCGCGTATTTGCCCAACCGATGACGTGTTCGTGCCCACTGGACGCGAGCTGAGCAAATCAGCCGTGGCGTACTTGGCCGTAGCGTCAGCCGCGGACGCCGCGAGCCAAGGCGCCAGACGGCGAACCGTTGCGGCACCGTGCAAGCTCGCTGCCGCCTCTTCAATCTCTTCCGACAATCGCGCCGCGATCGCCTGTGAACTCTTGGTCGTCGCCTTGTCCGTGTCTCGCCCTAAAGTCGCGAGCATGAGCTGGCCAAAGACGTACGTGCCTATGGACTGACAGCACATGCTCTTCAACCGCTCTTCAAAGTCCATTCGTCGCTCGTCGTCATCACCGGCTTCGATGATTCCCTTGACGTGATCGGCGAGAAGTTCGTGAAAGATGCTAAAATACGCCGCCGCCGCAGGTCCGAGCGCGCGCACTTCGTGTCGCATGCCGCGCTGCCACGCGTGCTGAATCGCGCACGAAATCAATAAACAGTTTGGATTACGCTCCGCCAAAGAAAACAACACCGCCCGCCCGCGCTCGCTCTTGAACAGCCCATCCAACCACGCCGGCGGTCGTCCCTGGAACACCGCGTCCGCCTTATTCGCGTCGAATTTCTCTCTCACGAGCGCCTCCAAAAAATACATTTCATCGAATCGCGCCTCCGTCTCCATCGTCGCCGCGCGCTCCCGCGGCGTCCCTTTCCCCGCTCCGCTGGTCAATATCCCTCCAGTCGGTGTTCTCGTCGCGTCACCGTCGCCATTATCGATGCCTCGCGTCTCTACCGCCGCGCTCACCTTGATCGGCGACGTGTTCGCGCCCCGTCTCGGCGGCGCCGTCACCTTCAACCAGTGCACCGCCAGCGTCGTCATCGCCGCGTACCCTCGGTAATTCTCGCTCAGCAGCTCTATCGCCGTGCTCGGCGCGCCTCCCGCGGAGACGTACGCGCGCACGTCATCGATCGCGCTCGGTTCCATTATGAAATCTTTCTCCGCGAGTCGCGCTTCCAATTCCATCAGCCTCGACGTCTTCGTCTCGCCCAGCGCCGCGATCGCGCCGCTCTCTCCCGCGCGCGTCCCCTCGCCGTCGCTCGCCGTCGCGGTTCGCGTGCACACCTCGTCGTCGTCGGACATCGTCGGCGAAGGCGCGCGAGCGCGAAGTGCCGCGCTGCATCAATGGGCGCGCGACGACGACGCGCGCACCGCGAGCTCGTCGGTTTAGACGCCGCGGCGCCGGCGGACGAGGAATTCGCGCCGACGAGCGCGCGGGCGCGGACGAGCGCGCACGCGCGGGCGCGCGGGCGCGCGAGGGAGAAGGATTCGCAGCGCGAATTCGCGATTCTGGTCGGCGGCTTCGCGTGCGTGTTGGCGCTCGTCGTGTTCGTGTTTTACGAGCGCGCGATCCACGGCGGATAGCGGCGTCGACGCGCGCGAACGCGTCGGACGATGCCGGACGGTGAGGGCGAGCGGCGGGCGAGCGCGAACGAACGCGCGGCGCTGCGGCGGTTGGGGTGGTTTACGGCGGCGCTCGCGGCGGTGCCGTACGCGACGTATAAAACGACGCTGCGGACGACGTGTCCGGCGGCGTACGAGAGATACGGAGCGACATTTTTAGCGACTGAGAGTGGACGAGCGACGTGTGCGGGGATGTTTGCGATCGTGGCGGTGAATGTAGTTTTGCTCTTGTACGTCGCTTCGGCCCTGCGCGGCGGCGACGAACGGCTGCCGGTTCCGGCGAAGAAGGCTGACTAAAGTTCTAATGTCAATTTACAGTTTGAAGACGCTATGTGAGTACGCTATGTGAGACCTCGACCACCGCGCTACGGTTATCGAAGTCTTCCGCTAATCTAAAATCGAAGACACGGTATCCTGCACTCCAATTCTCTTTGCGAGGATGTCACTGAACGCCTCGTTCCAGATGAGGACAGTCTGCATCGTCGCCACGGGAAGCAGCGACATGAAGAACAATATAGTAAAGATTATTAAACCGAAGAACTTGTCCATCTCTTTGTACCAGAAGTCTGAAAACCCTCGCGCTGCGGCCAAGCCGCGTCGCGCGCGGTACACAAATGGTTGCAACGCGCGACGCACACCGTTTCCTCGAGGTTCCGGTTCGCCATCCACTGTTTTCATCGGGAGCCAGCTTTCACCGAAAGTAATGATACTCTTGTCACTCACGAAGGAGCACGCCTCGATGAATATCGCCACGACGCACCAAGCGCCGAGCCCAGTCATGAACCACGTGCGGAACAAGCTGTTGCTGCCGGTTTCGACGTGCAAAGCGAAAAAGTACAACCCATTCCAGACGAGGAAGAGTCCCAGACGTACCAGTCCGCGATACACGCTAATTTTCCACAGTTTGTCGGGGAATTGTAACCACGCGTCGCGTGCGAATACCACTGAGTTCATCGCAGATGTGTACAAGAACACGACGAAGCCCATTGCAATCGTCGCAGCGGCGATGCGACCCGAGTTCACGCTGAACTGTTCCATTTGCGTCAGCCCTGTGTATAGCGCGCTGCCGTGCAGAGAACCAATCACAACAAGCAAGAGGATGACACGTCCGAAACTACTCATGAATAAGACGCCCGCTTTGTTGAATAAACCAATTCTGTTTCGATAGTTGGTGTTCATCGTCGAGTGCCACTCTTTCCAGGAACCATTCGCGATTTTGGGCTTGTCGAAAGTACCATCGAGCCAGTCTCGCCAATCGTTCCAGCTATTTCGCATCCAGTAAGTGTTCGTGCTTTGTGGCGAAAACCACCAGGGCGTTATGATGATGCAGATACCAAAGCTCCAAACCGACCAAGAGTACAGCAGTGATTTTGGAAGCACCGTGTTCGCGTGAAACAACAGTAAAAGAAGCAACACTTCCATACCAAAGTACAGGTGAGACTTGGCGTACAAGCCGTAAAGTACCACCATGTTCGCATTTTGTAGCACAAAACCCCGCTCGGTAGCGATATACTGCGCTTTACCGAAAAGGAGACCAACCATGTAATTGTAACCTTTCGTCGTCATGGCAAAAATGTTGAACGCCCACGAACCACGAACAAGTGACGAGGCGGTGTATTCGATACCATCGCGCAATCCTCTATCCATCACCATCTTCAAGAAGAGAGGTAGGACTGTTAGTAATCCTAGCTGGATCGCATAAATGGAGTTGTAATAACCACCTTCTTCTTTAGACAGCGACAGTGTTGTTTGTGTCTCTGTCATTTTGAAATAACGATAGACACGATAGATTTCAAGATCTGCAATCGCGAGCCCGGCGTGCACTAGAATGTACAAATAAACACACCAAGCCGTCTGCATAACGCTAATGAAGAAGCCTGGGCCACTAAAGTACATAGACATCATTCTGAAAAAGTCCATCGAGCGGTGTAGTCTGTAAACGTCACGAGACATTGAGATTGTCCCCGCAGAGCCTGAAATCTTTTGTTCGAAACCATTTACGGATGTAAAACCCATATCTCTTCCTTTACCCACCTCGATGAACTCTTCAAATAACACTCGGCCGCCACGAACGATCGCGTTCACGCCACCGAAGAAATCCTCGGCGACGTGGATCATCTTTGAGGCCTTAGACACGCCACCATTTGTCATGGTGAATGCCTTGTCCCACACGTCGGGGTGACCGTAGTGGAAGCGCACCATGAGTGGCCACGTCATGAAACGTTGAAACGTTTGGAAAATGAACTCTGAAATCGCCGCGAACTGTGCGACGGCGCCCGTAGTCTCACTAAATATCACCTCAGGAAAGCCGACGAGGACAACGTCCTCAGAGAAAACATCGAGCAAGTTTCGCATCTTCAACGCCTCCGGGAAGTAGCCATCTTGATTCATGTCCAGCGTTTGCAGGTAAGCACCTCTGCTGAAAATGACGGCGTGGTTTTGGTTTTCAGGTTTTCCTTCTCCAATTATTGGATTTCCTGGTAATTCTACCTTGCACGCGAGAGATAACGTTCTATTTTCTCGATCGCATCCGACGAGACACGAAGCGAACGTGTCGTTTGTGTCAGACTTTGTCTGCACGAAGCACACTCGAAGCTCTGGATGATTCAAGATGAGCTCGTTTATATCCTCCGCTTTCTGTCTATCAGCGGAACCTTGTGGAGCATTCAGCATATTTCCGTACACTTGGCAAGACACGAGATATTCGAACTTGTCGCAGACCAATGTCTCAATCTCATCTTCGTCGTACCCTTCCGCTCGCGCAAGAAAGCGCAACGCTGCCCCATAACTGCAGACACCACGCACGCAGCGACTGAGCGACTGCGTATGGTCGCTCGTCCAGATGCGGAGTTCTTCCCAGTACTTCTCAGTCACTGTGGCGTCGTCGCACGCCAAGGCCCCAACGCGCTCTTTGAAGTTTTCGTACTCATCTGGATACGTTGCTTGGATGATGGACAGCAGCGTCTTTTGATCTTCAAGAGGCTTTATCAATTCATCCTTCACGTAAGAAACCTCTTCAGCGTAATAAGGCGTGAACGCAGTCCACGCACGCATGTTACGCAACTTGGTGGGCATTTTCAGCGTCGCAAAGCTCAGAGAATTGGCAAAAAACATAAGTTGCCGACGAGCTTCGAGATTACGCGGCTCACCACCAGGATTGATGTTGTTCATTGAATTCAACAAACAATCGACAATCTTCCGGTTGTTTACCAGCGTCGCGGAGGCGGACACTACTCGCACATGCTCAGTGTCACGCAGCGCATCGATGCGCACCATTTCAAGAAGTTGCGAATAAAGCTGCGACACACGATACTTTCTCTGATTGTTTGCGTTCGACCAACGACCATCGTTTTCCATGGCAAACGAACAGATCTTCCGAACCGCGAGAAGTATTTCGTGTAACGCTTCAGCGAGCGTGCTCGATTGCGCGTCGATATCTGCATCAGTTTGGATATTCGACCACTTGATGAGCTTTCGGCGACCTCTTCGCCAACGTTTACGAATGTTCGGTCGCTCTTCGCTTTCGTCCAGGAGAGCTCGTTGCTCTGCGCTCATTTCGTCCCAGTTTTCTTGAACGACGAAGCATCCGCGCAACAGACCGCTCTTTTCCTTCATCTTTTTGCGTTTCTCTTTGGGAATAATACCGGTACAGCCAAATTTCATCTCGAGATTGATTGCCTCGACCATTTGTTTCTGGCGATTTTTTTCCTTCTCGCGGATAGCCCTGAGTTGTCGCCGTTTTGTTCGTTGCTCCTTCCTCAATCGAGCTCTTTCGGCGCCGGCTGTATCGCCGAGAAGAAGGAGTTGCGCCTCTTCATCATCACTTTCAGTCTCTGAACCTTCAACATCTTGATCTTCATAATCTTCGATTATGGGAGTCGCATCAGTCGACGCACTCATCGCTTGCAACGTTAAGAGAAGCTTGATGATGGAGTCACGGAGTTGAATATAGCCACCGACGTCGTCGCGGCGACGTTGAGACATTTGCTCCCCCTCTATCGCGGCTAAGTCGGTTATGACCCGCATCAAAAGCGAAGAATCGCCGGGGGAGACGACTCGAAGCACTTCAGTCATCACCACACAAAGCAAATCCTTGGTTTGGATCAGCGTCGTGCCGAAAGAAGGGTACTGCGCCATTGTCCCAGTATTGAAGTTTGCCCTCGAGAAGACTGAAGAGGTGAGCATCGGGGGCAGTATGATGTACTCCGGGGCGTCAAATATTTGCTCAATATCACGACCCTGGAGGAAAACAAACTTCAAGTCGGTACACTCCTTGTTTGTGATGTGGTCACGTGCGCGCAACGAATCGACAATCGAATTCCACCCACGCGAAAAGTGTTGCCATTTGACATCCATCGCCTCCGGTAAGAAGTCAGCTGGATTTGGAGCGGCGGTCTTTACACCAGACTCCATAAGGACCTCATCTTCTACAACGGTTAGCGCAACAGAATCAAGTAAACCTTCGTGAAGATCGCCGCCACCGTAGCCACCGCCCGAACGTATTCTTTGTTCTTTGGCACCAAATGCATCATCGTCGCTATCGCCGGAAGCGTTACCACTCGTGGTGGCATCGCCTGTCAAAATGACTGGCTTTGGCCACGACTTATTCAAGACTTTTTCGCAGAATAGATTTGGAATCTGTTGAAAGTCTCTCAAAAAGTTCGCCCATCGTTGAGCGTGCGACACTTTTCCTCTCCACTGAAGGAAAATTGTGAAGACTGATGCGTAGCACGTGTACCACAAAAACGTATCGCAAAAGTACGTCGCCACGGCTGGAAGCATCCGCGCGATTACCATGACAGTCATCAAAAATTGAGACGCGTGCACGTCGTAGTATGCTTCCGGTAATTGACCTTCAATTTCTTCACCAATATAACCGAGGGCTGGAAGGCTGAGCTTTTTGCCGCCGATTGCACTGCTCACGACATTCGACGCAGCGTCCACGATGTCAGATACCGTAGACTCCAACCTAGAATGTGGCATCGATGAAGGACTAGCAGCAGCGCTACTCCATCCCCGATATTGACCGTTGTATGGATCAACGGAATAGTTCACGTCATAAGCGATCGAAAACTGACTTTCGTCTCCCCAAGATGCGCCAGTGAAATCGCCACCACCGGCGTGCGAAAATAGCAAACTTCTCCGGCGCTCGGGAATGGGCTCGTAGTAAGCGAGATTGATATCGCTTTCTTCGTAGTCGTCGTCGTCTTTTGTAAGCTCGGTAAAGTACGTGACTTTTGGCTTAAACTTCAACGCTTGGACGAGCGCATCGCCTTCGAGGTTGATGCACGAAGTGTACTCATCGCTCTCTTTGTTCCAGCACAGATCCCCTTTCTTCAGCGCATTCACCGCCTCGCGCAGAGGAGTGATGAGGAGGAAGTGACCAAACGCAATCTTTGTGGAGAGCACGACGAGCCAGAAAAGAGTGTAAATAATGCGCTCGCGGACAGGCGTCGCCATTTGCGTCGGCGAGCCAACAAATGGCTGGCGCCGAACCATAGAGGACATCAGGCCACTGTTTGCGAGTGCGTACACCGCCGCCAAACCTTCAAAGTACTTCGTACTGTTATCGGCGCGAAGCGAACGCTCCAGCACGTAAAACATTGGCACCGATATAAACATTCCAGCTCTTGTCGAGGTGACCATCCAGTCGCCAAAAGACTCTTGCGAAATGTTACGGAACCGGATTACCGCGACTTCCTGTCCAAACTTTAGCAACGCATGCGTCACCATCGACGTCGAGAGGTACGACCAATTCCAACCGTGCGCGAACACGTAAGCGGTCGATAAATGGAATGCGACGGCGTGGAACAAGATGATGGAATGAAAGTTGACGAACATGCTCAACCAACCTGAGGTTTCACGATGCGTTTTGAAAAAAACATTGGTGAGAACGGCTGAGGAATCGCCTGAAGCCATCGCGCGCGACATGAATGAACGCAGGTGCTCGTACATTCTGGCATCTCTAGAAAGATTTTTCATGTTTCGAGGTACGCCAACGTAATCAGTTTCTTCTTCGCCGCGGTCGGGTTCTTCTTCCGGCGGGAGAAGTCGCACCAATCTGTCGTATTGCCAGAAAAATTCGTTGACATCGTCGTACATGACGCGCTCCGAAATGGGCGCAGAGGCACGATCAGAAATTTCTCGCTTTAAGAAGGTGTAAATCGGAGTGATCACGGTGCGAAGGAAATCCTTTTCACCGTAAGGCATGACGTCTGCGGATACGGGTTTGCACATGATGCGCTCTTCGCCTTCACCGGGAAGCCTATCGTCAAGCGTAAGTGAGCAAAGTGCCGCGTGAAAGATGAAACAGAGACATTCACTCATGTGGCGGAGATTGGCACATTCCCCGTATATCAAAAACCAAAGGCACAGGTGGTGAAGCTTTGCGTTCAATTCGACCGCGACGGATTGTTCGCGACTTGCACGCGTCCAGAGTTTGTTTGCGTCAGACATGTACACCGAAAGTAGCATTTCTCTAGAATCCTGATCATCGTCACGAGCGATGCGTTTTGCGTGCGAAGCGACGGAGTCCACCATGCCAGTGTACGCGCCCCAGTTGTTGTAGTTCTGGAATAAATGCGCGTGAAGTTCGTGTACAACATCGTTCCAGTATCGATCCAAGTAATCGGTTGAGTAACTCGATACATCTTCTTTTTGTGTGAGCAATTGCTCAAGCCAGACGGATAAACTGTCAACGCTGTTTGCGAGGTTTGACGGGACGTCGACTTCCTCATTCGTGAATGTAGAGTCCTTCGCGCTCTTCTGGAAACCGAACATATCCGCGAGGTGTGAAGCAATAGGCTCGATCCTACGTTTGATTTCGGTGACTCTCTCGTTTTTGTTGGCCGTCATGTCACCCACTGATGTCAAATCTTCCTTCATATCCGGGATGGTGCTCGGCATCGGTCTAGCATAGCGAACAGGCGTCGATTTCAGGCCGAGGACCTTCCGGATGAAAACTCTGGACGACAGAAACCAAGTTTTTACCGAACGCGACGTCATCGCCCGATTGATTGTCGTCACCAAAGTGCGGCGGCGCATTTCGACGCCTAGCACAGATGCATATGCTCTGTTGAACAACATCTTTGCGTGAACGTAAGAAATTGGCACGAGGGACAGCAGAGCGAGGCAAATATGCAGAGCCAATCCGATCACCTCATCCACATCTCGGAAGAAAAAGTCACTGAAGATGCGCATCGTTCGAGCTATGTGCTTGAACATAGGCAGTGGAATATCGGAGATCAGTGAGGATATATGAACGACACAGTGCACCGTGCAGAATGCCGCCAAGGCGAAAACGATTTTGTTCTGGCGCTGTTCAGTATCGAGCGTTTCGCTGAATAAACGTCCGCAGAGCTTCATGTGGAACACAACCAAAAAGACTCGGACGCACATATTGTACATCAAGATGACGCTGCGTTTACCGACCTCGCTGGATGTGAGACCCAGTCTTTCCCCGATTGCGATTACGCGCTGCGGCCAGAAGAACGACGGCGACGTACTCATGAAATAGACTCCGGTGAGCAACAATCCGGCGATACCTGCAGTGACAACGACGACGCCTCGTACAGCCGGAATCCCGTCGAAATCGCTCACACGGACTGCCGCCGTACTACACACCATAAGGATGAGTGGGACAGGGAGAATGCGGAACGTGATGTACTCCATCTTGAGATGTCTCGGCATGGCGCGTAGTGACTTCATACGCTTGGCCTGCCACATCCACCAAGTGCCATCTTGATTGACTGCTCCTTGATTGCCAAGTTTAAAGGGATCAAGCCAGAATAGCCAAGAAGTGAAGTTTATCGCGGGGATACCCTCCTTGAAACTCTGTGGATGAAAGAACCAAGGTGAAAACATCCAAAGAATGACGGCGATCCATACATGCCAAGTTGTCGTCACAAAGACGTACCCTGCGCTGAACGTAGATAGTTCTGTGAGCAGAAGAGTCATCGCTAAAGTCGACATCGATGGAATGATGTGTGAAACCGCGTACTGCATGTAAAGGTCGGAAAAAGAGGCGTTCATACTCATACTGCGTTTGGTACCGCGGTACGACGCTTCGCCAGAGGCGATCGAAGCATCGATAGCAGAGCCTCTCGATTTGGCGATGAACATGTGGTACACAAACGATCCCGTAACGATCCCGTGATAGGTATCTTTGACCATCTTTACTAAACCACCGGTGATCCAACCGTGCAACATACCAGGCCAGGCCATCACCAAGCTCGCTTGAAGCATCCATTGCGATGGATACAGTGTTTCAAGGCCAATTTCTTGGTGGAAACCGACGTTATCGAAGGCATCGCCAGTTGTGTAATACGTTTCAATGCTAAACATTGCGATCACTGTCTTACACAAGACAAAGGCGGCCATGGATGTAAACAGCATGAATTCTGTGTAGAATAACCCAACCGACGACTGGAAAAAGCTCAAGCAGCGGAAAATGTCCATGCTCTTTGAAAGTCTATGAAAGTCACGCGAGATAAGCTGCATACCGTTCCCAGTAGCGATTTTTTTATTGAATTGGTTGTTACCATCGAATGAAACTTCTCGTCCCTTGCCACAGGTGGTAAAGTTCACGTACTCGATTTTGCCACCCCGTTGCACGACATTCATACCTCCGTACACGTCCTCTGACAAGTGCAGTCTTCGAGAAGCCTTAGAGACTCCACCACTTGAGCGGATGAATGCACCATCCCATATGTCAGGGTGGCCGTAGTGCATGCGGACACGAAGAGGGTTCGTCATGAAACGCTGCAACAAAGTCCCAAAGACCGCCTCAGAAGTGGCCGCAAAACTCGACACTGACCCCTGACGCCCAGAAATCAGTTGTTCGGTAAAGCCGATGAGCACTATGTCTTCGTCGGATCCATACAACCTCAGAACGTTACGAAGTTTTAACCCTTCTGCGAGATGTGCATCTTGGTTCATATCAATCGTTTGCACATACATGCCACGCGACCAGACCAATCCCATGTTTTGGTTTTCGGGCTTGCCTTCGCCAACAATTGGATGCCCAGGAAGTTGAACACGATGCGTTCGCTTGAACTTTCCGTCTGCGCCGCGACTGAGCTTTGCAATTGCGAAGTTATCATTGTCGCCACTCGGTTGTTCGACATAATTTACCGTGACATGCGGGAATTGTTCCACGAGCGCCTCCACTTCACCGTTCATCGTATATCCCGGTGAGTTGTAGACTTGGCAACACAGGACGTGCTCGAACTTTGCACGAACCAATGGTTCAATCTCATCTTCAGGGACGCCTTCCAGACGTGCCAATAATCGTAGGGCATCGATGTAAGAGGCAAAGCCTCTCACCGTACGATATAAAGTTTGACCTTCGCCGCTCGCCCAGTTCATGGTTTCTTCACTCAGACGTTTTTCCTCATCGGTGAATGTGGACAAAGCAGTGATCTTGTCCAACATCGCGCGATCAAAAAAGTGCTCGTAGTTTGAGTCTTTCACCTTCACACCAGTGCGCTCGATCATGTTTTCCCACGAAGACGGTGCCATGCTGACCATGAAGCGAAATCCCGTGACGGATTCGCCATCGATTGTTGATGTCAACGTGTCCAACGAAGTGCGAATTTCTTCGGTGTAAACCGGAGTTAGCGTCGTCAGCATCGGCATCTGACGAACAGTCATTGGTTTCTTCATTGCAGGATCGCCGAGGCTTGACACGAAAAATCGAAAGATGTCTTTCGCTTCGTCCAAAGAAGGTTCGGCCGCGGGGTTCGCCGTAGAGAGCATCAGATCCATTTGTTTGATGACGTACGATCCAGCCTTGGAGGACGCCGCACTTCGAATTTTGGCTGATGACGAATCGAGAGCATTAAAATCCATGATTTGCTGAAGCTTCTCGCACGTTTTAACCAAGAGTACGTTCGTTTCTTTGTGCGTTGCGCGCTCATTCTCGCGGTCCTTTGCGATCTCAGTGCTGATGAGTTTGAGCAAATTTTCCATCTGCGAGCGAATTCGACTGGTATCAAACGCACTTTCGTCATCTTCACGAACTCGCAACAGCTTCAATAGTCCCGCCGATTGCTCGCGCAGCGACCCGAGCCATTTTATCGCATGGGAATGCTCACTCAAGCTCAGCGACATGAGGTCAACGAGAGACTTGAGCAATTCTACAAACTGCACACGGTCTCTGGCGTCGACAACTCCGAGGACACAGGTAGCGATGAAAGCGAGCAAGTCAATCGATTGCGCAATCACGGATGACGAAAACGCAAACCGCATCTTTTCATTGCGCTGAACGCCAATTCCACTAAACAAAGAGCCACTGAGCATGATAGGGAAAACGACGTACCGAGAGCCGAAGAAGCTCTCGCTCGTGGGTCCATCCAGGATACGGAACAAAAGAAGATCGGTCTCTTCGTTACTCAAGAGGTCTCTTGAGCGCGTCGACTTCACGATCTCGTTCCATGCTTTCGCGAAAGAGAACCAGGCATCCGAAACGCTTTCTGAACACAATGCTGTTGAAGAGTCCGAAGGTGGTTCCGGCTTGGGAGAAGACGTCAAAACTTTTTCCGCAAATAAATCCACGTTTTGCGGCATATCAAGAACTGTGCGTGCCCACCCGCTGGCAATACCTGTGTTCTTGTAGCGCTTGTATGCGCTAGCGACGCCAAGCGTCGTGATGAAGTAGAAGAACGTGTTACCAAAGTACAGCAATACACTCGGCATCCATCGCTCGAATAACATGAGCGCCTTGAATCCATATCGTCTCGCCAAACGAGTCATTTCGATTAGCTGTGGAGAGAGGAGCTCGTTATAGTCGTACGCATCACAGTCAGCCCCTGCGAAGTTATAATTCCAGCAGTACAGATCGAGTTCCAGAATCGCTTTCGTTGGTGCGATGAGGGGGTTGACCATCAAAATATAATCGAGGGTCAACTTCAACGTAAAGGTGACGACCCAGAAGATGATATACGACCGTCGGTCTTTGCTTGATATGGGATTGTTCACCTTCTCTGTGAAATATCTGTCCGTTTTGTCACCGGAAGTGAGTTGGTAGCCAGAGATATTGGCCAAAACCAGCACAGCGTAGGGGAAACCGACTGCAGCAAACGTCTTCACATTGATGAAGTCAGTGGCACAAGCCATCCCGAGTAGCAGAACTACTATAGCGAAAGCGGCGCGTCCGACTGATTCTACTCGACTATGGAACAACGCAATTCGGTCGAAGAAAATGACTCTCGACTCGATGATCAGGTCAAATACGGCTGCCGTCAGCGCCGTCGTCGAGTACATTGCCGGTTCTGCAAATTTCACAAATGCGTGCACAATCATAACGTGCATCATCAACGACAGGAGCGCGAAAATGCGATGGAAGTTGACATACATCGTCATCCAACCCAAATGCTCTCTGTAAGTTTTTCTGAAAACAACGCTCAAACTCTGATCTTTCTCCTTAGCGGCTCCCGCAGTGCGCACAAAATGCCTGAATTTAGCATACGAGCTTGTGCCCATCTCAGCGTCTATGTTCAGCATACGCTTCAACTTTGAGACATCAATAAATGTTTCATTCATATCATCGTAACCCATGCGAAGATGCAAAGGAGCAGCACTTTTCATGTGCAATGCGAGGAAATTGTATAGCGGTCTCACAATTGAGGTGAGAAAATCATCCGCTTCAAAAGCCAAACCGGAGTCGGGTACAGCCGAACACATGGTGCCTCGGTTCACGACAGCCGCCGCCATGATGTGAAATACAAACATCATAAACTCTGGCATAAACCTCAAATTGGCAGACTCTTGGTAAATGAGCTCGAACAGTACAAGCTGGCATAGCTTCGCATCAGTGCTTCCCTTCAACATCGAAGACGCCAGCGTCTCAGTTCCACGCGGAGAAAAATCTATGCCAGTGTAACTCATGTATCGCTTATAACTCGCAAACGTTTTCTGATGAAGAGCCTGCGCGGCCCAGTCTGATTTGTTCGAGCTCGGCGCGTCTTGGAGTTGAGACGTGTTCCAAAGAAGCATCGCGCACTTATCGATGCAGCTTTCTCGTATGCTTGCGACGCCTTCGCTACCGTTTTGGAATCCAAATAAATCACCGAGACTTTGCGCGATGGGCGCAAGCCTAGTTTTCCACTGCTCAATATCACGCTCGATGGAGCTTGCTCCCGATGGCTCCGGGCCAAGACGAGTGAGAGAATCTTCTTCGAATTCGACAGGTGGAGATTCTTTGCTGAGTTCACCGACGAGTTGCCGAGACGCTTTGGAAGGCGTACCCAACGCGCGTACAGCTCGTTTCTGGATATCCGCCGTCGCGCGATCGTCCGCAATAAACAGTCGAACGATCAAGAAATTCGATCGAGAAAGAGAGACTAATGCATCTCGCACGTATCGACGCGTTATACGCCAACGAATGGCGAGAGCAACGCCCAAGTACAAGATGATCGCTAGGTATACCACCGTCAAGAGTTCAACCTCAAGTTTTAAGGCATCGACGGATTCGCGGTCGGGGCAACTCGTGTCCCCAGGTTGCTCAAATCGCTCTTTTTGATCTTCTATGTACGTCTCCAACTCTGTAAATATTGTCGGCGGCTCCGGACACGCTCTGTTATTTTTGCGATGAATCTGTCGCATGTGGTGACAGGTCAAAAAAGTGCTTTGCAATGCTGTCGAAACCGGGTTGATCAACCCCTTTGGATGCGTCAAGATTGCACTAAAGTTCTCGAAGTGCGCATAAATCGGTGTCGGCTCGTTCGGATTGAGCTTGATTCCGTGGAATGCCTCCGCCTCGGCGCGCATGAACAAGTGCATCGTCCTGTTGTGATAACTTTTCATAAATTTCGAGCAGTCTGGATACATGTCGATATTGTAGGCTGGCTGATTATCTTGTCCGTGGAATATAGTACAGCTCCCCCCGTCCTTCCAAAGCAGCTTCAGCATGTAATAAGCAGCTCTTGGTCGCAGTAGGTCCACTTTGTTTATGCTACACTTCTTCTTCACCGCCATCACTCCGAACCACTCCTCGGACACATACAAGTCAGGCTGCGTCGGGGACATGTATCCACACGGAGAATGTAAATATTCTTTCAGCGATGGGCATACTCGCGTGATCGTTGGAATGCGCTCGTCGTTGGTTGGCACAGGAGTCACTGCTTTGCCTTTCCAGTATTCGTCGACCCAAGCCATGATGGCCCCCCCGGACGTAAATCTAACTCCGCAACCCGATTTGCACGCCGTGGAGTGTCGCTCTATATCTTCTACCATCGTAGAGAGCCAATCTGCCTGTGAAACCTCATCCTCGGTCCCCATCGTGTCGTACCCGTTGAGACCATCCAGTTCTGGATTGAGGCTAAAGGCATCAACCCCATACTCCGTAATCAAAAACGGACGTTTGCTCACCAGATGGTATCGCTGAAACAGTCCCATTGGAGAAAAGTAACGCCGCGTGTACAAGTTAACGCCCCAAAAGTCGATTTGATCCATGTACCGATCGGCTAACTTTATCCAACTCAAAGCTCCCCACAGCTGGCGTCCCACCAGATGCTGCTTAGTCTTTGGCAAATTTACGTTCGCTATGGCTGTGCCGCAGAGCATGTTTTCTGATCGGACCATCCCGCAGAGCATGTTGATCGACTTCATCAGCTTTTCGATCGAATCGTCAAACTGACATCCGCCTACCCCAAAGTTTTCGGCCAAATCGCTATCACACACGTACAAATTCCACGGGCCGTTCAACTCGTTGCCGACAATCCAACCGACCACGGCCGGATGCTTCGCCGATCGTACAAGTTTGCGTAGTTCAGCTTGCGTATTCTCCATCGTCTCTGCGGTGTTAAAGAAGCTTTTCGTACCGTCTTCAAAGTCATAGCCGACGAGAATTGATATGTTGTACTGGTGCGCCAAATCAAAGAATTGCCTATGCCGCTTGGAAAACTTCAACGTGTAGATGCGCATCGTGTTCACGCCCGCAGCGGCCATGAGAGGTATGTCGCGCTCAAATATACCCGCGTAGTCATTCGTAAAAAAGTCACCATACGGCTCAAACCAATCTGGGTCCCATCCGACCGGCACGGGGGAGTAACACACCGCGCGCATCAACCATGGTTTGCCGTCGAGGTACAGGGTACGCCCGAGCCGACGCATTCGACCGGTGTCCCATGTCGTGTTCAACATCGGCGGGTTTAAAAATCTCTTCACCAGCTCTCGTCCCGACCGCTTGCCGTGCTCGTACTCATCGTCGACAAACGCGGGATCGTAAATCGCCTCGTCCGTCAACGCCAAGCCCGGCTGTACCGTCCCCGCTCTGTTCATTTCGCTTTGCTTCGAATAAGACGACGAGCGCGATTCACCTTCCGCTACGTCTCTGTTCGCGCGCCCACCGCGTGTGGTCTGCCCTAATGCCGGAAGCGGCCGCGCCTCGCGCGTCCCCGCCGCCGTCTTCTCCGCCGCCGTCCTCGGTCTCGCCTCGTTAAAGTCCCACACCGATCCCGACAGCCGTTCATTCAGGGCGTCTAAGTCGACCGTCCCGCTCGTCTCGCTCGCGCTTCGCGCCCCATCGATCGTCCTCGCGCGCTCAAACGTCCGCGCTCCTTCGTCCGCCGCGTCAACACCCTCTCGGAGGCGGAGCGACTCGCCGCCCGTCGTTCCACCTTCCGTCGCCCCCATCATCGCGTCCGACGCCACCGACCGCGCGCCCGCGTCCCCCCGTCGCGCGACGACGGCCAAGACCACTCCCACGACGCCCACGAGCGCCGCGAACGCGCGTCGATGATCGACCCACGCGCCCCGTCCTCGTCCTCGTCGCGATTCTCCCGCCTCTCTCCCTCGCGTCGCGCCATCGCGCCGCGCGCCGAGCATCGGCGTTCTCTCCGCCGCGCTCATCGCGCTTCCGTCCGCGCGCGCGTCCTCGTCGCGCGCCGCGGTGTGCGGCCGATCGCGTCGCGTCGCGTCGCGTCGCGTCCCGTTCGAGCCTCGGATTCGCGCGCCGCGATTTCGCGCATTCGAGCATCCGATCGGCCCATTTATCGATCGCGATTTTCCCGCGGGCGGTCCGTCCGCGCGCCAACACCATTCCGCGACCGGCGCGACTCGGCGACGCGCGCGCGATGGCGACGGCGGCCGCGCGCGCCGATGCGGACGCGCGCGACGCGCGCGACGCGCGCGCGTCGACGCGCGACGGCGAGACGACGACGACGCGCGAGGACCGCGCGAAAAGGGGCGCGACGCGACGACGACGCGAGGCGCTGCTTGGCATGGTGTTGGCGTGCGTCGTCGCTCGCTTCGCGCGCGTCGGCGCGGACGACGGCGCGGAATCGAGCGAGAGCGGTGGAGGCGGCGTCGCGGAAGCGGCGCTTGGGATCGAGCGCGACGCGCGGTGGGGCGCGGCGCGCGGGATGGCGAGTTTGAACGCGAAGCGAGTGCACTTTCGATCGGAGGGCGAGCGGGCGGCGCTCGGGGCGGCGCCGGACGGCGCGAAAGACGCGAGCGATGGTTTCGAGATGACGATGACGGAGTTTGAGCATTACATGCGATTGCACGGGAAGAGTAAGCAGACGTACTGCAGTCGAAGGGAGGGGGGGGCGGCGCAAGACGTGCGCGCGTGCGAGGCGACGTTGAGTCGCGCCGAGGCGAGTTTCCGACGTAATCAGAGGATCGTGGCGCAACATAACGCCGATCCGTCGAATACGTTCAAGTTGCGGCTTAACAAATTCGCGGATGTGGACTCGGAAGATTTTCAGGCATCGCAGCTCAGGTATAGCGCGCGTCCGATGTCCAAGTTGCGCTCGCACCATCAAAACGCCAAGCGCTTTGCGCGTCACTTCGCGAGCGGAATGTTGGGGCAATCGGACGTCGATCGAACGGAGTTTCCAAAGCGTTTCAATTGGAAAGACGTTCCCAACGTCATGGGCCGCGTGCATAATCAAAAGCAAGACTGCGCCTCTTGCTGGGCGTACGTGACGACCGATATTCTCGAGTCGCTCATGGTGATTAGAAAGGTCACGCCCGTGCACGAGGAACTGGCAGTGGACGAACTCATCAACTGCGACACGTATGACAGTGGATGTGCCACGGGGAACATGTTTACCGCTTTCGAGTGGATCGAGACAAAAGGCGGCATCGCGACGAATAAGAATTTCAATGGCCTTCTCGACGGCATCAGCAAGAAGCCTGAGTCGTGGTTTTCGAAAGTTCAGGCGCACGCGGGACCCATCGGCTATGCGAACGATGACTTAGCGCCCGAGTTTTCAACGAGGCCCGAACCTCACTTTGAATCGGCGCTGAAGGTTGAACCGGGCGTGACGCTGGAGAAGGTGCAAGAACAAATGTGCATGGCCAGCGAGAAACCCGACTGGCCGCGGGTAGCGCAAGTGCACGGCTACTGCGAGCTTTCTCTGAGTGGAGGCGAGAAAGAGCTCATGCATGCGTTGTCTAAATCACCGGTTGCGATCGGGGTCAACGCCAACAAGAAGTTTCAGTTGTACGACAGAGGTATTTTGCGCTTGAAGGATTGTCCTCCAGCGCCGCATACGTCAGAGACCATGTACACGGCCATCAACCACGCCGCTTTACTCACGGGCTGGGGCGAAGAAAAGATGCCTAACGGTGAAGTTGTCAAGTACTGGGAGGTGAAGAATAGTTTTGGCTCGGACTGGGGTGAAGGTGGTTACTTTCGCGTCGAACGCGGACCCGTGACGGCGGAAGGGCTTGGAACTTGCGGTATGTATTTCGAGAGCGTTTACCCGATCGTCGACGAGAAAGAGGCGCGCGCGCAAGAGTGCGTTCCGGGTGCGACGTTTCGCAGGGATTACTATCGCGCTCTTATGGGCGGGGCGGCGCAGCAAGGACGTTCGTTCATGCAGTTTTTCGATTCGAACGACGACGCCATGGCGGTCCGCCTTGCCCTTCTTGTCGCCGCGGGATTTGTGATGACTGTGACGCTCGTGACTCGCGTTACGAGGATGGTGAAGCGTACGTGCGCACCACAAGAAGGGCGTGCACCGCTGCTCGATTCGAATGGCGCTCGCCGCGGGTCCGACTTGGTATAGCGCCGCTCGCGAGGATTGAGGATTAGATAGGCTGTAATTCATCGACACTTGTCGTCGTCGTCTTGTTTTACATGTCGTTTGCGGGATATTGAAAGATTACTTGTAGCAGCTGCGAGAATAATAGTTGCGAGTGTGCGGATCAAGTCGAGTCTTCATCGAAGCTGTCTTGATCCAACGTGCAGTCCTCCGTAAAACAGGTGCCGGTTTCTTCTTCGACTGCTTTTGTTGCTAGTTTCCCGACGTACCCGGCGCTAAAGATCGCCAAACCGACGCCAAAGAGAGTTGATAAGACGGCACTTCCACCTAGCGCGCCCTCGGCGACCTGTCTCGTGGCCGTGCCCGCGGATACGTACGCAAACGTTCCAGGCATCATTCCGAAAAAGGAACCGACGACGTAAGACCTGAACTTCACCGACGTCAAGCCGTAGAGATAGTTGCTCAGAGCGAACGGCATCAGCGGTGAAAGACGCATGATGGCGACGACGCGCAAACTGTCCTCTCCGATCGCCTTATCGATCGCCTTGAACTTGGGATATTTTTCCGCCAGGCTCATCACCTTGTCGCGCGCGACGTATCTGGAAATCAAAAAAGCGATAGCCGCCGCGATCGTCGCCGCCGTCGTCACGAGCAACGTGCCCGAGTACGTGCCGAACAACGCTCCAGCGGACATGGTGAGCGGAAACGCCGGCACCGCCAAGACTTCCAGCGCGACGTATCCCATCAAAAACAACGCGTACCCCGTCGGCCCGAGCGACTCGATGTAATCCGTAAACGCACCCAGCGAGGCGAACAGCTCATCCTTGTACGTCAACCCCGCCGCCGCGAGCAAGACGACGACCATCGCGGCCAAAACGTACCCAAAGTTATTCCTCTTGCCCTCCTCGCTCGCCGCCGCCGCGCTCTCCGCGCCCTCGCTCGTCTCCGCGAGCAGACTCGCCAGCTCCACGTCATCCATCTCCGTCTGCACCGCGTCCGCGGCGAACCACCGTCGTCCATCTCCCGCGCCTTTCATCGCCCGCACCCACGCGACGTCGCGCCTCCTTCCCGCGCGCGTCGCCGCGTCTCCGTTCGCGCGTCGTCCCCGCGCGCGTCCCGTCTCCCGCCTCCCCAGCGTCCCCGTTCGCATCCGCGCGCGCACGACCGTCGTCGTCGCCATCGCCATCGCTCGCGTCGTCGCGCGCGTCGTCACCGCGTCCGCGTCTCGTCCGTTCGCGCGCCGTCCGTCGCGCGTCGCTCGCGTCGTCCGTCGTCCGTCGTGGATAAGCGCTCGCGCGCGCGCGCCTTCGCGTATCCCGTCGCGTCGTCGCCGCGCGCGCGACTCGACGGCGCGCGCGCGCGGTTCGCGTCGATCGGCGCTCGCGTCGAGGCGCTCACCGTCGGCGTCGCGCGTCGCGCGGTGGCGCCGACGTCGGCGTCGACGCGAATCCGCGGTCGCGACGTCGACGGGATGTCGCGCGTTCGAGGCGCGTTTAGCGCCATGTAAGTCATATATGCGTTGTTTTATGTACTCGGACATTCGGGTCAGGTATTTCAGTGATACTGCTTTTAGTACGTGAAAAGACGCCCACCGTCGGCGACGCGCGACGCCGACGGCGCGCGAGAGCGGCGCGCGCGCGACGCGTCGAGGCGGTCGACGCGACGACGCGTCGATGTCCGCGCGCGCGGCGCGATGCGCGGTGGCGGTGGTGGGGATATTCGTCGCGTTCAGTTACTTTGCGCTCGCGCAGGAGGACGTGTACAAGAAGCGATACGGCGGCGCGCGGTTCGCGGCGACGTTCTTCGTGCTCGCGTGCGAGCGGTTGGTGAACGTGATGGTGGCCGCGATCGGGCTGGGCGCGTGCGGGGGCTCGGGGGCGCGATTGGCGCGAGGGGAGATTTTCCAGAGCGGGGCGTCGCAGACGCTCGCGATGGCGGCGAGTAACGAGGCGCTGCGGTACGTGTCGTACCCGACGCAAGTGCTCGGGAAGTCGTGTAAGATGGTGCCCGTGATGGTTGGGGGGATGGTGCTCGGTGGGCGCACGTTCACGGCGTCGCAGTACGCGCAGGTGGTTTTCGTGACGCTGGGCGTGGCGATTTTCAATTTCGGCGCCGACACGAAGAAGACGAGCGGAAACGATAGCGCGTACGGGTTGTCGCTCATCGCGATTTCGCTCGTCATGGATGCCGTAACGGGTGGGTTGCAAGATCGCGTCAAGCGCACGACGAAGGCGTTGAATCCGCGAGCCGGTGCGAGCGCGAAGCCGAGCGTGTACGAGAGCATGTTGTACACAAATTTGAGCGGTTTCGTCGTCGCCTTGGGCTTTGCTTTCGCCACTGGACAGCTCACGAGTGGCGTGCGGTCGTGCGTGGCGCACGTTGCGCTCGCGAGAGCCGTTCTCGTGTACTCTCTCGCCAGCGCTGTCGGACAGGTGTTCATTTATTACACGATTACGCACTTCGACGTCCTCGTGCTCACCACGGTGACGACGACTCGAAAAATCTTCTCCACCGTCATCTCCGTCTTCCGTGACCCTAGCAACGCGCTCAACCGAATCCAATGGTTCGGTTGCTCATTGGTCTTTACATTCCTTGCCCTGGACGTCGTCGCCGCTGCGTTTCGTCCGCGCCATTCCGCGCCCGCGGCGGCGACAGCCGCTCGCCGGGCGCCGTCTTCTCGTCGCGCCGAGCGCGATACCGATACCGATCGCGCGGCGGCGGCGATCGGATCCGCGCGATCGACATCATCCCGTCGTCGTCATTCGTCTCGCAGATCCTCGTCGTGAGTGCGCCGGACGCAACACGAGTGATGTAATAAACTTATTCACCGCGCGTCGAAGGCCCCTCGCAGTGGTGTAACACCATCCCTGCTGATCATCACCATCATTGAACGACGCGCCGTCATGGGCCGAAGGCGCGAACGTGCGTCAGCGCCCGCGGTGGTCGCAACCGCGCTCGCCGCGCTCGCATTCACATCGCAACCCGCGCGCGCGGCGCGCGCGGCGCGCGCGGCGCCGAACGACCCGCGCAAAATCATCCCGGGGCTGCGCCACGAGCGCGAGTTTCAACGCTACGTTGAAAAGTATGCGAAGAATTACTGCGATGCCGACGCGAGCGAGGCGGCGTGCGCCGCGTCGTTGCGCAGACAGAAAGTCTACTACGCGAATATGGTGCGATACGAGGCGCACAACGCGGATTCGGCGCACAAGTTTCAGTTGAAAGAGACGAAGTTTAGCGATCTCACGGAGGAAGAATTCGCCGCGAGGGTGTTGACGTATAAACCGAGGCGACAGTTTGGTGAAACGATGCTGGGGAACTCGGAAGATGAGGTTAGCTCGACGTCCGCGCGCGTGGGCTACGAGGCGGCGGCGTTGAAGTCGCCCGCGGAGATCGCTGTGGCACGGAAGCATTCGCAGCGCGCGCGCGACCGCACTCAAAGGCGCGAGCGAAACCGGCTGCGTGGACATGTCGAAGACCACGGAGAAGTCGACGATAGTGGACCGTTGGGTGATGCGGACCCATCGATTCCGGCCGCCTTTTCGTGGCGCACGCCGCCAGATGGATACGGAAACGTCGTCGGTGTGGTGCACGATCAAGAGGACTTGTGCGCGTCGTGCTGGGCGTTTGTCACCGCGGATTCCATCGCGAGCCGAATCGCAATCATAAACAAGGGCGACGACGCCCCGGCGTTAAGCGTGAAGCAGCTCATGGCATGCGATGCTGTTGATCACGGGTGTTCGACCGGGAACATGTACACCGCGTACGAATGGATCGGGCAATACGGCGGTATCAGCTCCAAGGCGGATTACAACGCGAAAGTACCAGGTGACCGAGACGACGCTCCGGATGCCAAGTGCGACGCGTCCGTCAAAAAAGTTTACGATACGCCGGCTATGTGTGATTTAGCGCAAGTTGCCGGCGAAGAACCGCTTTATCGTGCGATCTTCGAGCGAGGTCCCGTCGCCGTTGGCATCAACGCAAACAAACTGCAGGCATACGGCAGCGGCGTCATCATGTTGGATGACTGTAAGCCACTTGGTCGTGGTATTGAGTCCATCAATCACGCCGCACTTGTCGTTGGGTGGGGCACGACGGACGACGGGGTCAAATACTGGGAAATTAAAAACTCTTACGGCCCAGAGTGGGGCGACGAAGGATTCTTCAGGCTCGAGCGCGGTCGCATCGGCGAACACAAGTTCGGCACTTGCGGTCTTCTCTTTGAATCCGTCTACCCGGTCGTCACGAAGGCTGGCGATGCGACGTCGACTGACGCTCCGTGTGTGAAGGGATCAGTCCAAAAGCAAACGTACTATAGAAACGAGACGCTCAATCCGGGCTTGGGCGACGATGACGTTGAGGACGAGGCGCGCATCGGCGTCGCGCAGCGCCGCGCGCACCGAGCCCACGGTCACGCACACCGCGCGCGAAAAGCTCGCCTAGGCGACGCCGCTTCGTCGCACCTGACGACGCACACCGAAAACGTCGTCGCCGCGGCCGCCGCTCTGGCCTCGATCGCCGTCCTCGTCGCCGCGGTCGCTCATCGCCGCCGAGCGCGCCGGGACGCCGTCCCCGAATCCGCCGCGCTCCTCGCCGCCGAGCCTTGAGATCGAGCCACGTGGTTTACGATCTGAAACAAATATCCATATTTTAGTTACATGTAGCAACACAACCGAACGCGAAACGATTGAGAAGAGCTTCCGCGGGCGAGTCCCGAGCCCGCCGCGCCGCCGCGAATGAATCCAGCACCGCCATCGCCCCGCATTACGCCGCGCGGCGCCCTCCGATGGACTTCCTGCGCGACGTCGCGAACACCGTGGAGCGCGCCGTCACCGGCGCGTCCCCGCGCGCGCTCGATCTCCCGCAATGCGACGTCGCGTTCGTCTCAGAGACCATCGCCGAGTACGGGCGAATCTTGGCGCGCTCGAAAGACGTCGTAGTTCGCGACGCCGACCGCGCGACCGACGCCGAGGTGCGGCGCGCGCGATTCAACATGGTGTGGGCGCTGTGCCACAGCGGCGTCGAGGATCAGCTGAGACGAGGGACGCAAATGCTCGAGCGCGGCGCGAGCAACGGGGCGAACGCGGAGACGACGCTCGAGGCGAGGTGGCGAGTCGAATTCGGCGACGCGATGGAGGTCAGAGATGGGCATTACTTGCGAAGCGTGGCGTATTACGGGATGAGGGATTACGAGCGCGCGCGCGAAGCGGCGTTTGCGGCGCTGAAGTGTGACCCAGAATGTCGACAGGCGGCGGCGTTGCGCGAGGCCAGCGAAGAAGCGTTGGCGAGGGACGGATTGGTCGGCGCGGGGGCGATCGCGGCGGCGGGACTGGCGATCTTAGGAGCGACGGCGGCGATCGCGGCCAACAGCGCGGGGGGGAGTCGACGATGATGACGATGATGGCGGTACTGTACGCTAGTAGTTCTAGAATGAAATTTCAACACGCGTTCACTTGCTATTTAATCGACGCCTTTTCTAACGTTTTTTTATATGAACGAATGGAGTCTTTCCACACGGACACCTTTTTGTTTTCACACACCCATATCTCTTTCGCCACCTTATCGATCAATCTAAAGTCGTGACTAACGAGTACTAGACCGCCTTTGTACTTGTTGATGGCGTCTGCGAGAGAGTCGATGCAATCGTGATCCAAGTGATTCGTCGGCTCGTCGAGAAGAAGCATGTTTGGGTTACCGAGACAAATCATGGCGAATACCAAACGTGATTTCTGTCCATCCGAAAGCGCGGCGATGGGATTGGTTTGTAAACGCCCGCTGATGCCGAACTTGCCCAAATACGACCGCCACTCGTCCGTCGGTTTTCGCATGTCATAATACGTCCCAGAGAAGAAATCCAAAGGCGACGCGCGCGGGTCCAGCACATCGACGCTGTGCTGATGGTACCGCCCGATGCTGAGGTGGTGGTGTCGCGCGACTTCGCCTTCGCTCGCTTCGATATCACCCGTCATGAGCTTGAGAATTGTCGACTTACCCGCACCGTTTGGGCCGACGAGCGCGATTCGAGAATCGCAATCCACTCCGAACTCCAGGTTTTCTAAAAGCATACCGAGCGAAGGATCCGCCGTGTGATATCGGAAGGAAACGTTCTTAAACGGAAGTACTGGCGGTGCGAGCTTGGCACAATCTGGGAACGTGAATTCGAAAGTTCTCTCCGCCGTCGGCGACGGCGTCAACCCGGCGGCTTCCATCTTGTCCAGAATCTTTTGTTTCGAGTTCGCCTGTTTCATCTTATCCGCGTAGGTACCGCAAGACGCGATGAATTCTTTCAGATGTTTGATATCCGCTTGCTCTTTTTCGTACTGCTTCTGCTGAATAACCTCTTCCGCCGCGAGCGTGGCGCGAAACGTATCGAAGTCGCCCGTGTAGTACTTCAAAGTCTTGTTTGTGACTCTGATGACGTGCGAGCACACACCGTTGAGGAAGTCTTGCGAGTGCGAAATCACGACCAGGCACTTCTTATATTTTGACAGATGATCTTCGAGCCACACGCACGCGCTCAAATCTAAGTGATTCGTCGGCTCGTCGAGTAAAAGTAACGCCGGCGACGCCAAAAGAGCGCGCGCGAGAGAGACGCGCATTCGCCAACCACCAGACAGCGCCTTTGTTTCGCGATTCATCATGACTTTATCGAATCCCAAATTGTGGAGAAGCTCCGCCGCCGTAGTTTCAAATTTAACCGGATCGAGTTCCTCTAAACGCTCGTATATTCCCTGAAGGCGCTCGTCGCCGGGCCCGTTCGTCGTGAGAATTTCGCTCTCGATGGCTTGCAGGCGCGAAACTTCTTCGCGTATATGGTCCACAACAGCCTCGAGCGCGCTTCGCTCACTCGGTTCAGCTTCTTCGCGCAGATGATATATGTCAACGTGTGCGGGTACTTCTAGTTCGCGCTTCGCTATGGCTTCCAGAAGCATGGACTTGCCGCACCCATTCGGGCCTAATAAACCGTAGCGCCGTCCGACGTTGAGCTCCATCACGCAATCCTTGATGAGCTCGTTACCGTTCACGGACATAGAAACTTGCTCAAATCGTAAGTCTAGTGCGGTTTTACGTGAGACGAGCACACCTGAGACGCTTCGATCGACGTCACCCTCGACGATTTTGCCGTCCGTCTTCGTCGCGTCTCCGGACTCATCTACGCTGGTGCCGTTCTTTTCCCCACGCCGACGTCGCGCGCCACCTTTTCGACTTGCACCGACACCGCGAGCTTCATCCTCGCTCGAGGTCACCTTGCCTTGATATACACGCCAGGTATCTGAGCACACGTCTCCCACAAAGGATGCGTTGTGGCTGATTGTCAACACGCCTCCCTTGAAACGCCTAAGCGCCGCAGTCAGGGCTGCTAACGTTTCGTTATCTAAGTAGTTTGTCGGCTCATCCAATGCAATAATATGCGGCTTCGTCCACATCGCGGCCGCGAGCACGAGTCTGGACTTCTGACCGCCAGACATGCGCTTAATTTTCCCGTCGGCGAGCTCTTGCGATATGCCAAAATCGCGCAAATGAGAATAAACCTCGCCACTTGTCAGAGGACGTATGTCCATCCCACTTTGTATGGCTTTCATCATTTCGTCGTAATTTTTGCACATCTTCACGACGTAAGACACTTTGAGGAATCGTTTTGGTTCCCAGTGCGTGACGCCCACTCTGTCGCCGACTTTTTTCACCTCATAACACAGCTCGCCTCCCTTGACGGCGCGCCCGAGGATCTCGCACACGCTTCCACGCGACTGCTGCTCTACTTTTTCATCATCCGTGAGTGACATTGTGGACATTTTTGCTAATTCCTTATCTCGGCCTTGGTAAAAACGAGTTTGGATGTACTCCTTGGGCGACATGTCAAGGTGCGCTTGCAAGTGGTGCATCGAGTGCTGCGCAATGTAAGCGATGCGCAGGTTATGGTGCTTCCAGATAGAGCCACCCGTCGGCTCGAGCTCACCGACGATATTTTTCATGAGTGTCGTCTTACCCGCGCCGTTCGCACCGACGACGGCGACGCGACTGCTGAGATACATTCGAGTGTACACGCCGCTCAAGACTTGATTGTTTGGGTACGCGAAACTCAGGTCCTCAAGACGCGCGACGACTTGCGTCTTGCTCTTGATGCCATCCAGTGGCCCGGGATCGGGGAACACGATTGCCGCCGAACTAGGTTGCTCACGCGCGGCGCGCGCTGAGCTCATCCTCGATGATCCTCCGGCCAGTGCCGATGACGTGTCGACGCCTCGAATGGCGGTGACTAACCCGGCGGTGTTTTCTAACCTGTTCGCCTCGCTCGCCGCGCGACGACGACCGTTCGATTCGTTCTGCCCAGAGTCGACGATAACTCCACTTTCGTTCGAAGTCGCCACGATTTGGTCCACCATGTCCTTTTTCATTCGTGGGAGCACCAAATTGGGGCGCTGCGCCCGAAACCCATCGAAGCCGCCGTCAAACGTCGAGAGCTGCTGCTTATCGAATTGAATAATGTGCGTAGAAATCTTTCGCAAAAACTCGTAGTCGTGCGACACGCACATCACAGTCGTCCCTTCCAACGCGACTAAGTAATTTGCCAGCCATTCCACGGCGCTGACGTCCAAGTGATTCGTCGGCTCGTCGAGGAGCAACAAATCCGCTCGCTGCAACATCGCTCTCGCGATGGACAATCGCATCCTCCAACCGCCAGACAGTTCAGCCACGCTCTTTTTCATCATATCGTCGTCAAATCCGACCGACCGCAGGCTCGAGTCGATCGCGCTCGCGTCCGCCCCCCCGAACTCGTTCGCCTCATCCGCCATGAACTTGACCACCGACGCGCTCAGCGTCACCAGCACCTCGTGTCGAACGAACACGCACTTGATCCCGGTCGGAAACCCCGCGATATCGCCCGCCGCGATTCGCGTCAACAGCGTCGTCTTTCCCGCGCCGTTATGCCCGACGACGCCGTATCGCGCCCCTCGCGTCAACGACAAGTTCGTCGGCCGCAGCAGCACCTTGGCCGCGTACGCCAGGATGATCCCTCTCAGGTCCAAAATCAACCCCTCCGACGTCCCGACGTCCTCCCTCGTCGACGTCGCGTTCGCCATCGTCGCCGCCGTCCCGTCGTCTCGCGCGCACATCGCTCGAACGTCGCCGTCGTCCATGTTTTCCTCCAGCACCGGCTGCACGAGCTCCATCAGCGCCTCCGTCGTCACCGCGCGTCCCTCGTCCGCCGCCTCGAGCGTCGCCTCTCGCAGCGCGCTCGCGACGTACTCGCGCACCTCCTCGTCCACGCCCGCGCGTCGCATGACGCCGTCGCACCGCGCGAGCCAGGCGTCGTCGTCCATCGCGTCGACGCGTGACGCGATGACGCGACGACGCGATGGACGACATTCGTCGACGCCGCGCGATGGCGTCGCGCGCGACGGCGCGCGCGGCGGCGTCGCACGACGCGCGCGCGGCGACGCGGCGCGCGCGCGTCGGCGGTGCGGCGCGCGAATCGGCGGCGCGGCGGCGCGCTTCGGGACGCGCGACGTCCGACGTCGACGGCGCTTCGGGACGCGCGACGTCCGACGTCGACGGCGCTTCGGGACGCGCGACGTCCGCGGACGCGTTCGATCTCGGACAGGCGATCGGGACGCTGGCGAGGGGCGAGCGAGGGGCGACGCTGCCGCCGGGACGCGTGGGCGCGCTCGGCGTGCGCGAGACGCTGGAGTACCTCGCGGACTCGAACGGCTTCGTGCGACGGCGCGTCGAGCGGTACGGACCGATTTTTAAGACGGCTTTGTTTTTCAAGCCGGCGATCGTGTTCGGAAGCCGAGAGGCGGTTCGAGAGTTTTTGAAATTTGAAGGCGAGCTCCCCGCGGACGAGGCGCTGCCGGAGACGTTTCGCGAATTGCACACCGAGTACGGGGCGCTGCGCATGACGGGGAGCAGACACGCGGCGACGCGCGCGAATTTCGGCAAGGTGCTGGGACGCGCGGCGCTGGAGAGTTACGCGCCGGCGATCGGGGAAAGGACGAGGGAGTTTGTGGAAGACGTAGCGCGGCGATCTGGGAAGGAGACGTCGTCGTTCAGGCCGGGCGCGGAGTGCGTGGATTTCGCGCTCGATTTGTTGTTTGAGCTCTTCCTCGGTCACGTGCCCGAGGCAAAGTACAAAGACGCGATGAAAGCGTACAACGGAGGATTACTTTCGCTCGGAAAATGGTCGTCGGAGTTTAAGGCTGGAAAACTGGCGCTGGAGGATTTGACGTCGTACGTCGAGGCGCATTACAGAGGCGTCAAAGCGCGCGGCGAACTCGATCGCCCAGAGTACTTCTTTTACAAGCAATACTCGCAAGCCGTGGACGAGTTCGACGAAGTGTTCAGCGACGATCGCATCGCGACGACGTGCGTGTTAATGGTCTGGGGTTCGTACATCGAAGCCGCCGCTCTCATGGGACACGCATGCGTTTTGCTGGGCGAGCACGACGACGCGCGGCGAGCCGTTTTGCGCGAGTTCGAGCGGGTGTGCTGCGACGATGAAAACGGTTGTCGTCGCATCGGTACTTTGGCGGACATCATGTCCATGCAGTACACGTCCGCGGTGGCGAAGGAGTCGCTTAGAGTCATGCCGCAGACGGCGGGCGGCTTGAGAGTGAACCCGTCGCCTCGCAAATTCGCCTCGTTCGACGTACCCGCCGGTTACGTTTTGACCGCAGACCCACGCATTCCATTTCGCGACGAAGCCAACTTCCCCGACCCGGACGCGTTCAAGCCTGAACGTTTCGTTCCAGGGACGCACGAAGCGAAGCAAAACGACGTCTCTTCGGAAACGTATTATCCGGGCGGCATGGGCCAGCACCAGTGTCCTGGGATCTCTCTCGCGACGGTCATGACGCAAATATTTCTCGCCGAACTCGTGTCCGCTTTCCCAAACGGGTGGCGAGGAAAGACGGCGCCGAAATACGTTCAGGTTCCCATAGTCATCCTCGACAGAGAGTATGAAATCGAGTTTCTTCGCTGAGACTCGAAACACATTCATTTTACATTCAATTCAATTCATTCTAGATACCCGTTTGCTACTCTAACTCTACGTCGTCATCTTCATCGTCGCGAAACGTCCCACAGACGAAGTCGGGAGGCGGCGCGGTTTCCCGCAGAATCGAATTCTGCCCCGTTTTCGCGCCGTCGCGCACCAACTCGAAATAATGACAATCCCGTCCCTGTCCCACTCTGTACGGCGGCGTTTGCACCTCGAGCACCGCGCACGCCGACAGCGCCGACAGCGTGTGCACGTTCGCCCTCCTCGGATACAAAATTCTCGTCGCCCCTCGCGCGCCGTTCGCCGCCGACATCACCTCGTCGACGCAATCGCGCGCTTCGTGTTCCCCCCCCCGCGCGGCGTGCGCGTCGCGCGTCGACAACCTCGGCGCGTCGTCGATCAAATCGTACGCCTTCACGCGCGTCTCCCCGAACAGGCACCGCATGAGCACCGTCATTCCCGGATGGTTGTGCAGCGGTATCGTCTGTCCGCGCTCGAAGACGAACGCGCCGACGGTGAAGTCCTCCTCCGCGTGCAACCGCAGGTACGTCACCGTCGCCTGCGGCGTCGACGTCGCCCGCGGCGTCGACGTCGTCGACGCCTCGCCGTCGCGCTCGCGCGCGTCCCGCGCGTCCCGCGCCTCGGCGCGCCGCGAGAACGCGCGCAGCGCGCGCAATCCCACGTCATCCATCGACACCGCGCACACCGCGCGCGCGATCTCCTCGACCGCGCGCGGCGACGCCTCGAGTCGCTTCGCCGCGCCCGCGCGCCGCAGGTGTCGCGCGCACGTCGCGACGAGCGCGTCGAGCGTCGTCATCGCGCGCGGCGCACTGCGGCGGCGGCGGCGGCACTCACCGACGCGACGACGCGACGATGCGCCCGCAGCGCGGCGGACGCGGCGGACGCGGCGCGCGCGGCGCGCGCGGCGGACGCGGCGGACGCGGACGCGGCGACGCGCGCGCGCCGTCGTCGAACGGGGGCATCTGGAGGAGCAAAGTCACGTGCTTCGGGTGTCGAGGCGTCGGACACACGCTGCGGGACTGCCGCGTGGCCAAGGGCGGGAGCGCGACGATGCGGCGAGGGGAGAAATCGTGCTATAACTGCGGCGCGAGCGATCACGCGGCGCGAGACTGCGCGGCGGCGTGGACGAATTACGCGCACGCGAAGTGCTTCGTGTGCGGCGAGACGGGACACCTGAGCAAGAGCTGCCCGAGGAACGAGCGCGGGGTGTACGTGAACGGAGGTGAGTGTAAGATATGCAAGGCGAAGGATCACTTGGTGAAGGATTGCCCGCACAAGGGAGACACGTGCATTCGGTGCGGGGAGCGGGGACACTTCGCGGCGGGATGCTCGAAACCGTTCGCGGGGGCGAAGACGACGAAGGCGAAGACGGGGGAGAAACGACGGTTGGGGGGGGATGATTTAGACGATGATTTCGTCGCCGGTGGTCGTGACGACGGCGATGGTGTCGACGGCGACGCGAGCGAGGATGCGGGCGTCGAGGCCGAGGAGGTAGAGGCGGAATCGAAGAAGAATCCTTCAAAAAAGTCGAAAAAGGACAAGAAGAATCGAGAGGTTGTCTTTTCCTGATGACTGGTACTACAATCGCTACTTTCGAGGGCTTTAGGTCGTTCGGCGAGATCGCGCGAGCGAGCTGTCCCTCCTTCGCGTGGGGTGTAGTACTGCGGCTGGGTCAACCCTGGGTTAACCTGCCGCAGGCGAGCGATAGTTTGTACGCTATCGCCGCCTTGTTTCGGGTGTCTTCTGGCGTCGGCCTCTGCGCGAGGGTCAGTCTGCGCGGCCCGTCTCGGAGATGACGATCGCGCGAGTCGTCGCGCGAACGCGCGCGCGCGCGTCCATCGCCGCGCACATCGATTCAAAAGAATTCGTACCCGCTTTCTTTCCTTCGTTTTCGTGTCTTGCTAGTCGCGCGCGCGACGCCCGAGGCGCCGCCCGAGGCGGGATCCGGCGCCGAGAAACGCCGTTTCAACGCGCCCCGTCTCGCGCGTCCGCGCGTCGCGCGCGCCGCGGCGCGGCGCTCGAACGACGCGCGGTTCGATGTTCGACCTTTTTTCTTCTTTCGCGACGCTTCCGCGACGACCGCGCCGAGTCGCGCGCGCGTCGCAGAGTGCCGAGGTGCCCTCGCGCGCGTCCGAGGCGCGCGTCACGAGGTCGAGACGCCGAGACGAAACGTCACATGGAGGCATGACGAAGAAGACGCACGTGAAAAAGTTTCTGCGACGCCAACGACGCGTGGCGGAGAACGCGCGCGTCGCGGGGGACCGAAATTTCGCGCGGCTCGCGCAAATCGCGCTCGCGCCCGGTCAAGACGCGCACGCACGCCAGGGCGTGCGAGACGCCGGACTCGTAGTTGACTTCACGGCAGAGAGGACACTGGTGCGACACTCGCATCCACGGAAGGAGACAATCGGCGTGAAAAGTGTGAGAGCAAGGAAGCTGCGCGAGTTCGCCGACGGCGAGCGAATCGCGACAGACGCCGCATTCGCGGTCGTCTGCGAGCGGGCGCACGGCGAGCAACGCTCGCGCTTCCTGATGACTGGTTCGCGCGCGCGCGCGCGTTGTAGTGATATCTATCGCGATGAATTTCATTCGTTCCGTCTCTCGTTCGCTTATTAAACTCGCATTAATGTGTGCTCGTGCGAATGGATGGTTTTGGGAGAGGGCGGCGTCGCGTCCGTCGCGACGCCGTCGTCTCGCGCCGGAAGTTGTTTGTACAGGATGGAAGGCGCGAATCGTGAAAAATATTGCGTCGTCGAAACGGACGCAGGAAAAGCCAACTTGCCGCGGTAATCTCGCGGGATCGCGGCTCGTTTACTTCTTCCCGGCGCCGGAGAGGATGCGATCGAAAGACTTGGCGAAGCCGTCGAGCGCGGTGGGCTTGTAGCCGACGAGCTCGGTGGAAATATCAAACACTTCGTTCGCCTTGGCCATGTCTCTGCCTTCCTTCGACGGCTTGTTGTTGAACGCAATCGTGCGCGTGTCGTCGTTGTTGTTGTTGTAGTTGTCCCAAAGCTGGTCGCCACCACCCTTCCAGGCCCAGTACGCGCCTTGCTCGCTGTATCGCGGATCGTACACGATGGAGGCGAGGCGTTCGCCGGCTTCTTCCTCGCTGACGTAACCCTTGGTGACGTTCTTTTGAAGAATCGGGAAGAACCAGCGGAAGAACGCGGTGTGGTTGCGGAACAAGTTGGAATCCGCGATGCATCCCGGGTACATCGTGCTGAACTTGATCCCCGTGGATTCGCCGAAACGCTCGGCGAACGCCTTGATGTCGAGCATGTTGCACAGCTTGGAATCCTTGTACGCCTTGGCGCCGATGAAGCGAGTGCCGTCGATCAACGCGCCTTGGTTACGGTCGCTATTCTTGAAGCCGTTTCTCAAGCCCGACATGTCGCCGAGACCCGCGCGCGGCGGCACTTGACCGGCGAGCGTGTTCGTGTTGCCCGTCACCGACCCGACGATGATCAAACGCTTCATGTTCGCGTCCGGCGCTTCCGCGAGATCGTCGAGCAAGAGCAAAGACAACAAGTGGTGACCGAGATGATTCACCCCCACGCACTCCTCGAACCCATCCTTGGTGTACGACGGCACCGTGGCGTTCGGGAGATACAGCGCCGCGTTGCACACCAGCGCTTGAAAGTTCTTCACGTACTTGGATCGTCGGAACTCGGTCGCGAAATCGCGCACCGACTGCAAGTCACCGAGTTCGAGGTACATGATCGCGTACGACGACTCGTCCAGCCCCAGCTCGTTCGCCTTGACCTGCATCTTCTCCGGCGAGCGCACCGCGTTGACGACGAAGTATCCATTCTTGATCAGCGCCTTCGCCGTGTACAGCCCGAGTCCCGAGGACGAGCCCGTGACGATGGCGACCGGTTTGTTTTCCGCGTTCGCCGGCATCACGTTTTGTTGCGACGACGCCGCGCGCGCGACGACGGCGCGCCCACCGCGGCGCGTCGGCGTCGCCGCGCGTCTTCCGGAAGATCCCTTCCTCGCGGTCGTCATCCGTCCCGCCGCGTTCGGCGTCGACGACGCGCGGAGCGAAGACGCGCGCGCGTGCATGACTGGTTGGCTGGTTGGTGCGCGAGGCGTCGCGAGGTCGCGACCGAGTCGACGTGTGCGGCGCGCGCGATTCCGGGCGCGAGGTCCCGGCGCGAGGTCGGCGTGTGGATAATACTCACGCACCTCGATCGCGATTGCAGTTCGATTTTAGCGCGGACGCGATTCACACGCGAATTGCGAAAAGTGCAGTAATATGCACGAATTAAAGCCTAGATCGCACGCGATGCGCGAGAATCACGCGATGCGCGATCAGAGCACCCGTAACATTAGCGCCGCGTGGAGACCTCGGCTGGGGGCGAGCGCTATCGGGCGAATTTGCATGTATACGGGTTGGAGACAACCCGATGAATTTCAGCCGGATTCAACGCCGGCGGTGACTCCTGCAACGAATGAGTGTTCCCGATAGTATAATGGTTTAGTATGCCACGCTGTCAAAGGCGTCACGTCGAACGACGTGAGACGAGAAAACGTGAGAAAACGTGAACACAGCGCCGTGGAGATCGGGGTTCGATTCCCCGTCGGGAAAAGCGATAACTTTTTGGCTTTTTGGGTCGGGAAAAGCGATAACCCCGTCGGGAAATCTTTTGCATCAAAAACAACGAGTGTTGTATGTACATTACAAGGCGGGATGGTGGGCTATGAGGCGCCGGTGGGCTACTAGGCGGGATGGTGGGCTATGGAGCGCCTCCGTCACGGTGCGCGGACGCCGATCGATCTCGCGTTTTCGGCGAGACTCGTCGGCCAAGGCAAACATCCGGAGTTCCGCCACACATCCTGTTCGTCGAATCGACGTGCACGCGGCCAAGACTTCGGCGCATCGAGCGTGCAGCTGCGGCGCGATGAGCACCTCGTACACTTCACGGAGCGACGACTCCCCGTTCATCGTTCCAGTCGTCTGGCAAACCGCTCGGGGGTCCTCCGACCTCGTTTTGGTGCACCCATATGCGCACGATCCATTTCTCTTCGTTCGCTTCCGTGCCCTCGTGCTCGACGCGGTCGTCGAACTCGCCGTCGGCGTTCGCCGGAAAGAACACCAAGGCGCGTCCTTTCGCCGGTCGCACGGCGAGGTCACCCAACCGCCCGAACACGGTCTGACCGCCACCGCGCACCTCATCAACGTCGTTCAAGTAGACGAGCAAGGTCACTAAAGTCTGCCCGCCGCGATTGGCGTCCTCCACCGCCGCGCCGCGATTGGCGTCGAAGTGCGGCGCCAGCTTCTGGCCTCGCTCGTACCGAATCACCGTCGGCGCCTCGTACGTCGTCCACGACGTCCCCGGAAGCAATCTCTCCGTCGCTCGTATCAACTCACGCTCACCGACCCCAGAGCCGTCCAACGCCGTGCTCGTGCTCGTTCGCAAATCCCCGAGCTCTCGCTCCTTATCTTTCACGTACGCCAGAGACGCCGCGTACGCCGCGCCGACGGCGCCCAAGTACCCGACCACGCCCTCGCCGAGCAACCCCAGGCCGGACTGCCCGAACGCGGCCGATCCTATCAACATCGCGAGCGCTCCGATCCAAACCGCGGGTCCACTGGACACCGTGGACGTCCACGCCTCGACGTCGTTCGTCCACCCGGCGTACACCACCGGGCTCTGCGTCATGTCCCCTTTCGCCTTCGCCCGAGCGATTATGTCCGCGCACGCGTCGGCGCTCAGAAAGTCATCGACGACGAAGACGTCGGGGGAGGCGTGCAGCTGCCGCAAACCGTCCGCGTAGCGGTCGATGGGGACGTGCTTGTCTAAAACCGCCGCCGAGCGCGCGGTGGGGACCGCCGCGCCGAAACCGGCGCGCGGCGGCGCGCCGCGGCGCGTTCGCGCGGGCACGCGCGACGACGTCGACGCCGGCGTCGACGCTCGCCGCTCGCAGAGCGACGCGGCGAGACGAGGCGCGGATGTCGTCATGACGCGGTGTGACGCGAGGCGAGGCGAGACGAGACGTTCGTGTTTTGCTTTTCCAGTGACATAACAAGAGACATTTCCTAGCGAAACGAATCGAGTTCAACGTACACACCGCGCCGCGATAGACTATTTAATTATCAGATTAACCGAGCGACGCTGGACGAGCGCGGGCTCGTTCGAACCCGCGCTCGCGTCGTCGCTCCACCCCCCAAAGAATCTGCGTCCCTCGTCGGCGTCTCGGCTTACGCCTTGACAACCTTGGTGACGAGGAAACGAGTCATGGATTGGCGATGACCGTTCTTCTTGCGATAGTGCTTCTTCGGTCTGTACTTGAAAACGATCACCTTCTTCGCGTCAAAGTTCTCCAACACCGTCGCCTCGACGCGCGCGCCCTTCACGTACGGGTGGCCCCAGTTCGGCGCGTTCCCGTCGTGCGTTCCGAGCACGCGTTCGAACGCAATCTTCGAGCCCGGCTCGACGCCCTTCAACGAGTGGCACTCGTAGAAGCGCCCTTCGGAAACAAACTGCTGCGAGCCGCCGACTTCGATGATGGCGTCCCACTTCGGGGCGGCGCCCGCGGACGGGGGCGTGTTGAAACCGATTTGGTTGATCGAGCTCTCCGCCGTCGCTGCGAGGGATGAAACAAACGCGCCGTCAGTACACACAACTTTATCACGCCACTCGCGCACCGCCCTTCGCGCGCGCGTTCGCGCCTCGCCGCCTCCTCGCGCCTCGTCGTCGCGTCTCGCGCCCTATCCCCACAGGTTTTAGGTTTTTCGCCCGCCCGCCCGTCCCATCCTTCGTCGTCGCGTCGCTCGATGCTCACCCTCCACGCGCACGTCGCGCTTCACCGCGCGCGTCGTCAAGGAAATCTTCGCGCCGTTGCGCTCGACGCTCGCCTTCGCGCGCATTCGCATCGCGCGGTTCGCCCCCATCGCGGGCGTCGCCGTCATCGCCGTCATCGCCATCATCGTTCGCGTCGCGCGCGCGTTCGCGCGTCTGAGATCGTGCGTGCTCGCGTCTCCGCGCTCGCGTTCGGCGCGAGTTTAAGTCTCGCGCGTCTGAGTCTCGCGCGTCGCGGTGGCGCGTCGTCGAGTGCCGCGCGTCGCCCGCGTCGCCGTCGTCCCGCGGTCGCGCCCGGTCGCGGGCGTCTCGCCCCGCGGACTGTTTGCGCATACGGACCGACGCGTCGTCGCACACATGGGCGTTTCTGGGGGCGCTCTACGACGTTCGACGCCGTCGCGGATTTATGGACGCATCGGCGTCGCGCCGCGTCGCGACTCGGCGGCGCGGCGGCGACGGCGATGCGCGCGACGGCGATCGCGCGCGCGCGCGCGACGGCGACGGCGCGCGCGACGGCGACGCGCGCGCGACGCGCGCGGCGAACGACGACGCGCGCGGGCGTCGAGGAAGAGACGAACTTTGCCCCCATCGACGCGACGGCGAGCGACGCCCCGGGAGGCGTCGCCGACGGGCGGTTCGGACCGGAGGCCGCGCTGCTCGTCGGGTTCACCGAGAGCGAGGTCGCGCGATGGCGCGAGACGCTGGACGAGATCGGCGCGGATTTCGTGCGCGCGACGGCGTGCGAAGAGGCGACGCTCGACGCGCCGCTCGGACGCGCGTTGGAGCGGCTTCCGCGAGAGGACGCGAGCGCGGCTAAACTCGCGCTCGGGGTGCCGAGGATGATGTTTTTGAGCGGGATGAGCTCGGCGGAGGTGATGGAGATCGTGGACGTGTACGACGAACTCGAATGGGAGCCGTGCGTGTTCGCGTGCGCGGTGCCGAAAAATTACGAGACAAACGTCCGCGCGCTACTGGCGGAGATCATGGACGACCACGAGCGCTTGACGGGGGAGGCGCGGTGTAATTTGTAAAACACACGCATTGTTTGCGCGCGCGCGATGTCTCGGGCGGCCTCGATAGATGTTCGATTCGTCGACGCGCGAGCGCCCGTCTTCGCGAAGCTTCGCCGCGACGACGGCGTCGCGCCGCACACGCGCGCGCGCGCGCGCCATGCTCGCCCGCGCGTCGACGCGCGCGACGCTTCGCGCATCGACGCGCGCGACGCGCGCGACGACGGCGACGCGCGCGACCGCGCGGCGGCGCGCGCGGCGGCGCGAGCTCGAGCCAAAGTCGTTACGTCACCGGCGCCTCGTGCCGCTGACCGCGGGCGACGGCGACGGCGGTCAGCGGTCAGCGGGCGACGGCGACGATCGGCTGTGGAGCAACGTCGAGCGCGGCGACGATGGGTTGCGACGCCGCGCCGGATCGCTCGGCGCGTCCGTGGCGCTCGTCGCGGGGACGACGCTCGGCGCGGGCATGCTCGCGCTACCGCTCGTCTTGCGCGACGCGGGCTTCGTGCCGAGCACGGTCGTCATCGTCGCCTGCTGGGTCTTCTTCGCCGCGACCGGGCTGTGCGTGCTGGAAGTAAACCTCGGGACGATGTGCGAGCTCGGACGGGGCGGCGGGGTGTCGGTGAATGCGATGTGTCGAAGGACGCTCGGCGACGCCGGCGTAAACGCGGCGACGGCGTCGTTCGCGTTCATCCACTACGCGTTACTCGTGGCGTACGTGCAAAAGGTCGGGGAGCTCGCGGTTGAGATTTGGCCGCAGGTGCCAGGAGGGGCGAACGCGGCGTCGGTGGCGTACGCGACGGCGATGTCGACATTTTTGTACCTCGCCTCGCCGGCGAAAATCGAACGGTTCAACTCGGCGCTCTTCGCGGGCGTCGTCGGGACGTTTGTACCGCTGTTGCTGCTCGCCGCGAGGAGCGAAACGACTTCAGTGGATAATCTGCTCGCCGTGTCGGATTGGAGCGCGGCGCCGGCGACGATTCCAATCGTCGCCGTGGCGTTCGTGTATCACCAAGTCGTTCCAGTCGTGGCGACTTCGTTGGAGGGCGACAGGAAGCGCGCCACGACGGCCGTGCTCGCGGGCACGGCGATACCGGCGTTGATGTTCATCTTGTGGGACGCCGCCGTGCTCGGAAGCGTCGACGCGGGGGCGATCGATGTCGACCCTATCGGCGCTCTGCAAGCGTCTTCGCCGTTGACGGCGGCGCTCGTTCGTGGGTTCGAATTCTTCGCCGTATCGACGTCTTTCTTGGGATTCGGATGGGGTCTCGCGGATTTCCTCGCGGACGGCATGAAGACGACTGATATTCACGATCCGCGGCCGTGGGCCTTGGCGCTCGTGCCTCCCGTGATTTTCGCGCTCGCGTGCCCGGGCGTCTTCCTAGCCGCGCTCGACAGCGCGGGCGCTTTCGGGGTTTTAGTCGTGTTCGGTATGATTCCACCCGCGATGGTGTATAGACACAGGCAAATGCGAGACGAGTGTGCGCTCGAGAACGACCCAGTGGGGTGCTTGCCGGTATTAGATCCGGTGCTTCCGGGCGGTGCGCTCACGCTAGCGCTCATGTTCGCGTTCGCAGCGAGCGAGGTCGGTTCGGAGACCATCGGGCTTGCGCGTCAGTGGTTCCGCATGTGAAGCGTATTTCTAGGTGTATTATTGATTCATTCATTCTAGCCGCTCTTTTTTGCGCTTCTGTAACTCATCGTCGCCAGGACCGACGGTGACTTTTCGCTTCGTCGCGACGACGTCGCCTTTCTTCGTCTTAAAAACGCGACCGCGCCCCCCTTTGTCGTTGTTCCACCACGATGATTTCGATTCACGCTCTCGCTGCGGCGCGTCGGCGATGCCTTCGTCGCCTTCATCATCGCTCCCTCGCACGTCGTCGGCGTGTTTGCGTTCGCCGCCGTCTCTCGCCGCCGACGCGGTCGCGTCATCGTCGTCGTCGTCGTCGCGTTCGAGCTCGCCGTGCTCGTCCGCGGGCGAGTCATCGTAGCGATCGGCGTTCGTGACGCTCTTGGCGCTTGGTTTCGGCAGCGCTTCGGCGACTTTGGCCAACACTCGCAAGTTGGGATCGACAAAATGGCCATCCTTCTCGAGCAGCTTGACCAAATCACTCGCGAGCGGTGTAAACTTGCGCGTGAAGAACGAGAGCGCGGCGCCTTTCTTGCCTTGTCGTCCAGCACGCCCGACACGATGGCGATATTGTTCTATGCTTCCTGGAAAATCCCAATTCACCACGTACTCTAGTCCCGCGATGTCCAAGCCGCGACCGGCGACATCCGTGGCGATTAACACCGGAGTCTTCCCCGCTTTGAAATCTTTCAACGCCTGATCTCGTCTGTTTTGCTTCATCGTTCCGTGAAGCGTGCTCACTTTTTCATTGTGTCTCTTGCACAAATCCGCGATGAACTGCACCGTTTTGATGCGATTGGCGAAGACGAGGACTCGGCTACGAGCGCGCCCGTCTTCGGCGCGAAGCTTTGTGATGTACTTCATCAACTTGCGACTTTTTTTGTGCTCGGCGCACACGTGTACCGTCTGCTCCACGATCGCCATGTGAACGTTGACGTCGTCGTCGTCTTTTGGCACTGTCGCCTTCTCTGAATCAATCTTCACCGTCTCAAAGCCTTTGCGGAGCCACGTCTTGCCGATGGCGCGCACCGCCTTTGGAAACGTGGCGCTGAACAACAAAGTTTGGCGGCCGCTGTCTTTGTCAGGCAGCGCTTCGCGAATCGTAGAGAGCTGCTCTTCAAAACCGAGGGCGAGCATGCGATCGGCTTCGTCTAAAACGAGCATCGCGCATCTATCCAACTGCAGGGCGCCTGATTCGAGAACGGCGAGCAATCGCCCCGGGGTGCCGATGACGAGTAAAGCTTGCGACGTATGCTGAGCCAAGGCCTCTTCCTGCTCCTCCTGAGACGCTCCACCGTACACGGCGACCGCACGTACCGGCACAGCTTTCTTCAGTTTGTTGCAGACGCCAGATATTTGCAAAGTCAGTTCCCGCGTCGGGGCGACGACGAGCACCGCCGGCGCCCCGGGCCGTTTCTTTCCCACGTTTGGATTTTCTCTGTGATCTTTCAGCGCGGCTTCGATGGCGGGTAATAAAAACCCTAACGTTTTCCCGCTTCCAGGTGGCGCGATGGCTAAAACATCGCTACCCGCGCACGCCGGCGGCCAACATTGTCTTTGCACCGGCGTCGTGCGACGATGCCCGATGCTCTTCATCGCATCCATGAAATAATCCGGAACATCGTCCGCACTCACGCCGTCGCCGTTCGTTTCTGTTCCATCCGCGTCATCTTCTTCCACCTCTTCCCCGCGCGCCTTCGCTTTCAGCTTTTTCCTCAGCGCCTTCGCCGCTAACCGCTCTCGCTCCGCCTTGCGCTTCGCGCTCCGCTCCGCCGCCGTTCGCTTCTCGTCCTCTTCCTGCAGTGCGGGCGGCAGCGGCGGTGCGCTCGAGCACATCCCGCGCAGCTGTCGTTTCACCCCTCGCTTCGTTCGGATTCGATTCCCGTCCGCGTCTTTGCGCGAGAGCGCGCGCGCTTTCTTCGCCTCGCGCTTGCTTCGCTTTCGCTGGAGGAAATCAACCGTCATGGCGCTCGCGGCGACGCTCGCGCGCGATCGGCGCGACGCTCGGCGCGATCACGCGCGTGAACGATCGTTTCGCACGGCTCGACCGCGCGTCGGCGCGCGGGACGCGTCGCGCGAGACGATGGGCGGTCGAACGCGCGCGCAGCCGCCGCCGCCACGAGCGCGGTCGAGGCGACGCGTCGACGCGACGGCGCGCGCCGTGGAATAGACGGTGCGTCGATTCCGAAGTGCCGCTAAAATCTCGCGGCGCTCGCGTCGGAGCTCGCGTCGACGGTGTCGCGCGCGTGAGTGCGAACGAAGGCGAGCGTTCTTCGCGCGACGGGACGCGACGCGACGCGACGGATGGTTTTGGATCCTCTTCGCTGTATTCTAGTAATCGTAAATCTAAGAAGTTGTACACCACGAACACTCACAGGAAATAGTCCGGACACCGCTTCGCCGCCTGCTGCTCCTCGCCTCGCCTGGGCGCGGGATCGAACTGAAGGAAAGACGTTCCCAAATTGTCGTCCACCTCCATGATGCTCGCTTGGTTACCGCACCTGTAGCAGTAATTCGGGGCGCTGAAAATCGTCACTAACGACTGGTCGTGGTGCCAAAGGTACCCTTCCATCACCAATTGATGCGCGCGCGCGATGAGCTTCAGACCGTTGTTGTGGTTGAACTGCTCCGTGATATCCTGCCCGAACGTGTACCCGGCGCCTCGCGGGCTCATCCCCCACCCGGCGCGATCGTCGGGATCGCTCCACACCAAATCACACACCGGTCCTTCGTGCGGAACTTCCGCGAACCGATCGATCTTACGCACGTCATCCAGCGTGTCGATCGACGGCGACAAGCCACCGTGCGGGCAGAATATCTTATTCTCGATCACCGCCGACAGAGGCATGAAATCAAAGAGATCTGTAAACGCCTTCCAAATTCCCGCGTGTCCGTACTTCCGCATGCACTCGTCGTAGAACCCGTACACCTGCGTGATCTGTCTCGACTCGTGATTCCCACGAATGATCGTCACCCGATCCGGATACCTCACCTTGAGCGCGACGACCAACGTCACCGTCTCCACCGAGTAGTACCCGCGATCGACGTAATCCCCCAAAAACAGATAATTCGTATCGGGCGCCAGCCCTCCCATCTTGAACATCTCCATCATGTCGTGAAACTGTCCGTGTATGTCCCCCACCACCGTCACCGGCGCTCGCACGAGCTGCACGTTGCTCTCCTCCGCCAACAACCCGCGCGCTCGATCGCACAGCGTCATGACCTCCTCCTCGGGCAGAAACTCGTGCTTCAACAGCGCGCTCACCATCGCGTCGTAATCCCCGTACTCGCTCGCTCGCAATCGCGTCATCGTCGCCGCACGTCTCGCGCCGCACGTCTCGCGCCTCGTCCCGCGTCGCGTCCTTCGGTCGCGCGACCGATCGCGCCTCGCGCGTCCTCGCGCGCGCGTCCCTCGCGCGCGCCCTCGCCGGTCGTCTCCGCGTCGCGCGGTCGCGCGCGCAGGGCCTCGCGACGCGTCGCGTCGCTCGGCGCGTCGACGCGCGTCGGCGTCGTCGCCGGGCGCGCTGTGCCGACGATCGACCGCGCGGTGCCGATGGTACAAAGTGTGCTAGGCTCACTGTTTGCCCATACAAACTCCGACGGTCCGATATTGGCGCCGCGCGCGAGTGCGCGTTCGCGGCGTCGGCGCCGCCGCCGACGGCGCGACGGACGCGCGCGACGGCGCGACGACGCGACGCGCGATGAAGCGCGCGCCGAGGCGCGGCGCGGCGACGACGCCGAAGCGCCGCGCGCGCGCGACGCGCGATGAAGCGCGCGACGACGACGACGACGACGGCGCGAACGCGCGCGAGGGCGATTTCGCGGACGACGGCGACGGCGACGGCGACGGCGACGACCGGAACGGACTCGCGCGCGCGCGACGGGAGGAGATGGAGGCGAACGAAAACGCGAGCGATTCCGAGCAGCGCGAGGCGGCGGCGGCGGCGAGGGAGACGGCGCAGGAGAAACGGGTGCGGTTGGCGAAGGCGTACCTGGAGCGGTTGCGAGAGGAACAGGCGGCGGAGGACACGGACGAGGACGACGGGGAGGAGGAGGGGAAGAATTTGGACTCGCACACGCGGTTGGCGGCGCGGTTGATGGAGGACGCGCAGCGGAAGTCGGGACATCAGCGGGCGTCGATCGCGGATCGGACGACGGCGACGAGGGCGCCGGCGAGGCTGTGGCGGGGACATAAACGCGCGGTGACGGGCGTGGCGCTCGCGGAGGATGATCGAACGGCGTACAGCGTGTCGAAGGATGGATCTATATTTGGCTGGGATATCGAGACCGAGAAGCGAACGAAGTTTCCGAGGACTCCCGAGGCGGTGGTGGACCCGACGCAAGGCGGCGGCGGGCCGCAGGCGCCGCCGAAGTGCGGCGCGCACGTCGTGTCGTGCTGCGCGGTGAGCGGGGAGAGAAATCTTCTCGTGACCGGTGGTGCGGATAAACGCGTCCACGTGTGGGACACACGGAGCATGACGCACATCACCGCTTTCGCGGGACACAGAGGGGCGATCACGGGGCTCGGTTTCCGCCACGGCACCGGACAGTTGTTCTCGTGCGCGGAGGATCGCACGGTGAAGGTCTGGTCTTTGGATGACATGGCTTACGTGGACACGCTTTTCGGGCATCAAGATCGGTGCATCGGCTTGGACACGCAGCGTCGCGAGCGTCTCGTCACCGTCGGCGCGGATCGATCGACGAGATTCTGGAAGGTGCCCGAAGATTCTCAACTGGTGCTTCGTCCGCCGGAGGGCGGCGGGCCGGCTGAGAGTTGTGCTTTTACCGCGCACGACCACTGGATCACCGGCTCTCAAGACGGCACGGTGGCGATTTGGAATACGCAACGTAAGCGCGCGGCGCAGACGTGGGAAAACGTGCACGGTTTCAGAGAGATTGTTGCGCCGAAAGGTTTTAGCGATGCCGACGCCGACCGGGCGATGGCTCAACGGGACGCCGCGCAGGCGGCATGTGGGATGAGCGCGAGCGATGATGGAGGTGTGGGCGAGATGGCTTCTTGGGTCAGTGCCGTTCACGTCGCCAAAGGCACGGATCTCGCCGCCTCGGGCGCCGGTGACGGCGCGATGCGTTTGTGGAAGACGTCTCACGAGGGCGAACCTCTCGTGCCGCTCGACTGCGTACCCGCTCGAGGCTTTGTGAACTCGATTCAGGTCGCGAGTAGTGGTCGGTTTATTCTCGCGGGTATGGGGCAAGAGCCCAGACTTGGGCGTTGGGGCCGAGACGCGGGGGCGCGAAACGGCGTCCAACTGCATCAACTTAGTTTAGCGGATGAATGAGACTCCGGGTGTAAAAAAGAATTCATGAATATAAAATGCTGCTCTAATCTGATCGAGTCGCGCGCGCGACTCGATATGCTGCTTGGTCGAATAATACCGAGCCCAATCGCAACGCCGCCGCCTGCGCACCAGGGGCGAGTTCCGGAGCAAGGTCGACGAGCTCTTGCACGAGCTCCATATCAATCTCCGGCGGAGTTAAGGCGTTGGCTTCTTCCTTCTTGTCCGTCCCTCCATCACTGCCGCTGAAGAAGTTGCGAAGCTCGTCAACGACTTTGAGGGTTTCCAAATCTTCCTCGCTCACGTGCGTCGCGCGTTCGAGTGGCGCCAACGTGCCCTGCGCGCTGCTCAAGAGTTCAGCGGCGGGCGCGAAAGACTGCGCGAAAGACTCGGCTGCGGAGAGAGGAGCCGATAACGCCGACGACGCTGTCGTGGACGCGAGCGCCCCGGCGTAGCGACCGAGCTCTCGTAGCGCAATGTCTTGAATCGGCCCGCCCGTGGGATCAAACGCTAGTTTCAACGCTTCGCGGGTGCTGCTCGAAATCTTCTTGTGCGCGCCTCCAGCCTTTTCAGGCTCCGTCGAAGGCTTGGCGCGGCTCGTGATCGATGTGTAGCTTCCGAACGCGGTAGAGAGTTGCCGAACGCGATTAACACTCAGAACGGCGTGTTCGCCGCTTTCCTTGCCGTACAAGAGCTGTTCCAAAGCACGTCGAGTCTCGGGTGACTTGTCCGTCAACAATCGACGAGCGACGTACGGATAGCACTCGTTCGCGATTGAATAGTTTTTGTCGGAAGACAGCCCGATGCCCTCGAGGACGGAGAACGCACGGAGAATGTAGCCGAAATAGGCTGGAATCTGAAAAATATTTCCGTACTTTTCCTGGACACCTTCCAAATCCTTCGTCAACTGCGCCACCTTGCTATCCGTGCCCGCGGCTTCCAAGAAGGCGTCGCGACGCGCCTTGGGATCTTTGACGCCCTTTAACTCTTTGCGAATCTCTTTAATGCGCTCTTCGTCCGGAAGACCGAGTTCGTCGCGGAAACCTTGCGCCCCGCCACCGCGAGCGAGGGCAGAGAATAACAAGCCAAGCGCTCGAGCGACACCTGAATCCTCCATCGCTTCTCGTTTACCAGACGGGATGAAACCCATCGCGTCCAAATCACCCGGTACGGCTTCGAAATCCTTGCTCACCAAGTGCGCGATGAAGCGCAAAATAGCCGCCGATAAATCCTTGGATACTGGCGTGACGAGACCCCAGTCAAGAATGCACAGCTTGCCGTCATTCGTACGCAGCAGGTTGCCCGGATGCGGATCGGCGTGCAGGTAACCGAGATCCAAGAGCATCGCCAGGTACGATGTGAGCGCGACAGCGCAGAGTTGCGCCGTATCGTCCGCCTTGCTGTCTTGCAGACGCACGCCCTCTATCCAACCCGTGGTGAGCACACGACGAGTCGAGGCCTGACGAAAGACGGGCGCCGCCGTGACGACACCTCCCAAATCGGAGCGCGACGCCATGGCTTTCGCAAAGTTCTCACCATTCGTCGCCTCAGCTTCATAGTCAAGCTCAGCGATGAATCGTCGCCCCCACTCGTCGACCAGACCTTCGAGGTCGGAGTTCAAGTTGTTCCACTTTCGCCACGGCTCGGCAAAAGAACGAATGATGCCGACGTCGAGGCTGATGGCGACAAGCGCCCCGGGGCGTTGAACTTTCACCGCCACCTCTTCTAATTGACCCTCGTCGTTTCGCCAAGTCCCTCTGTACACCTGTCCCAAGCTCGCGCTTGCGATGGGCGTTGAGCCGAGCGACAGCCGGTCAGCGGTGGGTCCGAGCTCGCGATCCAAAATTCTTCGCGCCAAGTCGTCGTCAAAGGGCGGCACTCTATCTTGCAGCACGCGCAACTCTTCGATGTACTCGGCCGGTAGCAAATCGGCACGACTACTCAAAACTTGACCGAGTTTGACGTACGTTGGTCCGAGTGAGACGAGCAGGTTACGCAGCTGCGTCGCGCGCTTGGTGTTGATTTCCTTGCGCTTCGCGTCGCTCGTGTTCTCGCCTCGCGTCTTCCGATCCAACCAAAGCTTAGCGCTGAAACCGCCGAGCAAGATGAATGATCGAATCCCACGCTTCAACAACGTGATCGGTCTGGTCGAGAAATACTTGCGCGTCGCCGCTGGGTCGTACCGCCTCAACTCAGCCGGCTCCACGTCGCCCTCTTGGCTCGCGAGCGCCGCCCACTCGTCCATGCCGTTCCCTTTCTTCGGTCGCGACGCGACCATCGCCAACGCCGCGAGACCGGCGATCAATCCAGCGCCGGTGGTAAAATCCGCACCTCCTCCGTTCACCGCGATCGACCCCGCGCGCCTCGCCGCCTCGTTCGCGAGCTCGCTCGCCTCGTTCGGCAGCGACTCGAAGAACGCCGCGCCGTCCGTCGTAAACCTTTCCCGATCGATCGCCGGCAGTCCCTCGAACGCGTCCGTCAGCGCCTTCACCAGTGTCGACATCACATCGATCCCACCACCGTCGACGACCGAATCAAACGCCGCCATCGCCGTCCGCGCCGCGCGTTCCAGCGCGTCCCACGTCGCCGCGCTCGCCGCCGCCTCCGCCGCGTCCGCGCTCGCCCCCGCCGCGCGCGCCGCCTCCATCGCGCGTCGTCCCGCGCCCTCCGCGCTCGCGAGATCGATCGTCGCCGTCGCTTCGAGCGCCGTCGCGCGCGCGCGATCGAGCGCGTCGTCCGCGACGCTCCCGCGCGCGACGCCGCGTCGACGTCGTCGCTCGGCGTCGAGATTCCGCCGCGAGCGTCGCTCGCGCCGCGCGCCGCGCGCGTCGGCGACGCGCGCGATCGACGCGCGAGGCGCGCGCGCGGCGCCCGTCGCCATCCCGCGCGTCGGCGTCGCGCGCGGCGTCGAGCGTCGTCGTGTGCGGCGCCGCGCGCGCCGGGCCGCACTTCGCCCCGCGCGACGCGCCATGTCGAGCGACGCGCGCGTCGCCGAGCTCGATCGACGCGGGTACTACGTCGCCGTCGACGTCCCGCGCGGGGCGACGTTCGCGCTGGACACGGCGGAGTGGACGTGCGACGAACGCTTCGCGGGCGTCAAGGCGCTGACGCGTGGATTGCACTTCGTCGCCGTGCGCGACGCGAACGAGCGAGGCGCGGGCGAACGCGTGGGAGAGTTCATCGACGCCGCGCCGGGAAGCGTGGAGATCCGGAGGTGGGACGCCGCGGTGGAGACGCTGGGGGAGGGAGAGGGGATGAGCGCGGAGGACGCGGAGCGCGCGCGCGCGGCGACGCGGGAAGGACGAGCGTTCGATGGAGGGTTAGCGTGGTATCCGACCGAGGTCGAGACGCGATGGATGGGATTGAGCGGATGGATCACGCGGGACAGCTTGCGGAGGTGTGGGGTGGATTGCGGGACGCGCGTGGTGGCGGGCGACCCGGAGGCGGAGACGCGCGGCGACGAACGGGGAGGAGTGGTGCCGTATTTCGATAACATACAGCGCGCGCCGACGTTTACGGTGAATGCGGTGCGGAAAAGGCCGAGTGGAATGACGCCGGCGGAGGTGTCGGCGATAAATATCGATGCGAACGCGCGGCTGGCGCACGCGGTGGCGTGCTTCGGCGACGACGGCTGGCGCGGGTTGTTGGGAGAGTTTCAACTCGCCTTCGTTCTCTTGATGGGGCTGTCCTCCATGGCGGCGTTGGAGCAGTGGAAACATCTCGCGCACGTGGTGTGCTCGTGCGCGGAGACGGCGGTGTTCGACTATCCGGAGCTTTACCTCGGGTTTGTCGACGCGCTCGATGCGCAGCTCGCGCGCGCGGGCGAAGACTTTTTCGTGGACGATTACACCGAGGACAACTTCTTGCGGCCGTGCATGGTAGCACTGATGCGCATCGACGTCGACGACACCCCGAAGCGAGAAGTCACGGACATGGATGTCGAATCGACGCTGGACGCGATTTCGAGCAAGCTCGCCGCGCTCGCTCGCGGCGTGCGCGAGAAATTCGACGTCGACCTCATCGAGGAAGCTCGCGAGGCGAAGCTCGCGGACTCGAGCGTCGTCGACGCCGAAGAAGACGCCCCGGTCGTCGTCGAGTTGAGTGAGGGTCATTACATGGCCATGAACGCGACCGACGTCGACGTCGAGTCCGACGCCTTCAAAACGGACGCCGAATCCGGCGCCGAGCGCATGGGCTGGATGCGCGCGTACGCGCCGACCAGCGCCGACCACACGCCGAGGAACGGTTCGAAATTCGTCAACCAACGGGCGTAGAATCGAATCGGTCCCATGCCGCGGCATCCTCGGTCGTACGTCAGCGATTCCAACTTTTCGTGGAATCCGCTCGCGTCGCGCAGGCACCCGGGCCAGATCTCGGCGTCGCTCGTCGCCTTCGAGCCTCGCCGCGACGTCGACATCGCGCGCGTCGCGTTCGTCGTCCCGCGGCTTGTGATCGTAATCTCACGAACGACCATCCGCGGCTTCGCCTCTCGCCTCTAACGGTAGGGGTCGGTGATGCTGAAATCTGCTACATGTTTTTCAGACTTTTTTTGCTACAAGTTTCTGAACTTTCAGCCAATTTTTGCTACAACTTGTAGCAACTTTCAGACAATTTGCACGCAGAAAGTCTGAAACTTGCTACGTCTCCGGTGATGCTGAAATCTGCTACATGTTTTTCAGACTTTTTTTGCTACAAGTTTCTGAACTTTCAGCCAATTTTTGCTACAACTTGTAGCAACTTTCAGACAATTTGCACGCAGAAAGTCTGAAACTTGCTACGTCTCCGGTGATGCTGAAATCTGCTACATGTTTTTCAGACTTTTTTTGCTACAAGTTTCTGAACTTTCAGCCAATTTTTGCTACAAGTTGTAGCAACTTTCAGACTTTGGTGTAGCAAGTTTCAGACTGACCCCCTCTCGCCCGAAATCGACATTCGGCGTCCGCGTCACCAATTCAACGAACTCGCCGGCATTGATCGGGCGCGACGTCACGCGTGCGCGCGAACGAAGCGAACGAAGCGAACGACGCGACCGCTCGATCGAACGGCGCGACGACGCGAACGACGCGACCGCTCGATCGAACGGCGCGACGGCGCGACGCGCGCCGGCGCGACGAATCGAATTCGCGTCGCGCGATTCGTTGAATTGCGATTGCGCATCGACGGTCGACGGTGAACCATGGCGAACGCGCTGATCGCGTTTACGCTCGCGAACGCGGCGTGTGAGCTGGTGACGCCGATACGGTACGCGCGGACGATGACGCTGTGGAGCCGAGGACGCGGGGATTGCGGAGAGACGGCGAAGATTGGAGCGGTGTGCGGGTACCTGATTCAAATCGCGGCGACGTTTACGTGGTACGAACTCGCGGTGCTGGGAATCATCCCGGGCGGCGCGAGCGACGGTACGGTGGACTTTGAATTGCGATTGATACATCAAATGTTCACGTACGTGACATTCGGAGCGGTGTTCGCTATTTGGCTGGACGACCTCGCCGTCGTCGGCGCGCCCGTTTCGTGGTGCTCGTCGCTGGCGAGATTGTACCAGTTCTTCTCGACGCGAATGATCGCGTGCATGATGATCATGGCGAGTCGAAAAACGCCAACGGCGTGGCATCCGTTCTGGACCGCGGCCGGTTACACGGCCAGCGCGGTAAAGGGCGCGGGAACGGACGTAATTCTTAAATATGCGTACTACTTTTGCCGAGCTGGGTTCAGCGTTGTGTCCATGGCGATAGCGCTGACGGGGGTATTTTACTGGAATCCAGTTCGCGCCTGGTTTATCCGCGTAGAAGATTCTCAATCGCGCGCGAGTCGCACTTCGAACCGCAAGGAGATGATGCGAACCATCTTTTGGCACTGTGCGTTTGGTCTGATTTTCAGCGCAATTTGGATCACGGCGTCGAATTCAGGAATTCCTCGCATCGATGCCATCAAGGGGGCATCTAGATCTACCATGTCTACGCATTACTTCGAGCCTTGGATTCCGGGACACCAGATCATCCACGCGAAGAATCACGGGCAAACGATGATAGCGGTTGCATACGCCACTTTTATCGCGTACTCATTGAACTATATGGACGACGGCGGTTTGTGGATCTCAAAAGTTCTCTCAATTCAACTGCCCGCCCAGATTTACAACTTTTTTGTTGTTATTTACATCATCGTCGCCCTTGGTGGTGGAACCATCTTTCATCCAACCTGGTACACGAATGGTTGGGCCCCAAGCTGGGCGACACATCGTATGCTGGATTGGCTCTTCTTCGTTGGTACTGGTCATCTGACTATTTTCGGTGTTCCACTCATCACGTACGCGCTTCTCAAGCATCTCAGTATTCCCGAATTTAAGCCGTATGCGACTGCTTCCATGGGCTTCTTTACCAAGTGCATGCGTCATGGAATGGTATCAATTTTGTTTTCTGGGCTGTGGATGATGGCCGTCAGTACGGGCGTGCCCATGCCAGATGCCAAACTCACAGCCATGTTTGGACTTCCCCCTCTACACAAACTCGACGTGCGAGAAACTATCAAGATGCATCACGTCGATATCATCGTGAGCATAATTATTATGGCGAACGGTTACGCCGTGCTGGCTCTCGACCGCGTTGTTCAGCTGGATTACAAGCTGCATCAATTCATCACTGTCGTATGGAAGCACTCGATGACCAGTCGATGGGTGTACTTTTGGTGTGCGAAAATTCTCTTGCATAGCGGCGAGCGTTTTACTACACCGAACGTTATCGCCTCGCTCTTGCGCTTCCGATCGCAAGTTAAGTCTACCAGCAGTGACAACTGGTTTTTCGTTTTGATCGCCGTCATGGAACTGTACTCTTTCACCGCGATGATGCTCTTATTTCTCTTCACACTCACCCGAATGGCTCGTGCCAGTGTGGCTTACTTGAGAAATAACGGCCAAGGTCAGGTAAACTGGACAACCGGCCTGAAGCAAGAATAGTCCGTGAGCAATGGACTTAATTAAAAACTTTCTGCGACTTACTACTCTTTACATCAACTGAAAACGGTCAAGAAGTGTTCGCACACCGGTTGCTATACAAAAGCCGTTTGTGCACTTTTGCCATAGCATTCTGGAACCTTGTGCGACTTCGAAAAGGATGCTTGATACAATACATATGAATATGCTATGACTATTAATTACGCTAATTTCGATGCTCGTGAAGACGAATGCGGCGCGCCATCGAGCGATTCATTGTCATGTAGTAGAACGCTGATGTATTCAAGCATCGCTTGCCCCGCCGTGTCATTCAGAATTTCCTCAAAGGAGAGTGATCCGCGATTCGAGATATCGATGCGCTCGAAAAGCTCTTTTATGTCTCGTGCGTCGACGCCCCACGTGAACAATTGCTCACGGAGCTCGCTCCCATCTAACGTGCCATTACCATCCTTATCCAGCACATCAAAAGCTGTCCGTAACGGCGTCTTACCGATTCGCAAACGTACCAACGAATTCACTCTACCACAGATAGCTGCAAAATTGCGTTCTTTTCCGCTTTCCTCGGATCCGCACGCGTTGGAATACGCGGCAATGATGACTATGGCAATGAGGGCACCCACGGGACCGTACACTGCTGGTATGACTAAAAACAGTGCAAGAGTTGCCCCTGTCGTGTACCGGTGCTCCTTAATACCCGGAACATTCGTGAACGCAAATATAAACATTCTGGAATACACGAACCCCTGCGCGAGAACGAGCTGGTCGATGAAATTTTCCAATACGGCGCCGCTCGAGTCTGACGAAAGCGCGCCGGCTCCAATCAGCACTCGAAACGCTTTTTCGATGTGCGCGGTGTTTATAATGTGCAATGCAGGAGTTATAATAGACGGTGTCCCAAACGATGCGTCGATTTGAAGCATCGCCGTGAGCGCGATCACCAACACGCACGCCGCGCTCGCGCGCATCGTACCCCTCGCGCCGCCGCCGACCAGCAACGCTCGCGCGCCCAACGTCAGCTCCATCGTTCCGAAGGCCACGTGCACCAACAGGCGCCTCGCTCGTCGACGATTCAGTCTAAATTTAGGATGCATGCGCTTCTTGCCCGCTCGAGCGTAGCCCAAGACGAGGAAAATCTCGAGCACGTACCCGATGACAATCACGGCAATCTTTTGCGTTCGCTGCTCGCTCGCCTCGCGCACGGTCCCACCGAACGCGTACGCACCGAGCGGGAGATCATACGTCCATGCGAACATTTACGCGTGCGTATCGAACGCGCGTCGTCGGGTCGAGACGAACGCGTCGCGGTGTTCGGTTGGCCGTTGAGCGGGTTTGGGAAGTGCTTGTTTGAACGTTGTGCTTTTGCTTAAATAGTAAAACTGGTAGCGCGACAAACGCGTTATCGCACGATAAACGCGCTATCGTTGGGAATGTATCCAAAACTACGAATAGGCCGCAGGCTCGCGGCGGGAAGTCTTGCTCGTGGTGAGTTGGTTCACCCACCGATTTTTGGAATTTTGACGCAACAGTGGCTTTACACACCAATGTTGCTCGGCACGCGTTCTGGGTGCATGTAAGGATATGCCTTTACTCCAAGCTTTGCGTTGCGGTTTTCGATCTGGCGTCCCATGGCACGCAGCTCAGAACGGAGATCTTGGAGAGCGGCGATTTCAGCCGGCGTAATCATCATGTCAGTGATGTAATGTCCGACAAAAACCTCTTCTTTTGAGAACTGTGAAAGCGTCCAGCCAGTCGCCATCGTCTGCGCCGCTTGACCGACGCTCGGCAGCGCGTCGATAACATCTTTTTCCGTCACCGGAACCTTCTTCGTCGGCGCAGGCTTGCGCATGATGAGCGGACGATTTGGACAATAAGAGTAATAGTCCCACTGGCTGAAGTTGACTGCGGCGTGAGTAAAAGAGCACGTGTACATCACTGACGTGCAGATATCAACAAGTTGATCGATTGAATCGATACTACCCGGCACACCGTGCTGACTTCTGTCCGTGCCTTGGTATCCATAGCCTTGCATCTCAAGAATCATGCTCTGTATGTATGGATCGGCGGCAACTTCCGCGTCAGACGTGTAGTGCAGCTTGAAGATGCTTTTAGCGAAACGACGAAGACAGGCCCATGCTCGCAACGAGTCGTCACGATGATGATAACCTCTCAAATCTCCCTCACTTAGCACGCCACGTTTTTTAAAGGAGGTCGGAACGTGCAAATCGTCAAGCTTAAATCTCTGGTACGCTTTGCTCATCAAGTCCATGTGACCTCCTTGGCCAACTGCTACGACGCGATCAGTAACTCCTCCCGGAGATATTAACAACGACCGCCCAAGGGTATTGATGGCAATCACGTAGATGAGATGAGGACGCAATACCCGGTACACAGGATGGTTTCTTGGAAGAGTTCTTTCGACGCAGACGGACCACGGTTCCATGAGCAAGTGCGTGCCCAATAGGTGCGATATCATCTGATGTACGTTTCCGTCAGAGCACATTAAGTGCGCTTTTGCGAGGAGCCACTCGTACTCGCCATCTTTTGGAGTCCATACCGGCGCGCTAGCACCAGACTGAAAGTGCTGGATGCAGATTGGGCGAAGTGCCGTGCTCTTGTCCGCAAAGAAGAGAGCCATGGAGTTCTCGACGCAGTAGCCTTGACCGCGCTTGATATCCTCAAGGATTTCATAGTCAACCATGAATATGTGCCCTGCTGCCAACTCGCTTTCGAGCGTTTTGCCTGGAGGTAAAACGCCTCTTACATGTTCTTCGGTGACGCGAAACTTGGCTGGAATTTGAGACACTTTGCGCACTTGATTTGGATGTGTTCCATTCATAAATTGACGACCAAACTCCTCGTCCGAACGCCAGTCTCTGATGATTGCAACAGGGGGGAGAGAAGCGTAAAGGCGATAGTAGTCATCCAGCGATTTAATTTCTTCGTCCTTGATCATTTCGGCGACGCCTTTATTTTCGAATCCCACAAAAGTATCGACAAAGAAGTCCTTGTATTTTGTTGAGCTGAATTGCTCCGTGATGGGGAGCTTTGAGTGGTCGTCATATGTGCTATGATTTGGCAAGTACGAACCATTCGACCAATCGAATTCCTTCTTCATGAACGAAAGGTACTGTTCAGTCGCATCGGCGATCAGTTGGCGACAAGCCAAGCTTGTTGTCGGCGTAATGGAGCACGGAAGAACGAATCGGACACCTTGGCCAATGTATCGCCACACATTCAACGTGAAACTCGTTGGAATTTGCGAAGTGAACGTCACATCTATCCGACCGCAATTCCAAGAGCTTTTCGAGGTTTGAGAAATAATGGCGTAAGCTGGCTCTCCAATATCGTCGGCGTGCACGAAGTGCGTGCTGATTGCTCCAGTTGCGAAGGAGTCACCGAGATCATGCAGGACGATTTTGGGCGTAGCGCCACGCGTTCCGACGAATTGTAGCACCACATCACCGTCTATTCCAGACCCAGCGATTGAATGCGTCGTAACTTTGATCGTATACTTTTTTGACGCTTCAGGAGCGTAAACGTCTTTTCGTCCGCGGGTGAAAACGCGGCGAATTTTATATGACGTCTCGTAAACCACCGCACGCGTCCAGTTCAAGGAGTTATAGTCTTGCGAGTTGATTGGTCGAGTGAGAGGCATGCAAGCCGGAGTACGATTCATACCGAACGATAAATTCTCAACCGAGTGTTGCGGGAGTGCGGCGTGAAGTCTCACGACTCCAACGTCGAGAAATTCAGTCCCCCAAGCTTTGTTGGGGTTGAAAATTTCCGCGGTATCCGAAGAAGTGGCCTCATATAACTGGATTTGAAGTCGGTACCTCACGGCTTCGCCCGCCACCTTGGTGCAGAACTCGTTTCGCAGATAGTCAGGCAAACGTTTCTCGTTCGGTAGTCGACGATATTTCATCATATGTGTCGTTGCGATCAGGTTCTGGTCAGCCTCGTCAGGCAAGAACGGCTCTTGACCGACGTCCGTCCCAGGGCCAGCTCCGTATGGAACGAGTCTGAACTTGCAGTATCGCTTTTTGCCATCCAAAGCATGGAATTCGCGACAAGTCTGCGAGTAATAATGTAAATCGCAGTACGAGTCGGGTGCCCTTCGCACCCCGCCGATACCAGCCTTAATGCCTGTGGGATACTTCATTCCCCATGCCTTGTAAGCGGAGTCGTTAAACGTCGCCATTTGAAATACGAACGGAAGAAACGAATCCAAGTTGAAAAATCCAGCGAATTCACCAGTGTTCAGGTGCAGATCGAATGGACTTTCGTCGACGGCATTTGAGAACTTCAGCGCACAACCTCGAATCTCAAGAGATGCGTCGTCATACATTTCCGAGTCGGCGAGCTTCACGCCGACGGCGTTCGAGTGCCTCAAGATGATTGGCATCGTCTTGCCCTTCGTAAAGAAAGCATTTTTGGGCACCTTACTGTTCTCGATGACGGTGAATTGCCCGATCGCACCAACACCGACTGGATGGGTCGGGCGCCTTTTCTGCATCAGAGTGCCAAACACGAACATGAAAGCAATCTTCAACTGCATCACCAGCAACCCAAACGCATTGGGAGGTGGCATTGGAATGGGAAACTCGGAATTCGAGGCTGCGTCGAACATTTCATCTCCGAAAGCGGCTTTATAACACTTGACCCAGTGATTTTGCCACTGTGACACCACCGCGACCAATGGCCTTGGAGAGGTGGATGGCGACTTCGACAAAATACGACCGAAACTCGACTTTCGCATCGTACTCATCTCATCCGGAACCACAATGCCCCGCTTAAATAGTGCAGCAATGAACCTTACCTTGACGGTACTGAGCATCACCACTCGGTTTTTAACCGAATGGATCAACTTTTGAGTGGCTTTGGCGAATTGGAACCAGACATAAGTCCAACCCATGGTGTGGAGGAACAGCGAAAGCGTCAAGGGTGTACTGGTGTAACCGCAAAGCCACGAGAACCGCGAAACAAACACCAGCATGTGCATGAAATACACTCCACGGACGACTCTCATCACAGGTTTCAAGAATCGACCAAACGACGAGACGCCGCTTGTAAGGACTGAATGTGTCAGCGCGAGAGTCAAGAGACAGAAGTATCCAACGTGAAAGGAATCCTCGATGATACTGTCAGCCGATTCAAACGCGGAGAGAGTCATGAGCCGTCGACGAAGGAGGTCAACCATCGAGTTCGAAAGAGCGCCCGCGCCAATAATACGCACTAACCTGATGAGAATATGCCAGATGTGAGATAATGCACCCAGTGTGCACATCATCTTCGTCGTCTTCTGGATTGCATGAAAACGCGACCTCGCCTCCTTCGACGTTTCGTGCGTATTCACGAGAGCAATGTGCTGCAAGTACACCCGAAGCCAAGCCAGGCACAGTAAGATGATTTGAACATCAGTCTCGACGCTTTCTAGGTATGCATTTTCGAAGCGCTTTGCGTCACAACTGCGCAACGGGCATCCTAAGAGTATGTGAACGAGGGTTCGTGAAACTTTATCACTCTTGCCCGTCAGCGCCTTGTAATAGAGTGAGATAATCACAAACCACAAAGTGATAGTGCTCTGCGCAAAAGTATTCATGGAGAGTGCGACTCCTTTTGGAAAAGAAGGGTTCATGAGATTGTGGGCAGCGAAAGATAACAGTAGAGGACTGATTGCGGACATTCTTGGAACTGGCTTCGGTGCGATCAAGTACGTGTCTGAAAGCGGCACAGGATGCGGTATACCACTCGTTAGCAGAGCGATCGGAAGCATAGCGCAGAGGACAAGGACCCCATTTATCCATGCACACTTCTCTACCTGCCGTTGCAAAGCGAAATGCTTCAGCACAAGCATGCGCCAGCGTCCACGCAAATTCGTGAAACCCGTTCGCTGGCCGCTCGAATCCGGATTTCTGGAAAGGTGAACGGCGCCTCGTACGCACGCGTAGATTGAGAGCATCATGATGAGCCAGATAGTGAAATCAACCCCCACCCAATCACTGGGAGCGTGATGTAACTTTCGCGTCCACGGATTGGACATAGCACGAGCCACCAGAAAATGATCGCAGAGAGTGTAGGAAACAGACATTGCCATCACGCCGTAGATCAATCTGGCGCTTCTTAGCGTTCGTTGGTCAGAAAATGCGCTCTTTCGAATCACGGCGGTGCTTATACCCACGAACGCGTGCAACACGATGGAGTATTGCATCATTGAAATGCGAGCCAACTCGGCGTCGCCGCGCAGCAGCGCGTGTTCCTTGCTGAACCGTAAGCGCAGGACGGGAAAAGAAAGAGTTGACAAGCGGCGTGCGATGGTGCGGAGGATTGGAAAGTTGACCTTCAAAAGTGGTACCTGAAGGCGACCCCACTCTGGCATCATCACACCGGTGGCGATGCCCTGGTACCACAAATTTGTGTACAGGAGACTCCCCAGTATGAACAAATGCGCCATGGATGCCAGGGAGACACCAAACATGTGGAATCCTTTGCGAGTCGGCCCGACGAAAATGGGACCGTTAAACGCGTGGTGAAAGAGAATGTTCATCAGGGCGGCCGTCATGATTGTGAAGAAGGGCATGTTGATAGAGAACCTGAACCAGTCCGGCAGTGATCCGTGCGTTATGATGATCAACGCGAGAAGGCTCTTCGACGCTATCATGACGAACAGTGCGCCGAATGAACCTTGCCGCAGTGCAGGAATCCACGAATGAGATAGAATGCCAGTGACGAAGAGACCGGCGGAACACATACCGATGGTGTTTGGATTGCGCATGTTCGCCAAAGCGGAGAAGTGTCGACCGAACTCGAGTACGAAGATCGCCCCGCCGATGTAACAGATGCTAAATAGCACAGCCAGACGTTCGTGCATGATAAATAGCGTCGACGCTGATCGAGGTTTGGGAATCTTGAAATACCTGACCCGTTTCTCCGGCGGCACGTCCACCACGCCCAAGCGGCTCACGCGAATCAAACAAAATTTACCCAACGCGCCCAGACCGTCCACGGACACCATGAGCGCTCCGACCGCGCAGTTCGGCATCTTCATCATCAACCGTAATCCATAAAGCGTCACGAACGCCAGCTGCGTTTCAGTCGCGTAATGCGTGTACGCGTCGCTCCCCGTGCACACGTACGACCACCCAATCGCGTGCACGCACGAGAACACGTACACCCACAGCGCCAGGCACGTCCCATCGAACGAATTGAACACCAAATCGTTCGCGATCGCCCCGACGACCGCCGGCCGCGTTCGATCGCGCGCCACCGCCGCGTACGTCACGTACGCCGTCGACAGCACGTAATTGATTCCCTGCAACGCGTGGAAACGCCCGACCGACCATCCGGGCCTTAGCGCGTCGCTCGCCGCGTCGCTCGACATCGCGTCCCGCGCGTCCGCCTCTTTTCGCGACCGTCTCCGCGATCGCTCGCGTCGCGTCGCCGTGCGCGCGCGCGTCTGTGTCGTGATACCGCCGCGGAATCAAATTTAATTAATCGATTCGATCGCTAACGGTCGCGCGCGATCTTCAGCGCGCGCCGTCGACGCGACGCGACGCGCGCCCGCGCGCGGGTCGCGGATTCGCGAAAAACAAAATCGCCGCGGGCCGGCGCGCGATCCTCGGCGCGCGCGCCGTCACGCGCGATGTATCATCTTAGTCATTCTTAGCGCTTGGTTTAGCTCACTGTATAGTAGCGCGTCTTTGTAGTCTCAGCTCGTCCGACGCTCGTCTCGCCGAAACGAAACAAACTGCCTCAAAACCCGATACAGGGATCGCCGCAAAGATGGCCTCGCCGTTCGCCGTCCCGCCGCTCCGGCGGCGCGCCGCCGTCCTCGCGGCGTGGGAAACCATCACAGACGTTATCGCGGACGAAGGTGCGCGCGCGCGCGCGCGGTGACGAGAAAACGACGTCGACGAAGACGAGCACGCGATGTGTCGGATGTGTCGAAAGCGACCTCGCGAGCGTGGACTGACGGACGCTGCGGCGCGACGAACAGGACTGGCGTCGACGCATGACGTGCAAACGTTGATAAAGTCAATATTTGCTCACGTGCGAGACGCGCGATGGCGGGTGAAGGAGGTGCGGGAGGCGATGGAGACGGCGACGAGCGCCGCGAGCGGGAGAGACGCGGGATTTCGAAGCGTCTTCGTCGCGGCGTGCGGGAAAGCGGTGGAAAAGGGAGGGTTTAGTGAACACGAGTGTTACGTCGCGAGTCGATTGATGTGCGCCGTGATGAGCGCGATGACGTTGGAGAGCGAGGATGGGTTGTTGGCGAAGTCGCTGGAGACGCTCGCGAGGCTGCGAGCGAAGGGCGCCAAGGCGTTCTCGGCTAAGGCGTTTAAACAGATGGTGCTCGCGCACGGGGGGGATGTGGTTTTGGATAGATACATCGAGCTTGTGCAAAGTAGTGGTGGGACGAATCCGGTTCTGTGCGCGTTGGCGCACGAAGCGTTCGCCGTGGCCAAAACGACTTCTCGGCGACCAGCCGAGATCCGCAAGGCGCTTTTGGAGGTGTTTTGTACCGTCGTGCTTGGCGCCGACGCGAAAGTCGCCAAAGTTGGAGTGTCGAGCGAGTCGTTTGCGTCCATTTTGACGAATGCTACGAGCGAAGAACTCAACGAGACCTTGCTCCCAAAAGCCGTTCGACAGTTGCGTCGCAGTCCCGAAGCTGTCTTGCCCGCCGTTCTCGGCGCGTTGAAGACGTTGAGCGCGGACGTGAGCAACATGTGCGCGGAAATGGGGCCGGTAATACTGCCTCTGGCGAAGCACGCAAACGAAGATCGTCGCGCGATGGCTCTGGAGATCGTAAGCGCCCTCGTGAATGGTTCTGCCGATGCGAGCGTCGTCAAGGAGCACATTTTTGCGCCGTGCACGAGCGAGTTTTCTTCAGGACCTCGACCGAAGGAGTGGACCGCTCGCACCGGTTTGTACGCTGTGATTGCGTCCTGTTCGCAGTTGAGCGACCGCAAAGCGAGAGAGTTGCTCAGCGCCGACGCCATCGGTGTTCTCTCAGCGGAACTGACCGTGGAAAAGCAACTCGAAGCGAAAGCCGCAGCGCTCAGCGCTCTAACTGCATGGCTTCGTCATGCGAGTGAATGCCCAGAATCGCTCGCTAGTCTGGTAAAGGAGGCTTCGAAGGACACGACGGAGCGCTGCTCGACATTTCAGTGCGTAGCACAGGCTTTGCGCGTAAACTCTGCGCTTCCGGCAGGGCTATCAGGCGTCGTCGCCAACTTGTCTCCGATTGCGGTGGCGGGCAGTGGTAAGCTAGCACTACGTGCCGAGGGCTTAAGCTCACTATACATACTTCTGCGCGTTGCAGCAGAAGACCCATCTACTGCTGAAGCGCTGAAGACGAACAAGGTTTGGGATTCTGTCGCGGCGTACTTTGAGCCTGCGACCATGACACGCTTGGACGACGAGAGTACTGAAATTCTTGCCGCGACGGGTCAGTCCATCATGGCTTTCCACGCCTCACATGCGGCGAAGATGGGGTTGGTAGATTCGGTGATTCAAGCGATTGCTTTTTTGACTGTGCACGCTCACTCACGAACACGAGCGGCGGCGAGAGAGGCTGTGCGAGGCGCAATTTCTGTTGGACAACCATCCGTCAAAATGATCCAAGGGCTGCGACATTGGCTCGCTTGGGCCGAGGCTGGAAAGTGGGAGGGTATGATGGACGACACGTTCCCGTCGCAATACGCCGGTGCTTCACTGATAGCATATTGCGAGTTCAATGAAGACGAGCAAGCCCTGACACTTCCGAATGATTTGATCGGCGAAATGCTCTTACTTGCACATCACCCGCTCGTCAAAGCGTCTGATGGCCGACGTGGAGGCGCGTGGTCCGCAATTTTATCGCTCGTGGGGGATAACATCGACGTCGAGGACGCTGCGATCGTGTGTAGTACCATTATGGGTGACAAGGGGTTGCGCAGCGAGTCCAGCATGGAACGTTCGTCGGCGCGTAGAGCAATCGTGTCGTTTGCAAGACTGGGCACTGAGACTGGACGTGTTGTTCTGGACACTATCGTGCCCCGTGCGTTAGAGATGCTCGATACATCGATACACGACGCCCTGAGTGCGAAGGATGTACTCATCTACAACACAGCACCGGGCTCGCTCTCCACAGATCCCGCGAACAAGCCTGCGGTTTCGACATCGACGCAACAACCGAAGAAGGAATCGAATGTGGTCTCTTTACGACCGAGCCAGGCATCAGCTGGAGCAAAGAAGACAAGTTCAAAGCCTTCGACGAAAGCGATTGATCCACGAGAAGCAGCGCGACGCGCGCAGCTAGCCGAAGAAGACACTGTTCGATCGCGAGTCAAGGAAGTCGTCCGCAAGTTTGTTGATGGACTCGAGGTCTTGACTGCTACTTTAGAAGGTCTCGGGCATAAAGCGCGTGCGTGTGTGTGCGATATTGCGTATTCGAACGTCTTTCCACTGTTAAAGTCGAAAATCATCCCACAGTCTACGGTTCTGAAAGCAGTAGAGGCACTCGTGTATTGCGCCGCGGCGAGAGGGGCAGCGATGATGCTTTCGTTTCCACGGGAACGACAAGCCGAAGCTTTAGCCATTCGGTTGGGGGCAATGAGCTTAAACGGGACGCCCGCACCCGTTGAGATCGGCTTGAACGGTAAACCTGTATCGGTGGACATGCATACGGTTGGATTCGAGAGTCGCATCTTGGGACAAGCAATTGAGCTTGCACAAGAAGCCTTGGAGGACAATGATCCAGATCCACTTCCGGTACCTATATTTGGCGTGATGTTCCCTGTCATCGCGCACGCTCTACTTCTTCCTGAAGCTCCAAAGAGTTTGCGCGTTGATGCTCTCGGTTTACTTGCAGCACACGCCGGTGAAGATGAAGACGGTGTGCCAATCTTGCCGAGCGCCGCGGCCGCTGTACGACTGTTGTTGAACACGCTCGCGAATGCGACACCAGATCTAGTAAACATAGCAAAACCCATTCTGTCAGACGTGTCGCGATACTTGCGCACGAGCGATGACGTTCTCGCATTGGTCGACGGTGTCGAAAGTGAGTACAGAGCGGTTAGAGGTGCCTCTCTATCAGGTTTGCTGAACGCGCCGCTGAATTTTGCTTCCATGGAACAGCAAACGGCTAACATCGCGATTGCAAAGCTTTTTATTGCGCGTTTCGACGCCGACGAAGTAAATAAGCAGACGGCTGAAGAGGTTTGGGTATTGTGCGGACTTTCAGACACGATTCCGTCTCCTGTGGATGTCCTGCCGTTTCTCACACACGCAAGCGGTTCCGTTAGGGGGAGTGCCGTGGAAGCTTTTGCGGCGACGATTGCTGCGCAAGAAAACGGCATGTCGATTTCACTACCGAAGCTTTTCGGCGAATTCAACTCATGTGAGCATGGGTATGGGCGAGAAGCGCTCATCAAGGGACTCGGCGCTTGTACGCCAAGTCTTAGCGCCCGTGATCTCCCGCTCGTATCCACATTTCTCACAAAGGTTCTCTCTGATGTCGACGCTGGCGTGCGTTCCGCGACGGTAGAAACCGGACGCTTGATGATTGACGCACACGGTGCAGAGCACACGCAACAGCTACTTGCTGTTTACGAAGCATACTTCGACCGAGGAGGAAGTAGAGGTAATCTATCGGAAGAAGCAGAGGATCACGTTCGACAAGGCGTCATCGTTTTTCTCGGCGCACTTGCGGTGCACTTAGACAAAGAGGATGAGAAAGTTCGCGCAATCTTGACTCGCTTGCTCGAGGTTTTAAGCACACCATCCGAAGCTGTACAGCGTTCAGTGGCGGATTGTTTACCTCCTCTCATGAAGAAGCTCAGTGCTGAAGAGCAACAAGCTTTGGTTGATGCTCTGCTGCAGCAACTCACGACGAGCCATGCGTATGCCGATCGGCGAGGCGCGGCGTTTGGCCTGGCAGGTGCCGTCAAGGGCATCGGTATGAGCAGTCTCAAAGGCATGAACATCATGGACACTCTGAAGGTAGCGATCGAGGACAAAAAGAATCCCGAATCGAGAGAAGGCGCGGTTATGGCTTTTGAATTATTCTGCACGAGGTTGGGCAGGCTTTTTGAGCCATACGTCGTGAACATTCTGCCCATGCTTCTAGTTTGTTTTGGCGACGTTACTGCCCCCGTTCGCGAAGCCACGCAAGCGGCAGCGCGCGTAATCATGGCAAATTTATCTGCGCAAGGCGTGAAGCTTGTTTTACCGGCACTTCTTTGCGGGGTCGATGACGACAAATGGCGTACGAAACAAGGTTCGGTTCAACTGCTCGGCGCGATGTCAAACTGTGCCCCGAAACAGCTTGGAGCGTGCTTACCTCAGATCGTGCCTCGTCTGAGCGAAACGTTGATTGATACCCATCCGAAAGTCGTAGAGGCTGCAACGCAAGCCCTCAAGGCAGTGGGTGACGTTATTCGCAACCCAGAGATTATCGCTTTGAGTAGCTATCTCCTCGGCGCTATTCAAGATCCCACAAGACGTACAAAAGCATGCTTGGACGTACTGCTCGAAACGACGTTCGTGAACGTGGTCGACGCGCCTTCGCTCGCACTCATCGTACCGGTCTTGGTTCGCGGTTTGCGCGAACAGAAAGCAGATATGAAGAAGAAAGCGGCTAAGATCGCTGGGAACATGAGTGCTCTCGTCGCCGATCCAAAAGACATGGCTCCGTACATCCCCATGCTCGTCCCCGAGCTCAAGAAGGCTCTGATGGACCCAATTCCAGAAGTACGCGGCGTTGCCGCGCAAGCACTCGCAGGACTGATTAACGGTCTAGGTGAAGAGTACTTTGAAGACTTACTCCCGTGGATGATGCGCGCCATGCAAAGCGACGGCACAAGCGTGGAGCGCTCTGGCGCCGCGCAAGGTTTGTCTGAGTGCTTGGCCGTACTTAGCACGGATCACTTCGACGCGCTCTTCCCAGAAATCCTTTCTGGTTGTGCCAACGCATCATCGGCCGTGAGAGAAGGTCACTTGACTCTACTGCGATTCCTACCGATATCACTTGGTGACGTCTTTGAGGCACATCTCGTCGACGCACTAGCGTGCGTTCTCCAGGGCTTGGCTGATGAAGACGAACCCGTTCGAGAAGCCGCGCTGAACGCGGGCAGAGTATTTGTCGAAGAATTTTCTCACAGTGGTAGTTCGCTAGATTTGATTTTGCCGGCGATCGAAGACGGTATCGTCTCCGATAACTGGCGCATTCGCCAATCCTCTGTTGAGCTTCTCGGTTCGATGTTGTTCCGCATTATCGGCTCGAGTGGCAAGGTGCGCGTTGAGGGTGGTGATGATGCCGAAGGCATCTCCACCGAAGCACAAGGACAAATGCTCAGTAATACGTTGGGTGAAATTCGTCATCACAACTTGCTTGCCGCTGTTTACATTCTTAGATCGGACGGAACTTTGAGCGTGCGAAACGCTGCAGTTCACATTTGGAAAACCGTCGTCGCGAACACTCCGAAGACTCTCAGAGTCATATTACCTTTACTCATGCAGCGCGTGATTTCAACAATGTCTGGCGGTTCGGACGATCGTCAGCAGACTGCGAGTCGATGTCTTGGCGATGTCGTGCGAAAGCTGGGCGAACGCGTGCTCGTATCCGTCTTGCCAATCATGCGAGAAGGGTTAAAGAGCGAGCTCGCCGAGCATCGCGAAGGCGTCGCCTTGGGTTTGGCTGAAATATTATTTGCGGCGACAGATTCTCAACTCGAAAATCATTACGACGTCGTCATTCCTACCGTTCAAGACGCGCTGTGCGATGAAGATGAAAGGGTACGTAGCGCCGCTGGCGCGGCGTTCGACAAACTCTTTCAGCACGGCGGCGGACACGCCGCGGGTGAGATCGTCCCGGCACTCCTGGAACAGCTGGAGTCGAGCCCGACCGTACTCGAGGGCTTGAAGCAAGTGCTTAAGGCGCAGCCAAAGATTCTTGCCACCGTGCTTCCGAATTTGGCGCAACCGCCGCTGTCAATTTCAGGAGCTCGAACGCTCGGCGCGCTCGCAGAAGTCGCAGGCACCGCCTTGCCTCCCCACCTTCCTTTGTTGATCCCGCCTCTTCTCGAAGCCATGGCCGATGATGATGAAGAAAGCCGGTCGGCGGCGAGTTCTGCAGCGCTCGCGGTCATCAAGGCTGTTCCTGAGAATTCGTCGCACCTGTTGCTGACAGAAATAAAACGCGGAATGACGGATGAGTACCCGGGTTGTCGAGCCGCGGCAGCGAAACTGGCGGGTGAATACGCCAAGAACGCGCCTGGCTACGACGGAGATTCAGAAACAGAGGTGTTGATAAAAAGGTTGTTCGAGCTCTTCACTGACACCGACGAGGCCGTGCTGCTCGCCGCATGGAGCGCCATGGGAGACGTCACCGCCACTATTTCACGACAGGAGCTTCCAGAATACGTCGAGTGTGTATCGAAGGCTTTGACTCTCGCGCGTGACAAAGTTCGTCGCGCTAACAAAGCATCACACGAATATCTTATCCCCGCACTCTGTCTTCCGAAAGGTCTTGCGCCCATCGTGCAAATCTTTCTCCAAGGTGTTCTCTCTGCAGAGAGCGCGGATGCTCGAGAAGACGCGACAAAGGGCCTGACGCTTGCCGTCTCAAGTACGACTTCCGCGGCTTTGAAAGCGCACATTATCGCGATTACCGGCCCTCTTATTCGTGTCGTTGGCGATAAGCACCCGAGCGCCGTGAAGAGTGCGATCCTGGAATCGCTTGGTGTGTTGATCAACAAGGGAGGCATCGCGTTGAAACCATTCGTTCCGCAGCTTCAAACGACGTTCGTGAAGTGCCTATCCGATGTGCAGATATCTGTGCGCATGAAAGCTGCGACCGCTATCGGTTTGTTGATGGCTCTGCAGACTCGTGTAGACGCACTGGTCAATGATTTGATCAGTACGGTCGAGTCCGATGAGACTGAAGCCGGTATTCGCGAATCGACATATAAAGCCATCGCCGGCGTATTTGCGTACGGCGGGAAGAACATTGCAGCACCCAATGTGACGCGCGCCGTTGACGCGGCATACGCCGCGCTCGCTTCATCGTCATCGGGCGAGCGAGCTTGCGCGAGTTTGGCGCTATCCCGCGCGTTTGTGTGGTGTCCAACAGAAGAGCGCACCGCCGTGTTGGAAAGACTCAACGCCGGCGATGGTCGCGCGGCCGAGCATCGTGAAGGTGTTGCGGACGCTTTATGCCAGATTTCACGAGCAAACGGGCAAGTCATCATGAATGATCACGCATCAATTACGCTTAATGCGCTCGTTCGCGCTGCGAGTGATGAACGTCCGCCGAGTCGAGCCGCAGCTGCTCGCGGACTTGGTGCGCTTGCAGCCATTTCCGCGACAACTTCGGGAGGTGCGTCACCGTATCTGAGTAAGCTCATGCCAGTGTTGAGTAAACTCTTGCGGGATGCAGTCATAGAAGTGCGCTACGCCGCGACACGAGCATTTCGCGTCATTATTCATGCGGCTGGTCCTTCGGAAATGTCCATTCATTTTGAGAGTTTCATGAACGTCCTGGCCGAATGCGCCGTGGCCGATAAGTCTTCAGAAGTCCGACATCAAGCTGAGCGCGCCGTTTATCGAGCGTTTAACTTGCAAAATGGTATGGATGAAGCATTAGAACATTTGCGCGCCGGTGGCACCGCCCATGGCGCGCGAGGTCGCCTGTCCGACATTGCGTTGCGAGCGCTCGCCGCTCTGCCCGAACAAAGCGACGATGAAGCCGATCCGCCCGTCGAGATGGATTTGCAATAATCTAGAAGTAGTTAGAAACGTAATGGAATTCCATTCACAAATAATCATCAATCGCTATCGCTGTCGAATAACTGCAAGCTAATCTCTACATCTTTTAACGCGGCCTTGGCGCTGGAGTTTGCCGCATCAAGCTCGAGCGCTTTGTGAAGCATCTCTCGAGCTCGTTTCAATTTCCCGACGTTCTGCGTCGCATCACCGAGCGCCAAGAGAGCCTTCCCGCCTCGTACGTACCCTCGCACGTAACTTTCATCTATCGCGATCGCGGATTCACACGCCGAAATGGCGATTTCAAGCACCTCCGCCTTTTGCGGCGACGCATCGCGAAGTTCGTTCGCGTAGAGAAGCGCCGCCGCCGCTGTGTTTCCTTGGTACGCAATCTTCCCAGGTTCCATACGCGCAGCTTCGACATACAGCGCCAGTGCGTCAGCGTATTTTTTCTTTGCGTACAGCGCCATGCCTTGGTCGTTCAATTCCTCCGCCGTCGAGAGCGACGCGACGGCATCTGACGCCTTCCACGACAAAGACTTTTTCGGCGCGACCACGGACGCGTCGAACCCAACTCCACCCACTCGCTCCCACGGTCTCTCATCACTCGCCCCAGCTACAGCCTTTGCCGCCCACGCGAGCTCCATCTGCCGCGTCTCGTTTGCTCCCGAGCCGTCGCCCAGCGCTCGCGTCTTTGAGTACGCCGACGCCCCGCAATTAAAATCCGCCTCCGGCCGCTCCCCAGCCTCCCACGGCACGCGCACGTCCACTCCAAAGTTCACATGCGGTCTATACTCTCCCCTCGCCCTCAACATCGCCTCGATCTCAAACGGATCCATCCCCGACAGCGCCAACGCGAGCACGTCCTCCAACCGCTGCAGCGGCGGTATCTCGTACGTCCGCGCCCACCGTTCGTGATCAAAGTTCGCCGTCGTCAGCGTGTGATACGCGCACGTTATCTCCGTGAACATCATCTTCGCCTTTTCCACGTCATCCGGATTCTTATCCGGGTGCCAACGCAAGCACAGCGCGCGATATTTCGCCCGGATGACTTTGGCCGCGTCCCCATCTTCCTCAGTCGACCCATCACCGCGTCGCGCGCGCGCGTCCGCGATCGACGATCCGAGCTCGAGCACTTCGAGCGCTTTTTCGCGCGTCATCGCGTCGCCCATCGCCCTCGAGCGCGCGCGCGCGTCGGGGTGTGCGGCGACGCGCGCGTTCGCGCGAGCGTTTTTTCAGTTTGTTTAAATTTAATGTCATGAACGTCGACGAACGATCGCGCGCGCCGGCGACACTTGACCGCGCGACGCGAGCGCGAGCGCTTCGATGGTGAGCGCGGTGTTCGTCGCGTCGTCTGCGGCGCCCGCGATGCGAACGACGGCGGCGGTGACGCGCGCGACGCGCGCGAACGCGCGCGATGGGGCGCTGACGTGGCTGGGACGCGCGCCAACGCGACGCGCGCGCGTCGTCGTCCGCGCCGCGGGGCCGGCGGCGAGGAAGGAGCTGCTCGAGATCGAATCCCGAGAAGCGTTCGACGCGCTCGTGGGCGAAGACCGCGTGACGGTGGTGGATTTCATGGCGCTGTGGTGTCGAAAGTGCGTGTTTCTCAAAGGCAAGCTCGAGAAGAAGGCTTCGTTCTTCGGCGACGACGTGCGATTCGCGTTCGTGGACGTCAATAAGGTGTCGCAGGAGCTCGTGCGTGGATGTGGCGTCGAGAGCATGCCGACGCTGCAGGTGTACAGGAATGGGGAGAAGCTTTGGGAACTCGTGGCGGGGGAGGACGGCGAAGCCGTGGTGAAGAAGCTTCACTACGCGATAGAGGACGCGCAAAAGGAGAAGTGAGGCGCGTTTTCGTTCGTCGTTGTGTACACGTGAAGTTTGTTGTATTACTGATCTACATCTAGAAGCCGCATTTGCATTTCGGAATGTGCGAGATGGCTCGCTCGAGAACGTTCGTGGCGCGGACTCGGACGAGCGACCAGGCGTCTTCGAGTCTGGCCTGCGCGAGCGCGTCGACGTCGTCGTAAGAGTCTTCGAAACCGTGCACCGCAGCTAGTCGAAGCCAAAGCTGTGGTGCGCCGAATTTCGTTAGTTTGTGTGGTACCGTCGTCGGCGCGAGACATAAGCCATCACCCGAGGAATTCACGGCGCGGAGAAGATCGAGATTCATCGCGTTGAAATCGACGCCGTGCGACTCTTCCAATTCGGCGACTGTGAATCCGTTCGACGCCGCGCCGGTGAGACGAAATAATATCATCGCGTCGTCCTCGTCTACCGAGTCGTCGATTTCGAATCTCAAGTCTTTCGCCATCGCGCGCGTCATCGCGCGCTTTACGCTCGGAATCGCGGCGACGCACGACAGAGGTAAAGGTTGCTCGAGCGCTCGAATGTCTCGCATGATCTCTTCCTCGTTCAAGCCCACACCGATCACCACCAAACACGTGCTCGTCGCGCTCACGAGCTCACCCACGCTCGGCTCGAGCTCGAGTCGACGCTTGCCGGAAAAGTGGAAATCGTAGCTCTCTCGGTTTTCATCCTCGGCGAGAGTCAACACGCCTTTGGCGCGAATCGTCGCCGCGGGCATCATCTTCGTCGCCCAATGCTGAAATCGCGCAAACACGAGCGGTGACGTGGTTTCGTGCGCCAGTGAGTTGCACGAGCTCTGCGAACCACCGGCAAAGTGCGTGGTCTTCCTCGACGGATCTAGTGATAGAGGACCGCGAACGACGATTTTTTGTTCCTCCGTCTTCGGTTTGCGTAATCGCCCGCCCGACGCCGAGAGCACGTAAGGAAGCGGCCCCGCGCCCCAATCGTGACCACTCTTTCCTTCCGGTTGCGGCACCATGTCGACGTCTAATATGCTCGTCAAAGGCACGTTGGCGTCGACGCATTCCAACACTCGAGCGCCTCGCGCCTTGTCCTCCACGACGGCTCGCGCGCGCGCCAATCTCTCTTCATCCCCCTCAAGTAAATCAATCTTATTCAGAAGCACGACGTCAGCGCACGCCAACTGCGCGTCCCACGCCTCTCGTTCGACCTCGGGTCCTCCTTCCGACGCAATCTCCGCGTCCACGACGCACACCACGCCGTCCAAACGCGCGCGCGTCAGCGCCCCAAAGTTCCTATCCAACCTCGAAACCACCTCCCCCGGATCCACCAACCCGCTCGTTTCGATCAGCAGGTAATCAAACACCCCCAATTCCCCCCCGTTTTCGTCCGCGTTCAGCAGCTCGATCACCCCTCGCTCTAAATCGTCTCGCAGCGAGCAGCACACGCACCCGTTCGTCAGCTCCGTCACCCGCGCCGCCGCTCTCCCATCCTTTCCCTCGCCATCCCTCGCCCCGCTCGCGCGTCGAACCAACCGCGCGTCCACGTTCAGCGCCGCGAAATCGTTCACCGCCGCCGCGACGCGCAGCGTCTGTCGATTCTCCAGCGCGCGTCTCGCGAGCGTCGTCTTCCCCGCGCCCAGAAATCCAACCACCAGCGTGATCGGCAGCGTCCGCGACGCCGTCGCCGCGTACGCCGTGCGCAGTTCGTAGTTACGGAACATGTTTATCGACGTCGATCGCGCCTCGCGTCGTCGTCGCGCGTCGTCGTCGTCGTCGTCGTCGTCGCGTCGTCCATCGCGTCTCTCGTCGTCATCCATCGCGTCGCGCGCGCGCGTCGCGCGGTCGACGCGTCGCGCCCCGACGCGTCGCGCGCCGTCGCGCGTCCCGTTCGGCGCGCGCTTCGCCGCGACGCGCGCGCCGAGCATCCGCGCGCCGCGCGTCGCGGCGTCACACGCGCGCGCGCCGCGCGATGCCGCCGACGCACCGTCGCGCGGCGTCGAGCGCGTCCCTCGACCTTCCCGCGGGCGACGCGGTGGAGCGCGACGCGCGGCGCGATCGCGCGCGCGCGCGGCGGCGCGCGCGCACGGCGATCGCGCGCGCGGCGGCGTTCGGCGCGGTCCTTCGCGGTGGGCTGAGCGTGGGGAAAATCGCGCTCGCGGCGACGAGGCGCGGAAGGCGCGGGACGACGGCGGGGAGGGCGCGGAAGGCGGTGCGAGACGTCGCGTCGTACGCGGCGTTCCTGGCGACGTTCGCGGGGACGTACGTGAGCGCGGACGAGGGCCTGCGAAGGCGGTACGGGGGAGAGGAGAGCAAGGCGTGGCGATGCGCGTTGGCGGGCGCGTGCGCGGGGCCGTCGTTGATGCTCGCGGGGTCGGGCGCGACGCATTACGGGCTGGCGGGGTACATATGGGTGCGGTCGATCGTGCTGCTGACGCGCGTGGCGCAGAAGAGCGAGGATGAGACGATGAAGAGGTTGACGGCGGCGACGCGGATGGAACACGGGGACTGCGCGTTGATGGTGGGGAGCGCGGCGGTGATTTTGTCGTGCTTCATACTGAGGCCGGAGACGGTGGAACCGGCGTATAAACACTTTCTGGACGTGCACGGGGGGAAGACGAGGGAGGAGTACGCGGCGCTGCGGACGCTGTGCGAGGCGGGAGGGGATTCGGAGTTGCGCGCGCTGTGCGCGAGATTGGCGATTTCGAATACGTGGTCGGCGGGAAAGACGGCGCGGGAGATGGCGAATAAGACGGCGGTCGGCGCGATCGGTGCGGGAACCGGTGCGATCGATCGCGCGGAGTTGTATAGGATGATATTTTTCCGAGGCGCGTCCAACGCTGAGCACTTCTTGTCGCACGTGGTGAAGTCGTTTGCGGCTACGCTGAGCGTGTACGCGCCCGTGTACCTCGTTCCGGCGGCGTTGATACACCGAGAGAAGCTTCTGTCGCGCGAGAAAGGGCCGGACTTGTTGTCTAGGATCGCCGTCGGTTCGGCGCGTTCGGCGTTGTTTCTATCGTCCTACGTCGGCGCGGCGTGGAGCGGAGTGGATTTAGCGAATCGAGCCTTCGGCGGAAGCTGCGACGGTCGTTCGTTAACGTTGGGCGTTTCCATGGCTGGTTTAGCGACCTTCATCGAAAAGAAGTCTCGTCGGATGGAGTTAGCGATGTATTGCACGTCGCGCGCGATCGAAACCGCGGCGTTGATGGCGGTTTACCGCGGCTTTGTGCCGAATTGGATCCAGCGACGCCGCGGCGACATCTTCCTCTTCTCCATCGCCTCGGCGACGATCATGCACTGCTACAACACCGAACGCGACGTCTTCCGAAGTAAGTACCTTAGCGTGCTCGATTTCATATTCGGCTCGACCGGTCACGATTCGCAAAGCATCTCTCACGCCGCGAGTTATGAGATTTTATTCGAAGGCAACTTTGGCGAGAGCAAAAGAAAGCCGGCGGCTTCGCTGCCGCCCGGCGGCGAGCGAGAGATGCAACCGATTCGCACGTACGTCACCGAGGAACAATTCCACGCCGCGAGTGCGGCGATGAAAGACACGCTGAGTGACGCTAGCGTGAGCGATATCCTCAAGATGTACGGCTTGTACAAACAAGCCACCGTCGGAGACGCGTGCAACCACCCGCGACCGAGCGTGATGGATCAAAGAGGTCGCGCCAAGTACTCGTCCTGGTCGCAATTCGAGGGCATGAGCGCCCAGCAAGCGATGACCGGGTATTGCATGCTCGTCGACGACTTGACGACCGCTGGGAAGTTTAAGACCGCCCCGGTCTCGCCCGCGTCATCGACCAACGCGGATTAGACGACTCGCGGCGATGGCGCCGCGAAGATATCTTTCGCCTCGTAATAACAACTCGCCGCACTTTGCATCGCACTCGACATGCTGGCCGCGCGCGCGACAACGACGACGCGCGCGACGGTGCAGACACCGCGCGCGCCCAGCGCGGGCGCGAGTCGCGCGCGCGTCGTCGCGCGCGCGTCGTTGAAACAATCCGCATCCAGCTTGGTCGCGCACGCCGCGGTCGCGCTCACCGTCGCCAATCCCGCCCTCGCCGACGCCCTCGCCGCCGTGGATGACGTTCCGCTGACGAAATCGCCCGCGTTCCTCGGATTCGCGTGCGTCGCGGTGTGCTGGGGGATCCCACAAACGCTGGGAACGGCGATTTTGTCGCAAAAGGAAGCGAAGGGACGCGCGCTGTTGCAGAAGCGAGGCATCGACACGTCGGACATCGGGCAGGGTAATTGGGGGAAGGTGCAGCGTCGTTTGCAAGAGAACGACATAGATTGGAAGAACGAGGAAGCTTAGTTCGTTGTTATGATTTGAGAAACGTAGATTTTTATTATTGGTATCGGTAACCATTGACAACGTATTGGCGCTATCCTGTGATGAATAATAGAAGATGGAATGTGGACGAGAATAAGACAAGAGTAAAACAAGGGTACAGCAAGGCGCGGTTTGCGCGGTTATCGAACCGGAGGCATCGGCGTGTAAGCCGTTTCGCCGTGCGAGTACACATCCAAACCGAGCTCCTCCGCCTCGGCGGGGACGCGAATGCCTCCCGTGATCTTATCGGTGAGCTTGAGGCACGCCCATGACGCACCGGCGGTGTACACAGCCGTGGAGACGGCGGCGATAACTTGCACGATGGTTTGCTTCATCATGGGGACGTCGTTGAAGCCACCGAGCGCGGGGTGCGCGAGAACACCGAGCAGAATTGTGCCCAAGAATCCGCCGACGCCGTGGACGCCGAAGACGTCGAGGGCGTCATCGTAGCCAAACTTCTCCTTGACCGTGGTGGAGAAGAAACGGCACACGATGGCGGACGCGAGGCCCATTAAACAAGCGCCAACGGGGCCGACGAAGCCGGCCGCCGGAGTGATGGCGGCGAGACCGGCGATGGACGCCGTGCACGTGCCGAGAACGGAAACCTTGCCGTTCTCGATGACATCGAGCGCGGTCCAAACGATCGCGGCGACGGACGCGGAGAGTTGCGTCGCGAGGCACGCGAAGGCGGCACCCGCGGAAGCCGCACCGGCAGAGCCACCGTTGAAGCCGAACCAGCCGACCCACAACATGGCGGTACCGAGGAACGTCAGCACCAAGTTGCCTTGGTGCATCTTGTTCTCCTTGCGCTCGCCGAGGTACATGGCGGCGACGAGGGCACCGATGCCGGCGGTGATGTGCACGACGATACCGCCAGCGAAATCAAGGACGCCCATGTCGGCGAAGAACGCGCCCGGGCCACCCCAAACCATGTGGCACGCCGGGAAGTACACGGCGAACATCCAGAGCGTGGAAAACCACATGACGGCGTTAAACTTCATGCGCTCGACGAGCGCACCGATCATGAGCGCCGGAGTGATGATAGCGAACGTCATTTGGTACAACACCCACAGCGCTTCGGGGATCGTCCCCGCGACCGACGCCGCGGTGACGCCCGCCAAGCCGACCTTGTCCCAACCGCCGATGAAGGACGCCAACGTCGTGACGCCCTCCTTCATGCCGACGTCGCTGAACGACAGCGAGTAACCGCACAGGAACCAAAGCACGCTCATGTGTGCCGTGAGTGCGAAGCACTGAATCAACACGCTCAGCGTGTTCGTGCGTCGCACCAAACCGGCGTAAAACGCCGCCAAGCCCGGAATGGTCATAAACAGCACCAACGCGCTCGAAATCAAAATCCAGCACGTGTCCGCGCCGACGACCGCCGGCACCGCCGCCGCCGCCGCCGCCGCCGGACCGGCCAGCGTCAAACCCGCGACCGCGACCGCCGCCGCCGCGACCGGCGTCTTCGCCCGCGCGAACACCGACCGCGCCGCGTTCGATTCCGCTTCCGCAAGCGTCGCCCGCGCGGCGTCCACCGACACCGCCCCCGCGACGCGCGCGCGTCGCCCCGCCGTCGCCCCGATCGCGCGTCCGAGGACGCGCGAATTTTTTTCCGCGCCGTTCGCGCGCGCCGCGCGCGCGCATCCGCTCGCGCGCGCCGCGCTCGCGCGCGCGCGCGCGTCGGTCGACAAGCGCGCCCCGCGCGTCGTCGTCGTCGTCGTCGTCGTCATCGTCATCGCGAACATGTTCGCGAGCGCGTCGAGCGTGCGCGCGTGTCGTAAATTATTTAGCGCGCGTCGAACCGCGCGGTCGCGTCGTCGCGATGTGTCGCGCGCCGCGCGCCGTCGGCCGGCGTCCAATCGGGTCGACGCGACCAACCGTCGCGCCCAAGAGTCGACAACGCCGACCGTCCCCGCGCGCCGTTCAGGACTCAACACGAGGGGGGGGGTCCGTCCGGGGGGGGTCGTCGACCGGTCTCGACCCGTCGTCCGACGTGGGGACGTTTTCGCCCTCGCGTGGCGACGCGACGTTTTCGCCCTCGCGTGGCGACGCGCCGTTTTCGCCCTCGCGTGGCGACGCGCCGTTTTCGCCCCCGCGTGGCGACGCGCGCGCGGCACGCCGCGACGCCGACGCCGGCGCGACGGCGATGCCGGCGCCGACGCGCGCGGTGCCCGGGGACGTGATCGCCGAGCGCGGCGAGGCCGCGCGAGGCGCGCGCGTCGACGCGTGCGGACGCGTGCGAGCGACGACGTGCGGGGAGGTGTTTCTCGAGGACGGCGGCGCGCGCGCGGGCGTCGGCGCGCGCGCGCCGGTGGTGCCGCGCGGCGGGGACGTCGTGTTCGGACGCGTGACGCGCGTGCTCGAGAAGGCGGCGCACGTGGAGATCGCGGCGGTGAACGGAAGGGCGCCGAGGGGAGGGGATTTCGCGGGCGTCGTGCGAAGGCAAGACGCGCGCGCGCACGCGGTGGACTCGGTGGAGCTGGAGAGGTGCTTCAGGGCGGGGGACGTCGTCAGAGCGAAGGTGCTGTCGCTGGGCGACGCGCGGTCGTTTTATCTGACGACGGCGGGTGACGATTTGGGGGTGGTGCGGGCGACGCACGGGACGTCGCGCGCGACGATGCTTCCGATCGGTTGGACCGAGGTGCAGTGCCCGGTGACGGGGGAGGTTGAGGATAGAAAGGTGGCGAGAGTGGATGAGTGAGTGCGAATGCCGCTAGCGTGTAATGTACATATGAGTATAGCGTGTACGTGGCGTTCCGCCGAACCGCGGACGCGGCGTCGACGGCGTCTCGCGTCGACGCGGCGCGTCAAAGTCATGGGGTTCCATCTGTCGTGTTCGTCGTCGGTGAGCGCGCGAACCACGATGGTTCGGGTTGCGCGCGCGGAAGGCGAACGAAAGCCGCGTCTTCGACGGCGTCGAGGGACGACGCGTCGACGGCGTCGACGTAATCCGCAAACTCAGAAAATCTATACGGTTCAGCCATCAAGTCTTCGTAATCGTCGTCGCGCTCGTCGATGAGTGGCTCGCCCACGCCGTCGTCAACGTTGTCATCATCCGCCAGTTGGCGCTTGACCCAGCGAACGAACGGGTTGGTGTCGGAAAGTCGTCTCCAGTCTTCGTCGCGTTCGCCGCTTTCTCCGTGCGTCAGGCGCTGCACGCGCACGATGGCCGCCCGCGCGCCCTCGGCCACGATCACTTTCGCTTGCTTCGCGAACTCTCTCAACTCGTCCCTCAGCGTCATCTCTTCTTCGGAGTCCGAGTCGTCCAACTGACGGGCGCCTCGCGCGTTTCGGCCGCTCGCGCCGCGGCGTCGCTCTCCGAGCGCCCGCGCGCCGCCCAACCCGATCCCCACGTACACCAGCCCCGACACCACGATCAGCGTCAGCGCGGTAAAAATCACCAACGCCGCCCCGTCCGCGGTTCGCGCGATCGTCGGCGGCGGCGGCGACGGCGGCGGCGGCGGCGACGGCGGCGACCTCGGCGTCGGCGACGGCGGCGACCTCGGCGGGTGCGGCGCGCGCGGCGCCGGCGGCGGTCGCGGCGGTCGCGGCGGCGCCGGCGCCGGCGGCGCCTCGGGATACTCCGGATACGGCGGGTACGGCGGCGCGTCGACGGCCGCGGCGCTCGCCATCATCGTCATCGCGATCGCCGCGCGCGCGAGCGCGACGCGACGCGCGCCGACGCGTCGCGCGCGCGCGCGCATGGCGCGCTCACGCCCGTCGCATCGCGCCCGCGCGATCGGAGCGCGGAGACGTGCGCGCGCGCGGCGGTGTGCCGCACATCGCGTCGCGCATCGACACCCATCATCGATCGTCATGGCGACGCTCGAAGAGTTTAACGCCGCCGCGGAGGCGATCAAGGCCGTGAAAGAGGTGCGCCGATCGCGACGACGATCGCTCGCGCCGACGCGACGACGCGACGCGACGCGACGACGCGATGACTGAGCGAAAACCGCGAACGATGGATAGACGACGAACGAAGAGATGCTCGAGCTGTACGCGCTGTTCAAGCAAGCGAACGTCGGAGACGTGAACACCGCGCGACCGGGGATGATGGATTTTAAGGGCAAGGCGAAGTGGGACGCGTGGAAAAAGCGCGAGGGGACGTCGAAGGAGGACGCCATGACGGCGTACGTCGCGTTGGTCGCCGAGCTAAAGTCAAAGTACGGGAAGTGAGCGCGCGTCGCGCGAACCGTCGCGATAGTGCGCTCGCGTTGTGAATGAACGACGTTCATCGTCGCGTCGCCGACGGGCGTCGCGTCGAGATTTGAATTTGACGTCGACGCCGACGACGCGACTCGACTCGACGCCGACGACGCGACTCGACGCCGACGACGCGACTCGACGCCGCACTGCGCGCCGCGGCGCGACGAACCAGCGCGCGAGCGCACGCGAAGAGACGCGCACGAGTGATACCGCGCGCGCGCGTCGACGACGATCGCGCGAGCGCGGCGCGCGCGACGACCACGCGCGCGCGTTGATTCGCATTCGACGCGGCGGCGCGTTCGACCGCGCGCGCGCGCGCGGCGCGCGTCTCCGCGCTCGACGCGCGCGCGAAAGACGCGAGAGACGTCATGTCGCTCGCGCGTCAGGAGAGCGGCGAAAAGGTGCGCGGCCGGGCGTCGACGCGGTTGAAGTTGAATTCAAAACCGCGAATTGAATTGAATCGAGTCTCGTCGAGTCGCGCGCGGATGGACGATGGACGACTGACGACGCGTGTCGGCGCGCAGGATGCGAATGGCGAGGAAAAACTCGAGCGCGCGTACTCGCCGAGCCTGCGAAGCGGCGAACACGGCGAGGTGGGGTGCCGGGAAGCGATGGAAGACGCGACGGTGTTGGACGATAACGTCCCGGTGGAGGGCGCGCGGGACGTCGTGGCGTTTTACGGCGTCTTCGATGGACACGGTGGACGGGCGGCGGCGGAGTTTTTACGAGATAATCTCATGAAAAATGTGGTTGAGAATGAAAATTTTATGCGCGATCCAGAGCTGGCGCTGAAGGAGGCGTTTTTGAGGACGGATGAGGATTTCTACGACAAGTCGGGACCGGGCGAGACGAGCGGGAGCACGGGGTTAGCGGCGTGCGTCATTGGAGGTAAGTTATATATCGCCAATGCCGGGGACTGTCGCGCGGTTTTGAGCCGGAAAGGTAAGGCGATCGATTTGTCCATCGATCAAAAACCGAGTTCAGTGGGTGAGATGGAACGCATCAAGAACGCGGGCGGTTTCGTGGAGGATGGGTACGTGAACGGGTTGCTTGGCGTCTCGCGAGCGTTCGGGGATTGGCACATCGAGGGTCTCAAAGGACGTGGGGGCAAAGCTGGACCTGTGACCGTCGATCCAGAGATAGAAAAGACACGCTTGACAGAGGACGACGAGTTCTTGATCCTCGCGTGTGATGGTTTGTGGGACGTGTTTAGCTCACAAAACGCCGTCGACGTCGCGCGGGCAAGCCTGCGTCAACACAACGATCCGACGATTACAGCGAAAGAGCTCGCGGCAGAAGCTTTGAGGAGAGACAGTTCGGATAATATTTCGGTAGTATGCGTGTGTTTGACCCCTGAAGCGCCGAAAAAGGAGACATTTATTCGCACTTCTCCGAGCTTGTTGCGTTCGCTCTCGGTCGAAGCAATGTCTATCGTATCAAAAGCCATGACGGATGACGCCAACTCGCCCGCAGTTCCCGAAGCGTTCGCGCCAAAACGCGTGCAAAGCATTCGGAACTTTGCAGGTCACGGACGAACTGGATCCGATTCCGATTCCATAGCCTCGGATGTCGCGTCGCAGCCATCCGCCGAACAAGTTTCGGAAGTTTTAGAAAGCATCGCGGCTCTCAACGTGGTGAATAAAGTATCGACTGGGGCGCTCGGTTTAGAGCGTCTGGATAGCGCCGATACTTCGTCGGGAGTAGCTAATGAGTTAGACACGCTCGAAGAAGAAGATTGAGTGCGTAAGCTCTCACCGTTTGTATTAAAACACAGTACCACTACAACTCGACGCCGAAACCGCTGAATCGCTCAGCCAACGTTCGCGTTCTCCATCACGACATCGCACATTTCATAGTAGATCTCCCCTAAACGAGTCACCACCGGCGTGGACTCTTCACCTTCGCGAAGGAGACTCACTCGCAAATTAATCACGCTATCTATGAATCGGCCTGGGCGCAAATCTCTCGAGTCCAACCCAGCCGCCGTCGCAGCGGCTCGTTCGATGCGAGGTTGGAACCCGCGCGTCGTCTTCTTCAGTTTGACTTTACCGCTCGATCTATCGAAGTCTTGATCAAGCTTATCTCGCGTTTCGTCGAACATCTGCGCCAGCAACGCGCGCCGTTGGGCCACCGTGTTAACCACGACGAGTTCCTTGATGAGCGCGGATTCCGCCTTTGGAAGCTCTGAAGGCGCGAACGAACCGGAGACGACGACGTCGCTGTACACCCCACTGGCGTCCGCAGCTTTCGACAACTGTCGAGCGGTCTCTCGCACGACGATAACTTGGTACAGGAGGTCCCAATTAGGAATCTGTTCCTGAAGTTCGAGCTCGTCGATGAGTTGCGCGGCGGCGCGTTCAATTTTTTCCACGCTCACCCCCGGAACGTCTACATCCCCCAACGCCCGACCGCCACCCGCGTGCGCGACGCGTATGACTTCAAACCGCTCTTCATTACTCTTCAGCCTCGCCACGAGCTGCACGACCTGCATCTCATCCGTCAACGAATCCGTCACCGTCGCCAGCGTCTCCTCCTTGATTGCGTTCAACAGCGACACCAATTGCAAATCCCCGCTCGCCTCACTCGCCCGCACGTACGCCCCCAGCGCGGCCAAAAACGATCCATCCAACTCTTCAAAGTGCGATCGCACCACCGCGCGCAGCACCGCGCGCTTATCCACCGCGCTCTCCACCGCCTCTCGCTCGTTCGCCGCGCTCGCCTCGTTCAGCACCTCCGTCGCCGCCTCCTCCAAAAAGATTCCCTCCACCGTCTCTCGTATGATCTTATCCAGCACCTCGCTCGCCGCGTCCACGCGCTTCGCCGTGTCGTCGTCTTCCATCGCGCGCTCGTCCTCGATCGCGTCCGCGCGCGCGTCGCGTCGCCGCCGTCGCCGCCGTCCCAGAATTCGTCGCGCGCGAATCGACGCGTCGCGTCCCGCGCGGCGCGTCCCGAGCGTCGCGCGCGGCGCGATCGCGCGCGGCGACGCCGCGGCGAGCATCGCCGGTCGTCGACGCGCGCGCGCGTCGCGGTGTCGCGCGCGCGCCGCGCGGGACGCGACGCGTCGATTCGCGCGCGTATACCACCGCGAAAACGCCCATCGAGGGTGGACGCGCGTATACCACCGCGAAAACGCCCATCGAGGGTGGTCGCGCGGACGCGCGTATATTACCGCGAAAACGCCCATCGAGGTGGCGAGCGGACGCGCGTATATTACCGCGAAAACGCCCATCGAGGGTGGCGAGCGGACGCGCGTATATCACCGCGAAAACGCCCATCGAGGGTGGCGAGCGGACGCGCGTATATTACCGCGAAAACGCCCATCGAGGGTGGCGACCGGCCGATCGACCGTCGCGGTCGATCGACGCGTGTCGAGGGCGCGTCGGCGCGCAGAGCGCGACGCGCACGGCGCGCGACGGCGGCGGCGGCGCGCGCGCGGAGCGCTCGCGAGGGATCGCGATCGCGCGAGAGACGCGCGCGAGAGACGCGAGAGACGCGCGCGCGAAGCGCGCTTAGGGGGGGGAATTCGATCGACGCCGACGCGGTGCCCAGCGCGTGGGACGCGAGGACGCGGGGCGTCGCGCGCGCGAGCGCGAAGGGATAGAGAGCGAGAGGGGGAGAGGGAGAGAGAGAGGGATTGATTTGTTGATTGATTGATTGGACGATGGCGCTGGATGATCCGGTGCCCGTGCTGGTGACGCCGCGACGAGAGGCGCGGAACACGCCGGCGCGCGTGGCGTTGGGTTTCGACGTCAAGGACGTCGTCAAGGATGTCGCGGTGGGCGGATCGAGCGATGCGGGATCGCCGACGACGGTCGTGACGTCGCCGCTCGCGCGCGCGGGATCGGGGAGCGGGGAATTCGGTGAGAGTTTGTTGAACGCGGACGAGTTGGTCGCGCCGAAGCACGACATTAGAATCATGCTGAAGAATGGGTCGTCGAAACCGGTGGAAGTTTTGCGATCGCAAATGGTGACGTCGTTGACGCTGAGCATGAAACCCGAGTGGTTCACGAAACATAGACATGTGTTCTCGCGCTCGAGTCGACTGTTGCTCGGCGAGTCGTCTTTACCGGCTGATATCAGTCGGGACGAATTGTACAACAAGCTCGACGATCCGAACGAGTACCGCGAAGTGGTGATGAAACTCGCCGATTTGCAGTATATTCGAGTCAAGGCGGTCGTGAACGTAAACGAGGCGGGAGACATCGACGAGCGCGAGTATTGGTTGCCTCTGAATAGATCGCAAACCGTCGGCGAGATAAAGCGCTTGGTCGCCACCGCGGACGACTTGGAATCGTCCAAGGAAAAGTTGCTAGACAACGTGGACTTATCGACGGGAATGAGCATGATTTTGCGTGGTAAAGAGTTGAATAATGATTCCACGATCGAAAGCCAAGGTTTGGAGCACAACGCGTTGATACATTTGTTCGTCAAGCGCGACGCAAACGTCAACGTGTCGATGCGCGGAAACAGCGAGTTGGAGATTCGTCTCAACGTCAATAAGACTGCGGAGACGTTTCGCGATCAACTTCACATGGTCAAGCCTGGTTCAGTGGATAGCGCGCAGTACGCCCATCGTCGAAGTGGTAGCGTTTCCATCTACCCAGGACGCGGCTTGCGAAACGGTCCCTTGAGCTCGTACGGCGGACGCGAGGGTACATCGCTCGAGTTGCGTCCGCACGTGCCGCGAATATCGCCGCGACGAAGTTCGTACACGAATTCTATGGCGATTCCATCACCACATTCCGCGTCGTTTGGTGCCCACTCCTTCGGTGGCCGCAGTATGCCTATTGCTTCTTCTTGGGGAGCAAGAGCCGCGCTGAATTCTCATCGGCAGAGCGGTAGCGTGAACGCTGACTCCATATCGCCACCAAGCGCGCCGATAACGCCTTTCGGTAGCCCTGGTACGCTTTCAGCGTCGTTTGACATGGCGCGAGAAGGTTTACTCATGGGTAACGCCCCTCAGCTTTCGCAAGGAGGCAACGGTGGCGCATACTTTTTGAAGGGCATCGATGGCAAACCCGCCGCCGTGTTCAAACCGGCGGACGAAGAACCGTTCGCTCCGAACAATCCGAGAGGACACCGAAGTAGCCATAATGGCGAGGGTATGCGCAAAGGGACGAAGGCGGGCGAAGGTGCCACGCGTGAAGTTGCGGCGTACTTGCTCGATCACGGTGGTTTCGCCGGCGTTCCCGCGACGTCTCTCGTCAACTTGACGGATGGGACCGAAGAGGATGATGGAAAGCTCGGCTCGCTTCAGGAATACGTCGAAAACACCGCTGAGGCAGAGGAGTATGGCCCAAGCATGTTTCCTACGGAAGAAGTGCACAAGATTACCGTTCTCGATATTCGCTTGGCGAACACCGACCGCAACGCTGGAAACATTTTATGCCGTAGCGACGAGAATGGCAACATCGTGGCGTTGATTCCAATCGACCACGGGTACGCACTTCCGCACACACTCGAAGACGTCTGTTTCGAGTGGGAATTCTGGCCCCAAGCATCAATTCCATACAGCGACGACGTCAAGGAGTACGTCGCTATGCTCGACGCCGACGCCGACGTCGAGTACTTGCGAGAAAACGACATCGAGCTTCAAGCCTCCTCAGAACGCGTTCTTCGCGTGTGTACTTTGGTTCTGAAAGAAGCTGTACGCCGCAACTTCACCGCAGCGAACATAGCCTCCATGCTCAGTCGAAAGATGTCCAACAGGAAGTCGGACATTGAAAAGATTGCCGCGCAAGCGGCGTCGACGGCCATCGCCGAGGGGCGTTCCGAACGTGGTCTTTTGGTGCATAAATCGCCAGAAAACGGTTCGTTTTGGAACGACTTGGCTGACGATGAAATCGCCGAAACGCGTTTCATCGCTCAATTCACCAATATCCTCAACGATTTCCTCGACAATTACGAACCGGAAGCCGACGGATGATTCCGCGAGCCCGAGGCGCCGCCTCCTCGCGCAGCGTCCGTCGCGCGCCGACGTTCGTTGTACAAACAATCGAATCGCGCACAGCGTGCAGACATTAAAACATTTGTTCATCGTACTTGTAACACATACCCACCTATATTTTATCCAACGTCTCGCCTCCGGCTTTCGCGCGTTGCCGCGCGACGCGCTATCCAAATCCAGCCGCCTTTCGCGATCGACAAGATGTCTCCACATCGCGCCGTCGTCGGCCCGTGCCTCTCGCGATGGCGCCCAAGTCGTTCGAAGACATGTTCGCGTGCTCGCCCGCGTCGCTGACCAAGCTCAGGGCGTCGCACGCACCGCACGCGTCGCCGGCGGCGTCGCACGCGCGTGACTACTCGCCCATCGCGTTCCCGTCGATGCGTCGAGACGACGAAGACGAACGCGCGCGCGCGGTCGCGGGCGCGTTCGATGACATGTTCGCGTGTTCGCCGGCGTCGCTGAAGAAGATGCGAGGATCGGCAGTGGAGCGGGCGTCGGGAGGGGTCGGGACGCCGACGGGGACGCCGACGCGGCCGACGGCGAGTCGCGAGGATTTAGCGTCGGCGTTCGGCGATATGTTTTTAGCGTCTCCGGCATCGTTGAAGAAGATGCGCGCCACGAATACGGCGGTGACGGGAACGAAGGCGCGCGAGCGTGGGGATGGATTCGGATCGCCCTTGCGTTACGACGGCGACGCGAACGCGGCGGAGCCGAAGAAGGAAGCGGTGAGTTTCAGTGAAATGTTCGCAAGTTCTCCCTCGGATTTGGCCAAGATGCGACGGTCGGACGTCGGTGGTGCCGCGCGCGGATCTAATGTGGAGGTTGCTAAGGTGGCAGTGGACGCGCGAGAGCGCACGAATGCGTTCGCAGGCATGTTTGCCAGTTCACCGGCGGATTTGGCCAAGATGCGCGGGAGGTCGCAGTCGTCGATTTCTTACGCCGAAGGGCGGCACGGCGCGAGCGATCGATTTCAGGTTATCGCGCCTGATTTTCAAGCCATGTTTTCTAGTTCGCCGAGCGATTTGAAAAACTTGAGAAGCGCGTCGTCGTCGTCGAGGAAGAGGCTCGGCGACGAAGCTGATAGATTTGAGGTGACGTACTTGCTCCTCGCCCCTTGCGAAGCGGCAGCTCGAGAGAAGGTTTTAGAAATTTGTTTGGAACAGACTGTGGAGTTACCAGCGTCGCTCGTGCCGGAAGGGACTTGGATTCGAGAGCATGTCGTCGGTCGATTGGAGTCTTTGACGAAGCCGAAGACCGGACCGCACGCCCGTCGTCCGGACGCGTGGAACGCGATTGTCAGCTACCACGCCGACACTGCGGGTGGGGAGTTAACACAGCTTGTGAACGTCATCTTCGGCAACACGAGCATGAAGGAGAACGTGATGGTCGTCGATATCGAACTACCTCGCACCATGCTGCGCGAGTACCCTGGGCCACGATTCGGCGTTCACGGTCTTCGTCGTTTGCTCCGCGTACCCGAAGGGCCTCTGGTGATGACGGCACTCAAACCAATGGGATTGTCTAGCCAAGAATTAGCAGAAATTGCGTACGGTTTCGCCAAGGGAGGGATCGACATCATCAAGGATGACCACGGACTCGCAGACCAGCCGTACAGCCCTTACGACGAGCGAGTTCGAATGTGCGCTGCCGCTGTAGCGCGCGCCAACGCAGAGACCGGTCGAAACGTTCTCTACGCCCCGTGTATCAACGCTCCCGCGCATTTAATCATTTCTCGAGCGCACGCTGCGAGACAGGCGGGCGCGGGCGCGGTGTTGATGATTCCCGGCATTACGGGTTTGGACGCCATGCGTGAGCTCGCTGCAGACCCGAGCTTCAACCTCCCCATCATCGCTCATCCCGCGTTGCTCGGGTGCATGCTAGGCGGAGGGAGCACAAATAGAATAGCGGGCTTTAGTCATGAAGTCCTTCTCGGGTTATTACCGCGGTTGGCCGGTGCGGACGCCACCGTCTTCCCGTCCTTTGGCGGGCGGTTTGGATTCAGCGTGGACGAATGCAAGGCCATCAACGTCGGGTGCACGCGGGTGATGGGAGATTTGCCCGCCATTTTACCCTCTCCGGGCGGTGGCATGACGCTCGAGCGCATCGCTCAGATGCGCGAGGTGTACGGCCCCGATTTATTACTTCTCATCGGCGGTTCTTTGTACTCGCACTCGGAAAATCTCGTCGACGGCGCTCGTCACTTCATGAAACTCGCCGGACGCAAAGAGCTCTACGGTCCGCTCGAGTGCCCGCACGACGGTTACCGCGGACATACGATGTGAAGTTAAAGTATCGTGTAATAACAAAGGTATAATACTACCGCCACGCGTCTTCAGATACGATGCCGCGTTTCGCCGCCCACCCCACCGCCGGCGACACCAGCGTCGCCAGCATGTGCACCCCGAGCAAAGGCTGAAACAAAAACGGCCACAAAAATAACCACGTCCCCAAAAACGGTTCATCGTACGACAGCCCGTTCCCTTTGCTCAACCGCACCCCGACGCCGACGACGAGCCACGCCAGGATGAACAAGATGACGAAAAAGTCATACAACAAAAACGTATCGATCGCCTCCTTCACGCCGTCCATCGCCCCCGGCGCGGCTTTCGCGCTCGACGACGCTTCCTCCGCGCTCGTCTCGCGCGCCTTGGCCTCGGCGTAGCGCGCTATGTCGGCCTCGAGCTCGCTCGACACGTCGAAATCCCTGCGCTTGGTGATGTCATCGTCGTCGCCGTTCTCTCTCGCGCGCGGCGCGTTTCGCGCGCGTCGGCGCCCCGGCGCGGCGCCCCGGCGCGCGGTGCGTCGCGCGGGCGTCGCGCGGGCGCGCGCGGACGCCGCGACGGCCGTCGAGGACGCGATTGAATTCATCGTCGGGGCGTTATCGCGTCGCGAAGTGACGCGCGGCGCCGACACAACGCGACGCGTCGGCGCGGCGCCCGCGGCGCGCGAGGCGGCGGCGATGGCGCGCGCGGTGACGACGGCGCGCGCGCGAGCGACGGCGCGCGCGCGCGCGGTGACGGTGCGACGAAAAGATGTCGATTTCGCGACGGCGTCGACGTCGGGACGACGACGCGCGCGGCGCGCGGCGACGACGACGCGCGCGACGGCGACGACGCGCGGCGCGACGCGCGATGGGATCGATGGTCGCGCGCGCGCGCGCGCGGCGTCGATCGAGAGACGGGGTGAACGCGCGGCGCGAACGCGCGCGGCGGACCCGACGTTCGCCGACGCGCTGGGGGTGACGGCGGCGACGTGGGAACAAGTCGAAGGCGGCCTGTTCGGCGCGTCGTTGTTCCCGTACCTTGGATTTCTGTATTTTTTGGCCAAGCCGGAGGCGAGGTGCCCGCGCGGGACGCTTTTCGGATTCAAATTCTTGCTCGCGTTTGTGTTCGGGACGATTCCGTTCGCGATTTACGCAAAGGTCGAGTACGACGAGATATTGGCGAACGTCGACGTGCTGCACGGGGTGGCGGAGTCGCTCCTGACGATGACGAATGTTTTCATCGTGCTCGGGTTTCGGCAAGGCCTGCGCGACGCGAGCGAGGGGGGAGATGGAGACGGCAGGCGGCGGAGGAAGACGAGTTTGGGCGACATCGGCGCGGCGTTGTTTTGCACGCTCGCGACGTCGAGCGCTATTTTCGGCGCGACGGAGGCGTTTGCGGGAACGGAGATCGCTGAAACGGCAGCGATTTGGGATTCCACGTGGCCGCACGTCGAGCCTGCGAACGCGTTGAGCTTGCCCACGTGGGTGATTCACGTGTCGAGCTTGGTCGAGTGGTTGATCGCGATGGGATTGGCGTGGGAATACGCAGAGGTGACCAAGAGACCGGCGTGGAAGGGCTTGACACTCGGGATGATCCCGTGTCACGCCTCCGGCATCGCGGCGTGTACGTTTCACTTGTTCTACAACGCCCCGGCGCTAAACAGCGTCGTGGCGATGCAAGCGCTCTTGACCGTCGTCGGCAACACCACGTGCGCGCTCGCGTCGTATCGCATCGCCAAGGAGGGCGAACGAATGTTGGCGTCGCCGCCGACGACGACGGAGCCGGAGACGGACGTCAACGACGAAGTGGAAATCATCGAGATCTCCATCGGTAACGAGTCTTTGAAGGGTTGGGAAGATTTAAGCGCCGCGTGGGCCGCGGATTCCGACGCCGTGCTCTTGCTCAAGCTCGCCTTAGTCTCCGCCGTCGCCTCCGCAGGCGTCAAGTACGGCTCGCTCCTCGTCGATTTCCCGTTCGAACCAAACCTTTGGGTGGCGTATTCCATCATATTTGTCCCGACGCTGTTGAATTGCGCCAAGTGGAAGCAATTGAGCGACGAAGGCGCCGCCTTGTAACAACAACGAATTGCTGTAGAGCGCGCCGCTCTCACCGGCGCGCCGTGACAATGACGGACCGACCGTCCACGAGCGGCGCGAACGACGAAGACGAAGACGACACCGCGCGCGCGCTTCGCCGAGCCCTGGGCGCGACGAAACACGCGCCAGAACTGCGCGAGTTTTTGCTTTCGCTCGGCATTCGCGACCCTCCGTCCGACTCAAAAACTTTCGCCCCGAGCTGCGAGTACGTCAATTTCAGGCCGCACGGGTTATCGCTGTGCTTCGAGGGCGGGAAGCTGGACTGCGTGCACTGCTACGCGGGGTGCGATGGGTTCGGGACGTACGCGGGCGGTTTGCCGACGGGCGTGGCGCTGACGAGCGCGGCGGCGGACGTCGTGCGGAAACTCGGCGAGCCGACGAGCAAGGGAGGGCAAGGCAGGATGATTTGGTTGTCGTACGATCATCTAGGGGTGAAATTCGACGTCGCGGCGAGTGGGTGGGACGAGCCGGACGCGCGGCTGACGTCGGTGGCGATTTGGGACGCGAGCGGTTACGGCGAAGACGACGTAGCCGCGAAAAAGTAGATGTAATGCGTAGTTTAGTACCGTAGATAGCACAGAGTTCGACTAGTTTGCTATTTTGACGACGAAACGAGTCGTCGATCATTTCTTGCGCCGCTTGCGACCACCCTCCGCGCGCGTGCGCTGTGGCTTGTTGCCATCCTTGCTCGCCTCCGCCTTGGCGCGTTCACTTCGCTCGACGAGTTTTTGAGCGTGATTCTTGATGTAAATCGGATCTTTAGTCACTGGAAGTTCTTTCTTTGGAATGTGCACGGGCGTGCGAGCTTTCTTTGAAGACGACGAACTCGACGAACTCGAACTCGAACTCGACGAACTCGAACTCGAACTCGAACTCGAACTCGAATCACTATCGTTTCCATCGTCAGATTCATTCAAGAAGAAGTCGTCCTGCTCGGCATCTATCGCAGCATCGCCTTGCGCCGCCATGTCCGCGCCGCCCTCGTTCTCGTCTCCGAGCGCCGCCGACGCCGCCAAGTTCGCCTTGACCAATTTCCGGAGCCTCGCGCGTTCCTTCGTCGCGTGTTCTGTATCTCCCTCCTTCACCAACACGCTCACATACTTCTCCCCTCTTGGAAAGTTCATCACGTACTCTAAATCTTCCTTCACTTGCGCCAATTCGTCTAATTCATCCGCGCCCAACGCCCCGTCGTCGTCTCGCTTCTTCTCGAGTTGCTCCTTTCGCCGCGTCAACTTTACCCGCTCGAAAAACTTCACCTTGTGATACTTGGTCGACAGTTTCTTCTCCCGTTCGATTCGAGCGTTCTCTTTCCCAGCATCTCGCAGCTTTTCCAGCTCGCGCGCTTTTTCCTCGCGCAGTTTCGGCGGTATTCCTTCGCGCTTGAGGAGGCGCTCGATGCTTCGAATTTGATTCTTCACGCTCGGACGCTTGGCGGCGGCGTGTTTACCGCCCGTGCGCTTGACCCATTTGCGCTTGACGCCACCCTCGGGCGCTCTTTCGTTTTGCGGGCGCATCGGCGACGGAACGGGGACCGAGCGCGCGAGACAGTGTCGGCGTGGCGTGTCGAAAAAAGTGGCGGCTGCGTTTGCTCGGGCGCAAAGAAGTGCATTTTAATTTTCGTTTACATTCGCGCCTTTCGGACGAGATAAGCTATACAATGAGCAGAGTTAACAAGTAACAAGTAATGATCGCGCGCGCGCGCGCCGTCAAACGTGAAGCTCGCTCTACCCGAAGAGCGCGCGCCCGGTGAGCATTTGAGTCGACCGCGAAGAGCCTCTGCTCATGCGCGGCGAGGCGTTCATCTCCAAGTGCAACTTCATCGCCATCTGTTCGTCCGTCAACTCTTTCGGTTCCGCGTTAGAATCGTCGTCGTCATCTTCGTCAGATTTCAACGCCTGTGTCGTCGAGCGATCGCGTTTCGTCGACAGCTTCTTCTTCTTCTTCTCCGTCGTCGCCGTCGCCGTGTTGAGCGACGAAGAGCTCATATTCCGCGGTCCCTTCTTACTCTTCGTCGACGCCGACGCGCCACCGTTTTCTCTATCGCTACTGCCTCCGTCCACATCGTATCGCTCCTCGCTCACGATCTCCAACGCCTTGCCCAACAACCGCGGGTCCCGCAGCGCCGTTCGCACGTACGCCTCCCCCGCGAGACGCGCCTTCTTACTCCCCAAATCCGTCGGCGAGTGCGCCACGTCTCGCAGCACGCACGCCAAGCGTTTTCGCGGCGGCAGCGTGTGCACTTCCGCCGAAGCGTACAAGAAATCCATCGCGATTCGGACGATTCGTCGGCGCAATTTCCGACGTCACCCGCGATTCAGCGCGCCGCCGTCGCGAACGAGTCGCGGCGTCGTCTCGGCGATTCTCGCGGCGTCGAGGGACGCAAAACGTGCGCGCCGCGTTCGAATCTCCCTCGGCGAGCGATCTCGCGTCGCGTCGAGCGTTTCGCGCGGCGACGGGGAATGCGGCGTCGGCGGCCCGATCGCCCGCCGGCGCCGCCAGCGCACGGCGGCGACCTGTAACAACGCGCTCGACGACGAACGCGAACGGACAGCTTCGAGTTTATGCGTTTATTACATAGTCTTCGGAACTAGTAGCGTATGGGAAACCGTAAAAAGTTTCCGAAATCGCTTCATCTAGCCACGCGCCAATGGTTTAGTGGTAGAATTCCTGTTTCCCAAACATGTGGCCCGGGTTCGATTCCCGGTTGGCGCACTGCAACTTTTTTAGAGCTACGCGGTGCACTTTTCGTTCGCGTGCGATTCTGGGCTACGCTACGGCGCTTCTTTTGCGTTCGCGTGCGATTCTGGGTCACGCCACGGCGCTAGAGCTACGTCTATTTTCTATCTTCTATTTTAGCGGGCCCGCCGCGCGCCCGCTCGCCGCGATATCGCACTTCCAACTCTTGCACGTCTTTGCACGACCCCAACGCGGTCTTCATGCCGCGCAACACGCGCTTTCTGATTTCCTCATCCACCGGTCGCTCGCGCTCGGCGCGCGACGTTCGCAGGTAGAAGACGCCCGTGTCGAAACTCGACACGCGATGGCGCTCGTGACTCGGACGAGCGTGCTGGGCGCCGTCGCAAAAGCCGTGAGACTGCGCATCGATGATGTCTGGACCGTGCTGCAGATGTCGACTTTCCAAGAGCGCACTCCAGTAATGGCATTCCTTCCACAGCGGTACGATGACTACGAAACTGAGCGCCTCGTTCGCGTTCGCGGCGCGATCGAGCAAATCGTTCGCCTTTTCGACCGCGCGCGACATCGTTTCCGGGACGAAAGGCGGGTTCATCTCGAACGATCCGCGTTTTGGTGCAAAGTCGTCGCTAAAAAAGCTTCCGAGCGATCCGAAGAACGCGTCGACGTCTGGCGCGCGGTCCTCGTCAAAACCAAATTGCGAACAAAATTGCCCGTACCGAGCGTTGAGCGGCGACGCGAAACACTCGCACGACACGCCCAACTTTTCGTTCAAAACATCGAACGCATCCTCGGCGAGCGCGCTTTGGTATCCAGCCCCGCCCAGCGATTCGTATCGCATCAACAATGCGAACACGGCGCACGCGAACTTTTGGTACTCGTCTGAATCGACGTCCTCCGTCAACGGTTCACAGCCTCGCACTGTTCTGCAATATAAAGCGCGCAGTTTACCGAGATGTGCTTTCGCACACTTCACGTACGGTTTCTCTGTTCCCAATTGCATCGTCAAGAAAGCACCTTTGTCGCGAACGACGACGGCGTCGCGCGCCTCTCCGCCGTCGTCGCGCGCCTCGGCCCATCGAGCCGCGCTCTCCTTGGCGACCGCGAGCGCCTCCGCCGCCCCTTCCGCACCGTCTCGCTCGCTCGCCCCGTGTCTAATCAAATCTTTCGCCAAACCGAGCCCCTGCGCCGGCAACACCGGCGCCGCGAGCGCGCCCGAGACGGCGCACCTCGCCAACCAACGCTCAAACAGCAGCAGCGGCGTCCCTCCCTCGTCGGTCCGCCCCGTCCTCGCCCGCGCGATGCGCTGCAGCGCGCTCCTCGCGCGCTTCACGCCGCGAAACAGCGCGAGCTCGCGCGCAGCCGCCCGACGCGCGTCGCCGACGTCGGCGCGCTCGCGCACGCCGCGCACGCGCACGCCCGTGGGGGTGTCCGAGCTCCTCCGGTCGTCCACGTCCAAGGCGCGCACGCGCGGGTCCCATATGCGCCGCTTGACGGCGTCGGTGGGCGCGCGATCCGCTCGACGCGCGCGCTTGGGCATCGCGCCGGCGTCGGACGCGGTCGGGTGTGCGGGAGACGCGCTTTTGAAAGATTACTCATGTCCAGCCGCGAGGAGTGGGTGGTTGGCAGATATTTTTCTCGAGCGGACGCGTTCGATGTTGCTTGATTATATTACGAACCGGCTGTTGCTGTTCTACGCGCTCAAAGGCCGCCGGCGATGATTCTTGGTAGGATTGCGGTGGCGACACCGAGGGCGTAGTACGCCCAGACCGGAATGTCGCGCACGTCGACGACGGTGTCGCCCTTGGCGCGACCGTCCATCATGGCTTGCATCTTTTCGCCGTCGTCTGCGGCGGCGAGTTGCTTTTCGACCTTGCTGGAGATTTCGTCGATGGTAGACTCGTCGATCTCCATGGACGTGGCGTATCGGCGCTTGATGCGGTCCAAATCATCCGCAATCTTGCGCGATTCCTCGAGAACCTTGCGTTCTTCGCCGTAAAGCGCCAAGAAATCGGCGAGCTTTTTCTCCGTGGCGCCCAACTTTTCGCGAACGATGATGAGTTGCTTTTCGTTAGTCTCGATTTGTGACTTGTACGTGGCCACGTCCTTGGTTTCGCTGCGAAGTCTCTGGATTTCCGCTTCGGCCACGTCCGCTCTCTTCTCGGCGCTAGAGACGTCAACAAGCGCTTGACGCGAGAGCTCGTCGATTTCGGATTCGTGCTTTTGCTGCATGGAGGCATACTTGGATTCGAAATCCGCCGTCAAGCGCGCGATCTCCGAAGCTCGTTGATTCTGTGCGTTTGCGAGCGCTTTGGTAAGGTCCGCCTGCAATTGAGCGAGCTCATCCTTGAGCTTTTGCATTTCAGCAGCCTTGGAAGCGTCGACGCTGGAGAGCTTATTTGCCAGCACAGACTTCTCCTCCGCGATGGCGGCGAGCGACTTCTCGAGCTCGGCGACGCGCGCTTGAGCAGCGTCCCTGGCGGTGGCGAGCGTTGCCAGCTCCTTGGGATCGACGGCGTTCTTCGTGAGAGTCGCGACTTCCTTCTCCAGTTCGCTCGCGCGAGCCAAGGCGGCGTCTCGAGCGCTGGCGAGCGTTGCCAGCTCCTTGGGATCGACGGCGTTCTTCGTGAGAGTCGCGACTTCCTTCTCCAGTTCGCTCGCGCGAGCCAAGGCGGCGTCTCGAGCGCTGGCGAGCGCTGCCAGCTCCTTGGGATCGACGGCGTTCTTCGTGAGAGTCGCGACTTCCTTCTCCAGTTCGCTCGCGCGAGCCAAGGCCGCGTCTCGCGCGTTCGTGAGAGAGGCCACTTCCTGCTCGAGCTTTTCGAGAGCTGCCTTGGCCGAAGCCGCGTCGTTGGAAGCGGACTTCGCGTCAGCGCTCGCCTTCGTCAGCGCAGCGTTAGTGTCTGCGATCGCCTTCTCGAGCTTGGCCTTTTCAGCTTCGAGCGCGGTCACCTTACCGGCGCTCGTCGTGTCGACCTTGGCCAATGCTTGCGAGAGCTCGGACTTGTGTTGCGCAACAATACTGCTCAACTCGTCGGCGTGAGCCTTCTTCAAATCTGCAGTCGCTTGTTTGACGAGCTTTTCGTATTCGGCGACCTCAGCTTCGAAGGCGGCACGAGCCTTGGCGGACTCATCCAAGAACATTTGCTCCAACTTCTTTCGTTGATCCTCGGCTTGGGCGATGACTTGACTTCGCGCTCGCTCGAGCGCCGTCTTCGAAGACGCTTCGAGTTCCGCACGCTGCGCTTCAGCATCCGTCAACGACTTGGCGAGTTTATCCTTTTCGCTTTGAAGTTGCGCTTCGAGGGCGCTAATTTGCGCTTTGAGGTCCGACGCGTCGCTGGCATCCTTCAACGCCGCCACATGATCCTTGTTCAATTTATCAATCTCCGCGGCGTGATCCTGTTGCAACTTGTTCAAAGTGGATTCATACGACGCCTTGGAGCTCGTCAACGAATTAGTGAGCTCGTCGACTTGTTGTTGCAACCCGGGGATGAGAGCCGCTTTGGTGAGAGCATCGGCGAGTTCTTTTTCAGCTTGTGCGGCGTTCTGCTTCTCGGCATCCGCGAGTTTCGCCTTGAGTGCGTCAATTTCTGCTTGCGCTTTCGTCAACTTGGCTCCGTACTCCGCTTCCACTTGTTCCTTCGCCTTTTGTAATGCGCTCTTTTGCTCAGTCTCGAGCTTGGAAATCTTCGAAAGCAAAACCGCATCGGCACTCTCTGCGGCTTCCTTTGCCGCGGTGAGATCTCTAGCGTTTTGAGCCTTGAGCGCGGCGACGTCCGCCTCGTATTGAGCCTTGGCGTCTGCGAGTGCTTTGCTAGCTGCCGCAACATCCGCATCGGTACGTTTGCGAAGCTCTTCGATTTGAGCGGCTAATTTGGCGTCAAGTTCAGCCTTTTGCTCCGCGAGTCGCGCTGAAATTTGGGCGTCAACATCGGCGAGCGATTGAACAGCTGAAGCCTTCGCCTTTTCGGCATCAGCCTTGGCCAAGGACAAATTCTGATCATGTTCTGCTTCAAGAGCGGCGATGCGAGCGCTGAGTGCGTCGCGCTCCGACGAGACAGCGGCCACGCCTTCCTTCGCTTGCGCATCGAACGCGCTTCTGAGCTCGTGCATCTCATCAGCGAAGTGCTTCTCCAACTCGGCAACCTTGTTTGCCGCCGCACTCTTCGCCTCACTGAGCTGCGATTCCAATTCCTTGATTTCCTCTTCAGCCTCCTTGAGTTTGGCGTTGAGCGTCGCGATTTCGGCTTCAAATTGTGCCTTGGCATCGGTGCCCGCCGCGGCCGCCTTCAGTTCAAGAGCCTTAATTTCAGCCTCAAGCTTTTGAACCGTCGACTTGTACTCGCTCTCCGTCGAGCTAAACTTGGCTGTCAGGGCGTCGAGCTCCTTCTTGGCCGCACTCCCATCTTCAGCCTGGATAGCCGCGGCTTGGATCGCCTCGGCAGTGCGCGACTTTTCCGCCGCTAGTTGGCGCGCAGCGTCTTCACGCGCCGCAGCAAGTTGGTCTTCAAGGGATTTGGTCGTCTTAGCGAGGTCTGTCTCGAGTTGCGCCATCTTCGCCTTGATGGCTTCAGCTTGCGCAGCTTCGGCAGACTTCAGCTTGGACTGCGATTCAGCGATTGCCTTCGCGTGATCAGCGTTGATTCTTTCGATCTGCACCTTATGCGCGCGTTCGAGTTCATCCATCTTCGTCAACCACGTCTTCTCGACCTCAGCCTCTCGAGAAGCGAGAGCAGATTCAAGCGAAATCTGCGATTGCTTCTTCAATGCGTCGATTTCGGCATCGTACGCTTGCGCCTTTTCCTTGGCAGCTTTCTCGGCGATCTCTAACGCATTGATTCTAGACTCGTACGACGAGACGAGCTTTTGCGTCTTTGAAGTTTCGGAATCAAAGAGCGCTTTCAAGGCGCGGCGTTCCGCCGCCATCGAGCGTGTAGCGTTCGCCAACTGCTTCTCAAGTTCGGCTTCGGCCGCGACACGAGTAGCCTTGGCCGTGAACTCGAGTTGCGCCGCGAGTTCTTGCTTGGCGTCTTCCTTCAGCTGACGTACTTTGCTCTTGGTATCCTTTTCCATCTTTTCAACTTTGACGGCGTGCGCCGCGCCGAGGCGCTCCATCTTGCCTGACCAGAACAAGTTCAGCCTTTCTTCGGCACTTTCAATCTCCTTCTTCAAGTTGTCGCCCGTGAACATCTTCATTTTTTCGGATTCGGACTTGAGAAGATCGAACACCGCTCGTCGCTCATTCTTGGACATCTTGAGTTGCTTTTGAAGCTCCGCGATGGCGGCATCCTTTTCAGCCAACAGCTCCGCCGTCATTTCGAGCTCTTCTTCCTTCATCTCGGCGACGAGCTGCATCTTTTCAATCTCGTTGAGGTGAATTTGTTCAGCCACGGCATCGATAATTTCTTGCTTGGCGGCTACGAGATCTTGCGCAGCTCCTTCTTTGACTAGTTCGAGGCTCCTCGCGTGCGCGGTTTGCGCGGCGGCAGCGGCGCTCTCGTACGTCGCCTTGAGGACAGCCATCTCGGCGCGAATGGCTTCGACATCCTTGGCGCTCGCCGCCTTGGTTTGCTCGAGGCTGTCAGCGTGCGCCTTTTGGGCTGCATCAGCGGCACTTCGGTACGTCGCCTCTAAGGTCGCCTTTTCGGCCGCAAAGGCGCTCGCGCCGCGCTTCTCGGCTTCGGATTCGACTTGCTGCATCTTGGCCTGGTGCTCGCGCATGAGTTGCGCGATGGCTTCGGTATGCCTGGCGTCGAGATCGGCGAGCTTCTTCTTGGCGTCTTCATTTATTTTCATCTCCGCCTCAGTGATCGCCGCGCGCATCTCAACCTTCCAAGCCGCTTCCTTATCGTTCATGAGAAGCTCGAGCGCTTGACGCTCCGCGAGAGCCTCGGCAATGGCGCGCTGCAACTCGCGTTCGGCTTCGAACTGCACTTCAGCCACGGCGGCGACGAGTTCGGCGGCGGATGTTTCTGCATTCGCAGCCGCCTCTTCGAGCTTGGAAATAAGCGATAACTTCTCGGCTTCAATGGCCGTGACCTTGGCGTGCCAGTCCGCGGCTTGCGCCTCCTTGACGGAGATGGCTTTTTGAAGCTTGGAAACTTCAGAGTACATCATCGCTCTTTGGGCCTGGTACAACGCCTTGGCGGCGCGCACTTTGGACAATAGATCCTTACGCTCGTCCGCAAATTTGCCTTCCATGCCCGCGACCTCAGTCTCGAGCTTCGAGATCGTTTCCTTGAGCAAAGCCGTGTCGCGCTCGTGCGCCTCGCGCATGCGTCGCTTTTCGGCTTCAAACTGCGCCTTGGCTTGTTCGAGAGCCTTGGCCTTGTCGGCGGCGTGTGAGTTATTTTGATCGCGCAACTTTGTGATGTCCATCTGCAAACGGGCGATTTCACGCTTGTGGCGCTCCTCCACGCGCGACATTTCCATCGCAAACTGAGATTGCTTCTGCTCGAGCTCAGCCATCTCGGCTTCAAACTCGCGCATCATCACCTCGCGAAGCGCCTCGAGGCGTTCGAAAGACTTGGCCCCCCGAGCCATCGCCTGCGCGTGAACTTGCGCGTCGTACGATCCTTCAAACATGGACGAATCGGCGAGCGTGCGAACCAACCACGCGGCCGCGCACGTCGCCGCGCACGCCGCGCCCGCGCTGAGCACGCACGTCGCGCTCACCTTGTACGCTTGGACGACGACGATGGACAACAGAGACCCGAACGCATACGTCACGCACATCGCCAACGCCCCCGGCGCGCTCGCCATCCCGCCAAATTTACTCCACACGTACGCCGACACCAGCGTCGCGAGCGTCGCCGCGGACGCACGAATCGCGCTCGCCCCCGGCGTCGCCGCCCACGTCAATCCGCCCGCCGTCACAAACGCGTAATCCGCCGCGCACACCGCCCCTACCACCGCTCCCGCCGTGAGCAGCGCCCGCATCGCGGGCGGCGTCGAATTCGGTCCATCATTCGACGATCCCGACGGGACTCCCATCGTCGTCGTCGTCGTCGTCGTCGTCGTTTCGTTCGCCTCGTACGTCATCCGCAGCGACCCGTCGCTCGACGCGCGCGTCTCCGCGCGTCGCCCTCGCGTCGCGCCTCCCCTCGCCCATCCGCCCTCGCCCGGCCTCGCGCGCGCCGCGCCCGCGCGCGCATCGCTCCCGAATCCCATCCCGCGCGCCGTCGCGCCTCCTCGCACCACGCGCGCGCGCGTCGTCCGTCCCGGCGTCGCCTCGATCGGTGACGTCGCGCGCGTCGTCCGTCGTCCCGCGCGTCCCGCGCCTCGCACCGCATCGCTCGCCGCGCGCGCGCCCGCGAGCGCGCGCATCGACGTCACACCGCGCGTCGGCATCGTTCACGCGTCGCGCACTCGCGCGCGTCGACGCCGACGGTCGCCGCGCGCGCGCGATCGCGATTGTCACCCATCGCGCCGCGCATCCAGCGTGGCCGCGGTCGGTCGCGGTCGGTCGATCGATCGCGCGCGATCGATCCGATCGATCGCGCGTCGATCGCGATCGCGATCGATCGATCGATCGCGCGATCGATCGCGCGCGATCCGATCGCGCGTCGCGCGCGAACCCGCGAGAGATTTTTTCGATCGGTTTTATCGCGGCGATCGTCGACGATCGATGGCGATCTCGACGCGCGAAACGCGCGGTCGCGCGCGCCGGCGACCGACCGTGCACGGTGGCGCGTGGCGCGTGGCGACGCGCCGAAAACCCGAAAATCCGGAGACGCGACGAGAGATCGCGGCGCGCGCGAGGGCGGCGACGCGAGACGACCGACCGAACGACCGACCGAGAGAACGAAAAACGCGGGATGGCGAGCCTGTTCGCGCGATGCACGCCGGGGACGTACGACGCGCTCGAAACGGCGGCGAAAGGGATGATGCACGCGCAGCTCGCGTGCGCGCTGCTCGGGACGTGCGGGTGGCAAGGGACGGGCTACCTCGCGGGAGTGGCGGCGATGTCGTGCTTCGGGTTGGTGGCCATCGAAACCGGCAAGAGTGGGCTGCTGAAGGTGCGCGAACGGCGAGGCGAACGGCGAAGCGGGTTTGAACTGAATTGACGCCGCGAGGCGACGCGACGCGACGCGAACGGGAGACTGACGGCGGCGGATTTCGACGCGCGACGCGCAGTACACGGCGGCGAGCTGCTGGTACACGCTCTGGCTCGACATCATATGGATGGCGTCGTACGCGACGGATAACATCAACAAAAACAACAACTGGAACTCTGGACATAGGCGAGGGAACGAGCTTTGCGTCGGGATGGTCGTGTTGATTTTCATGCTCAGGTTCCCGCAGTTTTTCGTGTGGCAAAAGCTGTGGCACTTAGGATTCAAGGCGAGTGGCGGTGCCGGGGCTCAACCCTCGAGATACGTCGACTTCGCCACGAACCCGGTGGCGCGAGGTCAAGAGATGGGTTCGCCGAGGCCTCAAGGCGACGCGTTCGCGCAACCGCCTCGAGCGACGACAGCGACGCCGTCGTCCGCCCTCGCGACGGCCCCGGTGTCGCCCTCGCCCGCGCCGCCCGCCCCCGTGGTGAGCGCGCCTTCACCGCCGGCCCCAATCTCCGCCCCGGCCGTCGTCTCGTTCACTCCGAGTGGACCTGGCAACGTGTAGGCGACGAGACGTGCCACGCTTACCCACGCGTGTGCGTGAGTATAATCATCCCGTTTGTGATAATCCAACGGAATAATACAATATATTTTCGAGCGAACGATTCTCTGATCCCGCGTCTGCGTTGCGCCATAAATTGGTTCGCTATAAATTGGTCTAATTACAATCACGTTTCGTCAAAACGTTCCGCGTCGCCGGCGCTCAACCGCCGCAGTTCAATTCTTCGTCTTCCGCGGTCGGATTCTACGCCGTGGTCTCTTTAGGTCTGCGATAAAGCATGATGTGCGGCTCCGGGCGATGGCTGCGCACGCGCGGTGTAAAACAAAGTCAGTCGGCGTCGCGCGTCGCGTCCGCGGCGCCGGCCTCGCGCGTCGAATCGAAACGACAGCCATCGCTCAAACGCATCCAAAATCACCCGCGCGCGCACTCGATACGTACATCGCGTAGTGTACCCAACCTCGGGATTGTTGCACGCCCAATCCGCGCCATTCGGTCTGCGCGCGCGTCTTCGTCAGTCCTCCTTCGTCTCGCGGGGGAAAGAATCCCTCCTTCGCGCGCGCGTCGTCGACCCGTCGCGTCCTCCCCCGTCTCCATCCCTCGCGCGCACCTCGGTCAACAACCGATTCTTCGGCAACAACTTCGCGATATCCGGCGGCAACACCACGTGTCTGCGGTCGCGCGCGCGCGCCGTCGTCTCGTCAGTCTCGCAACGTTCGTTTCGTCGCGTCTCGTTTCGATCGTTTCCCGCGTCGCCCGTCGTCGTCGTCGCCGTCGCGCGCGGCGCCGCACCTGTACTCGTACACGTCGTCGTAGTATTTTTCGCTGTACTGAATCTGCGGCATCGCGCGCGCGGCGTTCGATCGCGCGGGTCGGTGTGCGGGACGTCCGACAGCTCGCTTTGAATTTTCCTTTCCGCCGCTCCGCTTCCGGGTGTGCGACATGGTCGACGTCGGCGCGTCGTGGTGCCCGGTTTCGTCGCCGCGAACGAGGCACCACCGCGCGACCGGCGTCGCCGGCACTCGCCCGCGCGACGATGGCGACGGCGTCGACGACGCGGACGCGCGCGACGCGGCGCGCGCCCTGGACGACGACGCTCGCGTGCGTCGCGGTCGCGGTCGCGCGCGCGGCGCGCGCGCGAGCGGCGACGGGACGATCGCTGGCGATCGCGATGCGACGGCGGACGACGACCGCGACGGCGGGACGGCGACTGTCGCGGGCGGACGCGATCGAGATTCGGTCGTACGGCGCGCGCCTGGGGAATGGATACGGCTCCGGGCACGAGTTTTCGCTGACGGTGACGCTGCCGGGCGCGCAAAGTTTTGACCTCATCGTCGACACCGGGTCGCCGCTCACGTATTTTCCGTGCGTCGGGTGCGACGCGGAGTTGTGCGGGTATCACGAGCATCAATACTACGATTGGCGGTTGTCGAACGATTTTCGGCTGTTGAACGCGTCGATGAACGCCGCGGATGCCGCGTTTTGCGACGCGATGCCCGTCGCGCACAACGTCAGCGCCGACGGCGAGTGTTTATTCGGGCTGGGGTACCTGGACGGTGCGCGAGGAGGCGGGTCCATGATCGAAGATGTGGTCAGCGTCGGGGATGAATTGTCCCCGGCCAAGATGATTTTCGGGTGCGGTGGTGTCGTAGAAGCTGATGGGGGGTTTGATCGACAAGACGGCATGGCTGGTTTCAGTCGAGGTAACACCGCGTTTCACACGCAGTTGGCGAAAGCCGGAGTTATCAACGCGCACGTTTTTGGATTCTGTTCAGAGGGAAGCGGCACGGATACGGCGATGTTATCGCTCGGTCGGTATGATTTCGGTCGAGATCTTGCGCCTCTATCGTATACACGGATACTTGGGGCTGATGATCTCGCCGTTCGCACGATGTCGTGGAAACTCGGCGAAGCCATCATCGCGAGCTCGTCGAACGTCTACACCGTTCTTGATAGCGGCACCACGCTTGTTCTTCTACCCCCCGCTATGCGAGATGATTTTATCACAAAGTTAGTGGCACAAATGGCGGCTACCCATCCAGAACTTGAACTTTTTGACGACGAAGATTTGGGGCAAATGTGTTTCTCCTCTGCCACGCCGGTGCTGACGGCGAAGCTTCGCGACGAGTGGTTTCCAAAACTAGCCATCACGTACGACCCAGATATCACGTTGATCCTTCCATCAGAGAACTACTTGAACAGTCATTTATACATACCACACACTTACTGCTTGGGAATCGACGAATCAGATGACGGGACGATTTTACTCGGCCAACAAGCGCTGAGAAACACGTTCATTGAATACGACCTTGAGAATGATCGCGTCGGTGTGGTCGTCGCGCAGTGCGAAAATCTCCGGAAGAAGTTCGCGCCTGATACTCCTCATAATCCATGGAGGTTTGTCGCCACCATTTTCATCTTGTTATTCACGGCATGCGTTGTTAGCGCGGTGTCGTTCTGTTTGTACGCCAAGTTTGGGGGGCAAAAGCCGTTCAAGTACCGAGTGTTCCAAGTCTCCGATATACTCGATGAAGAGATAGAGATGGGTAACGTAGTGGACACGTAATATGTCACTTTAGTTAGCGCATACTTACCGCAGTAATAATGAACCGCCGCGTTCTCTCGAAAGCTATTCATCGCCTCTAGTCTCGAGAACTGATCACGACAGAACGCGAGCGTAGCTAGGATGAATAGAAATTTATTACACGCGGTGACGTTGGTTTACTTTGGCGATAAAGCGGCGGTGACTGTGGTGAGAGCTTCGTCTAAGGCGGCGTCGAGTTGCGTGGCGTCGCGACCGCCGGCTTGGGCAAATCCCGGTTTCCCACCGCCGCCGCCGCCGCACTTCTTCGCCGCGGCGCCAAGGACTTGACCGGCTTTAAGACCGCCATCCTTTTGAACTTTGTCGTCAAACAGGGCGACGAGACCGACATTTGCACCATTTGCACTGCCGAGCACGATGGCGGCGCCGTCACCGAGCTGCGCCGCGAGGTTTTCGGCGGCGACTTTGAGCGCGGCGGGATCGACGCCGTCGAGACGCGCCACGAGCACCTTCGCCTCGCCAACTTCGCGAGCTTGAGACACCAAAGCACCAGCCTTGGCGACGGCTAATTCCCCTCTCAGAGACTCTGCGAGCTTCTGCGTCGCGCGCAAGTCTTCTTGCAAACTCGACACGCGACCCGTGATTTCCTCCGGCGGCACGCGCAATGCGCTGGCGAGCTGCTTCACCACGGCGTCGCGTTGCTGCAAAAGCTCAACCACGCCCGCACCCGCGACAGCTTCGATGCGTCGGATGCCGCTCGCGATGCCAGCTTCGCTCAATATTTTGAAGCCTCCGATTTCAGCTGTGTTAGACACGTGCGTGCCACCGCAAAGTTCCATGGAGATGCCCGGCACGTCGACGACGCGCACGACGTCACCGTACTTTTCGCCAAACATCATCGTCGCTCCTTTGTCCTTTGCGGCGGCGATGGGCATCTCTTCCGCGGTCAAAGCCGCGCTTTGCGAAATCCATCCGTTAACTAAGTTTTCGACCTCCAAAAGTTGAGCCTCGGTCGGCGCCTTGGGAGAATTGAAATCAAATCGAAGGCGGTCGAAACCGCACAGCGAACCGGCTTGGGAGACGTCTTCTCCGAGAACCTTCTTGAGCGCGGATTGAAGCAAGTGCGTGGCGGTGTGATTGCTCTTCGCGCGTCGGCGAGAGTTTTCGTCCACGTTCGCGGTTACCTGGCTGCCCTTCTTGATCGAGCCCTTCGTCACGGTGGCCGTGTGTACGATGATGCGACCGCCGCCGGCCTTTTGCACATCCGACACCTCCAGCGTCGCGCCGTCGGCGGTGTGAAGCACGCCGTTATCACCCACTTGACCACCACTTTCGGCGTAGAACGGCGTGACATCTAAGACTATATCCACTTTGGCACCCTCCGGCGCTTCCTCCACGGATTCTCCCCCGCAAACGATGGCCAACACGTTGGAAACATCGCTCGACGTGCTTTCATACCCAATGAAGGTGCTCTTCGCCCCGAGCTCATCCGCGACTCGCGCCAACGCATTCCCAGCGGTGACGTCTACAGTTTGATGTGCGGCTTGACTCATCGAACGCTGCTCGGCCATCGCACTCTCAAAACCTTCCAAGTCCACCGTGATACCAGCTTCAGTGGCGACATCCGCGGTGATGTCAAGCGGGAAGCCATACGTATCGTACAGCGTAAAGGCATCCTTGCCGCTCAACCCCGTCTTTGTCTTCTTCGCCGTCTCGATGAGCTCAGCGAGCATCTCTTCGCCACGACCGAGTGTCTTCTGGAAGCTCAATTCCTCGCGCTCGAGCTCGGCGAGAATGCGCGCCGAGTTCTTAGCGACTTGCGGATCGCAACCTTCCGACATGGAAATCGCGACTTCGGCGATGGCCGGCGTGAACGCGCTCGCCCCTTCTTCGGGCTTGATCCCGAGCAAACGCCCGTTTCGCACAACTCGGCGAAGCAATCGTCTAACGATGTACCCACGCCCGATATTCGAGGCGAAAACGCCGTCGGAAATCATGTAACTCACCGCTCGCGTGTGGTCGCCGATGACTTTGAGCTGCTGCTTTTGCACGTCGTTGCACGCGTTGTAATCGATCCCAGCCATCGACGCCGCTTTATTAATGATGGGCATTATCAAATCTGTTTCGTAATTGTTCGGCACGCCTTGAAGAATCTGCGCCATGCGCTCGAGACCCATGCCGGTGTCGATATTCTTATTCTTCAACGGCGTCACGCCGCCGTCGGCGTCGCGATTGAGTTCCATGAAGACCAAGTTGTAAAACTCGATGAATCGTGAATCATCATCCAAATCCGCACCCTCGAGCCCACGTTCTGGGTAAAAATCGTAGTACAGCTCCGAGCACGGCCCACACGGGCCCGTGGGACCGGCGGCCCAAAAGTTATCCTTCTCGTCCATGCGCTTAATGCGAGACTCGGGAACGCCCACGACGTCGCGCCAAATCGCAAACGCCTCGTCATCCTCGCGAAACACGCTCACCCAAACCCGCTCGGGGTTCAACCCAAACTCCCCAGTCGCCAACTCCCACGCCCACTGGCACGCGTCCTTCTTAAAATAATCCCCGAAACTGAAATTCCCCAACATTTCAAAAAACGTATGATGCCTCGCCGTGACGCCGACGTTTTCAATGTCATTCGTCCGCACGCACTTTTGCGTCGTCGTCGCCCTCTCGTGCGCGCGCTCCCGCTGTCCCATGAACACCGGTTTGAATTGCAACATTCCCGCAATCGTGAGCAACACCGTGGGATCCTCCGGGACTAACGAACTCGACGGCAGCACCGCGTGTCCGCGCGTCTCGTAAAATTTCAGAAACCTCTGTCGAATCGCCGCGCCGGAGTTATCCTTCCCTCGCGCGTTCGGGTTCGCGTTCGTCAACCGTTCGCGCTCGGTCGCCGCGCTCATGACGCGCACGGCGATCCCGCGTCCGTTGGCGCGTTGCGAGCGCGCGCGATGGATCGACGGCGACGCGACGGCGCTCGACGTCGTCGCGAACGCGGGTCGACCGAGCGTCATGGCGACGAGGGATCGTCCGATGCGGCTCGGTGCGGCCGCGCCGAGGGACGCCGGGGGGGCGGAAGACGTCGCGCGAGTGCGGGTGACGCGCGTGATCGCCACCGCGGAGTCTCGGAGCAGGCCGAGACGCGTCATGGTGTGCGAACGCGCGCGATGACGTGTGCGCTTTATGCGAAGGTTTTGGGACGAGGGACGACGCTCGTCGCGATTGGTCGACGTGAAATCGATTGCAATACGGCTAGTTAATCTGAGAAGTGCGCGATGATGAGCTGTTTTAAAGTCTTCATTCTCTCCACGATCGCGGGACTCATCATCGCCGCCGCGTCGCCGCGTAAATTCTTCTTGCCGGCGCTCTGGTGGAAATTCTCCACGATGACGTCGATGAGCTTGAGCAGGGCGGCGGGCTCGCACCAGAGTAAATCGGTGTTCGAGCCGATTTCCTCGAGCTCGGGACCGGGAGTGAAGGCTTCTTCTAACGCATTTCTTTGATCCTGGGGATCCTCTAAGGATAGAATGTACTTTAAGATGCGGACTTCCTTCGGTTGCTGGCGAGACGTCGTGTCCTTCATCTTGAAGTACAGGTGCGCCATGACGTCTTTGACTTCCTCGCTCGTGTACGGGCTCTCCTTCACGCTCATGTGTGCCTTAGAAGCGGTGAGGATTAAGGCGGGCGAAATTTGATTCGCCATCGCCAACTCATCGATTTTCGCATCCATGGCATCTAAAGAATCACACTGTAAAATATCTTGCAGCGTCTGCGTCGCCTCTTCGATCACCGCTTGGTCCTTCGAAGCCTCATCGTAGGCCTCACACAAACTCAGCAACAGCGCCGCATCCTTCGCCATCGACTCTTTCGCGTTGTCATCTTCACCTTGCGCCACGGCTTCCAGCTTAAACGTCAAATACGTAAAGAATTCTGGCGAAAACTCCGCGCGTCTCGTCGCCACGAACCCTTCCCACATGTCCACCTCCTTCGCCCGCACTTCTTCTAACAGCGCGTGATACCCATCGACGCGCTCATCCAGCGCCATGAGTTTCCTTCGCAATTTACTCAATCGCATCTCATCGTCCGGATCCTCGCACTGCTGTGCGCGCGTTTTCACGCGTTCGAACAACCCGTCCCGAAGCTCGCGCCACTTGCCCGAAAACGCCAAGAGCCCAATCCAATCCTTCTCCTCTCTCTTATCGAACACGTCCGTGAGTTTGTCGTACATCGCGGGCGAGCGGTCGATGATTTGCTCGTTTTCGCCGTAGTATCGCTCGGGCTTGGCGCGAGGCGCGCGAGGCGTCGCGCGGCGACCGCGGTGAAGCGGCGGCGGCGGTCGGCGCGTCGTGGACGAAGACGTCGACTGCGGCGCGAGAGAGGCGCGCGCATCGCGCGTGAGCGAGGTGGACATCGCGCGCATGGAGCGCGCGCGCGTGTAGGGGCGTGCGCGGGCGCGGTGGGCGTCTGCGACGCGCGGTGATGTGACGTCCCGAGGCGCGCGGGCGCTCGAGCGCGCCGGTTCGACGAATGTCCGTCGAGCGCGTGGAAAAGTCATCGAAGATATCGCTATCAAATCACAAGAATCGAATCATAAATAATGCGCGCGATTACCCGAGCGCTGCTCGGCCGCGCGCCGCGCGGCGTACCTGGCGCCGACGGAATTTTTCCGATGATGCCACTGGAGCGCGAGAGGCAGCGCGCGCGTGAACAAAACGTAAATCAAACCCACGCCGCCTCCTGCGAGCATGGCGACGCGTCCCGCATCTATTTTCGAACCTTTGGAAGCTTTACGCGATTTCTTGCCGCGCTTCTTCGACGGTTTCGACGTTTTCGCCTTGTCGGCCGATCCGCTTCGCCGCGCCGCGCGTTCGCTCGACTTGGCCGCCGCACCATCGAAACACCATCGCTCGCCCGGGGCGACGTAATCCCATCCCGCGGCTTCACACATCTCTTTTCCCTTATCCCTCACGTCCCCGATCCACTCCGACAGTTTGGTGCAGATCGTATCGCTCGGTCGACACGGCACCAACCGCCGCGACCCGTCCTCCGCGAAGAACTCATCCGCGCACGCCCTGTACACCCCATCGCACGCCGCCGCGCACACCGGCACGCCTTCGCTCACCCCTACTCTCGCATCGCACACGCTGCACTCCAGCGCGCCCCACGCGTCTCGGCATCGCTCGCCGAACCCGTTCAGCTGCATGTGCACCGCGCGCACGCGCGCCGCGTCCGTCTGTTCCTTCCCGCAGCACGTCGACCCGCGATGGGCGTCGCAGAACGTCATCCCCGACCCCTTCGCGGGTTTTTGTCCGTGACGCGCGAACGGGGCGTGGCGCTCCTTGCTCGCGCACGTCGCGCCGTCCGCGGCGCTCGCGGTTTTCGCCGTCAGCATCACCAACGAAGCCATCGCGATCGCGACGCGCGCGCGCGGCGAGGCTCGACGCGCGCGCGAGGCGCGCATCGCGCGCGAGACGCGCGCGCGTCGACGCGCGCGCGCGCGAGACCGCGCGTCACGACGCGACGCGCGCGCGGCGTCGGTGAGTGCGGTCGGACCGACGCGCGGCACACGAGCGCGCGCGCGCGAACGACGGCGTCGCGCGCGGTCGCGAGCGCGCGAACGCGCGGACGCGAACGCGCGCGAACGCGCGGCGGGCGCGAAGGGCGCGCGCGCGGTCGCGCGCGCGACGGGGAGACGCGAAGGGGGACGACGTCACGAAGGCGAGGAAGATGCGCGCGGTCGACGCGCGCGCGGTGACGACGACGAAGGCGACGACGACGCGCGAGCGCGCGTCACGCGCGTCGCGCGCGTGGTCGACGCGAGGGAGGGCGACGAAACCGGCGCGGGACGAGAGAGGAGGGAGGCGAGGACGCGGCGGCGCGCTCGAGGCGGCGGCGGAACGCGCGGAGCGAAGCGAAAACGAAATCTTTAGCGTCGCTCGAGCGCCGGCGTGCGAACTGCTGTCGAATGAGAATGGGGCGTACACGGTGCGGGGGGAGATGACGCTGCGCGGCGTCGCGGCGTCGAGCGTGTATAATCTATTGACGGATTACGAGGCTTCGCCGCGGGCGTTTCGAGCGGTGCGGAGCGTGAGGGTGATCGAGTGCGAGGGTGATGCGTGCGTGGCGAGTAATATTTACATCGAGCAGGAGTGTGAATGGAAGTTTTTTGTTTTCGGAGGGGCGTTTCCGTGCGCGTTTGAGGTTGAGGAACGCGACGAAGAGATGAAGATGAAGTGTTCGCTCGCGCGGGGTCGGCGAGGCACGGGGTTTTTAAAACAGTTTGAGGGGTCGTGGTCGGTGGAGAATACGAGCGAAGGGGTGCTAATCGAACACACCCTGATGGTGAAGCCGAAACTGACCCCGCCGTACGCGAGTAAAATTTTTGTACAGCAAGTGGAGCAGATTCTCGAAGACGTGGTGAACGAAATCGAGACGTGGAACGGCGTCGTCTACGGCAAGCCTCCGCATCGCCAGGGCGTGGACGCCTCGATTATTTAATATTTAATATTCTTGAGTGTTTGTATCGTTAGTTTCGTCGTCATTGTTTGCTAGAACAATTTATATGTAATTTTTGAGTGCAGCTATACTCTGAGCATCTGGAGCTGGTGTCGTTTACAAGTACAGTGCGCGGGGACGGAATCTAAGCGGCGGACGTCAGCACTTCGCTCGCGAAGTACCGCACATCCGCATCGGGGTCGCTTTGAAGACCGACTAGAATAGGTCTGATTTCGCTCTGGAATTTTGCCACATCAATCGCCTTGATGAGCGGAGAGAGCGCCTTGGCGGCGTTGAAGCGCACGTTGGGCACGGTGTCCGTCGTAGCATGCTTGATGATTGGCAAGATTTCCCCAAGAATCACTTCTTCGCCGACCGCTGGGGCGAGAAGCGACACCGCTCGTAACACAGTCAAGCGATAGAGGTAGTGGTGTGACGACATGAGTTCCTTGATGCGTGGAAAAATGTATTCGAGCGCCCAGTCGGCTCCGAAAATCTCCGTCAAGCGGAACAAGTTATTCGCCGCAGCTTCGCGAATGGAATAAACTGAGTCTTGCAACCATTGCAGACAGAGCGAGTTTAGTAAATCATCACCGCTGTCTGATCCTTCGTCCTTTTGGAACAAGAAGGTCGTGCCGATCTGTTGCGCTAACACCGGAATGTATTCGATGATAGCTAATCGAACTCGCCAGTGCTTGTCTTCTGCTAATTCTTTGATCGCCGGAAGAAGCTCAGTAGAAAGCATCTCCACCCCGATTACCGTGTTCACTTGCTCGAGTTTGCTGATGATGTTCAGTCGCACATCCGGAAACTCATCCTTGAGCAAAATGAAAAACACCGGGAGCAGCTTTTCCACCGTCGTGTCTTTACCCATGGTTGGGGCCAAACCCAATACAGCCTCCGCAAGCGCGGCTCGCACGTGCTGAGACGAATCATTCGCCAGTTCGTGTACTTTCGGTAAGATCTTTTCCGCGGAGTACACCGCACCCGCGAGTGAGCAAAACTCTGAAATCTTACCGGCGGCGGAAATTCTAACTTCTCCCTCTGAGTCGCCGAGCAAGGCTACGTACGCGTCAAATAATCCCTTTGCCGCAACCTCTGCGCCTACTACGTCGCACATCTCATATATTTGCTGCGCCACCGCGTATCGAACGCGCCAACTCTTGTCGGCGGCGAGCTTGAGCACTATAGGGACGATCTTGTTCGCACAATCCGTCGCAGAGAGCAACTTGCCTAAAACCACGCAGTCCTCGACGACGAGCAACCGAACCGAATCTTGATCATCACTCGTGAGCGCCGCGAACATCGTCAGCAACTCGTTCACGATGAAATCTCCCGAGCTCACTATGGCAATTTTTCCCAAGTTCTGCGCCGCCGCGCGTCGAACCATGGGCGTCTCGTCGGCGCACAAATCTCTAAACATCCCGGTCAACGTGTTACGCAACTCCAACTGCGACTCCTCCGAGCGTTCAAACGCGGTCGCGAACAACCCACACGCGCTCACTCGCGCCGTAAACCAATCACCTTGCGCTAATCTTTCGATCAAAGGCACAAAATATTTCCCAATCCCTCCCGGCGTCATCGCTCGACCCACCGCGCACGCCGTCTCCACCGCCTTGGCCCGCACCACCGTCTCCTCTACCGTTATCAGCGTCTCCAACGGCGCCAGGATCACGTGCACGTGTTCCTCCCCGCCGACCGCATCGATCAACGTCGCCAATTCTCCCGCGATCGCCAGCAGGCACTCATCATCCTCGTCGTCCCGCTCCGCCAAAAACGGCACGAGTTCGCTCCGCGCCCGCTCCGCCCCCAGCGCCTTGGCGATCGTCCCCAGCTTCGCGATCGACTTCAATCGCAGCTCCACGTCCTCGCTCTGCGTCGAGCGCGACGAAACGCGTCCTCACCATCGTCAGTCCTCGCGCGCTTGCCCCGCGCCGCATCGCCGCGTCACCGCGCCGCACTTTAAATCAAATCATCGCCTCGTCCCGATCGCGCGCGCGCCCTCGCGTTATCGCCGCCCGCGCTCGCGTTCGCGCACCTTGAGGTCATCGATCAGCGCCCCGACGGAGATGGCGTCGTCCTCTTCCGCGTGCGCGGTCGTGGACGGCGCGTCGTGCGACATCGTGCGAGCGTCGCGCGTCGTCGTGTGCGTCGCGCGACCGCCGATCGGTCGATCGGCACTTCACCGCGCGCGCTCGCGGTCGTCGCGCCGCGCGATGAATCAACCGAGCCGCGCCGATCGGTTCGTCCTGCCCGAGGGCGAGCGCAAGCTGTCGTACGAGCGCGACACCAAGGTGGAGAACGCGGGGACGTTCGTGCTGCAGCGCGAGGACCACACGATTGGAAATTTGTTGCGAATGTGCGTGCGAGCGCGCGCGCGAAGCGAAAGACGCGGCGGGATGACGCGCGAATCGCGCGCGAAATGACGCGCGGGATGATGCGAGCGCGAACGACTGACGATGACGACGACGGACGGCGCGAGAACTGTAGGGAGCTGCACAAGAACCCCGACGTGGTGTTCGCCGGGTACAAGAACCCTCACCCGACGGATCATAGAATCGTGCTCAAGGTGCACACGAACGCGAATACGACGCCGGTGCAGGCGCTGAGGGATGCGGTGACTAATTTGCGAGCGGAGGTGGGCGATTTGTCGCAACAGTTTGCGGATGAGATTAACGCGCTTCGACGCGAATAAGATTTGGTCGCGACGTCGCGAAAGCGTTTTGTAAATAGATTTTAGAGTCAAAGAAAGAGTCGGATTACAACATTATTACTCCACCATCGTATTGGTGGATGTGTGCGTGCGTGCGTGCGTGCGTGCGTGCGTGCGTCAATTCGTAAATAGTTGAAAAGTACATAGAAAACAGGAGCGACCAGCGTCTTGTCGTCGCCAAATATACATGTAAATCACGCCGCGTTCCGGTGAATCCGCGGCGACCTTATTATTCGTTATCATACTTGTTTTGATCGTCATACTTTGTTCGACGACGTTTTCTTCCGAAAACATCAATCAATCAATCAATCAATTCATAATCCTCACTAGTAAATTGAGGGATGGGAGCTCGAGGAAGATACCGGCGGAGGACGGCCTTTCCAATTCTCAGAGAGTCGCTTGCCCGAGGTCAACATCGATCCAGACGACGTCCTGGACAGAGGTGTATCACCCGATCCGTCGTGTGACATTCTCGAGCTTACGTTGAACTGTGATCTCTTTGAAAGCGATGGTTGACGCATCATGCTTTGCGGTAAAACCACAGGCGACCCACGTTCGCCGATGAACGACGCCACCGTGCCGTCGAACACTCGATTCACAGCTTCGTCCGTGACGCAGAAAGACTTGATTCGCTCCATTTGCAACGTTTCGACCTTTGACAAAAGATCGGTGTGACGGAATAACATGATGTCAAACAACGCGCTCTCTTCGGATCCGCGCTGGATACCGAGTTCAGCGAGCGTCGCGTCGCGCTCAAATTTCAGAGTGGAGCGTACGCCTTGCAATTCGTCGGCGACAGTCACGAGCCCGGCGCTCAAGCACGCGCTGATGAGCTCATCCAAGCTAATCATTCCACGATCGTGTGCCAACCCCATGAAACTTCTTGGCGCGGTTTCGTTTAAGAATTCAGAAAGCGAGCGAGAAGAATCCGAATTCGCCGTCAGATCCTCGTAACCGGGCGACATGGCGGTGTCATCGATACCGGGCGATCCCTCGGGAGAGTTCTGTGCGGACTTGAGTAAGACCGCGCGATCATACTCTGTCTCGTCTACGTCCGCGGGAATGTTAAATCGTTCGAACGCGTCGGCGAGCTTGTTGAAAGATTCGCGCCTTTCTCTAGAACCGTCGGTAAAACTCCCTTCCTGGTGAGCCTCTCGCGCGTGCAACTCTCGGTACAACTTGTCGAGAACATCATGCGTTTGCGTCGCCTCTGCGTATCCCCTCGCGCCTCTTATCGTGGAATCTGAGCCAGACGTCGAGCCTCCAGCGTCGGAGTATCGCACCTTGTAAACCTTACCTCGCCGTACCGACACGTCGGCGCGCATACCCAGCCATCGTCTCAGCACTTTCACATCCTGCGGTCGCAGCAACTCGGCTAACAACACTGCGGTGTGCTTTTCTAAACTTGCGTGCATAGTCAGCGCCGATAGTTGCCGTCTCGCTTCCCGTAACATGTGTTTCGGGACTTGAAGTTGCTCCGCTTGCGCCGCTCGCCTGTGCGCGGCATTTTTCTTTTGCTTGAGGCACGGATGCGCCGCCGCTTGCGCGGCGTTCATGCGATTCACGGGATTCAACCTGAGAAGCGAATGGACTAAATCACGAGTCAACGCACTGATGGATTCATCCAAACTGTCGTACTCCGCACGAAGGACTTGAAATACCCCCTCGACTGAGTTCTGAAACGGCATCTTCCCCGAGCTCAACCAGTACATAAATATCCCCACGGACCACATGTCCGACGCTTGCGAGTACTCACCACGCTCTTCGACTTCGGGCGCCTGAAACGAAGCCGCTCCCATGGGCGATGCCGATGGTAAGCGCATTCCGGTTTCCGGACGAAGCTTTCGCACTCGGCCGAAATCAATGATTTTCAGCGTCACGTTTGCCGTCGCGTCGTCTGGCGCGTGTCGCACCATGACGTTTTCCAGCGCCAAGTCTCGAAATACGTAGTCTTTCGCGTGCACGTACGCCACCGCGTTCGCGAGCTGTCTCATCAGATCCAACCGCACCTCGTGTTTCTTGTCTTCATTCGCGTCTTCGTAATCATTCAGCATCGTCAAATACTCCAACAACGACGTCCCGTCGACGAGCTCCATCACCAAGTGCACCTCTGCCGACGTTTGATACGCGCCGACGAACGCGACGACGTTCGGATGCGACATCGCGCTCAACGCCTCCACCTCCGCGTACGCCGCGATGCGATGCTCGTCCTCTCCGAACGCTCCCACGTGCGTTTCCTTCATCGCGCGTCGCGTCCCGTCGCTCGCCTCGACCTCGAACACCGTCCCCTGCTTCCCTCCCCCGATTTTCCTCCGCGCGACGTAATTCGCGTCCCATCGCTCGTCGATCCGCACCGCGCTCGGCGCCGACGTCGACGCTCGCGCGTCGCCCGCCTCCGCCGTCCCTCGCGCGCCCGTCGTCGACGCCGCGCACCCCATCTCCGCGCCGTTCGATGGATTCGCGCGTCGGTCGCTTCGCGCCTCGGTCGCTTCGCGCGCGCGTCCCGTCGCGCGTCGTCGCGCGCCCTCGCGCGTCGTCGCGCGTCGTCGCGCGCCCTCGCGCGTCGTCGCGCGTCGTCGCGCGCCGTTCGCCGCCGCCCGCGCGCGCGTCCCCGACCGCGCGCCGCGCGCTGACGCCTCGCGACGCTTCGGCATCGCGCGACGCTTCGCTTCGCGCGAATCTCGCGCGGGCGTGGGTTCGGGCATGCGGCGCGCGTGGGTTCGGACATTCGGCGTTTATCTCTGTATGCACATACAGTCATACACCGTATACGATCACACACGCGCGCGCATCGCCTTTTCAGCGATCACACCGCGGGATCGCGGCCGTTTGAAATCTCGCCGTTTGAAATCTCGCGCACGATGCCCGCGACGACGGATGCGCGCGCGCCGGCGACGGCGGCACACGCCGACGCGATCGCTCGCGACGCCGCGCGACGCGGACGCGCGGCGAAATGTCCGCGCCGCGCGCGGGGGTCGCGCGCGGCGCGCGAAACGCCGTGGGCGCGCCGCGATGGACGCGCGGACGCGACGGCGACCGGCGAAAACCTCTGGCGACGCGCGCGCGCGCGCGCGACGACGGCCGGCGACGACGCGCGACGGGGACGCGATCGGCGCTGACGCGCGGGAGCGAGGGCGTTGAGGTGGCGAAACTGCAGCAGCGGCTCGCGGACGAGGGAATCGAGGACGGGGGCGCGGTCGATGGGTGCGTGACGGCGATGAGCCGTTTATTTGAATTCGCGGCGCGCGCGCGGGACGCGGGACGCGAGGGCGCGAACGGGGAGGGCGGACGCGCGATCGAGCGGACGAGGATGGAGAGGAGGGCGTTTGTGGACGATGGGGGGCGTTCGATGGGGAGACGCGACGCGGGATGACTGACGAGACGACGAGACGCGCGCGCGGCGATAGGACGTTTGACGAGGCGACGGAGCTGGCGGTGAAGACTATGCAGACGCGATACGGATTGCCGGCGAACGGGCAGTGGGGGGCGCTGGAAAGAATGATGTTTGAGGAGGTTGGGATTCATACCGATACGCCGAGGTTGGAGGCGTTGGCGCCGGCGAAGATGGGGACGCTGGCGGCGCGCGTGAGCGCGAGCGGCGGCGCGAGAGAGACGCTGGCGCCGACGCTCGGCGCGAGAGACGGGGTGATGAGCACGTTCGGTTCCGCGGTCGCCGGCGCGGCGCTCGGTTTATCCGCGGCGTTTGTGATCGGTGCGGCGGATAACGCGCGTCGAGGGGGAGGCGTGCACGATTTCGTCGAAGACGCGCGAGTCAACTTGCTCGGGTTGGCGGGACTGTTTAAACCGTCGAATTTCAAACGCCCGACGCGCGCGACCGCGGCGTACGATGACGACGTGGGTGGCGAGCAATACGAGGACAGACGTGATACGCGACGAAACGATGGTTGGGCGGACGATGACTGGCGCGGAAACGATCCCAGGCGCGGACCGGACGGCGGCATGCCGCCGGGCGCGAGCGAGGAGTACTACGGATACGACGCCCAGTACCACACCTCGCGCACTCGCCGCTTGATGGCGGGCGCCGTATCCGCGGTGGTGGAGAGCGAACGACCGAAGCAGCGTCAAGGAACGTCGCGGCGACCGGGTGGAGGCGGTGCCAGGGCGCAGCGCGCACTCGCGGGCATGGATTTACAGCGCAAGCAGCAAGAGTTGGTAAACTCTCCCGAGCTCGAAGTTGAAGTCGAAGTCGAAGTCGGGGCGTCTTCGCGACCGATGGCGACGATGATGCAGCGCGTGCGACAAGGCTGGGATGCGAGCTTAGATGCGGTAGGCAACGTCATTCCGGATGCTATCCCGCTCATCGGCAACGGGAGCGATTTCACCGCGCGAGCGCAACGCGAGCGCGACTTGAACGCTCGGCTCGCCGAGGCGCGTTACTACGCCGAGCTGGAACAGCAAAAGCGCCTTAAGGCTGAAAAGGCGTTCAAGCAAAGTCATCAAAAGTGGCTCGATGCGCAGGCGGCGACGCGCGAGGTGCGCGCCCAGGCAGCGGCCACGGCGGCAAAATTGGGCGAACTCGAGGAGCGTCTGTTTAGCGAAGACATCTTCGACGACCACCCGGTGATGAACAAGGTGACGCAGTTGGAGAATTTGCTCAAGCAAGAAGCCAGAGAAGACAAAACGGCGGAACAACTGAAGAGTGAGCTCACTCAACTCGAAATGAACACCACGAGTCGCGTGAAGGATCTCGAGGAACAGGTCGCCGAGTTGCAACTCGAGCTCGAGACGCGCCCGGATTTACCGCGAGACATCTCCGCTCGCTTGGAAGCTCTGGAAAGCGCGATGACGAGCGGCACGTCTTACGATGCGGAATCGGCCACGGCGCGCGCAACTGGCTTGCAACAAAGCATTTCAGACGTGGGGGATGCGCTCGTGGAACTTCGCGACGGCATGCGAGACGAGATGTACAAGGTGCAGAGCGAGCTCAACAACATCCATCCGCTCATGGATCACGGCGCTGGAAGAATTGATATTCTCTTCGCTAAACTTACCGCGTTGGAGCACTCTGTGGATGCCATCAGCGACGGTGCGGCTTCGCAAATCGGACGCTTGTCTGCACAAATCGAACGACTGGAGAAGGCCCTCGCGGCGAGCTCGGGCGTCGTCTTCGAACCGTTCCCTGAGATCGAAGATATTGCCATCGAAGATCCGGCTCCGATGGTGGAGGAATTCGTCGAGAAAGAAGACGAAGTCACCACCGACATGTTTGCCCCGGTCGAGGAAGAACTCGCGGTTGAGGAAGACGTCGCGAGCAGCGTCGACAGCGCCGCGACGGATTTCTTTAGTTTGTTCCAAGACTCGGCGCAAATCACGCAAGCTATGCCGACGGCTGAACCGCCCCTCGAAATCGCGCCGATGCAAAAGGAAATCGTCAAAGAATCCGGCGTTTTACCGCGCATCGCGACTGGGCGCGAGATCATGATCCAAGGTTTCCACTGGGAAAGCCACAACTTGGATTGGTACAAAATTGTGCAAGACAGACTTGGCGAAATGAATCAAGCGGGATTTACTCAAGTTTGGTTGCCGCCTCCGGCGGATTCTCTCGCACCGCAAGGCTACTTGCCGCGCAATATGTATTCGTTGAATAGTGCGTACGGCTCTGAACAGGCTTTGCGAAACCTCATCGCGAACTGCAAGGAGCACGACGTTTTGCCCGTGCTCGACGCCGTGTTGAACCATCGCTGCGCCACGCACCAGGGCGCTGGGGGCAAGTGGAACCGTTGGGAAGGAACTGGTATGGACTGGGGTGAGTGGGCCATCGATAATAGGAATCCTGACTTCGCAGGTCAGGGTAACCACCCGACGGGCGATGAGTTCTCGGGGGCGCCCAACATCGATCATACGAATGAACGCGTTCGCAGCGACTTGGCCAAGTGGTTCCAATGGTTGCGAAACGACATCGGCTTTGGAGGAGTGCGCTTTGACTTCTCGAAGGGTTACGGCGGACAATTCGCCGGAGAGTACATCAAGGCGATGGATCCCGAGTTCGCGGTCGGAGAATACTGGGACACGCTCGCGTACGGCGCGGGATTGGAGTACAATCAAGACGCTCATCGTCAACGGATTGTTGACTGGATTGACGCGGCAGGCGGGAACTGCACCGCGTTTGATTTCACCACAAAAGGTATCCTTCAAGAGGCGTGTGGACGCTCCGAGTTCTGGCGTCTCATCGATAGTGAAGGACGCGCTCCAGGTGTGATTGGCTTGTGGCCGGCGCGCGCCGTGACGTTCATCGACAACCACGACACCGGCTCCACGCAAGGTCACTGGCCGTTCCCGAACGACAAAGTCGCCATGGGCTATGCCTACATCCTGACTCACCCCGGCACGCCGTGCGTGATGTGGGATCACTACTTCGATTGGGGTGAAAAGTTGTCGAACAACATCAAGACGCTGATGGAAGCGCGTCAAAGTTGCGGCATTCACAGTCGAAGCAAACTTCAAATCATCGCCGCCAACGACGGTTTATACGCCGCTATCGTCGACAACAGGATGGCAGTCAAGCTTGGCCGCGACCACTGGTCGCCCGCCGGCGACGACTGGACCCACATTTGCGGAGATAATGACTGGAGCGTGTGGCGTCGTTAGCGAGCGCTCCGTCTCGACTCAAACAAGAATCGCCGTCCACCGCGGCGCTGTATTTATTGAACATTAGCCGTACGCATCAGCTTTGCGTCACCACATCTCTCGCGCTGCGAAGCGTCGAGTTTAGCTCACGAGCTGTTGTATCACACTCACACACTCTCCCAACATCCATCCCCTCGAGCGTTCGCCATCCGCCGTCGCGTCTCGCCGGCGTCGAGCCGTCAACCGAATCGAACTATCGCCACACAACCGCGCGCGCGCGTTCGAGATCGTCCCGAACGCGCATCGGAACAGAGACACGATGCGCGCCATCGCTTTCGCACCGTCCGCGCGCGCGCGCGCGCCCGCGCGCGCGCGCATTCCCGCTCGACGTCGCGGCAGGGACGAAAATAGCACCGCGCCGAGACGCGTTCAAACGACGCTCGTGACGCCGCGGACGCGCGCGCTCGAGCGCGGACGCGTCGCGCGCACCGTCGCGGATGAGTACGCGATGACATCCGAGCGCGAGGGCGCGAACGAGGGTTTCGGAACGAACGAGGAGATGTCAGACGACGTGCGCGCGTTGACGACGCTCGTCGCCGATAGCGACGGCGGCGCGGCGTTGGGGGCTGACGCGCGGAAGGACGCGGATGCGATGATAGGGAAACTCGAGAGCGTGGGTGCCGACGCGATGGTGAAGCCGAACGACGATCCGAAGATCTTCGGGTATTACGATGTGAGTTACGTATCCGTCGGAGAGAAGCAAGTGGGAAATCCCGCGGGCGGACGGTTTCGGTCGCCGTTGGGACGGTTTTTGTTCAAGACGATCGGGCTCGAGCAAAATTTGTTCGCACCTAATAAGATTGAGAATCGCGTGGCGTTCACGTTGTTTGGGTGCTTGCCGGGGGAGGTGACACTGGAAGGAACGTTTGCGCCGGCGGAGGGCGTCGACGACGGACGTACGGTGAAGGCTTCGTTCGGACCACCGGGAATCTCCGTCGCGGGCGGGCCGAAGTTGCGAATCGGCCCAAAGTCTAGCGTCGTACTCAGCACGACGTATTTGGACGATCACGTCCGTTTGGGGAAAGGATCGCGCGGGAGCTTGTTCGTGTTCACGAGAAAGTCTGAGGAGAAGGCGGAGCGTGATCACAGACGGTGGGGCATCGGAGGATTGGCGATCGCCATCATGCTCTTAACCGCGCTCGGTCTCGGTATTTTCGGCGTGCACGAGCTTAGAACGACGAGTCATACGCTGTATTCGGTAACGGTCGTGCTTGCGTCGGCGATTTCTCTCGCCATGGCGTACATTTTGCGCGACGGCGGAATCGTCGCCGAGGACGCCGACCTCGACGACGACGTTGGCGAGTTGAGCGAACAGCAAAAGGCGTTCCTCTCCAGAGGACGCGGCGACGGCGAGAATAAAGGCGAAAACGTGTTCAGTTCGCAAAAGGCGTAGCTTCCTGGCGATCACGACAACTTTTAATTTTAAATTTAGTTTTGTCGCGCGAGCTGTGCTATTACATTCTTCATCACTTCGGCTTGATAATATCAAGCGTGTCGCCATCTTCTAATCCGTACGTCTCCGGGGTCTCGTTCCCCCTGACCACGTCACCGTCACATACCACCGTGAGTTGTTCCGAACCGAGCAAACACGTCATCTCGCACCACTCCGCGCACTCGCGCCAAGCGCCGACGATTTTCGCAAACGTCCACGTCTCACCCACGCGCCGCTCAAACTTGTCACCATTCGGCAACTGAAAACTCACAGTTATCATATTTCCAGTCTCTTCATTCAAATTCCCCTCGATCACGTCTACGCCACCGTCCTTGTCGCCGTTATTCACCACCTCTCGCACGTCCTCGTCGTCCTCGTCGTCCTCGTCGTCGTCCACCGCGTGCGCCTCAACCGCTCGCGGCACGTACGCCGGCGGCGGTCGTTGCGCCAGCGCATCGCAGGCGCTTTTCAACGCTTGCACGCTCTCCAGCGTCGCATCGCTCGACCCCACGCCTCCATCGTCGCTCTTATTCTTTTTACTCCGCGGAAGCGACGCCGTCGCCTCGGCGAACCGCGCGTCCGCCGCCCTCCTCTTCGTCTCCCTCTTCTTCGCCGACGACGGCGAACCGCGCGGCGACCCGTCGGTGGCCGTGGCGATCATTTCGCTGATTTTCGCATCGAACGCGCGCGCGTCGTCGTCGTCGTCGTCGTCCGAGGACGCTTTTCCCGAAGTCAACTTGAGCGCTCCGCGCAACGGTGTCGATTTCTTCGTCCCTGGCGCGCGCGCGCCGGCGAGCGCGTCGTCGTCGTCGCTCCACGACACCTCTAAAGTCGTGTTCCTTCGCCCGAATAATCCATCGTCGTCGGAGTCGTCGTCGGATTCCGGCATGCCGAGGCGCGACGTGCGGCGCGAAGCGAGCGTCGACGTCGTACGCTTACATTCATTTACAATGACTCTACTTCGACAGTTGTGACAAAACGGTTTTCGCGATCGTTACTAGCGCTCTACGACGTCGCCGCGCTCGCGGCGGACGACAGAATGATCCCGACGATCATGCCGTACAGCGCCAACGCCTCGGCGAAGATCAAAATCAAAATCACCCCGACGAACAATTTCGGCTGTTGCGCGTTCGCCCTGACGCCCGCGTCGCCCACGATCCCGATGCACATCCCCGCCGACAGTCCGCTCAGGCCGCACGCCAACCCAGAGCCGAGATGCGCGTATCCCTGGAACAGCGTGTACGACGACGCGTCGATGTTCGTGCTGATCACCACCGCGATGATCAACCCGTATATCCCGAGCACGCCCGCCATGACCACCGGGACGATGGATTTCATCACCAACTCCGGCCGCATCACCCCCATGGACGCGATGCCGACGCCGGACTTCGCCGTGCCGTACGCCGCGCCCATGCAACTGAACACGAGCGCGCTCGTCGCGCCCATGAACCCAAAGAACGGCGCGACTTCATCGCTCGTCGACATCGCGCGTCGGATGTCGCGTCCCGCCGTTCGCCGCTCGCCCGGTCGTCGCGTTCGCGCCGTTCGTTCGCGCCGTTCGCCGCGCGTCGAGGTGCGCCGTCGCGCCGTCGCGCCGATCGCCGATCTCGAGATCTTCGCGTCGATCGAGGGCGTCCACGATGGTACATCTAGGGTTGTGCGACGCACAACCCTAGACATCGCCGATTTTTCGCCCGCGCGCGTCCGACGGTTGGCGCGATGGACGCCATCGCGTCGCGCGTCGCGTCGACGCGCGCGCGCGATGCGCGCCGACGGCACCGCCGGCGACGGCGCGGTCGTCCTCGCGCGGCGCGACGTCCGCGCGCCCCACGTCGGCGACGACGACGACGACGGCGCGCGCATCGACGTCGCGTTCGCGACGCGCGACGACGCGGCGGACGGCGACGACGACGGCGCGACGACGCGAACGTCGCGCGGCGTCGTCGTGAGCTACGCGACGAGCGCGCGCGCGTGCGCGTCGACGCGCGCGGACGCGCGCGGGAGGTTCGAAGCGCGCGCGCTGCGCGTGGAGGGCGCGACGGGCGAACGCGCGGCGTGGGCGAGCGGGACGCGCGCGACGGGGACGCGGCGACTCGCGGCGGCGTTCGGACGAGAGGCGCGCGTCGCGACGGACGACGACGAGGAGGCGGTGGTGTTCGAGGCGAACGTGCTCGCGATGTGCTTCACGCGAGAAGGGGCGATGGCGTGCGCGATGGACGACGGACGCGTGGCGACGCGAAGCGCGAGCGGCGGCGACGCGGGGACGCGGCGCGCGCGCGAAGGCGAGGCGAAGCGCGCGATCGTGAGCGCGGAGGACGGTGAGGACGGCGCGTGCGGGGCGGTGGCGGTGTGCTTCGACGGCGAGAGCGTGGTGTACGTCGCGCGGGCGGCGGTGGACGAAGCGGTGGACGCGCTGAGACATCCGGCGCGAGCGCGCGCGACGAGCTGGCGCGGCGGGACGTTGGCGACGCTGTGCGCGGACGGCGCGCTCAGGCTTTGGATGCGCGCGAACGGGCGGACGGAGTTGACGTGCACGATTCAAACGCCCAGGGGTGGGCTGGTTCCGGTCGTCGCGTTCGATTGGTTGGAGACGAGCGAGACGAGCGATAGTTTGTACGATCACGCCATCATCGGCGCCGACGGCGCGAGCGGGATTCACGTGTGGACGCTCTCCGACGTGGACGCCGCGCATCCGCTCAGCGCGCGTCGACCGGTGGTTTCCCATCGTGGATCGATGACGTTTGAACGCGCGATGGATTTGACGCTGGCGGATGGAGTGGTGATTCGAGGCAGTTTGACGCAAAGCGACGACGACGTTCGCGTGCTCTTGGCGTCGAGGAGACTGGGCGTCGTCGTCGCGCGCGCGGCGCGAGATCGCCCGAACGTTTTAGAGAAGTTGTACGGCGTGTCTCTCCGTGGACACGCGACCACGATCGTGGACGCGCGCGTGCACCCGACGACGGGCGTGCTCACGACGAAGGACGCGTCCGGAGTGTGTCGAGCGTGGAGACGCGACGCGCGCGGCGAAGTCGAAATCGCCGACGAAACGACGGACGCCGACGCGGCTGAGGCGATCGAATGCGCGCGAATGGAAAGATGTGGATCCGGCGCATCGGTCGCGGCGCGCGCTCACGTCGGAGGTCGCGACGTGGAAGCGTCGAGCGATGGAAAGAGGTTTGCGTTCGTGGATGACGAAGGACGGCGCGTCGTCGGCGCCGTCGCCGGCGATTCGAAAGTCATCTTGGAACGCGTCGACGCGACTGCGTCAGTTCCGCGAGCTTCAGCCATATTTCGTTGGTTCGACATCGGGGGCGGTGCACACGCGCTCGCGACCGCGATGGGGACGGTTTTAGAGGTATACGCGCCGTCACCATCGCTCTACGCGTCCAAGAAGACTCCGTGGCGGCGAATATTGCGCGTCGACGTCGCCGAATTCGCCGGGCCGACGCAGAGCGCGATTTCGACTTTGACCTGGAGTCTTCTCGGAGATGTCGTGTACGTCGCCATCGATTGCGTGATACTCACCGTTGGTTTTGAGGGCGACGACTCGAAGTGTGGCGTCGCGCGGCGCGCCATTAGAGAATCGAAGAATCTACCCTCGTATCATCCGCGCGTGCTCATCGACTGGCTCAAGCGCGGGGAGCTGGATCGAGCGCGAAAGTCTCTGCGCGCGGTGATGAAGTACCTCGCCGCGAATGATTTTGACTCGCCGTGTCCATCGATTCCCCCGAGTGAGTTATGGGTCATGGATGACGACGTCGAAGACGTCACGGTGGCGTCGCCGGCACCGACGGCATCGACGGTGGACGTGCCCGAATTCGACATGTCTGCGTTCGGAGCGTTTGGCGGCGGCGCGCCCGCCGCGGCGACATTCTCGTTCGGAGCGGACTTCGATCAAAACGCAATGACGTCTACATCGCCGTCGACGGTTAACGCTCGACGAGCCGGCCATGGTGACGCGTTCACGCAGCGCGAAGCCGAAGACGCGACCGAGTTACTGAGTTCGCTCGCGGATAAACTAGCGCTCGCCCCAGCGGAACGCGTGCAGTTACTAGGCGTTATCGACGCGCTTCGCAACATTGAGAGAGGAATTGCGACGCTTGGAAGCGCAGTGGATGAACCTGGCCGACGATTTGCCGCGCTCTGGCACACGCGACGTTTGCGCCGCGTGAACGATCACGAAGGACCGTGCGGACAAGAGTTGGCTTGGGCGGCTCAGTGCGCGACGACCGTCGAACTTTTAGACAACGTACTCGATGGCTCGGCAGTGGACAGCCCCAACGCGGATTGGATGACGGTAAAAACGCTTGGCGTGCCGATTTGGTTGCGCGATGATGGGACACTGCGAAGTCTGATTGAAGAGTGCGCCAAAGGAGAGTTTGCGAGGACGAAGAATGCCGACGATTGCGCCCTTCTCTTCGTGTGCGTCGATCGCGTCAAGGTGCTGGCTGGGTTATATAAGGCGACGCAAAACAAGCCGCTCTACGAGTTTATGTGTCGAGATTTCAGCGAGCAGCGTCATCGCGACGCTGCGCTGAAGAATGCTTACGCATTACTGTCAAAGCATCGATATTCATTCGCGGCGGCGTTTTTCATTCTCGGCGGTCAACCGCTCGATGCGGCGTCCTTGGTGTGGAAACACGACCGCGATTTATCGCTCACGCTCGTCATTGCCCGGCTCGCGGCGAAGAAACACGTTGAAGGTACGCATTCAACGGTCGGGTATCTGACGAGTGACGTTGTGCCTGTGCTTCAGAATGATATTGCGCCGACGATGTCGGATCCGTGGACTCTCGCCGCGTTGCGTTGGCTCGCCGGCGACTTTAAAGGATTTTTTTCATCCATGAATTCATTGATGGAAACGTACGCTGTGGATGCGACGGATTTACTGGTGCATATCGCATCAAGCTCGCGTGAAGAAGACACGGTTTCGAATGCGAAGACATTGTTGCGGTGCTCATCGGCGACGTTGTTGCATCCGCTGGAAGCGCTCGGCATGCCTTTGGCCGCACTCGAACGATTGCAGTCATGCGGGCAGGACTCCATTGAAGACGCTTGCAGACTCGCCGTAGGCTCGTTGCTGGCGGGACAAAAGTCAAGTGACGTCACTGACGTTGCACTCGAAGTATTCACGCGCAAGCCGTGGAGTTTGAGTTCGGCGACAATGCGTTCAATTTTGCACCGAAGGTTGGACGTTGAACGTTTCGAAGGATTCGACGCGAATGAACGCACACTGAAAGATCTCAACACGTCTACACCCGTGAAATCGTTGCACGTAAAAACACCGTCTGTGCTGCCGACCGAGATTCATACAGTGAGCATTCCTCGCGTGCCGAGCGGACAAGACTTGACCATCAGTGGATCGCCGACGGAAAAAGTAGCTACGGCGCGAAACGCGTTCAGTAAACTTCGAAGACTAAGCGTGAAGGCGAAACGTCAGAAAAATTTCGGTATTGGAGAAAGCGCAGGAGATGACTCGCCAACTACGCCAAGATCGCCAGAGTTCGACAGTGGGACGAGGCAAGTTGGAAATGATGACGCATCGGCCAAAGCTCGAGTCTTGCGAACGCCCGTCGACGTCGCTTCGTTACAAAACGACGGCTTTTACGACATATGCTTCAATCACGAGGTGCCCTACGAGTTAGGGTGCGCCAGCGTTCGCCAAGGTTTATCCGTGGTCAATCTTCGAAAGTTGAATGAAAACGATAACGAGTCGCACAAGGATGCGTGGGCGGTGCTCTTGCAAGCGCAACCGCCCATTTCAGGCTTCAAATCGTCCATGAATTCTTGGCTCCACGTAGAAGATGTGGCGTCTACGCCGGCGTCACCGCGAGGTGGTCACGGGCGCGAGCACGAGTGGGCGACACATGCAGGATTGGACATGACGTCGCTCACAGGAATCATCCCGCAGTCTCAAAGCGAATCCGTCGGGCGATCTCGAGCAGCGATTACACGAGAGCCAGCAAACGATGTCGTTGCACGAAGCGTCGCCGCACACCCATCGCGAAGCTTTTTCGCCGTCGGGACTTCGATGGGTGGTGTGCAGTTGTGGGATTTTCATGGCGAAAATGCAGATCGATCGGCGGCAGTTCTGTCGCTCGGAGGCAAAAAGTCGACTTCCGGCACGGGAGCGAGCATGCGCTCGCTCGCGTGGTCCCCGCATGGCGCTCGTCTTGCGGCGTGCGCTTCCGATGGCAACGTCACGTTGTGGCTCGGTGACGCCCCGGACGTAGAACCGGCTGCGAGTAAAATGTGCGGATTTAAAGGTAGCAAGACCGAAGACGTGCTGTTTCTGTCGACAAACGTCATGGCTGTCGCGAGCTCGACTGGAAGTTCACTACAAAGGGCGCCCGAGTGCGTCACGCTCTGGGACGCCCTTCAGCCTTTTCACGCCTCGCCTGGGGTCATTCGTGCTCATTCTGGTGGATGTACATCACTCTCTCAGTTTCCATCACTCGTCGCTCCTCACGGCGTGCCCTGGCCTTTCCTCATCACCGGCGGTTACAACGGCGACGTCGCTGCTCACGATTTGCGAATGCTCGGCGGCGACGCCGAATCCACCGTGCTGTGGCGCTCATTCCCGCCACAAACGTCTACCATCACCTCCATAGCCGCAATTCACCACGAAACTACCCCGCTCGTCGTCATCGCCGACCAGTCCGGCGATTTACTCGCCCGTTCTGCCCTCGACGGCGCCGAGCTGCAGCGCGTCAAATCCGCGCACGCGCCGCAGAAATTTCTCACCCCTCGCGGCGGCGGCGCCTTCGCCTCTCTCGGCGCTTCCAAAATCATCCCCATTCACGCCGGTATCTTAAGTGCCGGCGGTGACGGCATCGTCCGTTGCTTCCGTCTAGACAAATCTCGCGTCGCCTAACGACGCGAGCATAGTCGCGTTGTCACCGCACCCACAGCGCAGTTCCCCGCCACGATCGCCCGCACATTCACGCGCGTCTCCACCATGAGCGCCGCCGCCAAGAACAGCGCCGCGTACTGGCGCATCGCCGGCATGAGTTACCTCAAATACGCCAACGCGTGCGGCGAAGTCGTGCGTCAAAGCCTCAAGGAACCGTTCTTGACCCAGGTGCGAACGATCGATCGGCGTGCGCGCGAAACATCGACTAACGACGCGCGCGACGCGGATTCAACAGGCCAAGGCGCGCGAAACGGTGTATTACAAGATGACGAAGTACGCCGAAGGCAAGGCCGGGCAATCGGGTGCGTGAACGATCGACGACGGCGGGAAGAAGACTAGGGCTTGAATTTCGCGAGCGGGACGCGCGAGGCGTCGCGAGACGCGCGGGACAAAATTTCACGAATCGGGATCGCGCGCGACGCGCGCGACGGTGAAAAACGATAGTTTGACGACGACTGACGACGGATCGCTCGCATCGCGCGCAGTGATCACGGAAGTGTTGCCGAAGTAGACGCCTCGCGCGCCGCGAGCGCGTTCGCCTTCGTTCCTCCTTTGTAGTGTGTACTTGACTATTGATAGCCCAACAGCCTCGACTTTCACAGCCCAACACCCACCCTGACGTAATTTCGTCACGTTCGAGCAAATGAAGTCGTCAAGCAAATGAAGCCGCTCGTCCTCGAGTGATCCTCGAAGAGTCCTCGTCCTCGAATAATCGTCCACGAACATGTATCCATCAAATCTTCGTCGCGGAAGCATCCGACGGCGGATCTGTAATCACGAAAAAAAAACGTTATCGCTATTTACATCTTCTACTTCGCCTGGTCTATCGCGACAATTCGTTTCGCTTGCAGCTCGTCAACAAGTCGGCGTACGGCTGGCACTTGGCCAAGTCGTCTGGAGAGTTTGAGATGCACTCGCCGAACGCCTTCGCCGCCTGCGCGCACGGGTTCGGTTGTTGCGGCGCTTCTGACGACGGTACGCTTTCCGTGGCGTAACCCGAGCCGCCGGAGCTGCCTAATAAGCTCGCCGTGGCGGCGCGGCCGAGCGAGCTGCCGACGCCCCAACCGAAGCCTTGGTAGATCATACCGGCTAATCCGCCGACGAGCGAGCCACCGGACTGTTGCTGTTGCCTCGCGGGGGGTGGCGCGCCACCGAAACGACCTCGGTTGCCCGGAGGCGGGGCGCCGAAACCGCCGGAACGTCTTCGACCCATCTTGTTCGTGCGCTTCGTTGTGAGGGGGTCGAAGGCACCTTTGCGGACGTCTTTGCGTCGGGTCGGTTTGATTTAAATGCGGTGCGTGTGATTTACTACAGTGGCCTAAAACAAACGACTAAGCGAAGGCTTGAGCGGTGGTTTCACCGCCACCTTCGTTCGAGAAGAATGGGGCTGGGAAATCGTCCGCCGAGGTGTCTTCGGCGACGTCTTCGATGCCAGAGCCGAATTCGACGTCAAACGTGCGCGCCATAGTTTCATTGGCTGTCGTCACGGAAATCAGCTCCTGGTCGTCGTCGTAATCAAAGTTCACGGTGTCGCCCGAAGATGCAAATCCGTCGAGCATGCATTCGGCGAGATTGTTCTCCAATAAACCTCGCACGCATCGACGCATTGGTCGGGCGCCAAAGCGAGGCGAAAAACCATTGGAGTATAAAAGTGATTTGAATGAATCGGTGAAATCGAGCGTGATCCCACGAGCGAGCGCACGCTTGGAAACCGATGCGAGCATGAGATCCGCGATGGCGCTGACCTCGGGTCGTTCCAGCGGTCTGAAGATGATAATTTCATCGAGGCGGTTCAAAAACTCAGGACGGTACTCCTTGCCCAACTCTCGCTTGACTTGCGTTTGAAGTTTTTTGTACTTTTCCTCATCTTCGCCTTCGCCGCTCATGGATTCTAAGATCTCACGACTGCCAATGTTACTTGTCATGACGAGCATGGCGTTCGTGAAATCCACCGTTCTACCTTTGCTATCGGTCAAGCGACCGTCTTCCAAGACTTGGAGCAAAATGTTAAAGACGTCTGGGTGCGCCTTTTCAATTTCGTCCAACAACACGAGCGAGTGCGGGTTCGTGCGCACAGCCTCCGTGAGCTGTCCACCCTCACCAAATCCAATGTATCCAGGCGGCGGACCGATCAATCTACTCACCGAATGCGATTCCATGTATTCGCTCATGTCTATGCGCACCATCGCCTTTTCGGCGCCGAAGTATGTCTGAGCCACCGCCTTGGCGAGTTCAGTCTTACCAACGCCCGTGGGACCACTAAATATAATGCTCGCCACCGGTTTCGACGCATCTGCCAGCCCAGCCCGCGCGCGGCGAATGGCTTGTGAGATCGAACGCACGGCTTCGACTTGGCCGATGACGCGCTTGCCGAGCTCTTGTTCAAAGTTCATCAACGAAAGCGACTCATCTGCGCTCAACTGTTGCACGGGCACGCCCGTCCACTGCGCCACGACTTCGGTGATGTGACTCTCGTCAACCAACGTACTATCACCGGGCGTGAGTTGCACCAAAGCGCCGGCTTCATCGATGACATCGATAGCTTTGTCTGGTAAGAATCTGTCGTTGATGTATCGCGTGGAGAGCGAGACGGCGGCGCGCAACGCCTCGTCGGTGAAGGACACGCCGTGGTGCTCTTGGTAAGTGTCCTTCAAACCGCGCAAAATTGTGAGCGTTTGCTCTGGACTGGGTTCGATGACGCGCACGGGTTGGAATCTACGTTCCAAAGCCGCATCCTTTTCGATGTGTTTCCTGTACTCGTCAATCGTCGTCGCCCCGATGCACTGCAACTCGCCTCTTGCGAGCGCGGGCTTCATCAAGTTACCGGCATCCATACCACCATCTTCTCCGGTACCACCGGCGCCAACGAGCATGTGAATCTCATCGACGAATAAAATAATATCTCCCGCTTGTTTAACCTCCTCCATGACATTCTTCATCTTTTCCTCGAACTCGCCGCGGTATTTCGTGTCGGCGAGCAAGAGACCAATTTGCAAGCTCACGACGCGTTTTTCCTTCAAGCTCTCGGGAACGTCGCCTTTAGCGATCATCATCGCTAAACCTTCGGCGATGGCCGTCTTCCCAACCCCGGGTTCGCCCACCAAACACGGATTCGACTTGCGTCGTCGCACCAAAATCCGCATCACTCGCGTCACCTCTTCGTCCCGGCCGAGCACTGGATCTAATTTACCCTCGCGCGCCTCCGCCGTCAAATCGATAGAGCAATCCGCCAACGTCTGCTTCTTCGTGTTCCGCGTCTTCTTACCCGCCCCCACGAGTTCTCGCTCATTCGCTCCAGTGATCTCCTTCCTGAGCACCTTCAAATCGCACCCCTCCAGCGCCGCCATCGTCGCGCGCGCCCCGCTCGCCGGTTCGTCAATCATCGCGAGCGCGAGCTCCTTGCTCCCAACCTCGCTCCCACTCGCACTCGCGCGTTCAAAAACCTTTTTCAGCTCATCGCTAAGCGCCAGCAACCCCTCGGCGCTCGGTTTATTAAACGGATTCATCAGTTCCAGTTCGCTCACCCCCGCGCGTTCGCCGAGCGCGCGTCGCGTCGCCTCCTCCGTCACCCCGTGCTTGTGCAATGCCTTGCTCGTCCGATCGCGATTCCGCGTCAGCGCGAGCAGGACGTGTTCAGAACCGCATTCAGCGCTTCGAAATTTCTTCGCGAGGTCCATCGCGTCCTTGACGGCGACGACGGCGTCGCCGTCGAATGTTTCAAAGAATCCACACCGCGTCACTTTTCGCGGTCTCGACGCCTTCGCGACGCCACGCGCGCTCGTTTTCGCGCGAGACTCGCGCAGGGCGTCGAAGAACGACCCACCGCGCGATCGGCGCGCCGTGCGCGCGTCGAGCGCGGCGCATCGCATCGCGCCGCGCGTGGTTTTATGACGCAAGTCGACGTCACGACTGCGGTGCGCGACACATCGCGCCTTCACGCGCGCGCGACGCATGCGACGCCCCACGTGCGCGGTCGACATCGACGCCGATGGCGTCGGCGTGCTTACGCTGTCGCGCCCGCACCGCGCGAACGCGCTGAACGAAGAAATGTGGACCGACTTTGCCGAGTGTGTGAAGTTTGTGGGACAGTCGAACGCGCGATGCGTCGTCGTGCGCGGCGATGGTCGGCACTTCTGCGCCGGCATCGACGTCGCGGATGAGGCGACGTTGAAATCGACCCTCGGCGACGTCGGCGACGTCGGCGCGGCAACGTGCGAGGGACGCCGGCGGGAGAGTTTGTTGAGGAATATTAAGAGGTTGCAAGACGCGTTCACGGCGCTCGAGCGGGACGTGGAGTGTCCGACGATCGCGTGCGTGCGAGGGGCGTGCTACGGAGCGGGGGTAGATATGATCACGGCGTGTGATTTGAGGGTGTGCTGCGGGAAATCGGCGCGGTTTTGCGTCAAGGAGGTGGATTTGGGCATCACCGCCGACGTCGGCACGCTTCAGCGCTTGCCGTCGATTATTGGCTTCGGTAGGGCGGTGGAACTGGCGATGACCGCCAGGGAGATGGACGCGAAAGAGGCGCTCGCGATTGGATTGGTGAGCGAGATTTGTGACGACGTTGAAGCACGCGCGATGGCTCTCGCGAAAATGTTGGCGAAGAAGTCGCCTCTCGCGCTTAGAGGCACGAAACGAACACTCCTGCGGCAGCGCGACGACCCAAACGTCGCGCGCGGGCTCGACTACGTCGCAACGCACAACGCTGCCATGCTGATGAGCAACGATTTAAACGAAAGTTTGCGCGCTAGATTCGAGAAACGCGAACCGATATTCGCTAAGCTCTAGCTGTTGTACAACAAATTCGCTAGTCAGTTCAAGTATTCGAGTCGCTAATCGAGACGCTCGCCTCGTCCTTCAACCGCCCCTCGCACGGGCGTCAGCAATCCATTCGCGCTCAAACTAATTGTCGCTGGGTCCCGCACCAAGTCGAACGCCAACAACTCTAAATCGTCGTCCACATAGCATTTGCCGTCTGCCCGTGTCTCGAGCGAAGACCAACTCCTCGTCGACGCGCCGACCAGTCCCCCTCCCTCGTAAATCTCCCGTATCGCCCGCCCGCTCTCCGTATCCAAGATCTTGACGTATCCCATCAGCGTCCTATCTCCATCGCACCAATACACATCCACGACTCGACAGCACGCGCGCGTCTCGTCGTCGGCGTCCCGGAACTCGGCCTCGTCCGTAGCCGCCGGGTGTTCCAACTTCCCGTACGCTCGACCGCGCCGCACGCGCGCCGCGACGTACGCCGCGACTTCCCTGTGCAGTATGGGTTTCGGATACACCCGTCCGTTGCGATTCACGCGATCGCACCGTGCGAGAACGCCGTGTAAATACAGCTCGCCTTTGTTGTTCGCCAACGACCGCGCGAGCGCGTCGACGCGCGATCGGCGCTCGATCTCGGCCTCGTCCGCGAGCGCGCGCTCGACGGTGTGCACGGACACGCACACGCCCATCGCGCGCCGAGGTTCGGCGTCGAACGCGCGACTTCGCGCGTCGCCGTCTGCGGATAAAGCGCGCGCGTCCCGCTCTGAGCGGGACAACCCGACGTCTCGGCGCGAGCCTCGTCGCGAGGCGTGCGATCGCGCGCGACTGAAGAGTGCTCGCGCGCCGTCCTCGGGGCGTCGCGCGCGATGTCCTCGCTCGAGGCGATTCGCTACGCGCGCGGAAACCTCGAGCTGCTCGATCAGCTCGCGCTGCCGCTGGAGACGAAATACATCGACGTGCGCGACTGCAACGCGTGCTGGCGATGTATCAAAGATATGAACGTGCGAGGAGCGCCGGCGATCGCGATCGCAGCGGCGCTGGCGCTGGCGGTGGAGCTAGAGGCGAAGCGAGGGACGCTGACGACGTGCGAGGCGGCGGAGGCGTTCGTGCGCGAGCGGTTTGATCACATGTACACGTCGAGACCGACGGCGGTGAACTTGGGGGAGGCGAAAAATAGGATACAAGCACTCGCAAAGCGATTGAGTGAAAGCGGAGACGTGTCAGGGATGATTGAAGGGGTGATTGAAGGATGCGAGGCGATGCACGCCGAGGACGTGGCGTCGTGCAGAGCCATCGGAGACAAGGGTGCTGCGGCGCTGTTGCGCGCGTGCGGCGCTAAAGATGGAGAAAATATCAAAGTGATGACGTGCTGTAACACTGGATCGCTCGCGACGGCGGGCTACGGTACTGCGTTGGGGGTGATTCGTGCTCTTTGGGAGTCGGGGCGACTCGAGCGGGCGTATTGCTTGGAGACGCGGCCGTACAATCAAGGGTCGAGGTTGACCGCGTACGAGCTGGTGTACGAAAAAATTCCAGGGACGTTGATTTGTGATAATATGGCGGCGGCGCTCATGGCACGAGGAGACGTGGACGCGATCGTCGTGGGTGCGGATAGAGTCGCCGCAAACGGCGACTTTGCTAACAAAATCGGCACCTATTCGCTCGCGGTGAACGCGAAGCATCACGGAGTGCCCATGTTCACCGCAGCACCGGTGACGACGTTAGATCCCGAGACGGCGACTGGGGCAGATATTCACATCGAAGAACGACCGGGCGAAGAAGTGACGCACTCGCTCGGTAAGCGTGTGGCGGCGGAAGGAATAGACGTGTGGAACCCATCCTTCGACGTGACCCCTGCGGCGCTCCTCACGGGTGTCATCACGGAGCACGGTGTGATTGAAAAGAACGCCAGTGGATTGTTTCCCGTTGCAGACTTCGTAGCTCAAGCAAAGGGAGGTACATTGACGGTCGCAAAGCCGAGCGGTCCACCGGGATTCATCGCACTTAATTGCGAAACCGTACTCGATTACGCAGCGTCAAAGGAAAACGTTGCCAAAGTTTTGGGAGGCGCCTCGACGCGCGCGTCGTGGTCGGCGAAAGAAATCGGTGACGGTAACATCAACTTTGTCTACATCGTCACCGGTGCGTCTGCAAATAAATCCGTCATCGTGAAGCAAGGTTTGCCATTCGTACGCTGTGTTGGCGAAAGTTGGCCCCTCACGCAGGAGCGCGTTCGATATGAAGCCGAGGCGCTCATTCAAGCGCACAAATTTTGCCCCGAGCACGTCCCGGAAGTGTACGTGTACGACGCTACGATGGCAACTATCGTCATGCGATACCTAGAACCACCGCACATCATCCTCCGAGGCGGTATTATTGAAGGTAAAGTGTACCCAAAGTTGGCCGAACACGTCGGCGAATACTTGGCGACGACACTCTACAAGTCGTCCGCGTTGGCCGTCGGCGGTGCCGAACTTCGACGCGCACGTCAAGCTTTCGGGCAAAACGAGGATATGTGCGAGCTCACTGAACAAGTCATCTTCACCGAACCGTACGGTAAGGCTGATAACAATCATTGGACGACGCCACAGCTCGACGACATCGTCGGCGAGATTCAATCCGACGCCGCACTCAAGCGCGCCATCAACGCGCTGAAGGAAAAATTTATGACTGAAGCGCAAGCGCTGCTGCACGGCGACTTGCACACCGGCTCTTTGATGTGCACGGAGACGACAACATTCGCGATCGACAACGAGTTCGCGTTTTATGGGCCGATGGGATTCGACATTGGCGCATTTTTAGCAAACCTACTGTTAGCCTACTTCTCTCAAAACGGTTGGGCGAAGTGCAACGGAGAAGATCGCGGCGCACAACGCGACTGGCTCTTGAGCGCTTTTGCGTCTACGTGGGGTATATTCGAAAAACGTTTCTTAGAACAGTGGAACGAACAAGGAGTGCGCGACGACTGTGGTGGTTTGTCGCCCGCAATTTTGTACGGTAAAGATGTGAAGAGCGGCGCGAGCGCTCTCGAGGAACATCAACGCACGTTCATGCGAAAGATATGGGCCGATACTCTCGGTTTCGCGGGTGCTAAAATGATTCGTCGCATCATCGGCATCGCGCACGTCGCTGATTTGGATAAGATACCAGACGCCAACGTACGCGCCCAGTGCGAACGCGCGGCGTTAAAGTGCGGTCGCGAGCTCATGCTCAACGCGACGACGCTCACGCCCGAGTCGATCGTCGACGTCGTGAAAAGCTGCGAGTAGTCGCGAGTTGGCTTATATTAGTGCAGTATAAATACAACAACTACAACGAAATAACAACACGCGCGCGTATGCTTTCTATACATGACTACCTCGTCTTGCGTTTGTCCAACCACTTTGTGGCCGACGACTTCGTAGACGATCGCGCATCTTCGCGGCGCACATCCTTTGCCTCGACTTTTGGCCCGTAAGGGATGTGTGATCGAGTGATTTGCATCAAACCAAAAGCAGAAATCGGCATGAATGATATTTTTCCTCGATCACGTGTCGCCGCATCCGCGAACTCCGCCTCAATCTGTCTATATATTTGATCTCGCGTTTTGGGATTGCCCGCGTTGACAAAGTCAATCACGATGATTCCCGAAATATTCCTCCGCCTAATTTCCGCCGCTGCGGTGCGAGCAGCCATGACATTGATTTCCGCCACACTCATACGGCTCGAGCCGGTGTTTACATCGATCGCTGTCAGCGCTTCTGTGGATTGAATCACGAGCTGCGCCGACTGCGTATCTGGAATCGTCACGCGTTCGCTAAACGTCCTCGCGCGTCGGATCAAGTTTTGCATTTTCACTTGAGACCCCACGCGGACGACGGTTTGCATTTCTTCGGTATCCGCGCGCAGCGTCGACACGCTCTTTGTGATTTCTTCAAGTTCTTCCGGCTTGCTGTCGTTCGGCATGACGATGCTGTGAATGTTCGTGCTCGCGAGCTCGCGAAGAACCATTCCTTTGAAATTTGTGTTGTCGCGCCACAATAATCGCGGCACCAAAGGCTGCTGCCGCTTCCGCGACTTCGTGACGGATTTCGCAGCACTGATGCACATAGACTTCCACCGACGCGTGAGTTCGCTTACCTCGCGCGTGACCACGTCCGGAGGCGCGCTCGCGCTCGCGGAGCGCATGATGAGATGCGCGCCGCCGCCGTGAAACCCGGTGAAAAGAGGCGCTTCATTCTTATCTTTTATCTTCTCGAGGCCATATCGCCACGTTTGCTTCAAAGTATTCTCGCCCCACTGCGCGAGCGAGTCGCGCGTCACGACGCTCAATTTCTTACTGGCGTGCGCGCTTACCCCATTCGCCGTGCCTTTGAAAACCGTAAACCGTCCGGTGAGGCTCGGCTCCGCCGTCGCGATCGCGCCTTTGTGTTCCCGTGAATCTCGAATGATTTCAAGAATCACGGCATCGCCGATGTTATACATTCCAAAGGCTTGCTTACCAGCGCGCGCAAGCTGGTCGTTCATATCCGAATGCATCATGGAGCTGATGAGCTTCATCTCGACGTCTTCGTCTTCATCCGGTAGAGACACTTCCGACGCCTCGATGACGACTTTGTCGCTCTCTTGGCCTTTCCACCAAGCCGCCGGCTGTGACAGACCGTCGCGCAGTAACACCGTCTTTGTAAACTTGCCATTCTTCGTCGCCACGCCGACGAGCAGTGATTTCATGTTCGGCACCTTGCTCACCACCGTACCGAGATAGACGTCGCCGACGCGCATCGCTTGGTCGCCTTCTTCTTCGTCGCGAACGTTTTCCAAAATCTCCACCGCCTCACCGTCCTCCGTCAGAACCGCGCAGTCGTCGCTCGGGAACCAAATCTCCGTCTTCACGTTCCGATCGTCTCTCGCGCGCAGAGACTTGCTCGCACCGCCGGTGTAGTACTGAAGCACTTGTTTCAGCGCCGGTTCGTTCATGCGAAACGTATCCGTCAGAGACGTAAACTCTCGCTTCTCTTCGGTCCACACGTCGACAACCTCCACCATGAACGCGTAGCTCGGAAGCATTAGCGCGCTCGTCCCACTTCTCCACACGTAGGTCGGCCCCGTGCTCTCGGCGACGTCGTCAATCACCGCGAAATTATACTCGCACACCACGCACTCCTCGCCGACCACGCGACTCGTCGGCACCTCCAAACAAACCGTCGCGCTCCACCAATCGTTCCCTTCGGGCGCGCACCGAATCGACCCTCCCAGCACTCGCCACGTCCCGAGCTCGGCCGTCGACCCGACGAGCACGACGCGCTGCCCGAACCGCGTTCGTTTCCGCACTCGAAACGTCGTCACGCATCGTCCCGGCGTCCCGATCAGCGCGAACGCCCCTCCGTCCCCCCTCGCGAGCCCTGGTCCGCTCCCCGACGTCGACGTCATTCTCGCCCCCTCCTCCTCGCTCCGACTCGCCCGTTCCTCTTCCTCGAACCGATTCGCCCTTCGTCCCGCGCGTCTCTCCTCCCCCGCGCCCGTCCCGCGCGATCGTCCGCTCTCCAGCACCACCGCCATGTCCGCCCGCGCCGTCGCGCGCGCCTCCTCCGACGCCTCGCGCCCCTCCCCCGCTTCCTCACCCGTCGCCCGCGTCCATCGCGCGTCCATCGCGTCCATCGCGCGCCGATCCATCGCGCGCCAGCGCGGCATCGTCGTCCCGAACCGTCGCGCCCCCGTCCTCGTCGCGCGCGTCCGCCTCGCGCCGCTCGCGCGCGCGCCGCGCACGCGCGCCATCGCGTCCACCGGCATCGGCGCTCGCGCGCGCGCGTCGGCGTCGCGGTGCGTCGCGGTGCGTCGCGATTCGATCCGTCGTCGCGCTCGCGAAATATCTTTGTCGTCGTTCGAATCGAATCGAATCGAATCGCGCGCGCGCGCGGCCCGCGCGTCCGTCGCGCGTCCATCGCGTCGCTCGATTCGCGATCGTCGTCGACGTCGCGATCGGTCGCGATCGGTCGCCGGGTCGTCGCGCGTCCGTGAACGCGTCGATTCGGATTCGTCCCGCGCGGGACGCGATGGCGCGACGGCGCGAACGACGGATGGCGCGGCACACGACGACGACGGCGACGACGACGACCGCATGGGGTGCGCGAGCTCGAAAACGGGCGACGCGACGGCGCCGGCGCGCGACGACGGCGCGCGCGACGACGGCGCGGCGACGACGAGGACGCGAGACGGGGACGATGGATCGGCGCGCGCGGCGACGGACGGCGACGGCGACGGCGCGAGCGGGACGACGGCGGACGCGATGGCGGACGGGTCGAGCGCGATGCTCGCGCGCGCGGTGACGACGTACGAGGACGCGACGACGGCGGCGATGCACGCGGCGGCGGCGAGGGTGCGCGAGCGATGGGGGACGACGAGGGACGCGGGCGCGGCGTGGCGGTTTTGGCTGGCGGAGGAGACGACGGTGAGCGCGCTGACGACGCCGCTGGGCGGGAGCTCGATCGAGGTCGGCGCGAGGGATGACTTGTCGGTGATGATGTGCGCGCACGACGCGCTGGAGGCGCCGGTGGGGGGGTGGGAGGGGCGAGTCGCGTGCTGCCCGCGAGCGTTCGCGGTGGACGCGCACCTGACGGTGGACGGGAAGAGGTTTGAAGACGCGCACGCGTGCGCGGGGGAGCCGGATTACGATCGCGAACGCGCGATCGAGGCGGGACTCGACGATGCGGGGCTTTACGCGAGCGAGGCGCGTGAGGCGGCGCGACGGGTGTTGAGGCGCGAACGCGACGGCGGCGGCAAACCGTGGTGCACCGTCTTCGGCTCGCGCTTCTCCGAGGGTAATCACTTCGTGCATTTACCGTTGATCGCGGATTACCTCGACGGGGCGATTTTGGATCCGTTTAGTAAATCGTACGCGCACTCGCTGATGTGGCGTTGGGCGGAGGTGTGCGAGAAAATCGGCCCGGGCGAGCACGAGGTGACGCTGCGATGCGCGCCGCTCGGCGTGTTCGTTCCCGCCGCCGGCGCGTGTCGTTTGGTCGGGTACGACGAAGCGAAGCACGGCAGTGATAAGGGATTCAAAGCGTTCTTACAATCGCTCGATACTGAGTACGAGACGTCGGCGAGCGCGGCCGGGATGAGTGCGACGTTTACCATCAAGTTGCACCCGAATCATTGCGCCGGCAAGAAGATTGAGCGGCGAGCGCAAGAGTGGGCGCCGGATTGGCCCGCGGATGAAATCGCGGAGTGCTACACCACGGCGCTACAGTTAGCGAATACCGGCCCACCAGGTGCGATGGCGGCACAGATGACCCCGGGCGCGACGTGTTGCCACGTCGTTTTACCCACCACAGATGGACACAGCGGCATCGCCGAAGTCAAGGACCGCGACGGTCGAACGCTGTACCACGAATTCCACGCGTGGGGCTTGTTCCGAGGCGTCGACGGCGAGCTGGAAGCGCGTACTGGCGCTCAAATCAAGTTCCGCTGCGTTAAGTCGTGCGTGAACGGCGAACCGACCGGGGTGTGGATGGCGAAGGACTACGATCCACGTCCGTGCAACGGGCTTTTGCTGAAGAACAAATTTATCGATCAGGCCATCGCTCGCGACGATGAGCACATAAAGATCCCGAGTGGCGTGGCCTAGGTACTCATCTCCATCTAATATTGACTTAATCCTACAAACGTGGACGCGTCGTCGTCTAACTGTTGTTTTCCGTCGCTCCGTACGAATCGTCATTGAATTCCGCGAAGAGCCAATTCTCGTACTGCTTGGACTTCTTCCCCGATCCATACATCATGACTGCGTTTACGACGAGAGACGCGATGCCAAGGAACGCGACGCCTGCACCCACGGTCGTGGACAGCGCGAGAACGTCGAACTTACGCCCAACTCCATCCACTGCAAAGCGAATCCTCGGCCCGTAGCCCTTGACCAAAAGCCTCACGTCTTTGGAATTTCCCGTTTGGTTGTACGTCACGCCTTGCATCGGTGCCGGTTCGCCCACGTTATGCGCAGAGACCCAACGGATATTATAGCCTTTCGACAGTGTGTTTATCTCCGAATCGGTGACTTGACGCACCTTATACGGCGTCTTCGGCGCGCACGATTCGATGCCTCGATCGAGATCGCAGTCAAACTGCACGTCCAAGCGACCGTCCCAACCTTTCTTCGCGATATCTTCCACGCGCATTCCGCCGCTCGCGAGCAAATCATTCAAGGTCCATAAATTCCATCCCATCGTAGGCTCAGTACCGTTCAAGTTCGTCCACAGTAAGTTCCCGTCGCCCTTTTTATTTGGGATTCCTGGAAACTCGACGCTGATTCGAGTAAAGACGGTGAAATTTCCCACATTTTCCAGCACGTTCACACGGTCGTCCTCTGGTTCACCAGGACACCAGCCCTCGATTTCGCACCGCTTTTCTCCCGAGCTTCCGCCCGCGTCCACGCACGCTCCCGTCATCCGCCCGCTCGCGCTAAACGCCCCCGCTCGACAAATCGACGCGTCCTCCGTGCACGCCTCGTCGTCGTCCATTCCCGGGCACCGTCCTCTCGCTTGCAGCGTCGTCATCAGCGCCGTCGCCACAAAAAATCCACTCGGTTCATATATCACCAAATCATTCGCGTCGTACACCGTCTCCAGCCCCGTCGCCGCGTCTCGCAGCACCGCCTGGCCTTTGATTTTCAAACCAATGTTCCCAACCGCCTGCGACCGCAGCTGGTAGCCGTGCTTGAGGTACACCAGATACCATCCGACGTAGCTCAGAACGACGCCGACGATGGCGTAATACAGCGCGCCGAGTCGCCACGAGCGAATGACGACGCTCTTTTGCGTCGTGTACGACAGTCCCACCATGGTTCAACACCCAGGCGAAGGCGTTCCGACGCGTCGCCGGTCGCGTCGCGTCGCTCGCGTCGCGTCGCGCGGGCGTCGCGCTTCGAGCGCGCGCGTCCGAGCGCGCTCGGCGCCGTCGCGTCGGCGCTCGGTCGAGCGCGTCGCTGTGCGGACGCGAGCTCGCTCGCTCGGCACCGCGCTCGACGCGCGTCTCCGCACTCGACGCCGCGTCGCCGTCGCCGCGCTCGGCGTCGTCATGGCGCCGTCGACGCCCGCGGCGCGCGTGCCGACGATGCGCCGCGCGCGCGAGGACGAACCGGTGACGAACCTGTCCGTCGCCGCGCTCGGCGCGCTGTTTCTCGCGAACATCGCGCTCGTGATCCTGGGCCTGATTCTCATCGTCGTCGGACGACGCGCGGGAGGCGTCGGAAGCGTCTTCGCGCACGGCGGACTGGACGATCCGCTGTTTGAGAACCCAGGGACGTCGGCGAGCGTGATCGGGACGCTGCTGTGCGCGCTGGCGAGCTATGGGTTGGCTGGGTTGTATCACCGAAACAAGACGTACTTGTTGTCGTATCACGTGTTGAGCATATTCATGCTCGTCGGGATCATTTACGCGTGCGCGGTGATGAACATATATAAAAGCGCGAGCGCGGACATGGTGAGGAATTATTGGCACACGTTTCAACAGAACACGAACATCACGGGGATCACGCGCGTCGGTCGGCCGACGCGGTTGGACCACGCGGTGTGGATAATGCGAGTGGAGGAAGCGCGCGCGGAGGCGAGGTTGTTTTTGAGAACGGTGGCGTCGTGCATGGGGGCGTCGATATTCTTCATTCTCACCGCGCTCGGGTGTACTGCGTACATTATGGGATTGAAGTACACGGGGGTGTACGTCGGGATAACCACAAACGTGGCGGGCGTGGCGTTCGCGCTGACGCTCTTTGTACTGTGTTACTACGTCGCCAAGTCTACATACAACGTTCCAGATGCAGTGTCGATGAAATTTGACGTCGCGTTCATGCACGACGTCGGTGTAAGCGTGCCCCCAGAGGCGACGACTTTGTTCAACACGCTGAGAAAGTCGCCGGATTTAATCTTTCAGACAGCCGATCCATCAAACGGTCGTCGCCGACTGTTGCAGAGCGGCGATAACTCGACACAGTCTCCGCCGACGCCGCCATCGCCTTCACCGCCGCCGCCGCCATCGCCTTCACCGCCTCCTCCTCCGGACGCCGACTGGCAGGCGCAGTCGGTGTGGGTGTTTGAGGAGCGTCACGTGCGAGTCGATAACGTGCAGTACAACTTGACTTTCAAGTTGGCGTTGGCAGGAATCAGTGGCGATGATCTTGATGAGTCTTTCAGCGCGTGGGCGGCGAAAAAGATTGCCGATTTCGGTGAAATCACGCCAGACAAGGTTTACGTGTCTGAACTCAAGGCGGGTGCAGAGCACAAAATTGGTGGCGTCTGGGCGCCGCGATTTCTCGCCGCCACTGCGTTCATTATCGCATTCTTTAACGTCTATGGCCTGGTGGCCATTTACAAGGACGACAGGTTCTTGATGGCGACGCACTTCTGCTTCTCTTTTACTGGCATCCTGTTGATGATCATCGCGGCGGCGCTCGTGAGCAAACACGCCGATGCGACGTCGCGACTCATCAGCAACAACTGGCATTCGATACAGAACAAAGTAATTGGTGCAGGCGTAGAACCTGTCGATGCCGGTGCTTTCGCGCGAGCGCACTTCAAGGCTGCCGCGGCGCTCGGCATCACCGTCATCGTCTTACAGGTCACGTCCATAGTCGCCACGCTGTTAAACTTTTTCAGCAACGAACCGTCTTACACGCTTCTTACGCCGGGAAAAAGCGGCTCTAACAGCAACGGTGCGACGATTGGTAGATTTGCAGGCGTCGAGCTCGATTCCTTCGACGAAGAATACGGCAAGCGAGGCAGCTTGAGTCAACAACGCGGGCACACTCGACGAGGCAGCGACGGCTTGGTGCCGTTGGGCAATCTCGCCACGCCGCCGAGTAAACACTTTTCGATAGATTGAACGAGACATTCGTCGTGGAATCGGTCGCGCTCACCGCACATGCACATGAATAGCACATAGCCGCGCGCCGCTGCTGTAAAGATTAAACGTCTGGTACAGTATAAACTATCATACAGGAGTGCGTCACGAATCGCGAACGTACGCGTCGAAACCATCCATCGCGGTGAGACCTCGGACGGCACCTCTATCGTCGAACGGTGTCCAAGACGCATCGTCGGGCGCGAAGATGCGCACCGTACGCCCGCTGCCATCCACCGCGCTGAAGTTGAACCTCGCTATCGTTCGCGTCATCGCGTCCAACGCCTTTCCCGCCGACTTCGGCGACCGGTGCAGCACAGCGGCGTCCTCGAAAACACACAAAACACCACCGCGCGCGTCGATCGGCACGAAATTCCCCTTTCGCACCGATTTTGACAATATCCCTTGATTCTCAAAATCAACCTCGAAAGTCTCCGTCGTCGATTCCTCGTCCTCGTCGGCGTCCACGAGCGCGTGCTCGAACCATTTCCCTCCGCTCGCCTCTTCCTCCTCCTCCTCCGCCGCCAAAATCGCGTGCGCGACGTACGCCCCCGCCATGTACCCATCCCTGTGCCACATCACGTTCGTCCCTCGATGCGGCGCGAACACCCCCGCGTCGCCCGCCGCCGTCGCCGCCGTCGTCGTCCCGAAGAGCGCTCGAAAGATCCTCTCGTGGATGAACGTCTCCAGCGCCGCGCGCGCCTCCGCGCGCTCGCCCGCGCGCGGCGTCATCGCGCACCCCTCGGCGTTCGCCGTCCACGCGCGCGGCGTCCCCATCGTCGCGCGCAGCGCGTCGAACGCCTCTCTCTCTCTCTCGCGCGCGCCCGTCCCTCGCGCGCGCACGCGCGCGAGCGGCGGCGCGCGCGTCGAGCGGCGGCGCCTGTAGCACACCACGTCGACCCCATCGCTCGTCGCGCGCGCGCACGCGTCGACGTCGTCGCCGAACGCCGCGCGCGTCGTCGTCGGCATCGAGTTCGTTACAGCGCGTCGCGCGATGCCGCGCGCGGCGGCGCTCGCGCGCGCGCGCGCGTCGTCGACCGTCGCGACGGACGCGCGACGTAGGCGTCGAGCGCTTCGACGCGCGTCGCGCGCGCCGTCGCGCGTCGACGACGACGCGGACGCGTTCGCGACGCTCGACGACGCGCGACGACGCGACGAAGCGCTCGACGCGTACGTCGCGCGCGTCGTCGAGGCGCGCGCGCCGCGCGCGAGCGACGTCGGAGCGATGATCGTCGCGAGCGCGAGGGCCGGGATCGAGCGCGGACGGGCGAGGCGGGGCGAGGCGGTGAGCCGCGAGGCGAGGATGGCGGCGGCGAAGGCGCGAGGCGACGCGGCGACGGCGTTCAACGCGGCGATCTCGGCGTATAATCGCATGGGAATGTCGGAATCGTGCGTGGCGTTGATGGAAATGATGCGCGATGCGCTCGACGTGGCGCCGGACGTGGTGACGTACGCGCTGTGCGCGAGCGCGTTGACGAGGGAGGGGAGACTTCGCGACGCGGAGGCGACGCTCGAGCGCGCCTCGGAAGCGTTGCGAAGAGGAACGCGGCCAAATAGGAAACAGAAGAAACGCGCGAAGAATGATGATGAATGGTCGATGGTCGTGTTGAGAGATAGCGACGGGATCGCGGCCGTTGTTAAGCCGGCGGGCGTGCTGACGCATCCCGTCGAAGGCGGCGGGAGTGAGCTCACGCTCATGGACGCCGCGCTCTCGCGCTTTGACGGACAGCTGAGCGATTTAAACGGCTTGGATAAGCGCGGAATTGTGAGTAGATTAGACAAACCGACGTCTGGGGTGGTGTTGCTGGCGAAAAATAACGCCTCTCACGCCGAACTCTTGACGCAATTCTATCAGCGGTGTGTGGTGAAACAGTACTGTGCTTTGCTCGACGGGACGCTCCCCGCCTCCGGCTCGGAGAGCACCCCGCTCGACGGAAGATCGGCGACGAGTGAGTACGAAGTGATGGAAACGTTCATCGGACCGTCGTGGTCATATTCTCTCGTGCGCGTCGAGCCCAAGAGCGGTCGAAAACATCAGATACGGCGGCACATGGCTTTGCTCGGTGCGCCGCTCGTCGGCGATCCGCTGTACAGGACTGCTCGCACGAAGCAGATCAATCCGAACCCGCCCGAGTGTGTGTTGAAGGCGCTGTCGGTGGGAAAACCCGGAACGATATTCTGGCTTCACGCCAGTGCCGTAGAATATAGCGGTATGCCAAACGGAGAGCGAATTGTCGTCTCCGCACCGTTGCCGAGCGCGTTTGAGACGCTCCTGGCGAGTCTTCGCGCTGGCGCGCGAGACGAGTAGGATAGATTTTGGAAAACGAATCAGATTATATTAACGGTGTAATTGTTGACCTCACTGCGACGAGTTAAGCCTCTAGTTTTGTTCTATCGCGCGTTGCTTAGTTGCCGTAGCCCGAGTTGTCCATCGGCGAACCGCCAGCTGCGGGCTCTTCATCCTCCGGGATTTCGCACACCACCACGTCGGAAGTAAGGAAGATCTTCGCGACGGAGCAAGCGTTCTCCAAAGAGCAACGAATGACCTTGGTCGGATCGAGCACACCACCCTTCATGAGATCCTCATACTCCCCAGTCGCCGCGTTGTAACCAAAGTTCGGGTCCTTAGAGGACATGACTTTCTCGCACGCGACGGAACCGTTCACACCGGCGTTGTGCGCGACGAGACGGATCGGGTAGGACAAAGCACGCTTGATGATGTCCGCACCGACTCGTTGCTCGTCGTTCTCCAAGGTTGCCTTGATTTCATCGACAGCCGCCGCAAGCTTCAAGAAGGTGCAACCACCGCCAATGACGATGCCTTCTTCGACGGCGGATTTCGTGGCGTTCAACGCATCCTCGACACGAAGTTTCTTCTCCTTGAGCTCAGTCTCAGTTTGAGCACCGACTTGGATAATGGCAACACCACCCGAAAGACGCGCCGCACGTTCGTTGAGCTTCTCCTTCTCGTAGTCTGCTTCGGTGGCTTCGACGAGGCGGTTAATTTGTTTGACGCGAGCAGCCACTTCGGCGGCGGTGTCGCCGGCGCCAACAATGGTGGTAGACTCCTTGCCGAGTTCGACGCGCGCGGCGTTACCGAGCACTTCGACGCCGCACTTGTCCAAGCTCAAGCCGAGCTCTTCCTTGACGACGGTACCACCGGTGAGGATGGCGATATCTTCAAGGTATTGGCTCTTACGCTCGCCGAAACCTGGCGCCTTGATGGCGGTGATCTTGAGCGAACCGCGAAGTTTGTTCACGACGAGCGTCGCGAGGGCTTCTTGTTCGATGTCTTCGGCGATGATCATGAGCGGGAAACCTTGCTGAATTGCGGCTTCAAGGATGCCAATCATGTCGCGAGCAGTGCTAATCTTCTTGTCAACGAGCAGCAACTTACATTGATCGTACACGCACGTCATGCGCTCGGGATCCGTGACGAAGTACGGAGAGATGTAACCGCGATCGAATTGCATCCCTTCGACGACGATCAGGTTGTTGTCGACGGATCGCGCCTCCTCGAGAGAGATCACACCCTTGCGACCAACCTTGGCCATGGCGGCGGCGATCATTTCACCAACTTCCATGTTACCGCCGGCGGAGATGGAGGCAACCTTCGCAAGTTCCTCGTCGGCGACGTCCTTGGAGAGCCCTTTAAGAACTTCAACGAGCGCCTTAACCGTCTTGTCCATACCGCGCGTGAGCTGCACGGGGTTAGTACCAGCCATGACAATCTTCATACCCTCCGCAATCATCGCCGCAGAGAGCACGGTGGCCGTCGTGGTGCCGTCGCCTGCTTGGTCGTTCGTCTTTTGCGACGCTTGTCTCACGAGCTTCGCACCGACGTTTTCAACCGGGTCTTCGAGGTCAACCTCCTTGGCCACGGTCACACCATCGTTCACAATCTTCGGAGAACCGAACTTGGACTCCAAAACGACGTTACGACCCTTCGGTCCGAGCGTCACGCCCACGACGCTCGCGAGTTTATCGACGCCCTTTTGCATCTTCTTCAACGCCGACCCGTCGTTTTTGTTGAAGTACAAATTCTTCGCCGCGGCAACCACGCTCAACGGCGCGCGCGTTCGCGCGCCACCAGCGCGTCGCACATTGACGGCGATCGTTTTACCTACGCATTCATACGATTCACGGCGTCGTCATCGTCAGTCTCTCGCGCCTTCGCCTTTGCGCGCGCGTCCCGCAGTCCAAACCTTCTCCAGGCGATAGAATCATCCTTCGAATGCTTCCAATCGTCGCCCTCGCGTCTGATCCTTCGCCGCGCCGCGCATCCGACGCCCTCAAATCATGAAGTTACTCATCACGTTCCATTCGCATCGCATCGCGTCGCGCGGGTCGGTCGCAACGCACCGTCAGCGACGCGCGTTCGCGCGGAAAAAGTGGCGGCCGTGGCGCTGCGCATCGAAAAACGCAGCCGCGCGTCGTCGTCAGTCCTCGCTCGCGTCACGAATCGTCACGAATCGGTCGTGAAAATATTTATTCATCGATCGTTTGTCCTCGCCTTCGTCGCGCGCGCGTCGTCGCGTCGCGCGCGCCGCGTCCCGCGCCCGCGAGGGATGTCGCCGCCAGGGTCGGGCGGGCGTCGTCATCGCGTCACGCGACGCGTCTCCGACCTCCGCCCGGCGTCGTGGCGCGGCGCATTCGCGAGAAAGAATATCTTTTCGTGCGTGTATGCGTACCTCATCGTCGTCGTGGCGAACATCGTCGTGTGCGTCGTCGATGAATGGCGACGCGATGGGGCGCCCTTCGCGAAAACCTTAACTTGAAATAAAAATGGGTTCGGACATTTGAGACGTATTTAAGAAGTGGTATCACGTGGCCATGGGCGACGGGATCGACACGGCGCGCGCGAGGCGCGGCTACGGACGCGCGGTGGCGAGGACGTCGTCGTCGATCTCTCCTGTCAACACGCGATGGATGTGACGCTCTTTCTCGCGACCGAGCTCGGCGAGTGGGGAATCGGGGATGGACCAGATGCGGACGGCGCCGTCGGCGGAGGCGGAGACGAGCGCGCGGGCGTCGGGAGCGAAGGCGACGGCGACAACGCGGGCGCAGTGGCGAGGGGTGATGGCCGTGAGGTCGCCGGATTCGTAATCGAATACCTTTACGATGCGGTCGGTACCGGCGATGGCGATGGAGGCACCGTGGGGGTGGGCGATGGAGAGAGTCGCGAGCTCGGCGTCGGCGGGATCGTCGACGACGCGAAGCGTGGAGGCGTCCGCGGGGTCCCACCAGGTTATCTTGCGGTCGGTTCCCGTGGTAACGATTTGTTTCTCGTCGGGATGTACGCCTATGGCTTTAAAGTACGTCGAACCGAAGAAAGAGACTTGGCGCGTGCGGCGAAGGATGTCCCAGACGACGCACGAGCCGTCGTCAGAGGCGGTGACGGCGGAGGCGTCGTCGTTGAACAGGGCAATGTCGTTCACGGACGATCGGTGTTCTTTCATGGACGCCTCGAGCGTGATGATGCTGCCGTTAATCACGTTCCACAGTCGCACATTACCCTCTGAACCACCACTGATGATTCCAGAAGAGTCTTTCATCCCTCGCAGCGCGGTCACTTTATCGTGCGCGTTGGCGGCGACGAAGAACAACTCGCCAGTCTCGCGATCGTGCGCTCGAATCTTCCCATCGTCCCAGCCGCTGAGCAAGGTATCGCCATCGGGCATGAAGCTCACGCACAAACATTTCGACGTGCAAGGTTTGACGTCAATCTTCAGCAACAGTTTTGCCGTATCGGTTGCCCACACGCGAACCTCCGAGCCGCCGCCCGTGGCAAAGTATTGGCTTTGCTTTCGAGGGAAAGCCACGCTCGTGATCCCGAACGCGTGCGAAGACTGTTCGCAGATAATTTCGGGAAGAATCAAGCACTTGGATGTCAAGGGATGTTGGGCACAGTATTCCAAGCGCAGCACCTCTCCGCTCGAAGTGCCGCAATAGACGTCAAACGTCTGCGAAGCGTCGCGGTAACATTCAGCACCTATATATCCATTCCTCAAACTCAGGAGAGCTTCGTGCACGTACTTGCGCTTCGCGTAGTCACTCTTGCACTTTTTTGGATACTCCAAGCCTTTGACATTGGATTGAGGCGACCTCGCGACGGCTACACTCGTCACCGCCCCGTCGCCTACGGTGCGGCAGGCTTCAAATTGAAGTACGCAAGAACCGTCTTCGCGCCTCATCAGCGACAAACTTCCATCGCCTGCACCCGCGAGCAAACCATTACGTACTATTGTGAGCGAAGAAACGCCTCGCGATATGTACTTTTTCAGCGTGAAAGACTCTTTGATGACGCGATTGGGAATGGATACGCACAGCACATCCGCGCTCGCCGTTCCCAAATACGCGTACTCGTCGTTCTCATCGACCGCTATCGATAAGATATCCCTCTTAAGAATACCCAGCTTAATAGGTTCGAGTTGTAGTCGCTTCGTCATAGCGTCGTACTCCCACGCGCTCACGGCTAATTCGCCAGCGGTCAAGAAGTGCGTGCTAGAATGGCGCAAGAACGCCACCGTTCTGACTTTACCGTCCAAAGGTGCTGGAGAGCCGCAGAGTGCGTTTCCATTAGAAACATTCCACATGACGACCCTACGATCATTATCACCACCGATACTGGCGAGCGCGCTCTCATCCGTGCTAAACGCCAACGCGACGACTTCTCCGATGTGCAAGGAGAGGCGCCTCGCGACGGCGTACGTCGTCCCGACGGCCTCGTTGCAAGCTTCCCAGAGTATGATTTCCGCGACGCCACTGGAAATGCTCTCGCCAGAAGCGATGAAACGACCCGATGAAGACACTGCCAACGCTGTGACTTCTCCGGCGTGACCGTGGAGAAAAGTAATGTGTGACGTTTGGTGTTCCCGCGTGGGCGCTCCCTCCCTCGCCTTGGAGTCAGTGCGGGGGCGAGAGATGGCTATGGTTGCGCCGAGGGGGTAGACTCGAGACTCGCCGTCGGGATGAAGATGAAAGCCATTACGCACGGATCCAGCGAAACCGACCGCGGCATCGAGAGTGAGCTCCGGGAGGGACATGTTGTGAGGTAGTCTAATTTTAGCGGTCTGGCGGTGTGTGTCCTTCGTATGGAAATTGGAAAATCAACAATTCTAACTAATTCGTCATCTCCTCGCCTTCTCCTCGTAATTCTCGCCTGTGAACGATTTCTTCGGAGAATGCGCACGTTGCATCCAACAATGTCGCCGCGGCGTAGGCGATTCGCACGACTGGGAAGTCCTCTTGCGGGTTCAAGTACTCTCGGAATTGGTCTCGTTGAAGGGAGCCCTTCCAGATGGAAATGTCTCCGACGTCCTCGGGGGCGTTTTCGTCGTTATTCCAGCTATCATCGACTTCCTCGTCTTCGTCCTCGTCCTCGTCGTCGTCTTCCTCGCTATCGAGTTGTTGACGACGACGTTCTTCCACGGCTTCAGCGATGATTTCCTTCGGCAACAAAGCTGCGAGTTTTCGACGAGCGAGCTTCCACGAACTCATATCCTTACCCGTGTGCTTCAAAACGAGCGCCTCGAGCGTGGCCTTCGAGAGTTCATCCGGCGCTTCCGGTTGCTTTTCACGCTCAATCTTTTCACGCTCAGCCGCAAGCTTGAACTCTTTGATTTGGCATTCAAAGTATTTCTCCTCGAGGTGAAGAAGACTTTCGGCAACGTACGAGTTATGGGCATTCTTCAACTTGTTGCGGAACGTTCTCCAGTCAACGTCGGTTTCCAGACCAATTCGCTCAGCGTTGATGCACATAGTGTCCATGCACTTTCTCGCAGCGGTGATGACTGCACCTTCGTCGCAAGCGAGATCAGCAGCGGGACGCGTGGCGACGTACGCGTCGTTGGACGGAGCCGTGCGAGATCTCGCAGAACGACGTTCACCACCCTCAAGCTGCGCCGCAAATCGCGCATCACGTTCTTCTTGAGTTTCTGCCAATAGTTTGAACGCGTCAGCGATGGTAACCTTGCGCTTCTCGAGCTGCTTTTTCAAACCGAGTTCGCGAACACCTTTTTCGCACAGCGCATCCACCAAAGCGTCGACGGCTTCCTGCGAGTTGTACACGCCCCATTCGCCCGAGAACGACTGCACGTACACGGCATCTTTACGTCCGCCAAAATTCCACCAGTAAGTCGCGAGATGTCGATCCATACCGAGAGGTCTCGCTCGAACCTGGCACGCCGCGTCTTCCGCCGCGCGCTTAATCTCGCGATCCCGACTGCGCTTCTCCTCCAGCTCGAGCTTCCGTCGGGCCTCTTCTTCGACAGCTTCTTTCTTGCGCTTGATCTCCGACTCAGTCGCTTTTTGCATGCGGACTTCCTTCGAACGATCGCTCTCGTATTCTTCGCGTTCGCGATCGAGTTCTGCTTGAACCTTGGCGACTTCGTTCTTCCAAGCCATGAGCGTGTGTCTGTCATCCGGATGGCCCTTGTACTCGCGAAGGCGTTCCGGCAGCTCAAACATAGGCTCAGACGCATCCTCCATCGTGACATCTTCCTTGACTTCGTCGTCCTTGGTTTCTTTTGCGTCTTCTTCGATCTTGACATCGCCCTCTGGGTTTGCGCCCACCTTGGCCGCCTCAGCCGCCGCTTTCGCGGCGCGTTTCTCCTCGGCGATTCGTTCACGCTCTCGTTTTCGCTCTTCTTTCTCAGCCTTTTCAACGATACGTCGGTTTGCGACAGCTTTAAGTCTGGCCTCGTGGCGTTCGCTTCGGAAAATGTCCGCTTGCTGCATGCGTGACGAGATGATGTCGCGGCACACGTCGCCTTGAAGTGCCAAATCGGCCAAAGCTCGAAGTAAAACGAGATGATCGGCGTTTGAAAGTTTGTCCCACGTACTCTTTGCAAGTTTGGTGGCGACCTCGACCGCTTTTTTTCCGTGTGCTTCTTCACCCCCGTGCAAGATGAGTTTGCGGGCCACCTCCGGCCAGTTGAGATTGTTCACGATGCGGTTCAAACGCGCCACGAAACGCCCAGGACCACTCGCCGCGGGAGTCAATGCTTCGTAAATGATGCTCAAGTATAGCTCGGCGAGCGTCGATCGAGACTTGGGGGTATTCTCAAACATCGCGTTCACGCCTTCGACATTGGTCAATCCTTGCGGCGCTTGAATTCCAGCGCCAAAAACGCTGATAAACTCGGCGACGAAAGCTTCTTCCGCGAGGACTTGCCCGTTTGCCAACGGAACCGGAGCTGGAATTGGTTTGAGCAAGGTTTCTAGAGGTACACCCGTCTCCTTTGACTCCTCCGCGAGCTCGACGGCTAAAATGTCGTCGTCTAAAGGATAGCGCGCAGCCTTTTCCTTGGCCGCCTTTTCCTCCGCCTTGGCCTTGTCTCGTTCGGCTTTTTCAGTTTCGCGCTGTTTCGCTCGCTCAGCCTTTTCTTCTTCTTTCAAGCGGTTCTTCTCCTCAATCAGACGAGCGCGTTCGGCGTCGCGTTCTCCCTTGGCCATGAGCCTGAGTTTTTCCCGTTCAATCTGATTTTCAATCGCGGCCAACTTTTGCCCGAAGAGCTGCGTCATTTTCTCGTCGAGGGCGGTGATTTTCTCATTCACAGCCTTGATCGCGTCTTCACCTTCGACTGAGGCCTTTTCTTTCATCAATTGAATTCGATCTCGAGTGATTTCGTGGACGATTTCTGCGCGCTCGACGGTGCCTTCCGCCAACCTGAGCTGTTGCTGAGCCTTGCTGACGGCGCTCGTGAGCTGTTCGCGCTTTTTGTTCAACTTCGTCGACGCTTCGCGAATTTCCTTCTTGCGTTGCGACACGTACACGTCCTGCGCTCTCTTCACACGAGCGCGCTCGGTTTCCACAGATTTCCTCCACGCGATTAAAAACTTGCGATCATCCGGTCCCGTGTACACGCGGTACTCCTTATCCAGGACGTCGCTCGGCGCCTCTGGCTCGCACAAGATGTCTTCGGCACTTTTCGACTGCACGACGCTATCCGTCGAAGGATTGGCTTCGAACTCTTCCAACGCCTTGCTAGCCCTTTCAAGCGCGTTCTTCGCCTTCTCCACCTGCTGCTTGGCCTTTTTCAAGTCGCCCGCGTTCTGCTTGAGCTTTTCCGTCCACGCCAAAAGCATGGCCTTTTCGTCGCCGTCCATCGACTCTAAAATCGCGGAGAACCCTCCTCGCACGCGCGGTGCTTTCGCCTTTCTCTCTCTCGGTTCCTTCTCGCTCTCCGCCTTGCGCTTGGTTCCCGCGGGCAGTCCGACGTGCGCGCGCAACGCCCACTTGTTTTTCGTCCCCGGCATCCGCACGAAGCACTGATCGTGCGACAACCCACTGGCCAACACCGTCTTATTCTTCCCCACGTTCACTCCAGCCTTGGTGCCCATCTCGTAAAGTTCGTTCGCGTCCATCAATTTCGGCCACGCCGCCTCGAGCATTTTAAACACCTCCGCCTTCAGCGTCCCCGCCTTGAACCGCGCTCGATCGGCATCGATGGAAAACGCGCTCGCCTCTACCGCGGGCAAACCTTCAACGTCCGCCCCCTCGATCCCACCGACCTGCGCGCCGCGCTCCGTCGATCGCGACGCCCGTCTTCGTCCGCGCGAGACTTCAAAGTCGTCGTCGTCGTCGTCGTCGTCCCCGTCGCCGTCCTCTCCATCTTCCTCCTCCTCCTCCTCGTCCGAGTCTTCGACGTTCGCGTCGTCATCATCTTTCGCGCCGTCGTCGCCCGCTCGCGCCCGCGCCGCGTCCCCCCCTCGCGCGTCGTCGTCGTCGTCGTCGCGTCGCGCATCTCTCGCGAGCGTCATCGCGCGTCCCTCGCGATCGCGCGCGTCGTTCCCGCGATCGCGCGCGTCGCTCGCTCGCGTTCCGCCGCGCGCGGACGATCGAGACCGACGCGCGCGCTCGCGCGTGTCGCGCCTCGGCGCGGCGTCGTGTGTCGCCGCGCGCGTCGCGCGTCGCCGCGCGCGGTCGTCGCGGTCGTGTTTCCAAATTCTACACACGGACCATTCGCGAGGGTTTAGGGTTTAGACGCGCGCGCGCCGATCGCGATCGACGTCACGCCACGACTCGACGCGATGCGCGCGGCGACGACGACCCTCGCGCCCGCGCGCGCGACGACGCGCAGGACGCGAACGACGCGGACCGATGCGCGACGCGCGGTGACGCGCGCGGCGACGAAAGCGACGACGGACGTGACGACGACGACGCGGCGGGAACTCGCGGCGAAGACGCTCGCGGCGATGGCGCTCACGGCGACGCCGACGATCGGCGCGTTCGCGGGACCGGCGCACGCGCTGAGCGGGATGAACGCGGTGAAGGACACGCGCGAGGGGTACGAGTTCCTGTACCCGGTGGGATGGCAAGAGATTCAGGTGGACGGGCAGGCGGCGGTGTACAAGGATATCATCGAACCCCTGGAGAGCGTGGCGTTGAACGTGTACCCGACGCAACGGGAGAGCGTGAAGGACATCGGAACGGCGGATGAGGTGGCGAAGACGCTGGTCGGGAAGGCGCTCACCGCGCCGGGGGCGCAGGCGAAGGTGCTGGCGACGAGCGAACGCACGGATAAGGACGGACACCTGTATTACCAGTTTGAGTTTGTCACGAAGACGCAGAGCTACGAGAGACACGCGCTGACGGTGGTGACGGTGACGCAAGGAAAGTTCTACACGCTCACCACGGGCTCGAGCGAGAAGCGCTGGAAGAAGATGAAGGAACGCCTTCTCGCGACGGTTGGCTCGTTCAGCGTCTACTATTAAACGCGTAGGCGTCGCCGCGAACGAGCGCTTCTATCGCGAGCCGCAGCTTCCTTTGAAATTATTGATATGAAATAATACAAACACAAACAAAATCAACCATCGCGAACCATCATACACTGCGCGGTTTCGGCGCGCGCTTACCACCGCCGCGTCGCGGAGCGCATTCGGGCGCGGCGCGAACGACTTCGCCCCCCTTCGTCGCGATGTCGTTGATCTTCACCCCGAGATTCCTCTCGAAACGCTCGAGCACGAACGCCTCTTGCGGCTCCGCGATGGTAACCACCACACCAGGGCTTCCCATGCGCCCAGTTCGCCCGGCGCGGTGCACGTAATGGGTCTCGTCCGTCGGCAGCTCGAGGTTAAAGACGGCGTCGCAGTCGTCCACGTCCAATCCGCGCGCGGCGAGGTCGGAGACCACGAGCGCGCGAAACTCGCCGCGACGGAACTTGGCGAGTTCTTTTTGTCGTTCCATTTTATCCATTCCCCCGTGCAAGACACCCACTGGCATGCGCCGCGCGCTGAGTTTAGCCTGGACCTCTTCCAAGCGTCGACCAAAGTTGCAAAAAATCAACGCACGTTGCACGTCGGTGGCGTGAATGGCGCGACGAAGTTCGTCCACTTTGTGTCGGCGCTCAGAAATCACAGAGCAGTGCGTGATGTGCGGAGGGAGGCTGACGACGCCCTGCATGCGCTCCTGCCGCGCCGCCGCCGACGCGCTCTTCTCGTCTCTCGCGTCGGCGACGTCCGCTTCCTCTACTTCCTCGTCCTCCCCGGGCGTCGTCAAAGCCGTCGGCGACGGCTTGTCGTACGTCGCGACGATGTGCGTCAGGTTTGGCGCGAGATACGAGTACGCATCGAGCGTTTCTTGCTTCAACGTCGCGCTCACGATGACCGTCTGTCGTCCGCCCGGCACCGCTTTGCCCGTGTGTTCGCTGATTCTCGCCATGTCTCTTCGAAAGTTACTCGCCAACAGATCGTCCGCCTCATCGACGACCAACGTTTTCACCCCGTGCGTTTGTAAAATGCCCGTGCGCGAGAGCTCGGCCAATCTTCCCGGCGTCCCGACGACGATGAGCGGGCGCTTTCGTCGAATCGCCTCCTCCTGCCTCTTCGCGTTCGCCCCTCCGATCGCCTGCTGCGTGATCTCCCGCCCCAGATCTCCCAACAACCGCTCAACCTGTCGCACGATCTGCATCGCCAACTCCTGCGACGGCGCGACGACGAGCGCTCGCACGCCGTTCCCCGCGTCTCTCCGCACCGTCCCCGTCTCGTCGTCCACGATGTCGCAAATCACCGGCAGCAGATACGCCAGCGTCTTCCCGCTCCCCGTGTGCGACTGCATCGCCACGTTCTCCCCCCGCGCGATCGCCGGCATCGCCGCGCGCTGCGCGATCGACGGCGTCTCGACGCCCGCGCGCTCGAGCGCGCGCGTCAGCCGCGCGCCCACCCCCAGATCCCTAAACGTCGTCCGCGCCGCCGCCTCCGCGCCGTCCGTCGTCGCGCTCGCCCGTCCCGCGTCCCGCGCGAGTCCACGCGCGTTCGTTCGCGCCGCGCCGTCGCGCGTCGTCTCTCGTCGCGCCGTCGCGCGTCGCAGACGGCGCGCCCATCGTCTCGCCGCCGTCGGCGTCGCGCGCGTCAGCATCGCGTCGCCGCGCGTCGCTCGCGCGTCGCGCCGCGCCGTCGCGCGTCCGTCGCGGTCGTCCGAGACGTTCGAGACGCTCGGCGCGCTCGCTCGGCGCGCGCGCGTCTCGCGGCGGCACTTCGCGGCGCGACGCCTCGCGCGTCGGGCGATTTTCCGCAAAGCGAGCGCCCCATGGCGCCCGGCGCGAACGCGAGCGTCATCGACGCCGTGCGGCGCGCGAGAGAGGCGTCGCGGACGTGGATCATCGATCTCGACGCGCGGTGCGCCGCGAGCGACGCGAACGCGTCGTCGCTCACGGGATGGATGCTGAACCTGACGGCGGTGGCGGAGCGCGCGCCGCTGCGCGCGTACGTCCCGCGGTGGACGCCCGAGCTCTGGGTGCGGATGACGTGCACGGTGACGGCGGCGCTGATCGGCGCGCAGTGGGTGCTGGTGAAACTGGTGCGGTTGCGACGGGCGCAGCAGGGGTGGTGGTATTACCTGAGACGGTCGCGACACGCGCGGTTGATTTTACCGCCCGAGTGCGTGACGGAGGCGCCGATGCGATCGCCGCTGAACCGGGTGACGAGGAAGATAAACAAGTACATAAAAAAGAAGGGTGGACCGTTGGGACGAATGTCGAGCGGTGTGGACGCGTATTCGCCGATTTTGAGCGTGGACACGGAGGCGTTGCCGGAGGACGCGATGCCGCTGTTGGTGTTCGTGAACTCGAAGAGCGGGGGGCAGATGGGAACGTACATGCTCGAGTCGCTGCGGTCGAATTTAAATCCGCTGCAAGTGGTGGATTTACACAACACCGGTCCAAAGGCGGCGTTGAAGCTCTTCGCCAACGTGCCAAACGTACGAATTTTAGTCGCGGGGGGAGACGGAACGGTGGCGTGGATTTTGCAAACGCTCGACGAAATCGACGTTCCGAAGAAGCCACCGGTGGGTGTTTTGCCTCTGGGCACCGGGAACGACTTGGCGAGAGTACTGGGATGGGGTGGTGGGTACTCGAACGAGCTCATCTCTGAACTTTTAGTGCAAGTGCTCGAGGCGCACCCCGCGCTGCTGGATCGCTGGCAGGTGGAAATCACCGCCAACGAGCCGCCGAAAACGCCAAGCAAGTTCGCATCCGCGGCTGGGTTACCGGCGGCGCCGCCCTTGCCGAAGAAGAAGGAGATTGTTTTCCAAAACTATCTCGGCATCGGCGTAGACGCGCAGGCGGCGCTGCGCTTCCATAGAACTCGCAACTTGCGACCTCAATTGTTTTTTAGCGCGATGACGAACAAACTGCTGTATGGAGCGTTCGGGGCAAAAGATGTCCTCGAGCACTCTTGCGCAGGTTTGCACCGAAGCATTAGAATTTACGCCGATGGCGTGCGACAGACGATTCCGCCCGAAGCCGAGGGAATCATTTTGCTCAACATCAACTCCTTCGCGGGCGGCGTGCGGATGTGGGAACGCGACGGGTCGTACGGTGTGTCTTCGATGCAGGACGGCATGGTGGACATCGTCGTCGTGCACGGTGCCTTGCACTTGGGTCAGCTGAACATTGGCGTCGACAAACCCGTGCGCATTTGTCAAGCGCGGGAAGTCCGCGTCGTCGTCGATCGCAAAATCCCCATGCACGTCGACGGCGAGCCGTGGGAGCAACCCGCGTGCACGATGGATATTAAACTGAGAAATAAAGCCACGATGCTCCGTCGAACCGCGGACGTGCGCGGGATGACGGTGATCGAGATGCAAAACACCCTCGATTGGGCGTGCAAAGAGGACATAATCTCCGAGCCCCAGCGCGAGCAAATCATGGTCGAAGCCTACCGCCGCGCCGACGCCCGCTCGATGGAAAACGGCCATCGCCGTTCGGGTTTGCACCGCCGATCGGGCAGCATCGGCAACCTCTTAAACGCCAAGAGTTCGTCTTACAGCCAGCTCTTCGCCGGCGACGGCTTCGGTCTCGGGTAGTCTTTCAGCGTTGTAACATATCTCGGCTCTCGCGCGCGCCGTCCGCGCCTTCGTCTCCTCTCGAGCGCCAGACCAACCCTCGCGCGATGGCGAAGTGGGGCGAGGGCGACAGCCGATGGATCGTCGACGAGCGACGCGACGGCACGAACATCAACGGTTGGCACTGGGAGGTGCGTCCTCGACGCGCCGCGCTCGGATCGCGCGTCGAACGCGCACTGACGACGAACGAACGACGACGACGACGACAGGAACGAAACATGATGAAGTGGTCTCGAGAACGCATCGAAAGCTTGCTCGTCGGCGTCGATCTCGACGTCCCGGTGAGCGAGGGTCGAGCGACGGTGACGGAACTGTCGAAATTCGAGGGAGACTCGAGCGTGAGCACGCGCAAGGGAGGTAAAAAGTTTGGATGCTTTGACCTGAGCTTCACGGCGAAGTGGCGCGGCGTCGTCGGCGTCGCGGCGGATTCGACGGAGGATGAAGACGAGGTGAAGGGGGAGATTGTGGTGAAAGAATTTTGCTCGACGAATGATGAGGATGAATACGACTTCGCGGTGTCGGCGAAGGATGGGAAGTCCGAGTCGAAGGCGTTGTTGAAATCTCGCGTCGAAAAGAGCGTCGAGGCTATTTTGCTTCCAAAGCTTCGCCAGTTTTGCGAAGAGTTGAAGGAGATGTGAACGACTGAACGACATAGCGATCGGAATTAGCAACGAAGATCACACCACGATTATTTACCGTATAGCACGTTGTACATGTTATTTTCTTTGATTAAAAGAAAAGCGCGGCTACAAGGGTACAAGCGCGGCGTCGCTAGAGGGTCGCCTTGAGACTATCGCTCAGGCTTTCCACGTTCGTATCGTCGCTGTCTCCGCTATCGCTGCGCGTGCGTTGATTGCGCAATCGAACCTTGGTGCGTTCAGCGTTGATCTCGAATTTATCGCGATGCGAGTCGAAAAATTCCAGATACGTCTCCGGCATCGTCACGGGCTTGCGACATCTGCCGCTCACGCCAGTCTTGCTTTTAATCGCCATCCACTCCCCATCTCCCACCTCCTTGAACAAAAATCCGAAGACCCTGTCCAGATACTCATCTCTCGCCGACCGGAACGCCGCACCGGTAAATTTAATCGCCGGCTGCGCTTGCTTGGCGTCCGCGCGGTTGCCAAAACTCGTCCCGCTTCTCGGATGAGGAAGCGAACCGGGCTTGAACGTCGCGCGATCACCGCGCGGAGGTCGCCCGGCGAACGCGCCGTTCCCTCCCCGAGCGCTCCCCGCGCTCGTGGCGTACGAATACACCGCCACGGGAGGTGAAGACGCAGACCGCGGCGACACGCTCTTGTCGCGTCCGTCTCCGTAACTGCTTCCGAGTTGACCGTCGCCAAAGCTCGGAGGCTTGAGCGCCGATTGCGGCGAAAGCGTGTACGACGGAGAGTCTTCGATCGATCGTTTTGATCCACTCGTCATCTCCCCCCCGCGCAAGTGCGGGGGCGTGTTCATCATGATATCGCTCGGCGAGGAAGTTTCCGGAACGAAGCGCTTCAGAGGCCCCGGCGAGCCCGCGCACTCGCGCACCACCTCCAAATCCGCCACCGTGATCCCCCGCGCCGACGGCGCCGCGCACAGCGCTTGCTCCATCGACGGCGCCTCCTCGAATAAATCATCGGGCAAATGACTCACCAAATCATCATCGCGCCCCCTCGAAGGCGCGCTTCGACTCAAATACGCCATCTCGCTCGCCTCGCGTCGCCCCTCGTCCTCACACCCAACGCCCCTCCCTCGCGTTCGCGTCCCCTACCTCCGCCTTCGCTTCGGCGCGTCGTTCAATCTCCACCGTCAGCGCGTAAATCTCTCCCTGATGCCTCGATATCGCCCTCGCGTTCTCTCGCAGCGCGTCCTCGTACGTCTCCTTATCCGCCCTCGTCGTCGCGTCGTCCGCCGCCGCCTCCTCCAGCGCCTCGCACGACCGCTCCAGGTGTTTCACCGCGTTCACCAACCTCGAGCGCTCGCGCGTCAGCGCCTCCGCGTCCCGCGTCTCCGTCGTCGTCGTCGTCGCGCCTCCGCGTCGCTTCGCCGTCGTCGTCGCGTCCGTTTCAAACCGCGCGTCGTCGTCGTCGTCGTCCGTCCCGAAGCGCGTCGTCGTCGCGCGCATCCACCGGCGCGATGCCGACGCGCGCCGTCCGTCGAGCGCGTCGCGCGAATCGCGCCGCGCGAATCGCGCCGCGCGTCGGCGTCGCGCGTCGAAGCGGCGTCGCGCGTCGCGCGAGGTGCCGACGCGAATCCGTGTCCGTGTGGTGCGCCACGCGGGAGGGTTTTTGTTTGACCCGTAACAACGGATTGGGATCGCCGAATGCCGATCGACGCGCGACGCGGCCGCGCACCGACGCGCGCGGGATGGAGACGCTGCCGAAACGCGCGCCCGCGACGACGCTCGCGGACGTCGTCGAACGCGTCGCGCGCGCGTGCCACGTCGAGCTTCGGCAGCTCGTCGAGCGATGCGCGGGCGCGGACGCGCGCGCGCGCGCGGCGGAGCTCGCGCGGTACGCGCACCGCGCGCGGCAGCGACTCGTCAGGTGCGCGATCGTCGAGCGGTGGTCGCGGAAGAGCGCGAAGATCGCGACGGTGGCGACGAACGCGCACCTGACGCTGCGCGCGCACGAGGAGGCGTTCGCGAAGCTCGCGGATGGGCTGTTTCATTTGCACCAACAAATCGAGTGGGCCAAGGCGCCGGCGTGGGATCTGGCGGGGGCGCTGAACGTGCTGTGCGACGGGGACTACGAGCTGGGGAGGGAGATATCGGAGATCGGCGTCGGGCGAGTCGCGGCGACGGAGGAGACGGAGGAGACGGAGGAGACGCGCGAGCGGAGGTTGGACTTCGAACGGAGATTCGAGGAAGAGATGACGGAGCGATTGGTGCGATCGAAGACGCACGGATGCGCGACGAGGGACGATCACTCGGAGTGGCCGAATGAAAAATTCAAGGTGTTCGCGATCGGGGGGGGGAAAGTCGAGGTGGGGGTCGAGGGAGAGTATCGCGCGACGCTCTCGCTCGGAGGACCCGTGGCGCCGAACGCGACGGAGCAACCGCGGTACGGAGGGTGGCGCGTAGAAACGATAGAGATGTTGGCGGGGGACGAGAAAGGGGCGAAGTTCGAGCTGAACAAAGCCGAGACGCGAAAGTTGGCGGACATGGCGTGCGCGAGCATGGTCGGGCTGCCTCCGTTTGGTCAAAAGCTCGCCGACGACGCGCCGCCGTTGGAGCCGTTACATCTCAAAGGTTTGCACGGCGTCGCGAGCGATGCGGTGCTGCTGAAATCCGCCGCCGCAATTCTCGCGCAGGCTGGAGCGCTGAAGGACGCCGCGGAGCGTGCGAACTCTGAGTCGCGCTGGTCTCGAAACGCCGTCAAGGTTGAAATCGTCAAGGGCGAAGCGGCGGGTATTTTAAAGGGCGTACGCGTGGCTTTTTGGCGTCAAAACGTCGCCAGCGCCGACGAGGCGGGAATGTTGGACGTTTCGTTCAACCCCGAGACCGCGGATTTGCGCGCCAAGGCGCGGGCGCCGGGTGAGGCTGAGTTTTTCGATTTGCCCGTCAATTACGCGCGCGTCGATTTGGAAGCCATCCTCGTCGAAGCCATCCGTATAGCGTCTAGTAAGAAATTGCACTCGGTCTCGACCGAGGTGAGCGGGGAAAAATCGTTCACGACTGTCGTGGAAGAGTCGATGACCGCGGAGGAGTGCGCGTGCTCAGAAGACGAAGACGCGTGGGGAACCGACGCTCGACCCGCGATTCGTCTCGAGATTTCGAAATTCACGAACATATTCATCACCTGTCGAATTTCTGACGGTACTTTGATCCTGCACGGTGCGGGTGAGCTCGTACCGTCCGCAACGGAGGCAGATCTTTCAAAGAGATTAGCTCTTGAAGGGCACGACGCCATCGTCAGCATCGTCGAAGAAGTCTCCGTCGCCGTCGAGCAGCAAGAGCTCAAGGGTTTGCTTCGCACGTCCGGGACGTCGGTGCATCCTGCGCCAAAAACCTTAGGCGGCGAACCGTGGAGTACTTCGGATGCAGTCCCGAGCGGCGTTGCGCCGACTGCCTTGGTACCCGTCGTGCCGAGCGACGGCGGCGTCTTCGTCGCGACTTGGATGGGAGCGACGCCGACTTTCGCCCTTGTCAGAGCGCATCGAGTTAACCCGGCGTCGAGATACATCGCGCATTCAGTCGAAAAGCTCAATCTCGGGGCGCGAAAAGGCTCAAAGGCTGATGTCGTCGTGAAAATGATTGGTGAGGCGTGTCGCGACTTGAGCGTCGACGCGCAACGCTCAGCGTTGATGCGCGCCTTGAAAGAGCAGCGCGTCCCCTTCGTCGACATTCGGCCGACATCGAAAGGAACGAAAAAAGCCGCAAACACCGTGAGTTTTGAGATCGTAAACACTTCGCGTTGGGCGCAAAGTAAGTACAAACGTGCGATAAAGCAGAAATCTCCGCTCAAGGCGCACGTCACGCTACGAGGCATCGACGGCTTGTCGGCGAGCATCGGTGGCGAAACGCGCGCTTACGAGCACTCCGAGTTCATGATACACGCCTTTCTAGCGGACGTCCGGCGTATCGCCGCGGCGCAAGGGTTTTTATCGGCGTTATCTGATAATGATTCCGGAGTAGATTTCGCCAAGCTCGGATGCAAGTTGAGCCGCCAAGCCGCCGATGTGGTTTCAATTTCGTACAAAGACTCCATCGAATGTACCATCGAATGGCGCCATAGTGGGTATCTTGGTCCGGGTTTGTACGCCGACGGCGAACGACTCAGCTCGTCGGCCAAGCGCGCGCTCAGCGTCGCCGCGCGTGATGGCCGATGTGAGATTTTTGCGTGCGCGCTTCGCGCCGTCGAAGCGGCGGCGAGCCATTTTGCTCAACTCCACGGTGACTTCCAACTCACCTTTGGTGCACCGAGTGTTTTATCAATCGTGAGAATCATCGGTGTCAGCGCGATGCGGGTGTGTTCGATTGGATTCAGACTCGACGGTTCGGTCTCCTTCGTCGTCGGTCGAGGAGGAGACGGCGCTCACGACGACGGCTCCACGAACGATGACGAGATGAACATCACGGACGACCACGAAGCGCTCATTCCCACGCGCCCCGAAGGCTTGACGCAGTATATCGACGAGATATCCGCCGCCTTGGAAGGACCACTGGGGTCGAAACCAAAGCACGGAGACGCCGTCGTCGCGAACGCGTCGTCGGCGTCGCCGGCGCTCGCGGCGCTCGCGAAATCAGTCGTGGCGAAGTGAAACTCCAGCGAAGTGAAACGGTAGGCGTGACAAAAAATAAACTAGTTATTGCATTTCAATCAGTCGGTCGCAAACGTAAACTTGATTCCAGAATCGCCCACCGGCGCGTCGGCCTCCGCGCTCTTGTCCTTGCCGAACGACCGCTCGTACTCGCTTCGTTCCTTTCTCGAATCGTCTTCCGCGCACGAATCGCTCGCGCACACGCACGACGCCCCGAGCACCTTCACGACCTTCAGCTCGTATCCCTCGCCGCACGCACCGCCGCCTTGCTTGAACAACGATTCCGCGCTCAGCGCCGGCGCGCTCTCGGCGTCTCGCTTCCTGTCCTCCTCCATCTGCCGCATCATCTCCGCGTACGCGTCGTTGTTCCCGCTCTTATTCAGCCCCGCGCTCGCGACGGGCGTCATCGTCAGCGCCATCGCCGCCGACGCCGCGAGCGCGACGCACGCGCGCGCCAACGCGCCGTCCTCCTCACCGCGTCGTCGCGTCGTCGTCGCGCGCATCGTCGTCGTCGCGCGCCTCGCGCGCGTCTTCGTCGTCCGCACCGCGCGCGTCGTCGTCGTCGTCGTCGTCGTCGTCGACGTCGTCGCCATCGCGCGCGCCGTCGCGTCGCGCTCTGTCGTCGCCCGCCGCGCGCGCGCGTCGTCCTTATCCGCTCGTCGCGATCGCGACGCACACGTCGACGCGTCGACGCGCGACCGCTCGCGCGCGCCGACCGCGCGCGTCCCCGATCGCGTCGTCCGCGATGGCGCGCGCGACGCCGGCGCCGGCGCCGGCGCCGGCGACGGCGCGCGCGCGCGCGGAGGCGCGCGGCGACGCCGGTCGGCGGTCGGTCGCGGCGCGCGCGCGACGCGCGCGGGCGCGCGCGCCGGTCGGCGCGGTGGTGGACGACGCGACGACGCGCGCGCGCGGCGCGCGCGGCGTCGACGGCGCGCGGCGAACGCGAGACGCGCGCGACTATTGGTTTCCGGTGTGCTTCTCGGGGAATCTGCGAGATAAGGACGCGCTGGTGGCGTTTGATTTGTTCAACGTGCCGTGGGTGCTGTTTCGGGGGCGCGACGGCGAGGTGGGGTGCGTGAAGGATGAGTGCTGTCATCGCGCGTGCCCGCTGTCGCTCGGGAAGGTGGTGGACGGACGGGTGCAGTGCCCGTATCACGGGTGGGAGTACGAGACGAACGGCGAGTGCGCGAAAATGCCTTCGTGTAGTTTTTTGAAGAACGTCTTCGCGGACGAGCTCAGGGTGATCGAGAGGGATGGGATGATATTCGTTTGGGCCGGAGAAAGCGATCCCGCGGACTTTGTTGGACCGGAGGCGGCGTGCGAGTCTTGGGACGAGGACGTGTACGAAGCCAACGAACCGGGGATGTTCACGACGGGCGAGGGATTCGTGACGATGGCGGAAGTCATCGCGGACGTGAAACTTGACAGCGATGTCGTGGTGGAACGGTTGTTAGACATCACCGAGCGCGCGCGGCGGGAACCGGTGTCGGTGAAGAATCGCGGTCGAGGCGCACTCTTTCCGGTGGACGGCACGCGGTTGATTTCAAAAGTCTTGCGGATCGGTTACGACGCGGTACCGCAGAGCGTGGTTTTCAAACCGTCGTGCGTGATCGCGAGCACGATCGCGCTGAGACCGCGCGTAGGGGGTGGAGATGGGACTTCGATGCAAGTAGAGCAGTTGCACGTGTGCTTGCCCGCCAAGCCGGGGCTCACGCGCGTCCTGTTCCGCATGGCTTTCGATTTCGTCCCGGAGGGTGCGCAAAACGCGGCGGGTGACGTGTGGAAGAACTTAGCAATGCAGGTCCTACAAGAAGAGCTCGAAGACGTGCGAAGCGCGGGGCTGAAATCGGAAACGACATCCATAGCGGTTGAATCGTTTCGCGTCTTCAAGAGAGGAGACAAGTAGACACTAAAATTCTATTTTATTAATACACGCGCCGCTGACAGAAACGTCATCATCACGCCGTCTTCAACGCGATCCCGAGCGCGCGATCCCTCTTCGCGCCCATGCGCGCGCTCGCGCTCGCCAACGGCTTCGCCGCGTTTCGTCCGACGGTTTTCGTCCAAACGATGAACTGATACGACAACCAAAGTTTCCCCCCGAACGTGATGGGCTTGATGCATCCCCGGAAAAACAGCGACTCCGCCAACGACAGCGTCAATCTCTCCGCGTTCGCCGCTCGCAGCGCCGGCACGCGCGTCGTCGCTTTCGCCGTCTGCTTCGCCGCCGCCGCGAGCGTCTTCCGAAACAGCGGCGCCGCCTTCTCGGCCACCTTCGTCTTCGCGAGCGGCTTCAGCACCGTCCGCGACGGTTCGATCGCGTACGCCGCGATCCACGTCGACGCCGCGAACGCCACGGATATCACCTCGTGAAACCTGCGCGCGCGTCGTCGAGTCCGAGTCAGTCTTCGCGTCGTCTTCGCTTTATCCGCCTCCTTCGCGCGTCGCTCGCGCGCGTCACGCACACGAACGCCGGAACGACGTCCGTCGGGGTGAGTCCTTTATCGACGAAGTACTCGCGCGCGCGTCCCATCGCGCGCGCGCGCGGCGGTTCGAAGTGACGCCCCTGGGCACCTCGACGTCACTCTCGAGCGCGCGATGTCGACGGCGCGGTGCGCCCGCGCGCCGCGCGTCGCGCCCGCGCGCGCGCCGAGCGCGAGCGCGACGACGAAGCCGCGCGCTCGCGCGCGCGCGACGCGAGCGAGGGCGTTTTGGGATCGCTTCGGTGTTTCGAAGACGGATGACGTCCCGAGCGGTGAAAACGTCGACGCGGACGCGCGAGCGACGGCGACGGCGACGGCGACGACGACGACGCGCGCGGCGAAACCCACGGCAGAAGACTCGCTGAGCGCGCTGAGCGCGCTGCTCGGCGAGGACGAACGCGAGGCGAAAGCGGCGAGAGAGCTCGAGGAGGCGGACGCGCGGCGAGCCGAGGCGCAGGCGAGGGAACGCGAACGCAAGGAAGCCGGCGCGGCTCGACGACGCGAATTCGTCAAGGCAGACGCGGCGACGACGAGGATTCAAAGATTGCAGGCGGTGTTTTTAGACGTTCCGCTGGGGATGATGGATTTTTCGACGATGAAGGACAAGACGCCGGGGGGCGAGGCGCTGGGGCCGGAACCGGAGTGGTTCAAGCTTCCCACGGAGGTGTTCGATAAGGTCACGGGCGAGCGGTTCGTGGTGGAGGAAGAGAGCGACAGTGGGCTGGAGTTGAAGCCCAAAGGCAGCGGCGAGAGCGAGGGAGACTCGGGCGAGATCGTGCGATTACCAGGAGAGTTTCAACTTCCCGTAATTCCGTACCCATTCGTGGCGACGCCTGGGACGTACGTGAGATTGAACTTGTTTGAGCCGCGTTGGTTGACGCTGTTCTCGAAGCTCATCCCGGGCGGTGACGAGAGCGCGACGGATAAAGCGACGGAATCACGACCGTCGAGCGAGGTGAAGACGGACGAGGACGGTTTCGGCGCGAGCACAGTTCGCCGACGCGTGTTGCGCGGAATCGATGGCAAGGCGAAAATCGATCTCAACGCTTTGCCAATCATCGAGGCGTACGAAACCGGCGCGCGCTCGTTCGACATCGTTCCCGGTTTCGGGCGATTGCCCGAGGACGAATTCGTCGACACGAACGCTTTCGGTGCGGTGTTTCGTGGGTTGGATGGGCAAATCGCGAGCGTGGGCACCACGATGGAGGTGCAAGCGCACGACGTCGTCGTCGACGGTCGTTTGTTGAGCGTGTGCGCCAAAGGAACGCGGCGTTTCAAGGTTTTAAGAGTGGCGCAGACCGAACCGTACGTCATCGTCGACGCCGTGCCGATCGAAGACGACGACCAGTCTTCGGTCGTGACGCCAGACCAGGCGTCGGCGGAGGCGGTGAACGAGGTGTTCGATTTAATGAAAGTGGTCGACCCATATTACATGGAGGCGATCGGTTTAGAGGACGTCTCCAAGAGTGACGTGAAAGATATGACCGAGTTCGACTTAGCGAACGTCATGTACTACACCCATCCGACGCTCGCGTTGAAGCTCTTGGCGTCGAAGGACTCCGCGCTGCGCAAGCGCGTCGTCCTCGCCTCGGCCAAGAGTTTCAAGCGCGCCATCGAGCTCGGGTTCACCCCTCGCAAGAGTCGACTATTATCGTCCTTCGTCAATTTGGCGTTATTATTCGGCGTCGGTTTCACCATTCTCGCCATTAAGAACGCGCTCGAGGGCGACCCGTCCGGGTTGGATGATTTTTACTAGGCGACGGGCGACGACGCGCAGACGCGCCCGCGCAGCAGCACGCACGCACGACGTAGATTTATCACTCACACACGATGGATTTATCATTCACACGCGCCGCGTCTACCCCACCCCCATCGCATCGCGCGCCGTCCGCCGCCCGCGCTCAGTTCCCGACGACCACCATCCACGGCCTGATCGCGTACCTCGGCACGAGCCCCGCGACGTAGTACGCGTCCGCCTTCACGAACGCCTCGATCTCCTCGCGCTCGCAATTCTTAAACACGAACACCCCCTGATCGACGGGATCGAGCAACGCGCCCGCCATGACCACCTTCCCCTCCTCGTGCGCGCGCCGCGCGCCCGCGAGGTGCGCCTCGCGATGCGGCGCGCGCTTCTCGAGCATCCCGTCGACGTAGTCGAGCGTCAGCAGCGCGTACGCGTTCGAACCGTCCGCGTTCGCCGCCATCGCGACGACACCGCGTCGCGCGCGCGCGACGCGTCGCGGCGGCGCCGCGACGACGGCGCGCGTCGACGCGCGAAGCGCCATCGAGTGGCGCCGCGCGCGTTTTCCGCATATTCTATTATATTATCGCCTAGGTATGGGTAATTAGCGCGCGCGAATAACGACCCTGGAACGCGCGAGGGGGGGGTCGACGACGAGTCGCGACCCGTCGCGAACGGTTTTCCGCGACCGCCGTCGAATCCCGCGGATCCCGGCCGCCGGACGTCGGGGCGCTCGGGGCGCTCGGCACCGCACACCCGCGCGCACGGAATCGCGCGCGACCGAACGCGCGCGCGCGCTTCGCCCGAGCGACGCGCGACGAACGACGCGCGTCGTTTTTCTTCGCTCGACGGCGTCGACCGCGTCGCGCGCGCGTCGACGGCGACTCGGCGTCGACGGCCGACGCGTCGCGAAGCATCGATCGCGGATTCGTTCGCGAAGGGTGACGAATCCGAATCGCGACGCGCGCGCGCGTCGAGCGCGCGGGCGCGGCGCGGTCGAGCGCGATGGCGACGACGACGATGGTTGGGTGCGGTTTTAAGGCGGCGAACCGCCGGGGCGCGAGCTTCGCGCGTCGCGCGCGCGTCGGCGAGGCGCGCGTCGCGCGCGCGCGGTTCGCGACGCGACCGATGCGCGCGGCGGCGGTGGACTCGGGCGCGGGATTCGCGGAAGCGGTGCGTCGGCGAACGCGCGAACGCGACGAACGCGAGCGCGCGCGATTCGCGAAAACTGTGCGCGTCGAGCGCGCGTCGCGCGCGGCGCGGGGGGGGACGCGCGCGACGACGCGAGGCGCGAACGCGAGGCGGTGGGGGAACCACCGCGTCCCTAGGCGAAAGGATAGGATGGGTTTTGCGGCGCGACGCGCGGGCGAGCGAGGAGACGCGACGGAGGCGGTGACTGACGAACGCGCGGTGTTTTGGATGAAACAGGAAGGCACGGCGAAGGAGCGATCGTTCGATGCGTCGATGCGCGTGCCGACGAGCATGGCGAGAATCGGGCGGCAGCTCGGCGGCGGCGGCGCGGCGACGCTGGAGAAGGCTGGGCTGAGCATGCAGCAACAGGCGCAGGTGTCGAGCCCGAAGCTCGCCGACGGCGGCGGTGGTGGGAATAACGGTGGTAAGATTAACAACGGTGGTGGTGGCGGTGACGGCGACGAAGGGGACGACGATGATTACTTTGAGGAGGGGGACGACGACGACGGCGAGGAGGGATTTTTTAGCACGAGGGCGGCGATCGGAGAGACGTTTGACAGAAAGGCTATTCAGGCGGTTTTGTCTGAGTGGTTCAAGACCATGGAATCGCTTCCAGGTGGTATTCGCATGGCGGTGGAGATGGGCATCGTGTCCTCTCTCGCTCTCGTGCGTTTCATGAGCGTCAACGTGCGCCCGAGCGTGGTGCGCGCCGTCTCGCGCGGAACGCCGCAAGCGTTTTCCCGCGCCTTTGTCGGTCGCCTCATGGCTGATCCCGCGTTCTTGTACAAACTCGCGTTCGAGCAAGTGGTGACGATCGGTGCGGCGACGATGTACGAAGTCGCCCATCGTGGCGAGCGTTTGAAGTCGGAGTGGGACCTCGCGCTGAGCAACATCATGCAGTTGTCCCTCGCGAACGCCTTGACGGTTTGGTGCTGCACGCCGGTGCGATCCTTCGGGTCGTCCGCGACGAACGGTTTCCAAAAGTTCATGGCGACCATGCCGAACAACGCGTTCGACCGTGCTGGTCCTTTGCGCCAGTACACCAACGCGACTCGTGGGTTGAGCGTCGTCACCAAAGCCGCGGAATTATCCGCCGTGGGCGTGTTGACGGGCGGGGCGTTCTCCGCCATCAACACTGGGTTGTTGGCCTTGCACAAGAACAAGAAGGGCGAGCAATGGGAACCGGCGATTCCGGTCCCGGATCTCAAGACTTCGGCTCTCGGCATGGGCGCCTTCCTCGGCATCTCGTGCAACTTGAGATACCAGCTCCTCGGCGGCGCCGATCGGTGGATGACGGAGCACCTCACGTCGTTGGCGTCCTCCGTGTCCGCCACCGCGTTAGGCCGCGTCATCAACAACCAGCTGGGTGAGCCCACGCGATTGTTCGCGTTGGGTCTTCCCATGCACGCGTCGTTGGCGCAAACCGCCGGCTCAGCCATTCCTCAGTTGACCAAGAAGAAGGTGGTCAAGAAGCGAAGAAAGGTTGCGAAGAAGCGCGTCGCGGCGGCGGCGGCGACGACGACGGCGACGCCCGAAGTCCCGATGGCCACCGCTTAAACAGGATGGAAGAAACAAAACGAAATTGCTAGATACTCGCGCAGCGTTCGCGTCCGCATTCGGACTCGGACATAGTCAGAATCTTGTGTGTTGTAAAGAACCGTCAGAAACCTGGCTCGACGCCGCGTCGCGCCTCGCTCGCCCTCGTCACTCCGCGCCGCGCGTCCGCCGCGCGACGTCGCGCGCGATGTCGGCCGCGTCACCATCGCGCGCGCTCGCGCGCGCGCGCGCGGCGAGCGCGTCCTCGACCGCGCCGTCGTCGTCGACGGAATCGCCGCCGGCGTCGCGACGACCTCGCGCGCGTCCGCGCCGCGCGCGCGCCGCGACGCTTCGCGCGGTGACGCCGCGCGACGCCGAAATCATGACCCGCGTGTGCGAGCTCGCGCGCGCGCGCGAGGGCATCGCGGCGCCGCACCCGCTGAGCGCGTGCGCGGTGACGCGAGGCGACGGCGACGTCGTCGTCGAGGCGACGCACGCGGGACAAGGGTCCACGCGGGCGGAAATCGCGTGCGCGGACGAGATGCGGCGACGGGGCGCGACGCTGAACTCGAGCGATCGAGGGACGGTGTACGTGAACCTGGAGCCGGCGCACGGGGAGGTGGCGGGGGAGACGCGGAGCGTGGAGGCGCTCGCGGCGACGGGGGCGACTCGCGCGGTGGTCGGGATGTTGCATCCGCTCCCAGGATTGCGAGGACGCGCGGTGCGAGCGCTGAGAGAGCGAGGGATAGAGGTGTGCGTGCTCGAGGGCGAGGCCGAGGGGTTCGAGGGCGAGGCGGCGCGAGCGTGTCGAGAGACGAACGAGGCGCTGTTGTATCGCGTCGCCACGGGTTTGCCGTTTAGCGTGTACAAGTACGCGATGACGCTCGATGGGAAGATTGCGACTGATACGGGACATTCGTCGTGGGTGACCGGTGCCGAGGCGCGCGAAATGGTGTTTCGCGAGCGGAAGCGTGCGGACGCTGTGGTCGTCGGCGGCGGAACGGTGCGGAAGGACAATCCGAGGCTGACGTGTCGCGAAGAGACTGGGTTCCAACCTGCTCGAGTCGTTCTCACTCGATCTCTCGACTTGCCCGAAGACGCAAAGCTGTGGAATGTCCGCGGTGTGGCGCCGACGATAGTGTGCACCACGAAGGGCGTGAAACCGGAATTCCAAAACGCGCTGCGCGCCAAGGGCGTCGAAGTGGTGGAATTCGATGAACTCACACCCCTCGCCGCGGCGCAGTACATGTTCAAGAGAGGATTTTTGAGATGCTTTTGGGAGTGCGGCGGTGGTCTCGCAGCGCCGGCGATGAAGAGCGGAGTGTTTCACGAGGTTCTAGCATTCATCGCGCCAAAGCTTGTTGGCGGCGGCGCGCTCGCGCCGACGCCTCTGGGCAACTTGGGCATAGAAGCCATGCACGACGCGTTGCCATTATCCGGCGTGCGTCTCGAAATATACGGGCGTGACATTCTCATTCGTGGCTACGTCCCGAACTCGCACAGCACGGGACGACTAAGCCAGCTCGCGAGCGCCGGATATAGCGTTCGCGGGTTGGAGTTCAACGTCGGTGAGAGCTCGGACGACGATGAACGCACCGATGATGGATCACTCATTTCCGTCGAGCGAGCGGTAGCATCACTCGTGAACGACGATGAAGTTTGCGATATGGATAATCTTCCACCGGTTAAATTTTACAAAGCCTGGGACGAGTATGGAGCGCTGAGCAACTTTTCCCCGTTTCCCGTGAGCGTCGACGGCGTGGAATGGCCCACGGTTGAACATTACTATCAGGCACAAAAGTTCGCCGGCGTGCACAACGACATCGCACGCGAGTCGTTTGAGAAAATCAAACTCGCAGAATCACCTGAGGCGGCAGCAAAAATCGGTCGAAGCGCTCAAGCCGCTCATCCCGAAAGCGTTCGAAAGGATTGGGACGATGTCAAGGTTGACGTCATGCGACGAGCGCTGACGGAGAAGCTAGTAAGGTATGAAGGACCAAGGACGTTGCTCATGGAATCTGTTTGCACCGATGGTCGTGTGCGCGTCATCGAAGACTCCCCGGTTGATGGCGTATGGGGCGCCGGTCGAGACGGAACTGGCCAAAATTTACTGGGGGCGCTGCTCGTGAATATCAGAGAAGATCTCGTGAGCGGGCGTTTAGACGTTGAAAAATGATTAGCTAAACTAGGAATTTGTTCACGACAATTGTCTACGTTGAACTCAGCATGCTATGGATTTCGCGTAACAGAGCCTTGGCCGCGTGTTTCGCCGGTCCCGGCGCGTCCAAGAGGCGCACGCACGCGGCTTCGGCTTCTTCGAGTCGTCGCTCCTTCTTATAAAACTGAGACAAAAACTCCAACGCCTCGATCTTCTCGTTACTATCGGCGTCTAAGACCTCGGCGTCTAAGCGCTTGAGATTGAGGAGATAGTAATGCGCCGCCGCCTTTTCATTCTTCTCTCTGTGGAGAGTGGCAAGTTTGGATAGTGCGATGCCTTCGCGCTCGTTGTTCGCCACGGCGCGTTGATAGCATCGGATCGCGGACTGAAACAAACGGAGCTGGTCGGACTCGTAGCACTGACCCATCGCACACCACATTCGTGGATCCGACGGACGAAGTTTGACCGCTTGTTGGTAGTAGTAGAGCGCGTAATAAGGCATTTGTAAGATTTCGTACGTCTGTCCCAAGCCGTACCACGCGCGATAATCGCGCGGGTTGATGTCCACTGCGTGTCTGTACGCGTCGATGGCCGCCGCCGGGTTTTTCATCTCCACGTACTCGTGTCCCATCAAAGTCCAGGCGCTCAAGTATCGCGGGTTGAGCTTCAGCGCGCGCTTGAAGTACACCACAGCCTTGGCGTGCATCGATTTCAGCGAGTAGTAATTGCCGACGACGCAACAAGTCTCGGGGGTGTACTTATCGGTGGCGACTAAGTGATGCGCCAAGTGCGAGAGCTCGGCGAACGATTCCTTCACGTACAGGACGTTTGAATAATTATCCATGCCATCGATACGATACGGATCCAAATCTCGAATGTCCTTGTAAATTTCCTGCGCCTCATCGAATTCGCGCAAGTTGTAGTGCGCCTCCGCCATGTGTCCCAGCAACAGCTTACTCTGCGGGAATTCTTTCCCGAGCGACACGAAGGTGTCCAAGCTTTCTTTGTTCTTTTGCATTTCGAGTTGAAAGACGCCGATGAACCAGCGATAGACCCAATGCTCGCGCGGAAGATCGAGCGCCTGCTCTTCCTCCTCGCTCGTCAACATCGGAATCAACGCCTGCCACGCGCTCCAATTGAGCGGGTACTTCCGACACGCCTCCGCGAGCAAATCTTTCGCCTGCGTCGGCTGTCCACTCTCCCGACAGACGATGCCGTGAAGATAGGTCAAAAACCCATCCTTCGCTCCCGAATAATCCTGCGCGCGAAGCCACTCGCTCAACGACTCGAGCTCGGCGTTCGTCCCCGCGTTCGGCTCTGGCGCTTGTTTCCGCGCCCCGATCGACGGCGTCTGCGACGAATCCACCGCACCCGCCCCCCCATCGACGTCCCCCCCCCCCACCGCGCTCGCCTGCCCCTTACTCTTCTCCCCCGCTAAAAACGTCGCGTACTCTCGCAAAAACGTCTGCAACGGCGCGTTCGCCTCTCGCAGCGCGTGCGCGCACCGCCTGTACTCCCCCAGATCAAAATACGCCTTCGCGAGCGAGTACGCGTCGTCCATCATCGCCTCGTCCTCGTCCTCGTCCTCGTCCATCGCCGCGCTCGTCGCCGTCGCGCCGTCCGCGTCCGCGTCCGCGCGCGCCGTCTCGAGTCCACACAGCTGTTCGCACGCCCACGCCGCCGCGCGCGTCAGCCCGCGCGCGCGACACCTCGCGATCGCGTCCCTGAGTTCGCGCGCGCGTCCCGCGTCGCCGCTCGCGTCGCCGCGGCGTCCCATCGCCATCGCGTCGCCGACCGACGGCGCGCGCGCGTTTGAATCGCGGCGCCGCGCGGGGCGACCGACCGCGCGGGCGTCCGATTTTTTAACGTCTTCGCGCCGCGCGGCGTCGTACACCGAGACGCGCGAACGCCATCGGCGTCCGCGCGTCCGCGCGTCCGAGCGATCCGCCATCACTTTTTATCGACGACGCGCGTGCGCGATCATGGGCTTAAATGCGCGTTGAATGCGGACGTCGATCGCGACCGTCGATCGCGGTGGTCGATCGCGCGATCTCGCGCGCGCGATCGGCATTCCTGCACACGCACATTTCTGCAATGTCTGCCCTTCTCGCTTCCTCCTTCGTCGGCCGCGTCGCCGCCTTCAAGGCGACCAAGATCCAAGTGCGTATTTTTTCGAGCGCGCGCGCGACGCGCGGACGCGCGGCGCGGCGCGGAGGCGTCGCGCGACGCGCGCGAACGCGGGGCGGGCGCGGATGCGTATCGTATCTCGCGGGCGCGCGCGTGGGCGCGCGTGGGCGCGCGCGGGCGCGCGGACGGGCGCGGGGGGGGGGAGAAACGAGCGAGTGGGAATGTTTCGCGTCGTTCGCGGGCGCGGCGGGCGCGGCGGGCGCGGCGCGCGCGCGTGGGGGGGTGGATACGCGCGCGCGGTGGATGCGCGGATACGATACGGTTTTCGGGGAGATCTTTCCGGGGGCGACCGACCGACCGATTGGATGACCGAGAGACTGACGACTATGATTTTTCGCTCGATCGCAGGCCAAGTCTGTCTCCACGACCGTCAAGGCTGACATCTACCCGGAATTCGGTACCTACCCGGGCGGTGGCGAATCCCCGATCATCCCGTTCGGCGATGAAAAGAACGCCGAGCGCGAAGTGATCCACGGCCGCTGGGCGATGCTCGGCGTCACCGGCGCGTGGGCCGCCGAAAACGGCACCGGCATCCCGTGGTTCACCGCGGGTACCTTGTGCACCCCGGATGACTGCACCGCCGTCGCGGACAAGTTCCCGGGCGCCGTCGCCCCGCTCGCGCCGGAAGGCTCTGGCTACCCGTCCTTCTGGAACGTTCTCATCATCGAGATCGTTCTCGTCGGCGCCGCGGAAGCGTACCGTACCGGTATCTCCGACTCTCCGTTCGATGATGGCCTCACCGTCGGTGACGTCAACCCGGGTGGACGCTTCGACCCGCTCGGCCTCGCCGAGTCTGGCGACCTTGAAGAACTCAAGATCAAGGAGCTCAAGCACTGCCGCTTGTCCATGTTCGCGTGGTTGGGCTGCATCTTCCAAGCGCTCGCCACCCAAGAAGGCCCGATCGCCAACTGGCAATCCCACGTTGCGGACCCGGTTCACTCCAACGTCCTCACCAACGCGGCCAAGGGCTTCGGCTTCTACTAAATCCTACGACTTAGACCATTCGTTTAGTCTCAGTAGTCGACAACGAGGATGATAAACATACATGCGTCATGTCTTCCGAATAACACTCATCTGTTGTAACAATCTGTAAAATGATGCAGTTTAATTAATTATTGCATACGCGCACTGTGGCTATCTAATTGTTCGATGCATCTCTCAACACTCGGCGTCGTTTCGCCACACGGGCCGCGAGCGGCGCCTCAGACATTTTCTTGGCGCGCGTTTGTCGTCGCTGGCTCAACGCCACCGGCGCCGGGGCCGCGTGTTTTGTCACCTTCTTCGGCGCGGCTTCTGTTGCCTTCGCTGGGGGCGCGACCGCCACAGCTGGTTTTTTCCGCGCAGACACTTTTGCGGGAGGCGCGATCGTTGATTTTTCGACGATCGGCTTCTTCGTACTAAACTTCTTCGTCGTTTTGCCGCGAAGAGCGAGCACTTTTTCGAGCGCCGCCCCTGTGGGCAAGGACTTTCTTCCGAACAACAAGTGCGCATCCAACGCCGTTTCGGGCGTGGACACCCACGACTTGAAGAACTCGGGAGACACGACGACGACGTCACCGCCGCATTCGAGAAGTGGTTCGAGACGAGGGACAGCCGCCGGCGACGATGCGTCGACTTGATCAGAGACGACGAAGTCGGCGACGTCGGCTTGAGTAAGACAAACGTCGCCTTTGGACGACACTGAAGATAGTGAAGCGCCACCAGCTCGCAAAACTGTGTCGAGCATTTTCTGCTCGAGTTTGGCGCTCGGGGCAAATGGTAAAATTGCGATGGAAAGCCCGTCGAACGCGCTCGCGCCCGGGACGTTGGACCAGTGCGCCGCGGCGTCGCTCGAGATCACACCCATCTCGGCGCCGCGACCTCCACGCCAAATGTATTTGGCAGTCACCGGCAACACTTCGCCAGCGGACGCGCACGCGTCCAAATAAGAAATATCAAGTAGAGAAGCACCGGAGACCGCACCAGCGAGGAATTTAATTGAACGACTCCCGCGCTCGCCGAAGACAACGTGCGTTGTCGACGGTTCCCATTCGTGGCCGGGGCACAACACTGCGCCAATTCGACGAACAATGGAGGAATACTTCTTGATTCCGGCGGAGCTAAAGCCACTGAGCGTGATATGCGCTTTCGGATTCGTCACGAGGACAGCTTCGGCGGCGCGCGTCGACACTTTGGGCGTAGTCTTTTTCACTTTCGCGGTCTTCTTTGGCTTCGCCGCAGGTACGGGTTTCTGCCTGGACGTCGATGCTTCCACGGCCGTGGTGCGTGTGCGGGTCGGTCGAGCCTCTGGTGTCGCTCTCCTCGCCTGTCTTTCCGCCAGCGAAGTTGCGCGTGCTTCTTCTGCGATCTCGACATCGGCTGGAGCCGCCGCCGACACCGCCGCCGCCGCAGGCTCGCTCACGTCGGCTTCTCCCATCTCGAGTTGATGCGGCAACTCTTCCCCTTCCTCCTGCCTTTTCTCTTCGCGCGCTATTTCTTCTTCCTCCTCCTCCTCCTGTTCTTCGTTTTCTTCTTCTTCCAACTCCAATTGAGATAGCGGATGCTGACTCAGCGGAGCTTGCTGAGTTGGATCCGGTTCAGTCGGGCCGGCGAGCAGCTCGTACAATCCAGCGAGAACATCTCTCAACGACCTTTGTACTTCTTTGAGCAAAATACCTCGAAGATTTCCGGGCGCTCTAGCGGGAAGAGTGATAATCGTATCTGCATTGACGAGGGTACCATCTCCATTGAAAAGTTGCGCCTGGTCGGTCTCTGAAAAGTTGTGAGCAAGTGCCAAGTAGGCGAGGAACGTCTTCAAGAGAGCATTCGGCCCTGGCTTGATTTGTTCGCCTTCCCTCACAGGCTGTTTCGCCGTCTCTACGCGTAACATTGCATGGATCAGCGAGCCAAGCGGCCCTTGTTGCTGCTGCATCTCCAACGTGTCCACAAGCTGCACTATCTCTTCGCAATATTCGCGATGAAGCTCGGACACCAAGACCACAGTGCCGCTGTACAACGTTTGAATAATCAAGCCGCTCCCCGGACGTACCACCTCCTCTTCGCGAGCTTCTGAAATCCCCATGTCGAATACGTCGAAACGTGTTTCACCAGCCTTGATCCGACGCATCTTTTCTTCCGTATCGCCCGAGCTTCGCTGACCTCGTGCGACGAGAGCGTAAAAGTCATCCAGAGTCGTCATATCCGTCAACGGTTCCTGGTCGGCGTCGTCAAAGAAGCTAAACCACGCGTTTGCAGGCGCGAATCGTCCACCGAAAGCCATTTCCACGTCATTCGGGCTCCCAATCAGACCCGTAAACACCGCTTCCGGTTGGCTCGTGCCCTCTTGCAAAGCTCTCTGAATGCTCGGGTCGATTCTGTTCCGAGCGCTCCTCGCCACGTGCGCGCCTCGCTTCACCTCTTCTTCCCAGTCAGGCGATCGGAACGAAAGTTTTTGAGAGCTTCGTGATTTTGACGCAGACTTACTGCGATCACTTCTTACGGTAGAGGGTGTTTTCTTCGTGACGGTCGACGGCGCGCCTTGCGACGCGCCGGCGACGGCGAGCAACGTGTTCGCGTCGCTCGTGGATTTCCATTTCTTCGCACTCGTCGTGCCGTCGACAAGGCTGTCTGGGATGACGGATACTTCATTTGCCACATCTTCAACCTCATCCTCGCTATCCGGAACCACGCCCTGCGCCGCTAATTCATCTTCCTCCTTCCCGCTCCGGCTCGCGTACGACGCCTCGTTGGCTCGCGTCCACGTTCTGATGGAATCCTCCAACCATCGATGATTCACGATGTACGCGCTTCCGATGTCGCGTGCGCGCTCCCATTTCGCACCCGCGAACTCGTACGTCACCAGATGCGTCACCGAACGATCGAAAGCCTTTTGAAACTTCCCCCCCAGCACCCTCGTCATCGTCTCCACGTCTCGCCTTCGCGCCCCCGCGTATCCGGTCACGCACACCACGCAATCCCGCATCTCCTTCACCCCCTCCATCGTCTCCGGCGGCCTATAAAGCACATTCTCATCCACGCTCAACACTCGTTTCGCGTGCACACACGCGCGCACCCACTCAGGATGCGCCGTCTCCGCGCCTCTCGCCCTCGCCCGCGTCGCCGTCGTCCCGCGCGCGCTCGCCAGCAACGCGTGCGTCACCCCTCCGTCCTCGACGTTCGCCCGCACCCGTCCACCGTGATGCACGACGAGTTTTTCGATCTCTCGTATCCTCTCCTCGTCCAGCGCCTCGCGCAGGCCCTCGCGCGCGCACACGACGACGTCGCGCAGGAACGGTTCACCGAGCTCGACGACCAAGCTCGGTTGGCTCGCCATCGCGCGCGCCCGCGTCGCCGCGCGTCGCTCGCGCGCGTTTATCTCTCGCGCGTCGCGTCGAGACGTCGCGCTCGCGCGCGTCGCTCGCGCGGCGTCGCGCTCTCGCGTCGCGGCGTCGCGGGCGGAATTTGAATTCGCGTATCCGAATGTCCGAATACCGCACGCGCAGAATTTAATGCCTGTTTACCCATACACCACGCATCGTGAGCCAGTCACGCGCGCGCCTGGATTTAATGGACCTCCGACTGTTTGCGCACGCGCGCGCGCGCGCGCCCCGCGCGGGACGTCGGGACAACCGCCGCGTCGGCCGATCGCCGCACATCGACGCGCGACGCGCGAACGAGCGACGTCGGCGCGCGCGCGCGAGGACCGCGCGCGACGAATCGACGCGCCCGAGCGACGGTAGACGTCGAACGAGACGCGCGCGGAACGACGACGCGCGCATTCCTTTGACGCGGGAAGAGGACGTTTTTGAAATTTAAACGCGGCGCGACGCGGCGACGGCGGCGCGATGAGCGAGAACGACATGGCGGTCGCGAACGCGCCGGTGGACGCGTCGTGCGCGAAGAGTGCGATCGAGGGCGCGAGCGGCGACGCGCGAGCGGCGGCGGCGGTGCCGGCGTGGATGGCGGATGACGACGACGACGGGTTGACGGAGGAACAGCGAAGGGTGATCGCGGAGCGGGTGGCGGCGTTGCAGAATCGATTTAAGAAGTTTGAGGAGAAAACGACGCGGGAGAAGGTGGAGGAATTGATGCTCGGGAACGCGGATAAGGGGTTGACGGAACGAGAGGCGGACATGGTGCTGAGAGTGTGTAACGGGAACGAGTTCGAGGCGAGCGACCGCCTCGGCGAGGCGGAGGATGGGGAATCGTTTTTGATGTCTATTCGGTTCATGATTCAGGAAGAGGACGCGCTGAAACGACGTTCGCAGAGCTCAAAAGCGGCACAGACGGCGAACGAGCGGTTTAACAAGCGCATCGAGCGCTTGCGTAAGCGTCGGATGTCGTTCGGCGGCGACGAAGAGGACGAGGAAGACGCGGGCGAGCCGGAGGAGTTCTTCGAGACGGAGTACATTTTAGAAGAGAGTCTCGGCGTACAATTCGTGCGTCACACGAAGAAGCACGTGAATGTGAAACGTTTGCGTCTAGACGACGCCATCGCGCGCGCGCAAGTGGCGGAAGAGCTCGCGGAGCCGGAGGTCAACCCGTACGAAGGATGGTCCGAGGCGCGTATCAAGGCGTGGAAGAATCGCGAAAAGAATGAAAATCAATACTATTATCGATTCAACGAACCGGGAGAGATGCAAGCGAACGGGAAATGGACGGACGAAGAACACCAAAAGTTCATGGATATCATCGCCTCTCTTCCTGGCGGCAAGGCGAACTACGAATGGGGCACGTTTTCCAAAGGTATCCCAGGCCGCGTCGGTTACCAGTGCTCGAATTATTACCGAACCTTGGTCAAAAACAATATCATCCAAGACGAAAACTATATGGTGGACCCGGTGTCGGGTGACCTGCGATTCAACTTCAAGAACAAGGGCTTCACGCGCGCCGAACCCGTCGAGGGTGAACCGCGCATGGTCATGGTTAAGAAGGTCATCAAGCAGAAGAAACCGAAGGCCCCGAAGCAGCCGAAGAAGGCGAAGAAGAAGGTGAAGAAATCGGACGACAAGGCGTTCCACTGCACCATCAGAGCGGGTCCCGTGCGTTCGAGCGGTCGAGCGACTAAGAAGACGTACACCGACGGCGGCGACGACGACGAGGATTTCGACGATGAATTCGAGGAACTTCCAGTACTCCCGGGATTCATCGATCCCATCACTCGCATGGCCATCGAAGAACCGGCGATTTCGCCGTACGGCCACGTCGCAGGTTACGAGACGTGGTGCAAGATTCTTCGCCAACCCGAGGCACCGGACACGTGTCCGTTCACGAAGCAACCGTTAAAACGTCGCGAGCTGATCAAGCTCACGCACGAAAACATCGACCAATACCGCTCGAAGATCGTCGAAAACCAACAGACGTAGATTCCTCACCTTGTGATGAATACCTTTTGTACCTCACTTCCGTCCGCTCGCCATGGCATCATCCCGCGCCGCCGCGCCCCCGAGTGGAGAAAACGCGCAAGTGCGCCATCTCGGGCGCGGCAACCGCGTGCGCACGCCTACGCATCCGACGAAGGGCGACTATTTGAGCATCAAGACCGAAGAAGTCATCTTCGGCATCTTGTTCGCGTTCATGGCGTGGAAACTGTGGCAGAGCGTGCGCGGTTTATTTAGATACTGGAAGTACGTGCGCGCGCCGAACGCGCCGGAGACAGAGCTCGAGGCAGGGGCGATCGCGTTCGAGGAAGATGACGATGAGAACGAAAAGATTGATTGATTGATGGAGCGGGAAGGGTGGGACGGGACGTCGCGTAGGAATTAGTGTGTTGTAGTGTATCTATCGGTTCGGTTTACAAATTTAAGACGGACGAGCGGCGATCATCTTTTGCACTTTGACGTCTGGGTCGTCGGCGTTGATGGCGCTCAAATCCTGCGGCGTGATGAACAAAAACTGTTTGTTTGAGTGATTGTCGCTTCTCGCAAATTCAAGAAGCGTCTTCATAGATATTCTACGGTTCACGGCATCCATGAATACGTCGAACTCATCCATCGCTCGGAAAGGCGAGTCAGATTCATCGCCAAGCGCGAGGTTGAACGCGAGCGTGGAATACGATCGTTCACCACCACTCAAGGCGCGAGTGTCTGTGATAGCTCTCGTGTTCGTGCCATCCTTGAGCTTGATGATCAACTGCGATTCCTCGTAGTTGACTTCAATTTGACCCGCTTGCCCTTTCGCTTGCATATGATAGTTGAATCTGTGCGATACGTTGGCGGCGGTCTGGCGCGCTTGTGTTACCATCGTCTCCCGGCGCTTTCTGACGCCCACTCTGAGCTTTTGGAAAATCTTCTTTGAGCTCTCCACACCGTGTTCGAGTTTGATGAGCTTTCGCTTTCGGTCCGATAATTCATCGTTCACTTCTTCGTATGGTCTCTTGTGTCGACTCTCTTCCTTCTTCATCGATTCTTTCGTCTTTTCGTACAAGCGTTGCAGCTGTGTCGGTAACAAAGTGATATCGCCTGCGTGCTCTGCGACTTCGCGGTCACAAATTTCTTTCTTCGTTTTGTCGGCCAGCTCTTCGCATTCCGTCTTCATCGCCTGTATACTAGTTTCGCAGTCTTCGATGAGATTATCTGCTTGTTGAAGCCGCTCCACGCAAGTTTCAACTTGTTTCTCTGCCTTTTGACGTTCCGAATCAATCTTCTGCATTGCTTTGGCGTATTGCTCCACTTCTGCCTTGTACGAATCGGCGAGTGAGAGTTTCTCATTGATGACGTTCTCTGCAATATCATGTGCCTCTTTAGCTTGCGTGAAAGCGAATTCGGCTTCTTTAAGACTACTTTGATGCTTGGATAAGTCGACATTGAGGCTGTCGAGCTCCTCCTGGAGCGTACTCACGTCAACCCCAGTGCCGCTCGAGTCTTCGGCGTCAAGTTTCGCTTGCTGCAAATCACTGAACGCCTTCTGAGCGTTCTTATTGAGAGTACTGAATTCAGCTTCTTTTTTCTTGATCATATTCGCAATGTCCTTGACGGCTCGCATGCACGCAGCCTCGTCGTTGCTGAGCAATTTGATTTCAGATTGCTTTTCCTTGACTCGATTTTCCATCGACGCAATCTGCGCTTTCGGATCCGTTCCGAGTCGTTGTGCTTGATTGTAGCTTTTGAAGGCTTCATCTCGCACGACTTGACCTGTCATGAAGATTTTACGATGGAAAGTATACGCCACCGCGACTTGCTTTTGTTTCGCGGCGCCGGAATAGAACATGCCTCTCGCCTCGCGTTCGTCTTTCATGAGCACGGCTCGTTCGATGCCGGCGCTATCGACGAGGAAGTTGAAAACCACGTCGTGTTTGCATTCCAGGACACTTTCGATGGACGTGAATTCGGTTTGATTGGGTACCTTTTCAACAGGGATGTTGTATCTTCCACGGTTGAAGTCGACGCTTTGAATGCTTAAATTGTTCATGCCACATTCTTTGCTGATTTGGCGCAGCTTATCCATGTCTTTCGGGCTTGAGACCAAAAATGTCGTCATAGATTGACCGAGAGCTTCTTCAACCGGAACAATCCAACTTTGATCTTTGAGAGTGACGTGCATACCGACGGGTCCAATTGGAGGCTTGGAAAACTCACCCAGTCGCCTTTGCACCGTGTCGACGAGTCGTGGCATTTGCTGTCCGAAAAGCACCAACCTGTTGCTTGACGTCTGCTTCAGAGTGGAGATATGCTTGCGAATGTCGTTGATCTCATTCTCAGCAAACTTCTTTTGTCGCGCGAAGTTACTCTGTGCTCGCTGTTTGTCTTCCTGTCCGGCCTTCAATTTCTCTATATCGCCCGAGCACGTCTCAATCTCAGCCTTGGCAGCCACGAGGTTCGAGCTCAGTTTTTGCAATCGCCTATCAGTCTCTGTCGTGTCGCCTCGCTGCGCCTCCAACGACCGTTGAATCTTTGACTCCGTGTCGGACACGCGCTTCGAAAGCTTCCGCACGCTCGTTTCCTCGCTCAGTTTATCCGTCTCGGCCTTTTGCAATTGTCGCCCCGCTTCTCTACGCTCATTCTCAGCCTGACGACGCTCCGCGCTAAGCTCTTGAAGCTTTCTACTGAAATCTTCTGACTGTCGCCCAAACTCTTCGTTGTCTATGGCCGCCTTTTCGAGCGTCGCTTGCGCGGTGCCAAGTTTGGCTTGAAGTTCCCCTCTCTTCTGCACATACACCTGTTGTGCCTCCTTTTCTTCTTCCAACTTCTTTTCCGCCTCGACCACCTTCGACCACGCCAGACGATTCCTAAAATCGATCGCCTTCGATCGTAGCTCTTGCACGCGCTCAAACGAATGGAGCTCGTGCGTCAATTCTGCCACTTCCTCTCTAAGTTTTGGAATCGTTTCCAAGTGCTCGTTCAGCACGTCCTTCATCTCGTTTGACTTATTCTTTGCAATCTCTTGCAGCTCCATCAAATCCGACAACAGCGTCGCATCGATGAAAAACTGATACTTCTTAGTCGCATCACCGGTGTGCAAGAACTTCTTCGCCATGTCCTGCGTCATCACCGTGATGGGATTATCGACGTCGATGCAAAAGTGGTCCGCGAGCTTATTCAACTCGTCCACCCGCGTCCCGACCGTTTCCCCGCTCTCGCTCTTAATCTTCAGCGAATTCGCCCCCGTCGCGTTCAACACCTTCTCAACCGTGATCGATCGTCCGAACACATCCGGTTTAAACGCATCCTCTCCATCGTTCGAGATCACGACGACGACGCGCGCGAAGCTCGCCCCCGTCTTGATCATCCCTTTCGCGCTCTTCGTGCTCGACCGTCCGATGGATTTCATCTTCGCCCCGAGCGCGACCGCCAACGCGGTCAAAATCGCGCTCTTCCCGCTCCCGTTCTCGCCCGTGACGTAATTGATTCGCGGTCCGAGCTCAACCTTTGCGTTCGCGTGGCACATGAAGTTGTGCATGGTGACGCGAACGAACGCCCCGGCGACGCCTGGGAAGTGCGTCGGGGGCTTCGTTTCGGCGCCCTTGCGCTCCGTCTTCGCCACCATCGCGCTTCTCTTCGCTCGCGTCGCGTCTCACGACGTTCGCGGCGCCGCGCGCGGCGCGATGGCGTCGTCCGTCGCCGGCTGTCGAAATTTGAATCGCGTCGACGCGCGCCGCACACGGCGTCGCGATGCTCGATTACGTGCGGCGCTCGCGCTTGCACCTCGTCACCGGCGGACACGACGCCGCGGAGGAGACGCCGTGCGCGCACTGCGCGCGCGGGCGCCACGTCGGCGCGAACGCGCGACGGTGCGCGCAGGTGCGCGCGTACGCGTACTCGAGCCCGAACCTGTCGCTGTGCGAACGACTGTTCCTGAACGCGTTCTGGGACGGCGCGGTGCGGCGATCGTGCCCGACGTGGATCGCGCCGAACCTCATGACCGCGCTCGGGCTGCTCGCGATCGCGGTGGCGTACGCGCTGATTTGGACGCTGAGCCCGAATTTAGCCTTCGAGGCGCCGCGGTGGACGTACGCGGCGTGCGCGGCGTTGGCGTTCGCGTATCAAACCGCGGATGGGATGGATGGGAAACAGGCGCGAAGGACGAAATCTGGATCGCCGTTGGGTGAGGTGGTGGATCACGCGTGCGACGCGCTGTCGATGTGCATTTATCCGTTGATAGTGATGGATATCTTTGGCGTCGGGCATCGCTCGCGAGACGCTCGGGCGATTTGTACGACTATGATGATGACGGGAAGGGCGATGTTTGTGGTCGATACCGTGTCGTCGACGTTTACCGGGGTGTTACCCGTGAGCGAATTTTTGGATTCGCAGGAGATTCAGCTCATTTGTCAGACGTTGATGCTTTGCGTGGCGTTTTCGGGATCGAACGCGTTCTTGTACGCGCCGGTCACCGTCCCGTTCGTGGGCGCAACCACGCTCGGACGCGCGGGCGCGGTGTTTTGCATCACCACGGGCGCGATCTCGCGCGTGGGGACGTTCGTTAACACCGTGCTGAAAGCGAACAAAAAAGAGGCGCCGCCACATTGGCCGGCGTATAGGAAGCCGCTTAGCATCGCGGCGAGGTGCGCTCTCGTTGAAGCGTTTCACGGACTTTGCCTGTACAAGGCGAAGAATTTCGCGTACGCGCACGCGACGAGCTCTATCTTATTCGGCGAGTCGGAAGCGCGCATCATGAGCATTCGCGTGTCCGATCCCGACTTCCCAGTCACGAACTGGTTAGCTTTGTTCATCATGGCGCTCACGACTGTCGTTCCCGAGGGCGACGCCTTCGTGAGCGGCATGCTCATGGGCGCCGCCCTCTTCATGCTGCTTCATCGAGGGTCGTGTTTGGCGGCGCAAATCACGGGATGCTTAGGCATGCATCCAAACATTTTTATCATCAGGCCGAGAGATGCATAGCTTTGTAGATGAATCGAATTCGATTAATTAAAACTTTGTCGCGTTAAATTAAACACGCTCGCATTCGAGAAGGCGGGAGAAGTAGAAGGACGTCGCGGTCATTTCGCGGCGCTTCACCTTGAAACCGGCAGCCTTGAGCGCGATTTCAACATCAGCTTCGTCGTGGAGGTACGCGCGGGTCGCCTTGGACGGTCCCGGGAACAACTCGCCGACGCGCTTCAAGATGAGGTACGCCAACGTCTTCGGCGCGAAGGAGATGATGAGCTTCTTGCTGCTCAAGCTCGCCAAGTGGTTGATCATACCGTCGACGCGGTCCTTCGGGTAGTGAATCATGACATCGATGCACGTCACCATGTCGTACTTGCCCGTGGCTTCTTCGAGGCCCATGGCGTCAAACTTGGGCTCGGTCGCCGGCGCCTTGGCGCCGTTCGCCACCAATTCCTTGTATCGGCGCTCCGCTTCGCCGACCATCGAGCTAGAGATATCACTCGCGCTCACGTTCGCCCCCTGAAGCGCCAACGGAATCGCCAACGACCCCGTCCCGCACCCAGCATCGCACACCGTCACGCCCTCCAAATCGTCGTTCTTCACCCACGCCAAAACCTTATCAACCGTTTGTTGATGTCCCTCGCGAATGTCGAGCTGCACCTTATTCACGTCCTCCGTCTCTCCGTAAATCTTATTCCACCGTTCGAACCCGGTGGTGTCGAAATAATTCTTCACGCTCGCCGCTTCGTCGCCGCCAGTCTCCGCCATCATCCCCTCGCGTCTTTTGCTCGGATCCGTCAGCACCAACGCCGCGCCCGCGCCCGCGATCGCCAGCGCGCCGCCGATCGCCAGTCCCGCGCCCTCGGCCGTCTGCGCGATCTCGCTCGCGCTCGCCGCGCTCGCGCCGAGCGCGCCGAGCGCCGCCGTCACCGCGGGCGCCGTCGTCATCGCCGACGCCTTATCGCGCGCGCGCGCCATCGTCGTCGTCTTCGCGCGCGGTTTCGTCGCGCGCGCGCGAGGGGCGACGCGCGCGCGCGGGCGGCTCGTCATCGCTCGCGTCGCGCGCATCGTGTCGCGTAAAACGCGCGCTCGCGTGTGCGGCGCGCGCGCGGTGACGCGAACGATGACGAAAGGCGATCGCGTCGAGGGCCGCTTTGAGATCTTTATCCATCCGGTCGGTTACGGAGAATTGCCGAATCGAGGCGCCCGATTGTCGCGACGCCGCGCCGTCGTCACTCTCGCGCGCGCGTCGCCATGCCGCCTCGAAGCGCGCGACGACCGCCCTCGGCGACGACGATCGACGCGCTGTTCAGGTCGACGAAACCGGGCGCGGCGAGACCGGGCAAGACGAAAGGTGCGCCGCCGACGTCGGGATTTCCGACGCGCGCGCATCGCCGTCGTTCGACGCGACTGACGACGCGCGCGCGCGCAGGCGCGAACGTCGCGATCGAGGACGACGACGCCGAGACGATCGACGACGACGACGCGGTCGAGCGCGACGCGCGCGAGCTGAAGACGTTTGACTTGACGTCCAAGTTTGGGCCGTGCTGCGGATTGACGCGAATCGAGCGATGGGATCGCGCGCGCGCGCTCGGTTTAGACCCGCCGAAGCGCGTGTTAGAGATTCTGCATCGTCGCGGCGAGGCGAGCGCGCGATGGAGAGAGTGCGTGTGGCACGGACGGGTGTGAGCGAGAGCGAGGGACGCCCCGGCGTCGAGCGGCGGCGGTGCCGGGTATCGCGACGACGCGATCGAACCGCCGATCGGTCGTCGCGACGACGAGCGCGACGATTGAATTGTAAGATACGAAGATGGATTGACGCGATCTCGCCGTTCGCGCCGCGCTCGCGAGGTTTCGCGTCGACCGCCCTCGGCGTCCTATCCGTCCGCAGACGCCGCCTCGGCTCGGCGCTCTCGCGCGACCATGCTCGCCCCGCTCGCGCCTCGCGACGCGCATCCGCCGTGGTTCTTGGCGTTATTGGTGCTCCTCAACGTCGTCGACGCGTTTCACCTGAACATCGTGTGGCCGATGCTTCCGTTCGCCGTGCGAGACTTTGGCGTCGCCGAAATCGACGTCGGCTTTTACTGCGGCGTGATAGGCGCCGCCGCGCCGCTGGGCGCGCTGCTCAGCGCGTATCAGTGGGGAAGAATCTCTGACAGATACGGACGACGCCCGGCGCTGATCGCCGGGAGCGCGCTGAGCACGATGAGCGTGTTCGTGTTCGGGACGGCGAAGAGCGTCCGCGCCGCGGCGCTCGGCCGCTGGATGTCCGGGCTTCTCAACGGGAACGCCGCCATCGTGAAGACGTATTTGGGCGAAACGTCCACGAAAAAGGCGCAGAGCGAAGCTTTCGGAGTTCTGGCGTTCGGTTACGGGTTGGCGTCGACGTTAGCGCCGGCCGCGGCGGGATTTTTACAAAGGCCCGCGCGTCGTTGGCCAGAGACGTTCGCGGGGACGGCGTTCGATACGTATCCGTATCTCCTGCCGATGTGCGTCGCGGCGTGCCTGACGGGACTCGGGGCGGTATTAGGGGTGTTATTGTTACCCGAAACAGCGTCGTTCGTGCGACGCGCCGAGGCTAAGGCGATGGCGCGAAACGGCGACGAGGAAAAGCGTCTCGTCAAGTTGGCTTCGGCGGGCGACTTGCGAGCGATAGAGTTGCGCGACGTGGACGAGTGGTCGGACGTCGCCGGTGACAAGGGTGAATCTGACGACGTCGAAGATGTGGCACCGAAAGAAGTCCTATTCACGCCCGAGACGACTCGCGCTGTCGCGTGCTACGCCGTCCTCGCCGCCATCGCGATCGGGTACGACGAGATGCTTCCGGTGTTCTTAAAGACCTCGCACGAGTTAGGAGGGTGCGAATTCGCGCCGCGAGATATCGGTATTTTGTTGGTGTGCGGTGGTGTCACGCTTTTGGTCTTTCAATTGGTGTTGTATCCGCGAATCGCCGACGCGCTCGGCGCCGTGCGCGCATTCAGATTCGGCGTCGCGCTCTTCGCCGCCGTGTCCATGCTCGCGCCGTTCGCGTCGGTGATGCCGAACGAACCCATGCTGTGGACAGTCGCACTCGTGTCGCAGTGCACGAAAATTTGCGCATTGGGGATCGGATTCGTAAGTATCACCATCGTGGTGAATAACTCGTGCGAGGACGCCGTCAAAGCTCGCGTGAACGGCATCGCTGGCACCACGTCGGCGTTTGCGCGCATCGTCGCCCCAGTCATTTGCGGCTGGACATTTGCCGGCGCCATGCGATTGACTTTTCCGGCGCGGCAATTCCTTCCATTCGCCTTCATCTGCGCCGTCACGGTCGCGCTTCGCGTCATCGCCGAACGCCTGCCGACGGCGCTGGACAGCCCCACATCGTCCGTCGCCGACGTCGATACTCTTCCATCCGACGACCCCGCGCCCGTCGCGCCCGTCGCATCAAATTTAGATTCGCCCTGTTAGTCACGTAGTGTTGTAGTGTGTAGTTGCGTTTGCGTTTGCGTTTCCGCGCCGCCGCCGCCGCCGCCGCGCTCGACTTCACGACTTCGCGACTTCGACGCGCGCCACCTCGCCGCACACCTCGCCTCGTCCGCGGCGATGCGCGACGACGACGCGACGTTCGACGTCGCGTACGACGTCGCGCGAACCGCGTCGTGGATCCGCGACGGCGCGTTCTCGCGCGTCGCCCTGCAGTTACCCGACGACAAGCTTCCCGACGCCGCCAGGCTCGCGCGCGCGCTTCAAACCGCGCTCGCGCGCGACGACGACGCCGCGCGAGCGTCGCGCGAGGTCTTCGTCCTCGCGGACACGACGTTCGGGTCGTGCTGCGTCGACGAAGTCGCGGCGGCGCACCGGGACGCCGACGCCATCGTACACTTCGGACGCGCGTGCTGCTCACCGACGAGCCGAACGCCGGCGCGGTTGGTGTTCGATCGTAAAGAAATCGATTGCGCTCGATGCGCGCGCGCGCTCGAGGCGCACGCCGCGGCGTCGGCGAGGCGCGGGGCGCGCGCGGTGGTGGCGCTGTGCGACCAGGAATACTTTTGGGCGCTCGACGAGTTGAAGCGAGCTTCGACGAGCTCGACCGCGAACGTTCAGGGCGCGGAGATCTTCATCGCGGACGCGGTTGAGGTCGAAGTCGATCCGAGCCGCGATTCGAGAGTGCGAGGGAGGGATGAGGACGCGTCGACGACGCGAGTCGGCGCGTCGCGATTTCGACCGCCGAATGGGACGACGAACGAGGATTGCGCGTACGTGTGGATCGGTGCGACGGGGCCGGCGATGACGCATGCGATGCTGGTTTTGGGCGATTGCGCGGCGAAGTTCGGTGGGATGGCGCAGTACGATCCATCGGTGGATGGCGACGCGGTGCGCGTCGAGGCGGACGGCGCCGGCGAAGCCGCGAGGGCGTTGAAGCGAAGGAGATTCTTGATAGCGAAGGCCAAGGAAGCCAGGGTGGTTGGCATCATCGCCGGTACTTTAGGTGTCGCGGGTTACCGCGAAATGATCGAAAACTTGCGCAAGTTGATTGCGAATAGTGGGCGTAAGAGTTACACCGTCGTCGCGGGAAAGCCGAATCCGCAAAAGTTGGCCAACTTCCCCGAGATTGAGGTCTTCATAATGGTGAGCTGCGAGTTGACGGCGTTGATGGACGGGCGCGATTACATGCAACCGATCATAACCCCGTACGAGGCCACGATCGCGTTCACGCCGGGAAAGATGTGGATGGGCGAAGTCAAGCTCGATTTCGCGTCGGTGCCGACGTTCGAAGACGTCGTCGCGAATGGCGACGACGACGACGACGTTCAACCAGAGTTCAGCCTCGTTTCTGGCACGTACATATCACCGGTGAACGCCTCGTCGTCCGCGCACGACGCCGACGACATCGACGCCCTCACCGGCACCGAGCTCGCTCGCCGCGCCGAGGGCGCGCTCTCCCTCCGCGCCTCCGGCGTCTCCGACGCCGTCGTCACCTCCGGCGCCGAATACCTCATCTCCAAGCGCACGTACACCGGTCTCGAGCCCGGCCCGAAGCGCGACGACGAAACGGGCGCCATCGCGGACGCCCCGCTCGAAGCCGCGCGCGGTCTCTCCGGCCGCGCCAAATCGTACGCCGACGAGTCGCCCGCGTCCGCCGCCACCGACCCCTAGCCCTCCGAGCGCGTTCCGACGCCCGCGCGTCGTTAAACCATCCCATCATCCCATCGTCCCGTCATCGCGCGTTCCGAAGCGCGTTTCCCGCGTTCGCCCGTTCCCGCGTCTCCGCGCGTCCGCGTTGACCGTCCCGCTCGCGCCGACGCCTCTCATCCATCGTCGTCCGTCCGTCCCCCACACGCGCGCGCGCCGTCACCGCTCGAACTCACCGCGCGCTCCTTCGATGTCCGCGCCCTCCGCGCCGACGACGGACGTCCCGCCGCCTCCCGCGTCCGCGCGCGCGCCCGCCGACGCCGCCGCGCCGACCTCGACGGCGGCGGTTGACTCGACGCCCGCGACCGCGCCGCGCGCCGAGTCGACGCCCGCGCGCCCCGTGACGCTCGGTCCCGTGACGTTCGACACCGGCGACGACGTGATGCGATACTTCGGCGCGCTTCGAAACGAGCTGACGCTGGATCAAAACATGAACGAGTACGAAGCCGCGACGACGGAGGCGCTGCTGCGACTCGGCCACGAGGACGCGGCGAAGAAATTCGGCAGCGGCCTGCGCGCGTTCCAGGTCAGGAATCATCCCGTGCACAACACGCGATGCTTCATGATCGTGCGCACCGACGGGACGATGGAGGACTTTTCGTATCGAAAGTGCGCGGCGCGGTTGTTTCCGGGATACGACCCGGCGACGTTTCGCGAAAAGACGGGCGCCGCGCGAAGCGGCGGCGGTCGCGGTGGTCGCGGCGGTGGTGGGCGCGGCGGTGGGCGCGGTGCTCGCGGCGGTGGTCGCGGCGGTGGTCGCGGCGGTGGTCGCGGCGGTGGTCGCGGCGGTGGTCGCGGCGGTCGCGGCGGTCGCGGCGGCGGCCGCGGGAATTTCGGCCGCGGCGGCGGTCGCGGCGGCGGCCGCGGGAATTCCGGTCGCGGCGGCGGTCGAGGCGGTCCCGATCGCGGCGGCGATCGTTTCGGCGGCGGCGCCGATCGCGGCGGCGGCGGCGGCGACCGACCGCGGTTCGGCCGTCCGTATTAGACTTCGTCGCGACTTCGACGCGAAGACGACGCCGCGATTGTTGATTGATGATGCATGATCGATGACCTCGCGCCTCACATCGCCGCGCGTTTCGCGACTTCGATCGCGAGCGGCGCGTCGCATCGCGCTCGCCGCGCGCGCTCGCGACGCGCTCGCGACGCGCCGGTGAATCGATTCGATCGCGACCGGGACAATCCGCGTCAGCACTGCGCGCTCGAAATCGCTCGCGACGACCATGGTCGCGCGCGACGTCGTCGCCAAGGCGGCGCGCTCGCAGCTCGTGAAAACCGCGGGCGCGAAACTGCTCGACGCGCGACCGAAGATGATCGCGCTGAGCGGACCGGGAGGCTTCCTGGGCGCGCGGGTGCTGGACGCGGTGCTGGACGCGCACGATTATCGACGAGCGCACGGATTAGAGAGCGGCGAGGCGCTGCTGCTGTCGGCGTCGCCGGGCAATTTGATGTCGAGATTGACGAAACAGTACGGGGCGGAGCGATTGCGAGGGGTCAGGGCGTCGAGGGTGGATTATTATTATCAACACGACGTGGATTCGTGGCAGGACCAGTTGGGGTCGCTCGGGATGGCGGGGTGTAACTCGGTGTTCATGAATCTCGCCGGTCTCGCGGGGCCGGTGTCGGGGAAGGCGAACGCGATGATGGCGGTGAATTATCTCGCGCCGGTCGCCGCGGCGCGCGCGTGCGAACGATTGGGTTTCGGGCACTTTATTCAGAGCAGCACGCAAGCCACGAAGGCGGAGCGCGCGGGACAGGTGCCGTACAGTCGGTGGAAGGCGATGGCAGACTTTTCGTTGGCGCGGTTGGAAAAATTGCCGGTGACGGTGTGCGCGCTCGGAATGTTGTACGATAAAGACCAAGGCGTCGTCGGTCAGCGTGGGGACTTACTGAATATGATTGACTTGACGCTCCTACCGCTGACGCCGATTATGGGCGACGGTTCGGCGCCGCTGCAGCCGCTCGAGGTCGCGGACGCGGCGAGTCGGTTGGCGTTTCTGGGTCTCACTGAGGTTGCGGACCTACCCGCGTCGAATCTACCGTGTCAGGAAGAGGGCGCGTGGAATCGAGAATCGTGGTCGGGCACCGATTCCATTTGGAGTCGCGAATCTTGGGCGCGCATAGTGACGCAGAATGAAAAGCGGCAGTACACGCTGCGCATGTACGACGCCGTGGGTCCGGAGACGATGAGCATGCTCGAACTTAACAAAAAGTTCGCCCAATTGAACAATCGAAAGCTTCGAGCGGTGCACGTGGACTACCGCAACTTTGAGCGCGTGCTGAACGTCGCGTCGCTCGGGAACTTGAATAGACAATTCGTATCGCTCTTGCGAAGCGAGCAAGACGCCGAACACCCAGTCGTTGGGAATTCGGATGCTTTTGAGAAAATACTCGGCCCCGACGCCAAGCTCTGCGCGCTCGGTGATCTCGATCGAGTCACACAGCGGCGCCGATTCCCGTACTCGGCCACGCTCGGATGGGCGATGCACAACTACGGCGTCATCTGGCCCGGTATTCTCCTCGGCACAGAAATTCTCGTCACCTACCTATTCGGTCAAAAATACTCCACGGATGACTACTGGAAGTACACTCGTCTGAGTTTCAAAGCCGTCTTCCTCGCGTGCGTCGTCGGCGGTGGAACGTACTTTGGCGGCGAATCGGCGACTCATCTCCTCGAACTCGTTCGCAACACGCTTCCGCCGCCTCCGCCGTCACCGTGATTCAACCATTCCATCACGCCGCATCGCTTGTTGTACGCTTGTTGTAAAATATCATTCTTCATCGTTCGCACGACGCTCGTCGGCTCGAATCCGAATCGAATCGAGTTCGAGTTCGCCTTCGCCTTCGCCGAAATTCAATTTTTGAAAACCGCCAGCCGACGCCACCTCGCGGCATTTCTCGCCGCACCGCCGCGCGCGCCCGGCGTCATGCCCCCGGCGGCGGCGGCGAAGAGGAAAGCAAAACCACTCGCGGCGACCTCGCCGTCGCCCGTGAAGAAAAATGCCAAGACCACGGCGCCCGCGGCGTCGAACGACGACGCCAGCGCGCTGTCGGTGCAGCAGCAGTGTTTCCTTCAGGCGCTTCTGTCGCGCGGGATCGTCGAAAGCGAGGACGCGGAGGCGTTGTACAGGTGCGGTCGTGTCGCACACGCGCGATTTCGACGATGAAGCGCGAAAAGAAGGCGCTCGCGGGACTGACAAATGAGCGTCGATCGCACGCGCGGCGCGCAGAGAAATCGTCGAAGACGACGCCGCGAACGAGTTCACGCGATTCTGGGGCGAAATCGCCGTCGCGTTGAAATTTTTAGATTTAGACATACGAACGGGTAAATTCGAGGGCGATGGGAAGACGTACATGGCGGTGGTGAACCAAGGGACGACGGAAGTGGCGAAATTGGCGACTCGGATGACGCCGGCGGAAATCGCGCTGTTTCGAGTCGCGATGTTGGAAATTCTGCGCGATGATTCGAGCGCCGAGCGCGGGATCGATTTCATGAGCGCGTTGAATTCGACCGAGTTACAATTGACGCAAGACGCGTCGACGCAGGACGGGGCGACGCAGATGACGCAACTGGAGAAGCAAACGCAGACGGTGCAAAAGATGAGCAAGGTCGTCAAGGACGCCGCGCTCAACGACCTCGTCGCCGAGCGATGGCTCGAGCGCGTCGACGACGGCCGTCGTCTGACCCTCGGTCCTCGATCATTCCTAGAGCTCAGAGAATTCATCCTAGCCCAAGCTCCCGAGCGCGCGCGCGCGAGGTGGGATAAATTGTTGTGACTTGTGACGAACCGTCCGCCGTCCTCGCCCTCGCGCGTCCCGCGCCGCCCCACATCGCGTCGCGCCGTCGCGCGTCGCGCGCGCGATGTCTCACGCGCGCGGTTCCATGCTCGCGTGCGCCGACGCACCGTCGACGACGGCGTCCGCGTCGCTCGACGCGCCGCCGCCGCCCGAGCGCGTCGTTCGCGACGGCGACCTCGTCGTCGTCGTCGAGGGCTTCAACGCCGCCGTCGCCGAGCGCGTGCGAAGCGGCGGCGTGTACGCGTCCAAGTACGGGACGTTTCACCACGACGATTGGATCGGGCGCGCGTTCGGCGCGCGCGCGCGCGAGCGGGACGGGAGAGGGTTCGTGTGGCTGTGCGCGCCGACGCCCGAGTTGTGGACGAAGGTGCTGGAACATCGCACGCAAATCCTGTACGCGGCGGACATATCGCTGGTGTGCGCGGAGATGGAACTGACGCCGGGGAGCGTGGTGATGGAGAGCGGGACGGGGTCGGGAAGCCTGACGCACGCGCTGGCGCGGTGCGTCGCGCCGACGGGACGAGTGTGGACGTACGAGTTCAACGAAACGCGCGTGAAAGCGGCAAAGGAAGAGTTCGCGCTGAATGGGATATCGGAGTACGTCACCGTGACGCACAGAGACATCGAACGGGATGGATTCCCGAAGGAGATGGCGGGACGCGCGGACGCGGTTTTTTTGGACTTGCCGGGGCCGCACAAGTGCGTGGGGAGCGTCGCGCGTAGTCTTCGCCCGGACGGCGTGCTCTGTTCGTTTTCGCCGTGCATCGAACAGGTGCAGAAAACTATTTTAGAGATGAAAAAGCACGGGTTTGCGGACGTCAAGACGGTGGAGTTGTTGGGGCGCGAATACGACGTCGAGGGAAAGCGGTTGCAGAGAGACTTGTCGGCGCCGCTGAGCAAGGCGACCAAGGTGGGATGGCGGAAGGACACTAAGCGCCCGCGTGACGCGCCGGTGGACGATGGCGACGACAACGTAATGACGCAGCACGTCGTCACATTTCCGCGACAGCGCCTGCAGTCGCACACGGCGTACCTGACGTTTGCCCGTCTCGTGCCCGAGCCCGAAGGTTGGGCGAAGACGCTCGCCGAGCGCTCGAAGAATGGCGTGGGTGGAGACTTGTTAGCGCGCGCGGCGGAGGTGTTGCAGAGGAATCGACGCAGTGGGCGCGACAGTCCAGCGCCACGGGCACCGAAAGCGCCGAACAAAAACATGCTCTCCAACCCGGGCGAGTACTCCGATTAGTCGCTCTAGCGAGCTTTGCTATCGATAGAACTAAACCTTGCTATGCGCTACGCATACATGTAGCAAATATACGCTATTTCTTCGCGTTCCTACCGCTCGACCCCATCCACGGCGCGAAAAACGCGTTTTGCACCCCCCACACGACGTCTTGCGTCTCCACGAACGCGTCTATCACGGCGCCCCGTCCGTCGCCCGTCGACAGCCGTTTCGCCGCCGCCGCCCCCGCCGCGGGCACCGCCGCCAGCAAAGTCGGTCCCACCGACAGCGCCAACGCTGCGCGTTGTCCTAAATCCAGCTCAACCGGCTCGTACGTCTCCAACGCGTCCAAACGCGCGATCCACGCCTCGTCCAGACCGTGAAACCGCGCGCCTTCCCGCAGGAGCGTCGCGTATCGCAGCGACGGCGCTCGTTCGCCAAAATTCTTCAGCGTACGATGCGTCAGCGTCTTGCATCGCAGCTTTCGCCCATCGTACGCGTCGCAATCGACGTCCACGACGTCGTACGACCCTTCCGTGGTGACTAAGTACTCCCACTCGTCGCGCGTGATGCCGTGCGCGACGCCGTGGCACTCGGCCCCCTCGCGCGCGACCGCGCTCGCGAACGCCGGTTCGACGTACGGCACGCCGGGCACGTTGAACGCGAGCTCGAAGCCGCGCAGGACGCACGGCGTGGACGACGTCGGGCGCATGCCGCGAACGCCGTCGAACGTGCTGGGATTGAGATTGCTGCCGTAGCAGAAGTAAAGAACGTCCGCGCCGCTCGACGACGCGCGCGCGGACGCGCGCGCGGACGACGGCGGTGTCGTCGATCGCGCGGCGCGCGGCGCGGGCGCGGCGCGCGGCGCGGGCGCGGCGGTGGCGAACATCGCTTAGGGGAGGCTCGTTGTGTCGTCGTCGCGGCGACGAGCCGCGTCTCGTTTCATCTAAAATCTACTGTCACAGTAGTGTACTGTGCGATTCTACGGTCGTTTTGAGTCACGGAGGAGGAGGAGGCGGTGGTACGTTCATGCGCACCGGTTGCTGGGCGCCGGAAAGCGTCGCGATCAAACCGGCGAGATCTTGCGCTTGGAACGCCGGCGGCGCGGCGGCGGGCGGCGGCGGCGGGGGAACTTCTCGAAGAGTTTGGGGGGGCGCGAGCGGCGCCATCTGCGCTGAGGGTGGCGGTGGTGGCGGAACCTCCATGAATTGCGCCGGTGGCGCGTTGGGCGCGTACTCATCCTCGTCGACGTGCTCTTCGACGCGCGTCTTCTTTGATCGATGAAGTTCCTTCGAGTCGACTTTCCTTGGACCGATGCCTCGCGGATGAATCACCATTCCAATCATCCCCGTCGACGGTGGGACGTGTCCCGGGATAAGGTCGACGGTTAAGATGACTTTATCCGCGTGCTGACCGCGAGGCGCGAGATACAGCTCGATGCCATCCTCCGTTTTCGCCACGCCGCATCGCTTGCGCTCGCGATATTGTTTGACGATCTTCGCCATCGCCGCTTCCGCGTCGTCTCCGCCGCTCGGCGCGCTCGAGATATGCACGAGCGTCACCGCGCGCGACGTCGACGAGCGGTGGACTTGCTTGACGAAAGATTGCATGGCTTTGTAGTCGACGCGGCCTTTGATGTGCAAACTCTCGGGCAAGATGTCGCCGACGTGGGCGCCTTCGCCGCCGATGGGCACCGCTCGCAGCTGAAGCGTAGGCAGTCCTGGAACATCTACGGTGCCTTCCCACGCACCTTCGGGAAGAGGAACATCTATCGGGTCGTCGGCGGGATTGTATTCTTCTTCTTCCACCTCATCCGCCGTAGTCGCTTCCGGGTCGTACTCAGGTTCGTCCTCCGGTTCGTACTCGGGCTCTGGCTCGTATTCCGGCGCGGCGTCTTCCTCGTCTTCCTCTTCTTCCTGCTCCTCTTCCTTGTCTTCTTCGCCTCCATTCGCAAACTTTTCGAAAGAAAGCATTTCTGAATCATCACCGTCGACGTTCATCGGTGCGGCTTCTTCGTGCTCCTCGTCTGACAGTTGGTCGTTCCCAGACGTCACGTCAATCTCGGTGACTTGCGTCGGCTCTTCCTCGACGCTCGGCGTTTGTTCCACGGGCTTCGACGGCGCCGGTTCTTCTGGCTTCAGCTCGACGTGAATTTCATTCTTCCCATCTTTCTTCACCACTATATCCTCAAGCGCGATTCCCTTCATAAAGGCACCCTCGCCCGCGATTTCCTGTCGCGCCTTGCGCCACTCGACGAGCTCCTTGTTGGCCAACTGCAGCGGAGACATGTCCACGAGTTGTGAAGCTTTCAAATCGTTCGCGAGCACGCGCGCCCGTAATTGAGGGTTGCGCACGTCCTGTAAGTTGGATTTTAAAGACCGCGCGCGCGTTCTGTACTCTTTGTCAGCCGAACCGCATTTTTTATACAGCGCCGATTCGACCGCCGCGGCGACTTCGCTCGGCGTTCCATTGGCTTCGTCGTGCCCGCTCGCTTTCGTCTCCTCCGCCGCCATCTCCATCGCCTTCAAAATGAATTCACGAACGGTACTGCGAATCTTTTCCTCCTCCGCCTTCGCCGCCTCCATCTCCGCCATTCGTTTACGATTCGGTTGCTTTGTCCGTTCCCGCTTCGCGCCTCGCGCCTCTTGCGCGTCTCGTCGCGCCATCATCTCCCTCGCGTGCGCCTCGTCCCTGTACACCGGCCACGACACCTCATCGTCTAAAATCGCTTCCTCGAGATTGATCGACTCGCGTTCGCCCTCCTCCGCGTCCGGGCCGAGCGAATCCGGGTACCACAGCGTCGCCGTTCTCGCCTTCGCGTCGATCTCCATCACCTTGGCGTCGTACCACACCCCCGTCTCCGGCCACGCCACGGACACGTACTTCCCTGTCGTTTCGAACCGCACGCGCGTCAGTGTCGTTCGTTCGCGCCCGTCGTCGTCGTCGTCGCGCGCGCCGTCGCGTCGCGCCGTCGCGAAACGCGTTCGAGCAATCATCGCCGTCTCGACCAATCGACCCACGAACGACCGTCGATTCGCGTCGAAAGCGCGTCGCGCACCTCGCAACCGCGAGCTGATGTCATCCAGCGTCAACAGCTTGCGCTTGTCTCGCATCGCGACGCGTCGCGCCGGCGCGCGCGTCGTCGAATCGCGACGACCGCGCGGCGTCAGACGAAGACGCGCGGATGGGGTTCTGGTTCACCACGCTCGCGTTCGCCGCGCTCGAGGGGGTGTTCTACGCCTACGTCCAGGGCTCGGCGCCCGCGGCGCGACGATCGTGCGTGACGCGCGACGCGACGCGACGCGACGCGACGCGACGACGACGGATGGCTCGGTCGACGGCTGCACGAGTGAACGAAAGGATGACGACGATGACTGACGGCACGACGCGCGGACGACGCAGTTTCCTGCACGTGATGTACGGCACGAGCGTGTTCTGCTGTTGGTTCATGTGGGCGGTGATTTACATGGCGCAGATGACGCCGCTGGTGCGGCCGGTGTTGCAGGCGAAGGAGTCGTAGCGGATTCGATTCGACTCGATTCGAGACGCGGGACGAGGGCGAACGCGCGCCGAAGCGTCGGTCGGTGCGCACGTAGGTTTAGAATATGTAGAATGTCTGTAATCGCGGAGAGAGAAAACGCTTAGAATGGTGAGGGATCGTCGTCGTCGTCGTCGTCTTTAGTGTCGCAGGATGTTTGGTAGCGAAGTAATGTATTCGGCAAAGCCCGTTCGAGTTCTAGGTTCCTAATACCGGACTACCGATGCCGCGATTGGCTAACAACACGACGATTTCGCCGATTGCTGCGCTTGTCCCGTAAGTTTTACCTCGACCAAGTCCTCGTCCGCCTTGGTGCTCGGCGTCTCCATCCCCGGCAACGCCGCCGCGATTTTGCGAAACAACACCTTGACGTTAAATCCCGCCTTGGCGCTCGTCTCGATGAACATCACGCCCTCTTCTTTCGCTTTCGCCTCGCCTTCCGCCGCGCTCACCTCGCGTCCGTCCAAATCCGTCTTGTTCCCCACCAACGCGATTATCACGTCGCCTCCGCGTTCCGCCTTCACCTCCGATATCCACTTCGCACTGTTCACGAAGCTCGCCCGCGAGCTCACGTCGTACACGATCACCGCCACCGAGCTATCCCTGATGTACGACGGTATGAGCGACCGGAACCGCTCCTGTCCAGCCGTGTCCCACAACTGCAACCGCACCGTGCGATCCTCCAGATACATCGTCTTGGACAAAAAGTCGATCCCGATCGTCGCCTGGTACGAGTTGTCGAACTTGTCGTACATGAATCGCGAGATGATCGACGTCTTCCCCACGGATTGATCCTGCGCGGCGCGTTCGAGCGCGTTCGAGCGATCGTCAGTCGTCGTTTCCCTCGATGTGCGTCCCGCGCGCTGTCCCGAACGGCGCTTCATCGCGTCGTTCGTCGCGCGCGTCGCGATCGAGGCGCCTCGCGCGCGCACCCCTAAGAACACGAGCTTATACTTCGGCAGCGGCGTCACCCCGGCGCGCGTCGCGCTCATCGCGGCGGCGCGCGCGTCGCGTTTTGGCCTTCGTCCCCAACGCGGACGCGACGTCGAGATTTGAATCTCGCGACGCGTCGCCGCACTTTTCAGCGCGCGACGACGCGCGATCGATTCGTGAACGACCGACGAGGTGCGAACGGGCGCGAACGCGCGCGCCGCGCGCGATGCGCGCGCCGCGGTGGACGATGCGCGCGATGCGCGCGACGCGACGACGATGACGATCGCGATTTCAAACTTTCGGACACCTCGACAGCTGCGAACCCACGACGACGACGACGACGACGACGAGGCGATTGCGACTGACCGGGCGCGCGCGCGATGATGGCAGAACATGGATGATTCCGCGCCGCGACCGCGCGTGAACGGTGAAGCGCTGGTGAACTTTATCGGGAAGACGGTGCTCGTCGTGGGCGAAGTGACGCCGAGAGACGCGAACTCGGCGACGGTGAAGACGGCGGACGATAAGATGATTACCGTGAATCTTGCGGGCGCCGGGGCGTTCGGTTCGAAGTACGTTGAGTTTGAAGCCACGGTGGACGGCGCGGATTGCGTCACTGAGTGCTCTCGCGTGGAGTTCGGCGACGATTTCGACCAGTACTCGTACGGCGAGTTGTGCAAGCTCATCAACGGCAAGAGCAAGGAACTGTTTTATTGAGCGTCGACGATCGAACGACGACGACCATGAGGTGTTTTGTGAATGAAATATGAATGAATTGCGACTGTGACTTGTATGAATCCGCGACGGTGTCATAAATTATGAATTTTGAGTATTAATATTAAAACGTTTACGTGTCACCCGTCCATTCGAACGCGACTCGATCCCGCTCGAGCGACGTGCGAACGATGGAGTTCACGCGATCGCGCAAATCTTTTCCCGGTAAGCGGCTGATGACGTCGACGCCGAAACCGCTCACCAAGAGCGAGCGGGCGGTCTCCGCGCTCAAACCTCGCGAGCGAATGTAGAACAACTCCTCCTCTTCCAAATCGCTCACGGTGCACCCGTGCGTGCACTTCACGTCGTCCGCTATGATTTGCAAATTCGGCTTGACGTTAACCGTCGCCTTAGGAACGAGTAACAAGTTACGCGAAAGCTGCTGCGCGTCCGTGCGCTGTGCCATGCGGTTCACCTGAACGTTGCCGTCGAAGACGCCTTTACCGCTCGCCGCGCTCACGATGCACTTGTGCACCTGATTGCTCGAACCTTCTTCGTGATCTAACTGCAGCTTGCTGTGTAAGTCTAAGGTTTGATTCGAACCAGCGAGGTTGAAGCATCCGAGGACGGTTTCCGTGCGCGGACCGAGCTGCTTGATGTTCAAATCATGACGCGCCGTCTTGCCGCCGACGGAAATCTCATTCACCTCGTACTTCGAATCTTCCGCCTGCGTCACGAGCGTCGTGCGCGTGTGCGTGGCCCCGCGGCCGTGGTTCTGAATGAGCGCATGCTTCATCGACGCTCCCTTTTCGACGGCGATTTCGCAGACGCCGTTTTGCCAGTACTCGGTTTCGCCCTCGCCCGCGAAATCTTCGACGACGCACAACTCGCCCTCTTCCTCCACCACGATGGTGATTCGCGGCGCCGAAACGCGCGTGGCACCGTTTTCACCACCCGTAGACATCGTCACGATATGGACCGGCGACGCGCACTTCACGCCCTTGGGCACGCGAACGACGACGACATCCGCCGCGCTCGCCGAGTTGATGGCGGCGAAAACGTTACCCCGCGTCGCGCTCTGCTTTCCAGTCGTCGCATCCGCCGCACCGACGCTGATTTTAATCCCAGCCTTCGCCGCGCCTTCAAAGTCACTCTGCGTGGCATCCAACACGCCGTCCACCAAAACGACAGTCGCGCACGCATCCTCCACGCGCGTCGCGCTCGCGTCCGCGCTCGCCCCCTCCTTCGGCCCCACGAGCGTCGCCGTCGTCAACGCGCTGAAATCCGTGAATCGATACTCTTCCGCTCGGTTCGTCGGCGCGCGCGCCGATCGCAGCGCAACCACCTCATCCGTCTTCGCCAGCGTCCCCGGTCGCGTCGTCGCCGTCGCCGCGCGTCCGACGAAGCCGTCGTCGTACGCCGCCGCCTCCGTCGCCTCCGTCGCCGCCGCCGCGCACCGCACCCCTCGCGCCGTCGCGCTTCGTCTCGCGCGCGCCTCCCTCCGCGACGTTCTCGCGCATCGCGCGACGTTCGCGCGCGCGATCGCGCGCGTCGTCGTCGCCATCGCGCGTCGCGCGCGCGCGTTTCGTTCGCGCGCGCCGCGGAAACCCCTCCCTCGCCTTCGCGACGCCTTCGCGACGCCTTCGCGACGCCTTCGCGACGCCTTCGCGCGCGCGCGTCGCTCGCGCGCGCTCTAAACCTTTACCGCGACGCGTTCGACGCGCGTTCGCTCGCTCGACGTCGCGCGTCGCGCTCTGCCGCGCGTCGTCCCGCTCGACGCCGACTTTATCCATTCATCCCTCGCGCCGACGTCCGTCACACGGCGCCGCGCGAGCATGGACGACGCGACGACCGCGCGGTCGACGCGTGGGTTTTCGCTGTCGCCGACGCCCGCGCGCGCGGCCGGCGACGCGCGCGCGCACGCGGACGCCGTCGCCGAGGCGTGGGCGCTGAGCGGGCTCGCCGCGCCGCCGCGCGCGACGTCGCCCGCGGACGCGCGCGCGCTGAGCCGATCGAGCAGCGGGGCGTGCGATGAGGAAGCGATCAACGCCGCGCGCGATGCGGACACGCCGTCGCCGTCGCTGAAACGGAGCGGAAGCTCGTCGCTGAGCATGCTGAGCCAAGGCTTGCGAAGGATCGACAGCGGACTGCTCATCGACGTCGCGCCGAGCGCGCCGAAGAAGAAACTCACGCCCGATGATTTCGATATATTGAAATTGGTCGGACAGGGCGCGTTCGGGAAGGTGTTTCAAGTGAGGAAAAAAGATAGCGGGGCGATATACGCGATGAAGGTGATGAAGAAGGAACGCATCGTGGAGAAGGACCAAGCCGAGTACACGAGAGCGGAGCGAGACATTTTGACGGCGGTGACGCATCCGTTCATCGTGAGTCTGCGGTATTCGTTCCAGACGACGAGTAAATTGTACTTGATTTTAGAATTTATTAACGGCGGGCACTTGTTTTTTCAGTTGTATCAGCAAGGGACGTTCGGGGATGAGCTGACCAAGTTTTACATTTCGGAAATTTGTCTCGCCATCGGGCACTTGCACTCGCTGAGCATCATGCATAGGGATTTGAAACCGGAGAACATATTGGTCGATCACGATGGACACGTGAAGATTACGGATTTCGGGTTGGCGAAGAGGATCGTTGACGATAAGCGCGCGAATTCGCTCGCGGGATCGATCGATTACATGGCGCCGGAAATCTTAAACGCCAAGGGACACGGCAAGACGGCGGATTGGTGGTCCGTGGGAGTGCTGATGTTCGAGATGTTGTCCGGCACGCTGCCTTTCAAGGGGAAGAACAAGCAAGCGGTGCAAAAGGCAATCTGCAGCGAAAAAGTCAAGGTGCCGAATTACTTCCAACCCGAAGCCGTGGGGCTCATCAAGGGTTTATTGGCGAAAGATCCGTCGATGCGCCTCGGTCGCGGCGACGACGGCACGGCGGATATCAAAAGTCACAAATATTTTAAAGGCGTGGACTGGGCGAAGATCGCCGCAAAGGCGAATCCTCCACCGTTCAAGCCGAACGTTCACGGCGAGCACTGCACCGCAAACTTCGACACGCGATGGACGGATGTCGATCCCGTGGACTCCGTCGCCGCGACGCCCGTCTCCGGCGAACAAGAAAAATTCCTCGGATTCACCTTCGTATCGAGTTTCATGGAAAAGGCGATGGCCAAACTCGGTCGCGTCGTGCACGGTGACGAAGACAAAGACGTCACGAACGCCGAAGACGACGACGACGACGACGACGACGACGACCAGCGCGCGCTCGAAACCACCATGGACGAGCTCGAACTCTCCGACGGCGAAGACTCGTCGCCCCAGAAACGCGCCGATTCCGGCGCCGCCGCGCCGACGCGCGCGATGGACGTGGCCCTGAAAAAGCCACCGCTCCTCCGCTCGGACGCCCCGTCGTTCGTTCCCGGCCGCTTTTAAGCTTTGAAGCTCGGCTCTCGCGCCGTCTGTATATAGCACCTGTAAAGCGCGTACGCACTTAGCCATCGTCCCTCAAAGCGCGCCGCGCCGCGCCGCGCCGCGCGCGCGGAGCGTCGCCGCGCCGATGCTCCGAGTCACCGTGGACGTCATCGCCGTCCCCGACGCGCCGCTCGACGCGCGACGCTTCGTCGTGGACGCGCCGGAGGACGTCACGTTCGCCGACTTGCGCGAAATCTTGGCGACGCGCGCGCGCGTCGACGCGTCCACCGTGCGCGTGCACGTCAAGGGAAAGGCGTGCCGAGACGACGACTCGCCGCGAAAACACGCGACGCGCGATGGGCGGTTGCGGGTGAGCGTGATGCCGGATCCAGCCGCGCGACGCCGCGCGATGGATGCGGAGCTGCGGCGACTGCGCGACGAACAAAAGCGAAAGTTCGCCGAAGCGCGGAGCGACGAGAATTCTTCAGACGACGCCGCGGCGAAGCGGAGAGCGACGACGGCGATCGATGATAAGACGCGAGAGTGCGAACGCCTGAGCGCGGAGGTGGACGCGCTGGAACGATTCGGATCGGACGGCGCGCGAACGCGCGAGCGGTTACACTTTTTGAGCGACGCGTTCGAGCGAGCGTTGGTGCACTTGGACGGGATCGATAGCTTGGGCGATGACGACGTGCGCGCGGCGCGCAAGCGCGCCGTGCGGTTTGTGGACGCGCTGGCGGAGCGAGTCATAGACATGAAGAGTCGTCTCGCGGAGGGAGGCGAAGCCGGAGCGTAACCGACGCGACGAACGCGCCGAAGAACAGTCCCTTCGAAGAACAGTCCCTTCGAAGGTAGTGCCTTTGAAGATAGACCCATCGTAGATAGCTCGATCGTAGATAGCCCCATGGAAAAGAATGTTGCATTCACAGCGCGCGTTTCCGGTGGCGCTTCGTCGCCGACGCGTCCCGCACACGATGCCTCGCGCCTCGCGGCGCGCCGCGTCCTCCTCCGACGCTTCGTCGGAGGAGGACGTCGCGTCCGCGGCGGCCGAGCGTGTTCGTGACGAACACGCTCCATCGCTCAAGTACGTTCCCGGTTCGAGTGGTAAAGCGCAGCGCGCGCGCGCGAAATTGCTTCGTAACGCGTCGAGACGCAAGCGAGAGCAGCGCGCTGAGCGACGCTCACCGTCGGCGTCGCCGTCGGAATCGTCGCCGACGCCGCGCGACGCTCGCACCGCGACGAATGTCGTCGAACTGCGCGCGCTGCTCGAGCGAATCAGCCTGACGGAGCTCGAGCGCGAGACGTTCGTCGCGCGCCGCGGCGAGGACGGCGACGTCAAAGTCTGCGAAGCGAGCGCGTTCGTCGAGTCAGTGCGACGGAATGAGGCGCGACTGCGGGACGTCGAGCGAGTGGAGATGCTCGGAAACGACGACGATGATGATGGTTATGTAATTTGGCCCAGGAATGATGGGACGGCGCGACAGATGCGGTACGAAGACGCGACGGCGGCTCGATGCGCGTTGGACCACGCGCCGAGCGAAGTCTGGGAGCGGATTTTCGGCTTTCTTAATCTGCGAGATGCGGTGCGATTGGCGGCCACGTGTAAATCGACGTGGATATTGTCCCAGCGAGAATTCATGCGGGACAAGCGGTATGAGTCGATGTTTGGTCGCGCGCGGGCGTCGGCGGAGGAGGGTGCCGACGGCGACCGCGCGATGGTGGTTTCATTTCTCTCCAGCGAGCGGTGGCTCGGGGAATCCCACGTGGGCGAGACGAAGTTTCCGAAACCCGTCCATTTTGGCGTCGGTCCGAGTTTTGTGCGCGGATTGATCGCGGACGAAACGACGGTGACGTCGTTCGATCGGGAAAAGGTGAAGATTTGGTACCACGGCGCTCGCGGCGACGACGACGCGGGCGGGCGTTTGGCGTCGTTATTCGTCGAGAAGAAGAGTTCGGCAACGCGCGGACTTACCGCATTAGCTATCAATCAGTCGAGCATCGTCGCGGGGGACGACGGCGGTCGATTACGGATATGGCAGAGCGACACATTGGAGTACGTGCAGCGCAGAGCGCACGCCATTGCAAACGATTACGCCGTAACGGCGCTTTGCGGCATTCCTGCGACGTCGCTCGTAGTTTGTGCTAGCGCGAAGAGTACAAATTTAGAAATTTGGGACACCGAAGAAGTCGCGAGCGTGACTTCAATCGCGCTTGGGGACCTGGTGCACGATGGCGATGGCGGTAACGCGCATCACGGAGCCACATGCATGAGCATGTTCGGCGGAAACTCCTATTCAAACCGCTCGTACATCGGCGGCGCCACGTCTCGTCTCTGGGCTGGAACGACTTTTCAAAAAGTCGTGGGCGTTGACTTGAATCGCGCGACTTTTGTCGATACGCTCAATCTTCCCGAGTCGTATGCAAGCGAGGCAGAGATCCGAGCCATCGCGGTGAATGGTCCGTTGATAGCCGCCGTCGTGGCGGATGGCGCCGTGATGTGGGATCGCAGAGCCATGCCACACGAACAAGTTGTCGCGACGTTTGCGTCGCCGTTTTCGCACATTGCGGGCGCGTCGGAGCAATCAAGTTGCATCGATTTGGAAGATTTCGCGCTTTGGATGTCGAATCCAGGAGACCCAGGGGTGAGCATGTTTGACATTCGAAAAACGTTCGGGCCGCCGCGCAAGCAAGAACGATGGGTATCGTCGCTGACGACGAACGCAGTCACAAATATCTTGCGTCCTCGCGCACGCACGCGTGGATTTAGTGAAGAGGTCAACGTCGGATGTTTTGCGCGCGTTGCCGGCGCTCCTGGTGCAGTGATCGTTGCACCCGACTCTGACTCCAGCGAGGCGCGATGTTCGATATTTTTGCACAAAAACGAGATGCCCTCGATGGTTGACATCGAGACCATGGCGAACGAGTTCGACGATCAGTGGCGTTCGAGACGAGCTCGCAAGCAAGGCAAGCCGCCTCAACCGAAATCGCGCGGTCGATATCCGAAGAGGAGCAGTTAAATTATAGCGTAGCGCAGCTGTTGCAAATCTCTAGAAATTAGAAAACCGGCGCCTCGGTTTCGATCACGAGTGGTTTACCGTCCAAGTCGATCTGTCTCGTGCGTTCACCCTTTCCTTCCTTCACTCGATTTTCCTTGATCAATTTATCCCCCTTTTTCGCCACGTACATGTACGTCAAATTTCCCGATCCCACCTCGAGGACGATTTGATATCGATCCGCGCCGACGCGTTGCATCGCGATCGGCCTCTCGATCGCCGAGTCATCCCCTACTACGGCTAACCCGACGCCATCCGGCAGCGCGCACTGCGTCGCCAGCGTTATCTTCACCGGCGGTCCCTTCGCTTTCGGCGCCCGCGCCGTCGCTTTCGACTCAACCGCCGCCGTCGGTTTCGTCGCCGGTTTCGCCATCGCGCGCGTCGGCATCACCACCTCCCGTTTCTTATTGCTCGCCACCGGAATGTCCATCACATTCGTCCTTCGTCGCATCTCCGATCGCGCCTCTCGCTTCGCCGCCACTGCGTCCGCGCGCAGCATCCCGTCCCGTCTTCCGTCGAGCGCGCTCGCCGCGCGCGTCTTCGCTCCCAGCGCCGCCGCGCGCCGACGCTCTGCGATGTTCTGCGCCCGCACGTCCAGCGCAATCTTATACAACGCCAGTGGCAGACCCAGGACTAAGCCACACTTGAACGCGAACACCTGCGCGGGCGTGAACTGCGCGGGAGGCGCGAGCGCGCGCGTGGACGTCGCCGCGATTTGAAAACAATCGTTTTCCTGTCGCGGACGCGGTTTGAGGTCGGCGCGCGGCGCGGAAGGCGTTCGCGGGGCGCATCGCGTCGACAGCGCGCGGCGAGACGCTTGTGGCGTCGTCCGCGGACGCGCGGGCGCGGACACGCGGGCGAACATGACGCAGAGTGACGCCGAGGCTGGACGACGCCGCGGCTTCGGGACGACGGATGAGACGCGAGCGGTCGGCTCGGATTTTCTACAACAAGTGCGCTCGTGTCGCTCATAACGTCATGATTTCCTTCTCCTTCGCCGCACATCGCTGCGTGATCTTTCCCACGATGTCGTCGGTGAGCGCTTGTAAATTCTTCTCCGCGCGCTTTCGATCGTCCTCCGACATTTCGGCGCGCTTGATTCGCTTTTGCGCCTTGTGCCGGATGTTGCGCGCGGCAATCTTGGCCGTCTCGCCGAGCTTGCTCGCGAGCTTGCACACCTCTTTCCTCGTATCCTGTGTCATCGCTGGAATGGGCACGATCAAACCATCACTGGACTCTTTGGGAACGAAACCGAGCGGCGAGTTCACGATGGCTTTCTCCACGCTCGGCTTGGTGCTCGGATCGAACAGCGTGACGGAGAGCGTCTGCGCATTTGGCGCCGTGATCGTGCCCAAGTGCGAGAGTGGCGTCGGTTCACCGTATACATCGACAATAATGTGATCAATCATCCCCGCCGACGCGCGCGCCGTGCGCAACTGCGACAAATCGACATCCAACGCGTGCAACGCCGCGTCAAATTTACTATTCGCGACGTCCGCGTCAGTCGTGCATTCGCGCGCGCATCACCGCGCGCATCGAGTGCGCGCCCTCGCATCGACGTACCTCTGCCACTCTTTCGCGTCGTACTCCACGACGTCGCCTTCCTCGCCACCGTCGCCGTCACCGTCCTCGTCGCCGTCGCCGTCTTCGTCGCTCGCCGCCGCCGCTCTTTGTTTCTGCTTCTTCTTCTTGCTATACGACCTCGCGGCGACGTCCCGCGCTGCCGCCGGCGTCGACGCGCGCATCGAGAGCAGACACCAGCGCATCGCCGTCCCGCCTCGCGCGTCGTCGAACGACGCCGTCGTCGCGACGTCACCGCGCGCGCGCATCGTCGAAAGTTGTCGTCGCGGTGCGGCGTCGCCACGCGCGACGGCGTCGCCGAGCGCGGACGATGCGCGAGCGCCGTCGAGGATTGCGCGCGCGGCGCGCGCGCGCGCGGCGAATCGGCGTAGGCCTGACATGGCGCGCGGGTGTGTGCGGCGAGTGGCGGCGACGAATATCGCTACGTTACAACGCGAATGGATCGTTTCGTTCCGTGCGCGACTGGTCTGAATCAGACGGGGAATCAAAGTCGGAAAAGCTTTCGTTTGGGTTGCGTGTGCTCGCCAACCACCCGCGGGCGCGCCGAGGCGTCGGTCAAGGGTGACGAGAAATTCGGCGCGGGCGCGAGCGAGAAATGCTTCGAAGGCGAGTACGGTTCGCGAACGTACTTGATGCCCGAAGATGGTGGCGGTGCGTTCATGGCGGCGTCGTAGCCGTTGGAGGACATGAATTTACGATCGTACATGTAATCAGCGTGCACGCCCACCGGGGCGGCGTTTTGATTGGTGGACTCTCGCGGCGGCGGCGCGAAATGCGGCGGCGGCGCGTACATCCTGTCGTACATCATCCGCTGCATCATCTCACGCATCGTCGCGAGTTCAGATTCGAGCGCTCCAATTTTTGTCACCATGTACTCATGTTCTTTCACTGGAACGGTCACGAGGTCGCCGGATATAGCCACGGGCTGCTCCACGCGCATCTTTGACTGCGGCGTATCGTCGCTCGGCGATCGCGCGACGGCGTACGGCTTTCCACCACCGAGGCTTTCGCTCTGCGGGGACTCAATTATCGGTGGCTTAGCGTATCGGGCGACAGGTGGTTTTGTGTGCGACTTTCGCTCGGCTTCCTCAGGGCTGGAAACCGGCTTGATCGCCACGGATGGGAGGTTCATTGACTCAGCCTTGACGGGAGACTTAGCCAGCGGTCCGACAAACTCGCCTCGACTCCATCTTCTGCATTCATCCTCAAAATGTTCTTCCACGTGATCGCGAATGAGAGAAAATCGCGGGAAAACTTTGTCATCCAGTTTGAACTTATACTGACGATGACCCGTGTACTCGACGAACTCAGCCAAGAAGCCGTTGATGTCTCCCAGTTCCAACTTTTTCACAGACGCCTGCACCTTAACTTGCGCTGGTGGCGGTTTCGACTTTTCGCGCGGTGGCTCGCGTGGCACAATGACAGTTTCTGTCGTTGCCTCGACTATATCGTCGTGTTTGACGATGGCAACCTCTTCTTCCTCTTCAAAGACTTCGTTTGATTCCTTGGAATTCGTCAACGACGCCAATTTCTGCAACGCTTCTTGCACGCTATCTTTGCGCTGTTTTTTCGCACTATCACGAAGCGCGTCAAAACTAATTTTCAAGAGCGGGTCGACATCTGCTGATTTTGTTGGAGTCGTCTCCGCAGACTTCGCAGCGATTTCTTCATACTGCGCGACTTTGACCTTCACTACACCGCTCTGTTTGACTTTGTTGAGCTCGGCCGTGATGAGTTTGATCGCTTCGAGCACCACTTGCGTGCCTGGATGATCGAGTCCGAACTTTTGCACTCTGATATCTTTCGCGCGAGTGTAACACGGTAGTGCCTCACCCCACTCTTTCATTTCCATCAACAACTCACCCAACTCGACACATCGCGTAGCAATGTTGGTGTGCGCCGCGTCGAACTCGCCCTCAGCGATTTTCAGCGCCTGCTCGAAACACGCCTTCGCCTTAAGTGTTCTACCTTGTGATCTATAACATCTCCCGAGATTGATCAAGTAAGTTTCAAGCTCTGAACTAGCGTGGAAATCATGTTCGGCGATTTCGACAGCACGGCTGTACAGAGGTTCGGCTCTTTGGGCTTGGTCCATACTCTTGTATTTTTCAGCCAAGGAATTTAGACTCGCAGCGAGTCCTGGGTGCACAGTTTCATTCGTTTCTTTGAGAATGGCTTCCGCCTCTTTGTATTGACGGAGCGCTTCGAGATTTTCACCACGCGCTCTTAGAACACTCGCGAGATATATTTGATGCACAGCGAGGTTGGGGTGATTTCGCCCGAAAAGTTGCGTATCCACGTCGAGTGCTTTCGTGTATAAAGCCTTCGCTTGATCGAAGTTACGTAACTCTAAGTGCATAGACGCTAAATCACTCAATCTTTCAGCTGTTCCATGATGCAAATCTCCAAATCTTGACTTGGTGATGTTGAGCGCCTTGATGAACGTTTGCTTTGCCTCTTCGGGCTTTTTCAGTTTACGCAGAACACGCGCGTGCTCGGTGAACACGCTGGCGAGAAGTTCCAAAAGCAATGGTTGACCGTTTGAATCGGTGACACACTCCATCTCCTTCGTCACGTCTTCGTAAACCTCTCGAGCGCTGACTAAATCATTTTTCATAACGTACACTTTCGCGAGGGATCTCAAATTCTCAAGCAGTCCTAGAGAACGATCCGGGTACGCGTCGACGCAATGTTTGAGTGCTTGCTCCATGCAGAATTCACTTTTATCCCATTCTCCATGCCTAGCGTAGACCGCACTCAATCGAAGCATCTCGCGATATATAGCGTCGTGATCAGCACCGAGCTTGTTTTCCAACTCGTCCATCAGTTGTTCGTGTATTTCGATTTCCTTCAAGCCTTTACCCTTCAACCCATACAACGTCGCTACATTCATTGTTACGCAAGCGGCGTGATTGAATACTTCCTTCACGCTCTTGTCTTTCATGCAGACTCGCCACGCCGCTAAGGACGCCTCTGCACTCTCTAGAGCGTCGTTAATGAATTCCTCGACTTCACCCTTCGTCCCTCGCAGGTTATGATTATCGAGGGTAATTTCTTCATCCTTTGTGCGCACCAAGCACAGACTCTCTTCGTTCATGATCATCGCACCTAAAGGTGTATTTCCATTGAAGTTTGCTGACTCGAACTTCCGAGCGAGCTTTGCCACACTCGCCGCTTTTTCCCAATCCGCCGTCTGACGCAAAGCATTTGCGTACTTCATGTTGAGCGACGCTGCATGTTGCAGCTGAAACGTTGCTCGACTACACGCGAGATCGCACACCGCGATGACGCTCGTGTAATCTGAAATCCACTTCATGAAGTCGGCGATAGATTCAGCACACGAGTCCCGCGTGCGATCGTTCATTCTTCCGAGGCGAGTGAGAATCGACTCCATGGGGGTGCGCTGGACAACGTCCGATACTTGCGTCGCCGTCGCAATTTTCCAACTCAATACCAGCTCGTTGATATATCGCTGTTTCCACAAGAAATGAATCACCTGTGGATCTGTGATGTAGCCCATGAACTGATCCCTAGCGACCAACCACTCACCGTTTCTCACAAAATGCAGTAACTCGAGGACGTGGTGCACGTTGAAATCACCACTCGTGTCGGAAAACTTGCGCAGGAAGTACGTCATGGCGTCGCGTTGAATGTTATTCTTTGCTTCATCCTTCACCAAGTACCTGCTGCGTACATAGTCGATGACTACCGATGATCGTAGGACGAGCGCATCTTGCGGCATCTCAGGCGCTCGCGCGCCGTCTTCTTCATAGCACCAGCAAAGATGCGCGACGTCATCCGTGAGCGCCAAGAACGACGAAGACGTCCTACCGACCTCGATAATATCGGCGATTTCATTCGCTGAAAGGCCAGCGCGTGAAGAAGCCATGAGCGTGAACAATTGACGCACCACATTATGGCCGTGGTTGTACTCTAATCCTTCGAATATATACCTTAACAACTGCTCGATCGTCTCAGGTATTTGTCTCAACTCGTGCGCGACGTCCAGAGGTGCGTCGACTCTGCGCTGACTCAATTTTACCCGTCGACGCATTTCATGCGCGACAAGATAGATATAAGTCGGCGAACTCGCGTCCTTGTAGCTATATATTGGCTCAAACAGATCACTCGTGATTTCTCGCTCGTCGTTTCGGCTGAAAAGGCCGCGAGCGAGCTGCGTGCGTTCCTTGATGCCGAGCGGTGGCAACCGCTTCCTCGCAACGGCTGCCGCGTTTTCACCGCCGCTCGCTAAATAATTCACCGCATCTCCTTTCGTTCGCGCGCCAATGATCACACGAACGTCTGACATCATAGAAGACGGCAACCAGTCGGACATTTTCACCGAGCCGAGCTCCGCCGCCGCGTCTAAATCGTCTACGACAAGCACCACCACGCTCGATGTTGTCAGCGCCAATTCCTCCATCAATCGAACGAACACTCGTCCCGTCTCTTCCGCGGTCACCGGCATGTTTGTAAATCTCGCTTGTCCGAGCATCTTTCGCACGCGTTCGCACATCGTCCACAGCACATGCCTCAAATCGCACTCCCCCGGCGTCGGTCCTCGACAGCACACGTGCAACGCCAGCGGTTTCTTCCCCATCACCCTCTCACCCGTCACCTCCTCCTCCTCTATCATTCTCGCCGTGCGTTCGCGCAAATCTTTAACGAACTCGCTCAGCACCGAGCTCACGCCGCTCCCTCGTTCGCCCTCGAGCACGAACACGTTCGGCGCGTCGTCTCGCAGCGCGTGCGCGCGCAGCTTTTCCAGCGTCTCTGCCCGTCCGACAAACTTCCCTCGCGCATCTCTTCGCGATATCGCAGCGCTCGCGCGTTCAATTATCACTGATCGCGCCTCTGCGTCTTCGGTTCCGTCGATCGCGACGCGTCGCGTCGTCGGCAGGCGCAATTCTCGTCGCTCGAGGTCGGTGAGCGAACCGACCGCGGGCGCGCTCGAGGGCGGCGAATTGGCGGGCGCGGACGCCGCGCGCCGCGCGCGGTCGGGTTTGAGGATGGATTTGGGCGCGCTCGACGCGCCGGGAGCGGCGCGCGCGCTCGAGGGCGGCGACGGGGGCATCGCGCGCGTCGCGATGTGCGGCAGTGGTCGTTGGCTCGGGCGCTCGCGCGGCGCCGCGGCGTCTGTCGCGCGCCGATTCCGATCGAAAGCGCGACGCATGCGGGGCGAAAGAGTGCGTAAATAATGCGAGATGTTGATTAACAACGTTCGAGGGATGAGAGCGTACCTAACGGGCTACGGCGTCGATGGCCGAAAATGCGCGCGCGAGCGGTGTCATCGAGGAGACGCCGTCGCGTCCGCAGACTTGGCCGGCGACGGGGTAACTTCTTGCGAAAGTAAGAAGACGTTGACCACGCGCGCGGCGATGCGTTCGGCGAGACCGGTGGCGACGTGTTGGACGAAGATGCTCGCGCTCGGTTTGCGCAAAGCTTCGGTGAAGGGCGTCAGCGTCTGCGGATCAAAGCCTTTGCTCGACGAAAACATTTCGACGATGCGTAGTACTTGCTCACGCTTTTCCAAGAGCTTGGCTTCTTGCTTGGCGTTGCCGAACGTGAGCGGTGGTAAAGCGCGGAGTTCCGCCGGAAGGGCGGCTACGATGGGCGCCAAAGCGTCGGACTTGGCCGAATCCATGGCCGAGCCGAGAAGGATGGCTTCGAGCACCTTCACGGTTTCTGCCTCGATAAGCGGACGAAGGGTGTTCTTCGCCTCACCCGGCTTATCTTCACCGATGGCGAGTTCGATGAGCGGCGGCACTACAGCTGCGGCGTCGTAGTCATCACTCTTGCTGCCCTCGCGCAGCAAGTTTTCGAGACGATTCCATCGAAACTTGCCATCCTGGAAGAGCAGCTCGGCGAATGAATCTCGAAGTTGCGGGCGAGGATCTGTGAGCAAACGCCGCGCCATATACGGGTACGCCTTGGCTAAGACCTTAAATTTTGGATCCGTCGTGAGCGCCAAGCCTTCAAGCACGGTGAGGGAGCGCAAAATAAGCGCGTAGTAACCTGGCACGTTGAACGGGTACTTGTACAACACCGCCCCGAGCCCATCCGTGATAGTCTTGAAGTTCAACTCGTCTACGGTAGCTTCAAGCACATCATCGAAGAATTCTTCGAGCGCCGGCACGATTGGTGTCACGTCTACGCTTTCATCTAAAAACTCCAAGGCGTAGTAATCGTTTGCCATCTCGACGTAGTCGCGGTTCACCAAGTGAACGACGTGATCGATGATGGCGTACCGCGCGCTCTCCGGCATCTCACTCATCATCCCGAAATCTAAGAACGCCAATCGACCGTCTGGAGTGGCGAGTAAGTTTCCTGGATGCGGATCTGCGTGAAAGTAACCAAACTCTAAGAGTTGTCTGAGCGAACACTGAATACCGGAATCTACGAGCGCGAGCACGTCCAAGCCTTGCGCCTTGAGCGATTCTTGGTCGCTTAATTTCGTTCCTTCAATCCACTCCATGGTGATGACACGGGGCGACGTGGTTTCCCACTCGATCCCCGGAACGACGATGTCTGGTCGATCTCCGTACAGTCGCGCAAAGCGCTCGGCGTTGCGACCCTCTTGTACGTAATCCAACTCTTGGAACACTCTCGCGGCGAATTCATCCACGAGCTCAACCACAGACGTGTTCAAAGACGTCACGAGCTTGTCGATCACCACCGCACCCGAACGAATCAGGAAAAAATCTAAATCTAAGCCCCCCTCTATGCTCGGCCGTTGCACCTTGAGCGCGACATCCCGACCCTCCATCGTCACCGCCTTATAAACCTGTCCGAGACTTGCCGCTGCGATTGGCGACGGCGATATCTTTTGGAACATCGTCTCTAAAGGTCGTCCGAGTTCCTTCTCTACCAACGCGAACGCATCTGCATCCGCGAACGTCGGCAACGCGTCTTGTAGCGTGCTCAGCTCTTCCAGATACTGCGTCGGCAACAAATCCGGTCGCGTACTAAGCGCCTGTCCGACCTTCACGAACGCCGGTCCGAGTCGCGTGAGTTTCTCTCTCAACTCAGCCGCACGTTTCCTCGCGTTCTCCTCCACGGTGCCTCTTTGATAATCCAACGCCACGCTCGCCGCGAACGAGCTCAGACTCGTCGCGATGTCCGCCGCGCGCGCCGCCACTCGCACCGGATCCTTGGTGAACTTCGCCGCGCTCGCCTCCGGCGCGTACCGCAGCGGCGATTGACTCCGCATCGCCGCCCGGCGCTGCGCGTCCGTGGTCGGGACCTCGCCATCGCCCGCGCCGAAGGATGATTTCGACGTCGTGACGTCGATGCGTTCGTCGCGTTCGTCGCGCTCGAACGTCGACGCGCGAGGCGGTTCCGCGATCGCGTTCGCGCGCACGTCTCGAGCGCGCGCGTCCGGCGAGCTTTGCGGAGCCGCGACGCGCGCGCGCGGCGCGGCGTCGGCGCGCGCGGCGACGAAGGCGCGCGCGGGGCGTCCCCGCGTGGGTTTCGCGTCGACGTTGCGGCGCCGACGCGCGCGCGCGGTGGCGACGTTGACGACACCGTCGGCGCGGACGCGCGGTGATGCGTTCGAACGCATCGCTCGCGCGACCGTTCGCGCGTGCGAGCGTTCGTCGGGAGTGGAACTGTGTGGATAGAGTGGCGACGGGGCCCTGTGGCGGCGAGCGGGACGGCGACGCGGGAGCCGACGGGCGAAACGGCGCGCGCGTGGGATATCACTGAGAATAACGCTGGATATTGAATGCTAGGTCTTCTAAAACGTTTAAGACGTTTAACGTTTACGCATGACGTTTAAGACGCGCTCGATTACTCGTCCGCCGCGGTGGCTTGCTTTTCGAAGCCCGCTGTGGCGGTTTCCCAGTCGACGGTCATCTTGCACAACCGACCGAGAAGGCCAGGAACTTCGGGAATCGGCACGCGAACTTGACCGCACGAATCGCGCTCGCGAACGGTGACGGTGTTCTCGGTGACGGATCTGTGATCGACGGTGACGGCGAACGGGACGCCGAGCTCGTCGGTGCGCGCGTATCGCTTGCCGACGGAAATCGCGGTGGCGTCGAGCTTGGCGCTGATACCGTTCGTGGTCAACATCTTGTTCATTTCGGCTGCAATGGCGTTCAATTTGTCATCGTTCACGAGCGGGAAGATGGTGGTCTTGATCGGCGCGACGACCGGGGTGAGGCGGAGCACGGTTTTCTGTTCGTCATCCGGACGAATGTAAAAGGCGTGCTCGAACATGCAGTACATGATGCGGCCGATACCGAAGGATGGCTCGATGACGGACGGAGTGTAGTTGCGCCCGTTCACCGTCTTCGTGACTTTTTCCACGGTGAACATGTCAGCCGCGATCTGTTGCTCACCGTTCTCTGTTTGAAGCGGAGCCGAACCATTCGCCGCGCACGCGTCTTGCAAAGCAAAAGCATCAGCTTCACTCAACGCAAGGAGCGCATCCGTGACGGGCTTCGCGTCTTTCTTGAAAGCCTTGCCGAGCACCTTTTTGTTCGGCGTGATCTCCACGACCGTCTCTTCGATCGGCTTGTCGAAGCGTTCGTACGCCACCAAATCCACCTTAGACTTGTCCGAGTGCGCCTTGAGATCGAACGCCGAACGATCGGCGAGCCCGACGCACTCAATCCAACCGTACGAACACTGAATTTCAGCGTCCCAGCAATCGGCGGCGTAGTGCGCCATCTCGTGCTTCAGGTGTTGACGGAAGCGAAGACGATTGGTGTCGATGCCAATTTGAACAAGGAACAAGTGGCATCGAGCAATGAAATAACCCAAAGTTTCGTTCGCGATGATGCCCTTGCTCACGGCCTCGCCCACAGTCATCGGGAACGGCTTCTTCACCTCACCCAGCTGTGCGTCCTGGCTAAAGAGACTGAGAACGGTGTCCGCAACTTCGGCAAATCGTGGGTGCTCCTTGTGCTCCGGATGCACAAAGTGCTCGATTTCCGCTTGCGTAAACTCACGCACGCGCAACAATCCAGCGCGCGGTGCGATCTCATTACGGAAGCTTTGACCAATCTGCGCCGCGGCAAACGGGAGCTTGCCACCGTTGTAGTAGAGCAAATCTCTAAAGTTGACAAAGATGCCCTGCGCGGTTTCGGGGCGCAAGAAACCCTTTACCGCCCCGGACGGACCAATTTGCGTCGGGAACATCAAGTTAAACGGATACGGCTCGCTCAAATCGTTGCCTGTGACCGGTGCCTTGGTGTTGGTGTCCTTGAGCGCCGCAGACATTTGTTCAACGTTGAGCTCGTCGATGCACGCTTGCAAATCTTCCAACTCGCGTCTGCGGTCGGCCTTCAACATCGGGTCACGCAACAGCTCCTCCACCACTTCTTCGAGCAAGTGATCGGCGCGGAAGCAATCTTTTGTCACGACATCGTTCACCATGAGATCAGTGAACTTTTCGACGTGCCTGGGATGATGGATAAAAATATCGTCAGTCTCGCGTCGCCCGGTCGTCGTCTTCGTGTCGCATCTCGTTCGACATTCGACGCAAAAACCTCAGCGGTTTGAGTGCGTTAAGCTTAATAATCACGGTTTACTCAGCGATAGCTGGAACTTAATTGATTCGTCACAGGTAATCGGTCGAATGTCTCCGAAGTCGGCTCAAGTTCGCGTTTTGGATATCGTTCTCGCTCGTCGCGCACGTACCCCGAAGCCCTCAGCACTGGTTCCGGCGTCACCGCCGGGCACTCCACCTCCAACATGCTCTCCTCGAGCACGAAATGTTGCCTCCAAAACTGCTGCACGTTCGATTTCACCGCGCACCCCGGCGGCCCGTAGTCGTACAACCCCGCCACGCCGCCGTAAATCTTAAACGACGGAATATAAAACAGCCGGCCCTCGAGCAACTGCCCGAGTTTCGCGCGGAACTCTTCCTTCGCTTTCGCCTCGGCGTTCCCCGCCTCCTTGAGCGCGTTCAGGTCCTTCTCCAGATCGACTTTCAGTCGCTTCAGCTCGGCGATGGCGGCTGCGATCGCATCCGCGTCGGCGTTTTGCGCCTTGAGCGCGCGCACCTGCGCGCCCGCCGCGTTCACCTCCTCTTGCTTTTGCTCCAGGGCGTCCATGCGTGCTCGGCGTCCGCGTCGCGCGCGTTCGTGTGACGCGTCGATCGCGGCAAAACGCGACGCGGTGATTTCCACTCATGACGACCTCGCGCGCTCGATAACGCGCGCGCGACGCGATCGCGGCGGCCATGCGAACGATACGACATCATTACATCGCCAGCGGCACGCGCGATGGACGAGAGGTGCGCGCGCGCGACGCGGCGGGACGTCGATGATTAAGTGAATAAAGCGACTCGAAGGCGACGACTGACGACGCTTCGACGACGACCGCAGCGCGCGTGCGCGACGCTGGTGCGAGAGCTCATTCGAAACGATGTCGCGACGTGCGTGTTCGCGGACGATCGAATGGCGATGGATTTGGTGATGGAGCTCGTTCGAGAGGCGGCGCGAGACGCGAACGTCGACGCGTTCGCGCCGCACGACGACATGGCGACGTTCGCGCGAGAGCGAGACTATAACGACTGGCTCGCGCGATCGTACGGTGACGATCGCACGACGCCGATGTTGGTGACGACGGACGCTTTCTCGTCGCCGACGCCGGCGCGGACGCGGTGTCTCGTGCACTTTGATTTTCCGCGAGACGCGTCGCAATATCGCGCGCGAATGGCGGGCGCGTTTAGCTGCGACGACGACGACGCGTGCGGTGGAGAACTACACGTCATCAGTCTCGTCGTCGGCGCGGGCGAAGCGGCGAGACTTCGCTCGACCGCCGACGCGCTTCGATGCCGCGTCGACGAGTTTGACATCGAAACGCTCGCCGAGATTCGTACGGCGCGCGCGCCGTAACCATCACGGATTATTTCGTTCGCGTCGCGCCGTTTGTTAGCCACGGCTCCGAAGGTCGTTCCCGTGGTATCACGCGCGACGGATGCTCCGAATGTATCACAGACGATATGTAACAAGAATGTACAACGACTCAAGAAAACTCGCATTCTGCGTCGCGCGAGTCGGCGTCAGCTCGCCAAACCTTCAACCACTACCACCTCGCGTCACTCCGCGACGCGAGATGTCTTCGAGCAGACACATCGCGCTCACCGCAATCGGCGGCGCGCTCGCGGTGCGCGTCGACGCGTCTCGATCGCGTCTCGATCGCGCGCGACGCGTTTCTTTTCGGTCTCGTGACTGACGACAGCTCGTTTTTCGTACGACAGGCAGCGGGCGCGTTCTACGGCCCGAGCGCTCTGGAAGTGTACACCGCGGAGTCATCTCTGGCGACGGCGGAGCGGAAACTCGCGGCGGTGAAGGCGTTGGCGCGAGACGACGAGCAGAACTTCGCCAAGGCGCGTTCGCGGTGGAGCGCGGTGACGTCGGCGTTTAAGGACGCGTCGGAACGCTATCGGAGAACGAAAGAAAGTCTAGACACTCGCTTGCGGGCGTTAGAACAGGCGAAACGCGCGTACGAGGATACAAAGAGAGAGGTAGACGAGGCTGCGTGTGCGCTCGCAGAGGCGGAGAAGGATGAAGCGGAGGCGAATTTGACGCTCGCGAGGGCTCGGCAAAAGCTCGGTACGCACGAGGAAGCAATCGCGCAGGCAAAGGTAGAGGTCCAGAAGCTGACGACGGTCGCTGAGGCTGCCATCAAAAAAATGAACGCGCTCAAGTTGCCGACGTTTTGACCTTTAATATTAGACTATCCTTCTACGTCGTCGTCGCTTTAATATTAGACTATCCTTCTACGTCGTCGTCGGCGCACAACCAATCCACGTACGCACTGAGGGCGCCGAGTCCCACCCCTAGGAGGCGCTTCCGTTCGGCACGATACTCCACCGCTGCACGTCCGAAAGCCGTGGTATACTTTCTATTTTCTAATAACTCCGCTTCATCTTCTTCCAGCGTCGTGGCAAAGGCGTCCAACTCGCGCTCCCACGCCTCGCCGAGCTTCACGGCGTCGTCTAACTCTCGCTGGATGTCGTCGCCTTCCAGCGTCCAGTCGTCGTCGGCCACGAGTTCTCTTCCCGGAGGTATTCCGCCGCACGCAGATGCCGTGACGGCAATTATTCTGCGAACATCCTCTTCGGGCGTCGATCCACCTAGCACGCCCGACTCTTCCATCGCCTGCCGGAATGCGCCGAGCCGCAACGTGATGTTCGCGCCGCCCAATCGATCGTTGCGGTTACCTCGTAAACTAAAACCGTAACTCTCCATGAGTTCGTCGTTCGAGGCGTCGGGCTGGTATGAAATCGTCACTTCTTCGTCCGCGCCTTGGATTGGACGATTCGTTTCCAAGCAACACGCGCCACCGCCGCCGTCCACGCTTCCGCCTGTTACGACTCTCCAGTATGCGCCCTTCAATCCGCCGCCATCGCTCGCGCCAATTTTCTTCAACGCGGTGACGTTCGCGATATCGACGTGATTCGCCATATCCACACACGGTGCAAGCACCGCGACCTGCGTGTCGTCCGCCCCTCCCTCCTCATCTGCGCCCACCTCCGCGGCGATCGCGCGCGACGTCACCAACGCGTACCCCCAGCGCAAATCGTCCGGCGTCAGCTTCCCCGGCACCGCCCCGAACGGCACGCGATCGAACGCGAGCGAAACGAGCGACCTCACCTCTCGCGCCCGCCGCACCAGCGCTTCGTTTTGCGTCGACGCGAGCTCCTCATCCGTCGCCAACAGCGTCGACGGCAGCCCGTTCGCCGCCGTCGGCAACCACGCGGCGTACGCCTCCCAAATATCCCCACCCGCGCGCGTCGCGAACAACAGCCAAAGCACCACCGCCAACTCACGATCATCCTCGTCCTTCGAGAACATCAAATCTTTGATCGCGTCCGGCACGGGGCGATTCCGTTTTTCCCACGCGCCGACAATCTTCTTCGCCGTGGCGTCCGTCCCCGTCGCCAGCCCTCGTCCGACGGGGCACACGATGCACACGTCGAGCGGAACCTCTAAAAGGAGCTCGACGGCCTTCCATCCCGCCGGGGCCGTGGTGAAGAGGCCGCGACCGTTTTCGCCGCGTCCGAGGGCGACGCGCGAGCGCATGGAGGCTGACTTCATGAAGGCGTCGAAAGCTTCGGTTTCGGTGGTGATGAGCGCGCGCGTGGGCGCGGCGCGACCGCCGCGGCGCGGTCGTACCGTACGCCGCGGACGCGCGCGCGGAGCGAGACCGACGCGCGCGGGGGAGGCGCGCATGGTGCGGACGACGCGCGGCGGCGTGTGCGGATGGAAGATGAAAGACGCGCGGACCCGAAGCGAAACGAATATAAAGTAATCGTAACCATAACAAAATAACGTCGTTACGCGGCTGGTGGTTCTAAAGTAATCGTGCCGAATGGTGCGCGCGTCGTCGGTCACCCGTCGACCTCACCGCTGATGTCCAAAAACTTGGCGGCGGTGTTGACGTCCTTGTCGCCGCGGCCGCTGCAGTTGAGGACAACCTTGGTGCCGTTGGGGAGACCAGGGCAGAGCTTCCACAAGTACGCCAAGGCGTGGGACGTTTCAAGGGCAGGGATGATACCCTCGAGACGAGAGGTGGCGACGAAAGCGTCGAGCGCTTCCTTGTCGGTGATGGCGTGGTACTCGGCGCGACCGAAATCCTTCAAGAAGGCGTGCTCCGGACCGATGCCCGGGTAATCGAGACCGGCGGAGATGGAGTGCGGCTCAACGATTTGACCCTCTTCATCTTGAATCAAGTACGAGAACGAGCCGTGAAGCACGCCCGGGGTGCCCAAGGTGAGCGTCGCGGCGTGCTTTTGGCCCGGCTCGATGCCTTCGCCGCCGGCTTCGACGCCGATGATGCGCACGGATTCGTCGTCGATGAACTCGTGGAACAGACCCATGGCGTTGGAGCCACCGCCAACGCACGCGACGAGGATGTCCGGCAAACCGCCCCATTTCTCCATGGCTTGTCTTCTAGTCTCTTGACCGATGACGGCGTGGAAGTCGCGCACCATCATCGGATACGGGTGCGGGCCCGCGACCGAGCCGAGGATGTAGTGCGTGTCCTCAACGTTCGTCACCCAGTCACGAATAGCCTCAGACGTCGCATCCTTGAGCGTGGCCGTGCCCGCGCGCACCGGTCGAACCGTGGCGCCGAGCAAACGCATGCGGAACACGTTGAGCTTTTGTCGCTCCATATCCGCCGCGCCCATGTAAATGATACACTCCAACCCGAATCGCGCGCACACCGTCGCCGTCGCCACGCCGTGTTGTCCCGCCCCGGTCTCAGCGATGATGCGCTTCTTCCCCATTCGCTTCGCCAACAGCGCTTGCCCGACCGCGTTGTTGATCTTGTGCGCCCCCGTGTGGTTCAGGTCTTCGCGCTTCAGGTACACGTCCGGCCCTTCCCCGTTCGCGTCCTTGAAGTGTTCGCTCAACCTTTCGGCGTAGTACAGCGGATTCTCGCGTCCGACGTAATCCTTCAGAATATCCTTCAGCTCCGCCTGGAACGCCGGGTCCGTCTTGATCGCCTCGTACTCCTTCTCCAGCGCCCGCAGCGCCGGGATCAGCGTCTCCGGCACGTACTTCCCCCCGTACGCGCCGTACCTCCCGTTCGCGTCCGGTCGCGACTGCTCCGAGATCTTCCCCTGCGTCGGCGGCGTCATCACGCGTCGCACGACGCGCGCGCCTCGCGTCGCCGCGCCCGTCGCGCGCGTCGCCTCGCGACGCCCCCCCGTCGTCGTCGTCGTCACCGCCGCGCCCATCGTTCGCGCCGTCGCCATCGCGCCCGTCCGTTCGCGCGTCGCGCGTCACCCGCGCGTCGTCTTCGTCTCGCGTCTGACGCCCGTCGTTCACCGCGTCCGCGTCGTCGCGCGCCGCGCCGTCGTGTGCCGACGCGCGGGTGACGCGCGCGCGGCGTCCCTCGCCCTATCCGCGACCGACCGCCATCGTCGGACTGTTTGCCCACACGCGAGACGCGTTTTTTTCGCGACGTCACCGATTCGATCGATCGATCGCGCGCGCGCGACCGTCGTGGTGTCGATCGCGCGGCGCGCGCGATCGACGACGCGAGGTTCGATCGATCGATCGAGCGATCGATCGATCGATCGCGCGATCGCGCGCGACGGCGCGATTCGGCGCGCGAGACGGCGGCGCGCGCGATGTCGACGTGGGCGGACGACGACGGGGACCTCCCGCCGCCGCCCGGGTTCGAGGACGTCCGCGCGGGCGCGCACGCGGCGGAGATCGCGGACATCGCGAGCCAGCTCGGCGGCGCGCCGGCGATCGGGACGCGCGCGGACGCCGTGGACGCGCCGGATGTGGCGCTGAAGAGCGAGGGCCTGCGCGAGGAGCACGCGGGTGAGGTGGTGAAGGCGATCGTGGATCCGTCGACGCCGTACGCGAGCGCGAAGTCGTTCGAGGATCTCGGGCTGAGCGCGGAGCTGCTCAGGGGGCTGTACGGGGAGATGAAGTTTGAAAAGCCGTCGAAGATTCAGGCGGAGACGTTGCCGCTGATTTTGATGCCGCCGCATCGGAATTTGATCGCGCAGGCGCATAATGGGAGTGGGAAGACGACGTGCTTCACGCTCGGGATGCTGAGCCGGATCGATCCGAATCTGAAGGCGCCGCAGGGGTTGATGATTTGCCCGACGCGAGAGCTCGTGGTGCAAAACGTGAGCGTGATGGAGAGGATGGGCAAGTACACCGGAGTCACGATCGCGTCCACGGCGGATCCGAAGTGGGATAACACAAATCGTAACAAAATCGTCGATCAAGCGGTGATCGGGACGCCCGGGAAGATTTTGCGATGGATGCGAGAGCGTCAGTTGGCGTGCAACAACATGAGAATTCTCGTCTTCGACGAGGCGGATCACATGATGGCCACGGATGGACATCGCGTCGACAGCACGAAAATTCTCAAGCATCTTTCCATGAACGCCAAGGCGTGGCAGGTGTTGCTATTCAGCGCCACGTTCAACGAGGCGGTGAAGAGCTTCGCGACCAAGGTGGTGCCAAACGCCAATCAAATCTTCATTCCGGCGACTGAGCTTTCGCTCGACGTCATCAAGCAACACCGCGTCGCGGTGAACACGGTGGAGGCGAAAGACGTGCTTTTGAAGGAGAAGATTTTCCCGCTGTGCGATAAGATTGGTCAGACGATCATCTTCGTTCGCACGCGCGAGGGCGCCAGACGTCTGCACGCGTCGATGAACGCGAGCGGATACAAGTGCACCGTGATCGAAGGACAAATGGAGCACGCCGACCGCGATCGCGTCGTCAAGGAGTTCCGCGATGGACTGACGAAGATTCTCATCGCCACCGATGTCTTATCGCGCGGTTTGGACGTGAGCACGGTTACCCTCGTCATCAACTACGACATGCCGGTTGAGTTTCACAACCCGCGTTCGCCGAATTACGAAACGTATTTGCACCGCATCGGTCGCAGCGGCCGGTTCGGTAAAAAAGGCGCGGCGTTCAACTTGATCTTAGGCGACTCCGAGCGCGCGATTTGCGATCAGATCGAGTTGCACTTCAACCACAAAATCCCCGAAGTCGCGTTCAACGACGACGTGACGTTTGAAAAAGTGCTCGAAGACGCCGGTTTGATGTCGAAGGAAGAGGCGCTTTGAATGCGGTCGACGCGTAATCACACACTACTAAGTACCTAGGACAAAACTATAGACGAATCGCGGGCCACCGCTAGCAGTACACGTTGTAATCCGGAGGCGAACCTTCACACTCGCTTCTTACTTTTTCGAGCCTCCTCGCGTCTCGCCTGTCGCGTGTCCACCACGGGCGGCTTCCATCGCAACCACTTCACGAACGCGCGAACGCGCTTAAACACGCGCGTGACTAAACTTATCCCCGTTACCGCTAAAAACACTGAGCGCGCGAATCGCCACGCACCGCCGATGAATGTGAAGTTTCTAAATACGTAGAAAACGACGCAGACGGCGATCGCCGTCGCGCCTCGCGACGCCAATCGAATCAACGCATCCGCCATTAAATACGCTTTATCGGGCGTCCCTCCGCGCGTGGGATCGACCCAAAGCTCTTCCGCGCGCGTCACTTCGCGCAAACGCTCGGCGGCGACTTTATCAAACCTATTCGAAGTCAACAGTCGCTTGAACAGCGCTCGCGCGCCCGCGGCGTCCCCGACGTCGCCGCCTCGCGTCGCGTCGCACTCTTCCCGCGCTCCCTCCCCCTGCACGCGCGTCGCCAACCCAGCGACGTACCTTCGCAGCATCGCATCTCCCGCGCGCAGCACCCCGAGCTCATCTCCCGCGTCGCCCGCTTTGACGTACGTCGCCACCAACGCGTCGTCGCACCTCGTCGTCCCCGTCGCCTCCGCGCACGTCCTCGCGTCCGCGCCCAGCGTCCCAATCCCCGGCATCTTCGTCCAGTGTTCGTGCTCGCTCGCCCGAAACAAAAGCGCGCCGCCGATCTCGAGCGCGTCTCGCGTCGCCGCCGCTTCGTCGTCGCCCCGTCTCGCCGCGCGCGTCGCCGCGTCCCGCGCGCACTCGCCGTCGAACAGGCAGCACCCCAGCGCGACGAGCTCGGCGAACGCCAGCCTCGGCGCGTCATCCGCGACGAATCCTCCGTACCGCGACGCCCCGAGCGCGGCGTCGCCGTCCGCGCGCGTCGCGTCGCGCGTCGCCGTCGCGAGAAACTTTTGCAATCGCGCGTCGGAATCGATCGCGCGTCGCGCGTCGCGCGCGCACGCGCGTCGCGCCTCGGCGCACTCGGTGTCGACGTCGCTCGCGCGCGCGCGCGCGGCGAGCGCCGCGACGCACGCGAGGACGAGCGCGCCGAGGCGAGCGCGGCGACGACGCGACGTCGCCATTCGACGACGCGCGCGGTGTGACGACCACCGCGAGCGAAACGACGCCATTCGACGACGCGACCGCGGTTGAAACGAACGACGACTCGACCGTCGATCGCGCGCGCGCGCGACGGCGGCGCGCGCGCGCGAGGCGCGCGCGCGGAACGAATCCGAATCGCGCGTCGGTAATCGAACGTCATGACGGATGCGCCGAGCGCGTTCACGACGAAGCTGGCGTCGCTGAACGGGAGCGCGCAGTCGATCGAGACGCTCTCGCACTGGTGCATCTTTCACAGGAAAAACGCGCGGACGCTGGCGGGGACGTGGGACGAACGGTTGCGCGCGGCGGCGTCGAAGCAAAAGTTGCCGTTTTTGTACCTCGCGAGCGATATCGTGCAAAAGAGCCGGAAAAAGGGACCGGAGTGGGCGGACGCGCTGGTTGGGTACATGCCGGATGCGTGTAAACACGCGGTGGAGCACGGAGACGGGACGACGACGGAGAAGGTGAAGAAGTTGTTGCGCGTGTGGGGCGAGCGACAGTGCTTCCCGGGGGCGAGCACCGAGTCGTGGTTGGACGGCGCGAGCGACGGTGGTGGTGGCTCGACCGCGGTGGCGGCGAAAGTCGCGGCGCCGGCGGCGACGAGCGCGGCGCCGGTGGCGAAAAAGAACAAGAATGATTTGGCGGAAGTGCCGGCGCTGAGCGGCGACAACGCCGCGCTCGCGAAACTTTTGGTCAAGATGGAGAACGCCGAGCGCGACGTCGCCGCGGCGAGCGAACGCTTCGATGCGGACGTGCGAGAGGAGCTTTTAGACGAGACGAACGTAGAAAACGCGGAGGACCCAGTCGGGATGTTGCGAGCGGTGCAGTGCTGCGAGAGCGCAATCGTCTTCAAGCGAAACGCCGTCGACACCATGACGGAAACCTTGGACACGCTCGAGAAGAAGCTCCGCGCCGCGCTCGCGCGCGTCGAAGCCGCGCGTGAATCTCAAAGCGGCGTCAACATGGGCGAACTGACGCAAATGATGATCAAGGCGCTCAAGGCGCGTAAGAAGGCGTCCAAGCGAAACGCCGACTTCATCGTGCGACAAATCGCCAGCGAAGCCGGCGACGCCCCGCTTCCCGAGCCCGTCGATTTCGACGCCGACGCCGACAATTACGACCCATCGGACGCGCCGGACGAATACCATCCCCCCGACGAGTCCAACAAGCGTCCTAGACGTTGACGCGCGACGCTTTTAATTTTCAGCCCGCCGGCGCCCCGTCCCCGTCGCCGCGTCGTCACACCGCGCCTCCCCTCGCGCGTCCCGACGTCGCTCGCGCGTTCCGTCGCCGTCCCATCGCGCGCGTCCGCGCGCCGTCCCGTCGCGCGCGCGTCCTCGCCGCACAGCGCGACCGTTGAGCGCCCGCGCGCGCGTCATGTCCGCGTACCCGCGCCCCGCGCACCCGTACGGCGCGTCCGCCGCGGGACTGACGTCGCGCCCCAACGCCTCGACCTCGGGCGGGGAGTTTCACGTGCACGTGGGCGCGGCGAGCGCGATGGATCTGGACGACGAAGTCGCGGGACTGCGAGGCAAGGTGAAGATGCTGAAACAAATGTCGAATCAAATCGGTGAAGAAGCGTCCGTTCGCGGGTCGTTGATCGACGCGCTGAGCGTGGACTTCAGCTCGAGCGACGCGGCGATGAAAGACGTGCGGAGGAAGGTGGAACACGCGTTTAAACAGGCGAAGAGCGGACATTTGATGGCGCTGATGTTCTTCGCGCTGTGCGCGTTCTTCGGAATGTTCGTCTTCGTCAAGTTTAGCAAGGTGATCTCGTACCTGGTGCCGCGCGGGACGGGACAGAGCGTGCGGCATCACTGACGGCGTTCGCTCGAGCGGGCGTCGAATGGGCGCCGTAGCGTTAACAATCTCTAGTCTTCGTAGCGCGGTTTTAATTCGCGAGACGCGTTCGCGTCGTCTTCCTCACGCCTTGTGCTTCCTAATCTCACACGTAAACTCCGTGATCCCAACGCTATCGCCGCCGTTCTCGCAGTATTCGAACCATCCGTCGGGATCTTCGCTCAAATCCACGTCTCGCCACGTCGAACCGCCCTCGCTCTTCACCGTCGCGCCCTTCGTCGGGTAAAACTTTTCCAACTCCAGCCCTCGGCACTCGAATCCCATCACCGGCACCCACGTCCCCGACGCGTCGATGACCCCTTTCGTCGTCAAGCCCTTGACGTCGACGAAGGACACGCTGGCTTGCTTTTTAGAGTCGGGAAACTTCATCACAAAGTTGGCTTCGCCTCGTGAATTTTCCATCTCGACGACGTCGTCGGCGCTCATGAAGACGCCCTCGCGCGTTTCATCGCTCTGGGAGTCTTTGACGTCGAAGCAGTAGTGATAACCGGCGGGGAACTCGACGCTCGCGACGTTTTCGAACTCGGCTTTGCAGTACAGAACGAGGAGCACCATGTTGTGGAGACGCTGCAAAATTCTAATTCAAGCTCTAATTCACGCGCGAGGGGACATTTCGATCGCGGTGGTGGTGATGGGTTCGTCGTTGAAGTCGTCTTCGCGATCGGCGTCGGCGACTGGAGTGTGGGCGTAGCCGTCGGCGTGCGGGTCGGCGCCGCCGAGACGCTCTTCGTACGTCTTGTGCACGCCGTACCCAGCGGTGGCCATGACGATGGAGACTAAGATGAGCGCGAGTTCGGCGCTGGCGGAATCGGCGATGGCGGCTATCGGGACGCCCATGACGTAACCTAAATCTCGCCAGAATCTAACGACACCTAAGGTGGAGGCGTAATGGCGCTCGTCCGGCGCGTGGTCGACGGCGGCGGCGGCGAGGACGGGATACGTCACGCCCGTACAGAAGCCGAGAGCCACGGAGGATAAAGTTAAATATGCCAGTTGCATAGCTCTGAGTTCTGTCGCATCGGGGCTTCCGGACATGAACTTGCCGTGGAAACCAGCACCGAACGTGGCGACGAGGAGCGCCACGGCTCCGCCAATCAAGCCAAACGACATCGGCAGCTTACGTCCGATTTTGTCGCTCATCAACCCAGATGCGATTTGGGTGAAACCTTTCATGAACGAGTAGCACCCAGTGAAAAAGTCGCGCTCGCGTCCGGTTAACCCGAGTTGGTCGCGCGCCCACACGGACATGAGCCCCCACGCCACGGCGGTTTCAAAGTTTGCGCAAAACGCCGCGTAACACACGACGGCGGTGTTCTTATTACGCCACGTCGTGCGAATCATCGCCTCTTTCAAACTCTCGTTCGGCGCGGGTATCACCTGTAGGGAACCGCCGTCGCTGCTTTCGCAATCTCGCCCGCGCAACTCTTTGTCGTCCTCTTCTGGAATTTCGCTCGCCCACGCGACGTCGAAACGCCGCCCCGCCGCCAACGTCGCCAACGTCTCCTTAAATACGAATATCGACACCAACAAGCCTATTAAACACATCATGAGCTCGATGCCCATCGGCACGCGCATGTACCCATCGCACGCGCACTCGCCCACGCACGCTTTCACCCAATCGTCCGCCACCGCGCACGTCTGCGCCGCGTTCGCCGCCGAGCACGCCGCCGACGGCGTCTGCGTCGTCCACGCGCACCGCACCCCCGAGCGCTCCATGGAACCGTAAAACTCTGCGAAAATTGCGATCGCGGTGTATCCGATCGTCTCGTTCAACCCCGACGCGAACCCTCTGCGCGCCTTCCCGCACAGGTCCACGCTCGCGAGCACGAGCGCCGTCCACGTCAACCCTTGCGCGCTGCCGAGGAAAAACGCCGACATCGTCACGACGCCGAACGATTTCCGCGCTCCCGCGATCATTCCCAACGCCGGCGCCGCGATCGCGACGCTCCATCCCGCGACGACGACGCGTCGCCGTCCGCGCGCGTCCGCCACCGCGCCGACGACCAAGTTCGCGCAGCTCTTCGCCAGCGCGAACGGCAGCAAGAACGACACCTTGGCCGCGGTCGACGTCTCCGCGAATTCCCGTCCCGCGGCGTCGAGCGACGCGAGCTTGTGCAGCTGCAGCGCGCCGCCGAGGAGCGTCGTGAGCGCGCACGCGACGACCAATTGGACGTCGGCGCGACGAGTCCAGCGCGGCGCGAGCGCGCGCGACGCGTCCGCGAGGCGCATGACGCGACGCGCGCGCGAGGCTCGAACGCGCGGGCGACGGCGCGCGTCGCGCGGCGCCGCGCGCGCGGCGCCGCCGCGCGCTTCTGAGTGCCGCGACCGGGACAGCGCCACTCTGCGCGCGACATCGCGACGCGACGCGACGCGACGCGACGCGCGCGACGCGATGCGCGACGACGCGACGCCCGACGCGGTCGAGTTTCGCGGCGTCGACGATCTCGGACGCGACGTCGGGACGCACGAAGCGTTCTGGGCCGAGGTGGCGAAAAAGCGCTCGCACGGCGCCGACGGGAGCAAACCGACGTTTTACGCGAAGGGGATCGAGTACTGGGACGGCGTCGCGCCCGACGTCGACGGCGTGCTCGGTGGGTTCGCGCACGTGAGCGCGCCGGACGCTCGGGACAACGCGAAGCTGCTGGAGGACCTGCGGGGACGGGGACGAGGCGGCGCGAAGGCGAACGGGACGAAGACGACGGCGTTGGATTGCGGCGCGGGCGTCGGACGGGTGACGAGCACGTTTTTGATCGAAAAATTTGATGAAGTCGATTTAGTGGAGCCGTGTCGACACTTTTTGGACGCAGCGGCGGCGGATGCGTTGGTGCGAGGGGACGGACGCGCGGACGGGCATCGCGCGAAGCGCTTCGTCGCGGAACCGTTGGAAAGTTTCGTTCCGGAGCGCGAGAGATACGACGTGATTTGGATTCAGTGGTGCATCGGGCACTTGACGGATGATGACTTCGTGGCGTTTTTGCGTCGTTGCAAGGATGGTTTAAGGGAAAACGGCGTCATAGTCATGAAGGAGAACAACGCGGCGAGCGGATTCATTTTAGATTTGGAAGACTCGTCCATCACTCGTTCGCACGAGTATTTGCTGCACATCATCAATCGCACAGGCATGCGCTGCCTCGAGCATCGTTTGCAGACTGGGTTTCCACCCGAGTTGTTCGCGGTTCGCATGTACGTCATAGTCCCTTCGTCCTCGTTCCGTCGTGTTGGAATACAAAATTCTTCTCGCTAGGCTATCGTTACAGTGTACAGTATCTCTAATCATTATTCATATAGGGGATTCTTCCCACACCACATCGCTCGCGTGGTCCATCTCATCGTCTTCCTCCATGCTCAGCCGGAGGTACTCTCCGCGAGCGAAGCGGTCCCATTCCGTCAAGTGCGGTTCTTCGCGCTCTTGTCGCATCAAGAACGGATCCCTCGTTTCAAATGCGATGAACTTGTTCATGTTGAAGAGAACGTTGAAGAAGTTGCCACTCATCTTGCTCGATCGTAAGTCGTTCAGAGTCACTCTCGCGTCGACTTCGGGCTTGAGCATATCCATCATTTGACACAAAATATCCTCGAACAGGACGGGTTCTTGCGCCAGGCATTCCATGCGTTGAATCTGTTCCTCATAAAAGTAGTATATCTCATCTCGCGTGATGACGCCGTCGTGATGAGTATCGATGCATTTGAACCAGTAATCTAGCGCTAGCGGATGGTTCTTGTTTTCTTCACTCAAAATGAACCAAACAAAGTCTTCGTAGCTCATCTTCCCGGGCACGTCTGATTTGAACGGCCTCCCCGCCTGGTCAAATATCCTCGCCACGATTCTATACGTCAACGCGTGATTACCGTAATGCAATAAGTCTTCACGATTGATGAAAAAGTCATGGTCGGTATCGAGTTCCCAAAACTTGCAGTAGATGACGTAGAAATGCTCGTACGAAAAGTACTTCAACACGCGGTTGATGTCTTCCTCTTCTTCGGCGAGCAACATGTGCTCAAGCAAGTCTGATTTTCTCAACTCTCGCAGCGTCAAACGCCCGTTCCAGGTCGTGTTGCACTCGTAAAATATACGATAAATCACCGTTTCTACGTAACGTTCCTGGAATTCGCGAGTGGTCTTCAAAAAATCCAAGCCCGGATGCGTTTGCGTCATCTCCGTGAGCACCTCGGTAAAGTCTGCGTGTTCCAACGCTCGAGCGTTTGGTCGTCGCAAAATTTCAAACATGGCTGAACTCACATCCTTCTGCCGACGAAGCGTAGAATTCCAATAACTAAACCATTGCTCACGCGTGACGACATCCGCATTCGCCCCGGCCACGAGCTTCATCACACGTTTGGCGAAATATCGCGGCAATCCGACGACGTCTCGAACCACTCCCGCGAATGCCTCTAAATTCATCCCAGTCAAGTGTCTTTCAAACATGCGCTCCGCCAACGCGACCTTTCCTGCGTTCACCTCTTCGCTCAAGCCTTCACCGCCTGGCTTGTAAAACGTCGGAATCGAGTGTGGCTCATTCGTCGCTCGAGTGAACAAAGACGCCTGCCTCGACAGCGGTCGCCTCGTAGGCGAAAACGCGCTCGTACCGTACCTCGACCCTTTCTGCGGGCTCCTCGGTGGCGTTCCTATCGCTGCAGCGACGTTTGCGTGCATCGCACCGCTCTTCGGCTGTCGCAGCGGTTTCCCGGCCTTCGCATCCTTCAACAGTTCGTACACCAAGTTTTGGCTCTCCGCCATGGATAACCAGTTTAAAAATAACTCGTCCAACTTCAGCTTACTGGACGGGAATTTCGACGCCGCGCTGATGTTTTCGTTCCCTGAGCGTTCGCCCAGGGGCGTTCGCGCGGGGACTTGGATGCTAAGAGACTTGGACATGGTCGACGGCGTCCCGGTCGTGAGGTTTGAATTTGAATTCGTGATTTGAAATCAATACGACTCGTGCGTCGAGTCGACTGCGCGCGATCGACTGCGCGCGGATCAATGATCCTCGACGCGAGTGTCTCACGGATTGCGCGTGTCACACGCGCGAGCGAGGTCGCGAACGACGCGCACTGCGGACGAATGCCGAAAATAGAAAATCCGGCCCTTTTTGTTTGGGACGCCGCGTCCCGGACGCGAGGGAGTACAGTGCTTGTTCAAATTTATTGCAACATCGTGCGTATCATCAACTTCAAAACGGCGCGCAATGGCGCGCATACCAAAAATAAACCGACGAGCGGGTGTCGGCGGCGAAGATGAAGTGTAAGAATCGCGCTGCGGCGCAAGTGCGTGCGGGGCGGTCACCAGTTAGACGGTCGTCGCCTCGGTTGGTACGGGTGGGTTCCATTTGGCCTCGTACGTGCCGATCGGGAGAACGCCGACTTGCTCAGCGATAGCGTCGTCAAACTTCTCGGTGTTGCTACCGCTGTGCATGTGCGTGACGACGCCGTCCTTGAACACAAAGAACGTCGGCGTCGACTTGACGGCCAAGCGGTCACGCGCAAGGTGGATGGTACTCGCATTCTCGTTCCCGTAAATGCGCACGTATCGACACTTCTCGCGGTTGTCGCGCGCGCTTTGTTCAAAGTACGGCAAAAACTTCTTGCACGGCATGCAAGAGGTAAAGCCGACTTGCAGGACGACGGCGCGTCCCGTGCCCATCTCCTCTTCGAGGACTTGATCGACAGCGGCTTCGGTGTGCAACACTTGCGCCACCTCGGTCCCGATCACCGACTTATACCAGGTTTCGAATTGATCGAACGTTACTGACGACTCGCACTGCACGTCTATGTCGCAGACGAGCTCACGAACTTCGTCTTCGGGCAGGCGCACGCCCATGGCGGCGACCATGCGCACGAAGGCGTCCAAATCAATGGCGTCATCGTTAATGTCACCACCAAACTTCTCGAAAAGCTCGCGAAGTTGGATAGCAGACACGAGTTGCGGCGATCGGCCGACTTCTTTGCCGATCGCAGAACGCACGCGACGAATATCAGCCATGTACCTGAATCGGAAAGAGCCACCCGCGGCGGCGCCTCGCACGCCTTCGAGAGAGTTGGACCCGCCTATGATGAGCGGAGCAGCCGCCTTACCAGCTTGCACGACGCTCAGCTTTGGCACCAGATGCGACCACTTGTCGAAGTTTCTCGCCGCGCTACCGCTGACGACCCATCGTTCCAAGCCACCGCGAGCGCAACGGCAGTTCTCGACCTTGGCCAAGTGCACCGCCATTCTCGTCGCCCATGCTTTCCACTCTTCTTCATCCTCGCAGTCATCAGCCGGAGGCTTAGCGTTCGCCCACTCTGGTTCGATCCATGAAATGGCGAGATCGGCTTCTCTGAAATCAGCATTCGTGCGAAGAACACCGTCTCTGAAGAGCGCGACGTGTACAGCTTCGTGGCCGGCGGTGACGACACCGGTCAAACCGCTCATCGCGTTGTCGGGATCGTCACTATCGAGGGTTTGACCAATCTTGACTCGTCTAGCGGCGTCGCCCCACAAGTCTTGGTGACCGTAACCGTGCGCCTCGGCACCCGTGACGACGGTGACGTCCAAACCGACGGCGTTGCGCAACAGCTCCTCGGTTTCTTCGCGTTCGCGGCGTCCCTCGAAAGGGTTCAAAGTTTCCATCGCGGCGTACACGCTCGTGCCGCCCAACTTCTCGTCAGCGTGCCAAACACCCGGCAACGCGACAGAGACGGAACCTTGCCACTTCAGCTCCTTGGTGAGCGAGCGCAAAGCCGAGCCGACGGCGTTGATATCCAGCAGGGCGCCCTCGTCCAACGGAGCGGTGATGAGCTCAGACTCGAGTTCACCCGTGCGCACGTTCACGATCGCAGCGCTGACGATGCCTCCACTCGCGTACGCGCCAAGAATCGCTCTCGGGCCTTCGGCATATACCGATTCAAACGAGGTTTCCTCCTCCGCCCCGCGCGCGTCCTCGTCCACCTCCATGTCGGCGATACCCCGGCATTCATCCCCCTCCGCGCACGACGCCTTCTCTCCTCGCATCTCCATACCGACTCGTCCGAGCGCCATCACCCCAGCCCCCATCGCGCCTCCAATCTTCAATCGATTGCTCGAGATCAACTTATACAGCACGCTCGCCGCGAGGCTGATGGCCGGCATCGTCGCCAGCTTCACCGCCCAGCCCATGCCAACCTCCGCGAACAGCGCCTCGATCGCCGGCAATCCTCGCAGCGGTTCGCTTTTATCGCGTTTCAGCACGTGTATCGTCTCCATCGCCTCCGCGAACGTCACGCCTTGATGTTTCTTCGCGTCGTACGCCGGATCGCTGATGTCCACGTACCACACCTTGCCCTCGCCCCTCCCCGTCCCCTCGAGCGCGCTCTTCAGCGTCTGGCACACCGGGCACGCGCCGTCGTACAGGTACGCGTACTTCCAGTTCGCCGGTTCTTCGTCCGCGACCTCGGCGTCGTCGCTCGTCGCGCGCGTCGCGAACGACGCGCGACGTCGGCGCGCGACCGGCGCGACGTCGGCGCGGCGGCTCGACGGCGCCGCGCGCGCGCCGCGCGTCGAGGCGGACGTCGCGGCGCCGCACAAAGATCGAGGCGCGCACGTTTGCGCGCGCGCGCGCGCGAGCGGCGCGGCGCGCGGCATGGCGAGCGGCGCGGTCTGCGGATACCCTCCGGCGGGCGTTAAACCGGGTTTAACGCCGGCGCGCGGAGAGACGCGGAGAGACGCGGAGAGAGGGAGACGACGCGGAAGACGACGGCGAACGAAACATGGCGCGTCGAAAGACGCGAAAAACGTCAATCGTTCGTGGTGCTAATGAATTCGATTGTGTTACACGGGTGGACGCCGCGCGGTCGGAGACGGCGCGCGACGCGCCGGAACGCTTTAAAACCGCTCGGCCAAGCGCGCGGTGACGGCTCGCAAGCGCGAGTACACCTTGCCCGGAGGCGAGCCTAAGATGAGCGAACAAATCGCGTCTCGCGCCACCTTGATGTTCTGAAACGATCCTAAAATCCGAATGTGCTGATCGGCGATGACGATGCGCGTCCGCGTCGCGTTTTCAATCGTAAACTTCGTCTTTCCATTCTTCCCCGCCAATCGCCCGATCCCGCGGCTCATGTGCTCTCCCCGCAGCGTCTTCACATCCTTCACCTCAAAACACTCCAAGTACAAGTCATCCAACCTCAACAGCGCCACCGCGTCTTGCACGTCGAACCCGAGCAGAAACGCCTGCACGAAATCCGCGCTCTTCTGCAGCGCGCTCTCGTCCTCCGTCCTCTCCGTCGTCTTCAGCTCCACCTTTTTCGATTTCAGATTCATCCGCACGTCGATCTTCATCTGTTTCGTCACCGGTTCGTACAGCGCCATCCAGTGCTCTCGGAGCGGCGCGAACCGATGCGCCGGGACGTTCACCTTGCGGTACTCGTGTTTCGTTCCCTTTCGCGTCTCCGTGGGCGCGCCGAGCGGCGCGTACACCGGTCGCAGCGCGTCCGCGTCGTCGGCGACGATCGCGCCCGAGGCGTCGACCAACTCGCGCGCGTCGCGCTCCGTTCTCTTCGTCACCTTCGGCATCGCGCGCGTCGCGGTGGCGCCGTCGCGCCGTCGCGCCGCCGCCGGGACGACCCGTACGGCGTCCCCTAATTTCACGAAATCCTCGTCGTGACTGTTTGCGCACACGCGACCGACCGATGTCGCATCTCAAGACTCGAGTCTACACACGGAACGAAGACACGCCCGCGCCGCGACGCGCGTCGGCGCAGACGCGCGCGCGCGATGGCGCGACGTCGGACGCGCGACGGCGCGGCGCGCGTCGCGGTGGCGTGCGTCGCGCTCGTCGTCGCGCGATCGGTGCGCGCGACGACGACGGCGTCGTGCGCGGCGATGCTCGACGACGACGACGACGCGCCGCGGACGACGTACTCGAGCGCGCGGCGCGCGGAATCGCGCGAGGTGCGGTACGGGACGTCGTGGAACGCGAGCGGGGAGACGCGGGCGCGGGAGGACGGGGTGACGCTGCGACTGACGGCGCCGCCGTGGTGCGGGAGCACGCGAGCGCTGGCGCTGGCGCTGGAGCGCGAACTGGCGAGCGAACCGAGCGGAGGGGCGAGAGTGCTGTGGGAACGACCGTGGAGGCCGGAGCGGGAGGCGACGGGGGGGGCGATCGGGTCGTGGAGCGCGCCGCGGGCGGAGTTTGAGCTGGCGGACGCGAGCGGGACGCGCGTGCGATACGGCGGCGAGTGGAGCGCGGCGGGTCTGGCGCGCGCGGCGAGGACGCTGAACAGGGAGACGATGGGAAAGAACGAGAGCGTCATGACGCTTTGGCCGTTCGTGCGACTGCGAGATAAGTACGCGGTGGCTGATTTTTTTGACAACGGCGCGGCGGAGCTGGCGGTGGTGGTGTTGGATCCGTGCAAGTCGGCGGACGGGTGCGCGTCGACGGCGTCGATGCGGCGACTTCGCGCGGCGATATTGGAGCGCATCGGGTACACGCCTAAGAATAGACTCGGCGTGTTGATGGGCGCGGACGCCTGGCGCATCGGTACGAAGCTGCTGGACGAGTTTGACCCGGACGACATCACCGCTGTCGCCTTCGTTCGAGGCGCGTTGCACTCGGTATGGATGGGGAATAGGAAGAACGAGACTTCGGTCGAGCGATGGATCGATGAAATCAATAACGCGACGGTATCCACCGTCGTGCGACGCGGATTCTTCAGCCTGAGTGAGTTCAGCCCGGCGGTCGGCGCGCGGAAGTTGGCGATGATTTTTGCCAACGAAGCGAACGAAGATTTAGACGCTTTAGGCGTACACATTCATCACCTCGTGGATTCGAGTAGTTTAAACGCCACCGTGGGCGTGGTCGACACCAGCCGTGGGACGTGGTTGCTGTGTCAAATCACCGATAGTTGCGACGATTCCGGGGACGACGAGACGTCGCGGATTCAAGTCGCGCTGATCGACGTCGAAGAGGACTCTATTCAAACGGTAAACGTGTCCCCGCTTCCCGATGGCGCGCTGTCGGAGACGCGACCATTCACGCGGTCGGCGCGAAGCGTTCCCAAAACGCCCGCGGGCATGACTCCGCCTCGCGTGCCGCACATCGCGCGCAACCAACTCGATCACAAAGCTGCGCAAACGATGGCGCTTCGACGACAAGGGAAGTTTTCCGTGCTCTTCTCCTCGTCCGCGTGTGCGTTCTGTCAACGCTTTCTTTCGCTGCTCAACGCGGCGCTGGGCGATCTGGACTACCGCGCGCTCGTCGACGGCACACAAACCGCTCGAGCGTTCCAAATCGACTGCGCCGTCAACGACTGCCACGACAGCTGGGACGCCGAAGCGCAATCACTCGTCGGACGCGTCCTGCGCTACCCAACCTTGGTCACCTACGACGGCGCAACCGGCCGCATCGCGCGATACACCGGCGCCATGAACGCCAGAGACATCGCAGAATTCTTAGCCAATGATTTGTAAAACGTTTCTCCGCCTCGCCGCCGCGCGCGCCGCCGCACACGTCGCCGCGCCATGCCCGCGCGCGACCTCCTCCCCCGCGTCGCCCGTCGCGCGCTCGCGACCGCCGCCGCCGCGCCTCGGGCGTTCGTCCCGCCTCCCCTCCCTCCCTCTCTCGCCTCGTGCGCGCGCGTCTTCGCCGTCGCGAGCGGAAAAGGCGGCGTCGGAAAGTCAACCACCTGCGTCAACATCGCCGTCGCCCTCGCGCGTCTCGGCCATCGCGTCGCCCTGCTCGACGCCGACGTCTACGGACCGAGCGTCCCGACGCTCATGCGGCTCTCGGGTCAGCCGGTCGTGGACGCGGACGGACGCATGTTACCGATGGAGAATCACGGCGTGCGCTGCCAATCCATGGGATTTTTGATGAAACCGGGCGCGGCGGCGACGTGGCGCGGACCCATGGTGAGCGGCGCGCTGACGAAGATGATCCAAGACACGAGGTGGGGAGACGTCGATGTACTCATGGTGGACATGCCGCCGGGAACGGGAGACGCGCAGATTTCGATATCGCAGAAATTGCCGCTGACGGGCGCGGTGGTGGTGAGCACGCCGCAAGAGTTGGCGCTGGCGGACGCGAGAAGAGGGATCGATATGTACGGGAAAGTGAACACGGAGGTGGTGGGAGTGGTGGAGAATATGGCGTATTATTGTGAGAAGGACGGCACGCGGTCGTACGTGTTCGGACGGGGTGGAGCGAGGGCGACGGCGGCGGAACGAGGAGTGGAGTTTTTGGCGGAGGTGCCGTTAGACGCCACCATTCGGGAGAGCAGCGACGAGGGAGCGCCGATCGTCGTGCGCGATCCGGATGGCGAGGTGGCGGCAATTTATACGAACATAGCGCGGCGAATCATGGAGAAGACGCGGAGTTTTAGAGATGTAAGATGATAGAGATTATATTGCACAGAAGGAATCACAAGTTTTGGGCTCGAATCGGTGGCTCGAAGGATTAAATTTCATCCTCCGCTGCGAAATCGCCGAGCGGCTCGAAGTAACCAGGCGGTGTCGCTTGTTCGCGCTTGCCAAATGTGTCCTGGAACTTTTCGTACGCGCCATTGATCGCGTTACGGGCGGCATTAGGAACAGTCGTCGATAACGTACCGAGGTCATAGTTGGCGTGCACGTACATGGCGCCGTACGCCGCGACACCAAGGAAGGCTAAAAGCATGATGAACTGCACGAACATGCGACCTCGATGATGACCTCGTCTTCTTGGGCCATCGTCTCCGAGCGCCGCGCCAGGACTTGTGCATTTGTCGCCGGAAATGATGCGGAGATTCGAACTGGGCGTCGGCGGCTTGTGGTTGAGCGCGGCGCACTGAGTGTTCACGTTGTCTGAAGGCGCGCAGTGCGGCCATTGCGAGGCGTTAGGGACGTTGTAGACGCGTTCAGTCCCGTAGTCACACTCAGTATCGAACACACGCGAGCACTCACAAGTGCCAACGATAGTGTACGCGCGGTCAAAGTCTTCGTCGTTGAAGCACTCGACGTCGAGTTTTCGGCGCTTCAACTCATACTTTTGTCCCATTAAGCACCCATGGCTTCCCGGCGCCGCAGGCGACCACATCTCGTAATCCGCGGCGCCACAAACCTTACCACCTGAGATGATTTCGTCGAAGTCGACGACGAAATATGATCCACGGTTTGGATCGGCGTGCACGGATTCCGCGGTCATGCCGTGAATAATGAAGACGTGCCCCTTTGACGAGGGATCCACGCGAATGTTGTGTACGAAAATCGAATTCGCGAGCTTGAGCGTCGACCACGATTTCCCTTCGTTTAGACTGTATTCAATCACGTCCACGGGCATGAATTGCTTCGCGACGACTAGCAAACCACCGCGATTGCCGAACTCGTAGATGTACGCGCCTTTTTTGGATTCAATCCAAGTCGCCCCGCCGTCGCGCGAAATATACGTGTTGACTCGTGCCGGCTCGTCGGTGATGACGGCGTCGCCGACGTTACCCGTAGAGATGATCACGCCGGGCGCACTAGAGCGCGTGTACACGCCACCGAGTCGTCCATTCCAGTCTTCAGACGTATCCCAATCCACGGCGCCGTGTAGGTGTAAGCCGTAGCGTTCGCAATCAAACTCGTCCTCAGCGCACGCATACTTGACGCCTTCCGCATCTGTGGCGGGCGCGGGGATCTTATGCCAAGTTCCGCCTGCGTTGAACGAGATTCGCGATTCGTAATACGCGCTATAATCGCCGTTTCGAATCGCGGCGCCGTCGATGAACGCCTTGTACGAAATCTGATTAGCGATGAAGACGCCTTCCAATCCGAGAACTTTGGCGAAATCTTGAACAAAGCTACCGCCGGAGTCTTTGACCATGGTGCGCATGCTCATCGAAAAGAACGACATGGATTCATCCGATGCGTAGAGCTGGCTCATCGGTGCCCTGGCTTCGATGGCGCTGGTTTCAATGTGATCGACGGCGATGAAATCTGGACCGGCGTCGTCGGCGTGAAAATCGTAAATCTCAAACGCATTCGCCGGCAAATTCATCGGGAAGCACGCCGTGTTGAACGACTTGCCTTGATTGGTCGATATTTTGAGCACCACATTATTCGTGTTTACCTCGGACGACGGATGATTTTTCGCACCGTGTTTGTGATAATCTGCGCAGTCGGGCGGCGACGCCGTATAAACGTCGCCATTTAAAATCTCAAACGCGTTTGCGCATTGCTCCACGAGCGTGTGCGTGGAGAACAAATCTTCAGATCGCACGAAATCAATATTGTAATCCCATGCACCGCGATACGCGGCAAACTTCGTCCCATCGCGAAACACAGTGGCGTAAATAGGAGGATACGGCCCCGCGCCGTCGTCGGGCGCCCAGTCGAAATCCACAAACGACGCCACCTTACCCTTAGAATTGGCCACCATATCCGTCCACGTCTTCCCCAGATCCCCGCTCGCGAGCAATCTATTCACCCGACACGCCATTCCTCCCGGACCCGGCCCCGCATCGCACGTTCGCACGAAACTCAACAGCCATCCCGCTCGTTTCGGATGCGGCCTAATCGCGCCCATCGCCCGTCCGCGTCCTCCCGGCACCACCTCCCCGGGATTCTTAAAGCACCCCTCCTCCCCGGTATGTGACACCTTCCCACACGGCTGCGTCCACGTCGTTCCCAAATCCGCGCTCGCCCAGTACAGCTCCCCCATCGCGTCTTGCAGTATCAACTCGGGCGTCGACTTGAGCATCGCTCCGCGTTCGTCCGACGCCCCCGCGATGAGCATCGGCGGCGCTCGCAGCCGCGTCGAGCCGCTCAATTTCGACATCAACGACGTGAACGTCTTCCCGTCGTCTTCGCTGTACAGTAATTCGCGCGCGTCCGTGACGACGAAGACGCGTCCGTTCGCCGCGCTCTCGTGTCGCAGCCACACGAGCTGATCGATCACCCCGCGCGTGCTCCGCCGCTCCAGCGGCGCCGGCGCCGCGCGCGCCGCGCCCATCACCGCGATCACCGCGAGCGCGCCGATCGCGCCGCGCATCGTCGACGCCCGCGCCGCGCGTCGACGCGTTCGCATCGCTCGATGACGAAATCGACGATCCCGTTCGACCGCACACGCGCGCGCGCCGCGCGCCGCGGCGCGATGCGCGACGACGCGCCGTCGAAAGCCCCGCGCGAGGACTACGTCGTCGTCGATCTCCCGCTCGAGCTCACGGACCTGCCGGGAGACGCGCTGAAGTTTGAGGATTTGGACACGCGAACGCCCAAGTTGCGCACGATCGACGGCGCGCGCTACGTCGGACGCTACGAGCTGACGTGCGGCGAGCAGCTCGTCGTCGGTTTCGACGGCGACGACGCGCTCGAGGCGCGGGTGCTGGCGAAGACGGAGCGGCGATTGAAATTCACGCCGGCGTAGGCGCGGGCGACGGCGCGCGTCGCGCGCGGCAATCTAAAACGTGGTCGTCGACGCGACGCCGCGACGCGTCGGACGGCTCGACGACGCGGTTGTAACGTTACGTTCATCGGTAGCTCTAGCTCGGCGCGATGCGCGGCGCGGCGTCGCAAACCGGGATGGTCGTCGGCGGCGCGCGAGTCAACGGCGCGGAGTCAACGCGCGGCCGAGCCTCGAGCGCCGCACTCCCGCGCGCGCGACGCCATGAGCGCCCCCGACGCGCTCGACCTCCCGAGCGATGGCTTCAAGCAGTTCGTCGAGCTGCAGGCCAAGTACGCGGAGAGCGCGTCGGCGATGAAATCGCTGCGACAGCGCGTGCAGCAGCGCGAGCACGACCGCGCGCGCGCGACGCTGACGACGCGCGAGCTGACCGCGCTCGACGACTGCGAGGGCGCGCGGTTGTTTAAACCGCTCGGTCGGTCGTTCGTGCTGGAAGATAAGGGCGCGCTCGTGGAGGCGCTGGAGGCGACGAGCGCGGCGGCGACGGAGGAGATCGAAAAGGCGATGGCGCGTCGGGAACACCTGAGCAAGGCGCTGAGCGACGCGGAGACGAATCTGAGAGAGCTGATGAACGGGAACGAGGCGTTGGCGAAGGAGTTGCAGGCGCGGGGGGTGATTTAGGGCGGTTTTAGGCGCGTAGACGATGTAAGCGAGAAGATTGATTTGAGCGAGCGCGCGAGAAGATTGATTTGAGCGAGCGAGCGAGCGTCCGAGGCGGCTCACGGTTGAGCGACGGGAGCGGTCGGCGGCGCGCCGCTCTCGTCTTCTTCGTGAGGCTTCCAAATGATGTGCCCGGTCATGCGACGGCGACGGCGACGGATTTGGTACACTGCGCAGACGACGACGACGCCGACGAAGCAAAACGTCACGGCGAGCACGGCTGCGATGGTCGATCGATCGGCGCGTTTGAACCCGCGATCGTCGACGACGTTCGCGAGGATATCGCACGCATCGCCGGAGAATCCGTCCTCACACACACAAGAAAACGACATCGCGATCTCGTCGTACACGCATTCGCCCGCGCGAGAGCAGTTTGACGAGAACGCGTCGTCGAGCCCGGGGCATCGCGTCGAGCAGTTCGTCCCCGGCGACGCGAATCCCGGAGCGCATCGACGGCATCGCGTCTTTGGTCGGCACTCGTACACTTCGGCGCCGACGCGAACGTCCGGTTCGTCGTACATTTTCTTCAAAAGCTTGTTGCCGTCGAGCAAGTTCATCACGATGGTCGGAATCGAAATGGAATCGGGCGGATGGGAACCGACCCAGTTGACCGCGGCGAGCGGCTCGAACTCGGTATCGATGATGACAGCCGCAACAGCGCCAGCTTTTTGACACGCGAGCGTTTTTTGTGAGAAGAAGCAACCACCTCGACTCGTCACACACACCGCCCCTCGCAAATCGGCGGCGTTGAGCATCGTCCCGCACGCCTCGTGATCAAACGGTGCGTTCGTGCGATTTGGAACCATCTGCGCTAGTAACCATGGCTCTGATGTGAGTGTTGCGTTCAAAAATCCATCCGTCGTGAACCAGCCCGTCGAAAAGTTGCCGAGAAATTTCCGCGCGTCGCCGGCGAGAAGAAAGTACTCGTCGTCAAACGCAACCGGCGTCGACATCGCGACCACCGCGCGTCCAGACACCGGCCCAGTACCCGTGCGCTCGGCCCCACGTCCTTGAAACGCATCGCCCGAATGTTGTTCGCCCAGGTAGCACGAGTTTGTATCGTTTCCGCACGCGCCGTAATCCGGTTCGGCGACGAACGGCTCTCGTCTCGTGTACGTCTCATTCTCCGATCGTACCGTCACCGAAAGCGTACCATCGTCGAACTCACAGCCGTTGAAGTCCGAGAATCGCGCCAACCGCGACCCGAACAAGCGATGCGAGATTTCAAATCCCGATCGTAAACTGCCGCTGATCACGACGATTTGCAGGTACCAAACGCCGACGTCGATCGCGTCGACGTCGATGTTCAAGCTGTCTTCGTGCGGAAACAGTCCGAACGAAAGCGAATCGTTCGCATACACCCCTAACATCTCAGGGTGTTCGAGCGCACCTCGGTGTAAGATGAATCTCGCCTCGTCATCCTCGTCCACGTACGCCGCCGCGTCGCCGTCGGATCGTCTCGCGTCGTTTCGGCTCTCGTCCGCGCCCTTCCTAAAACTAATCTCCACATCCATCGGTTCGCACGTCACCTCGAACGAAAACATCGCGTACGTCCCCGCCAGCATCGCCGGTCCCGCGTATCGCGTCACCGCGTTCTCCACCAGCGGTACGACGTTCTCCCGATTCTCGCTCGCCCGCGCTGCTCGAGCGCCGCGTCGCCGTCAGTCGCCGCGCTTCACCCCTTCGCTTCGACGCACCACCGATCGCGAGTCCCGACGCCATCGCGATCGCCAGTAATTTTACGCGTTCCGCTCGCCATCGCCGCGTCGTTCGTCGCGTCATCGCGCGCCGTCGAGAAGTGTCGCGCGCGCGCCGCCGCCGCGAAGCCACCAGCCCGTGTGTTCCGCGTAATCGTCATCGTCATCGCATCTTCGTCCGCGTCCGCGACACGCGCGCGCGCGCCGAGCCGACCATGACGGCGCGAGACGGCGGAAGCAGTAACTCGGGCGTGTTGCGCCCCGCGCGCGCCGACGCGCGCGACGCGCGCGCGAAGAGAGACGTCGAGCGGCCAAACTTTAAGTGGGTGTTGAACGCCGACGCGCGCGAACGACGCGCGGCGTCGAACGGCGACGCGACGACGACGACGATGATGACTGACGGATGGTGCGCGCGCAGTGGAGTGTGGGAGACGGAATACACGGAAAACGCCGAGGCGTTCGTCGACGCCGTCGGCGTGGCGCTGACGCGAAGATTCGCGGGACGAATCGACTTGAAGGAACTGCGACACGTCGCGCACGAAGACGATCGGTTGGAGGACACGACGGTGAGTGGAAACGTCGCGATGACGAACGTGAGCGCGATCGACGCGTGGACGGAGATTGTGAACAGCGACGGGTCGACGATGCGGACGCGGGCGAGGTGGGACGGCGACGTGTGGGTGGAGACGGACGACTGCTTGTTGATGGAAACGAGACGATGGATGGAGAAGACGTCGATGATCGTGGCGAGAACGGTGACGGCGAGCGATGGAACGTTGGTGACGATGAAACAGTTCTTCAGACGCTTCGTGAAGGATGCGAGCGTGGCGGCTAACGCGGCGGCGGCGATCGGCGCGGCGAACGCGGCGGCGGACGCGGCGAAGATTGCAGAACAAGACGACAAGGCGAGCGACGCCGACGACGCGAGTATGTTCGCCGAGGCGATCGATTTCGGGTCGAGAATGTTTTCTGGACTCGGCTTCGGCGCTGGCTCGCCGAGAGCGGCGCAGTTGGAGATGGTGGATATCGTAAAGATGTTCAAGCTGCCCGCCGATACGGAGCTCTTGGCGACGTTTGAGTGCTCGATCGTCACGCCGTCGACTTCGGCGGCTTCGTTGGCGAGTAAAGGTGATAAGGGAACATTGTACGTCGTCAAGTACGCGTTCTTATTTGTGAGCGACGACAAGAACAGTCAGGTGAAGTGGATCGCGGACGCCATGGCGATTCAAGAGTTGACCGTCGAGGGCGTGAATTCGATTTCGATGGAAACCGCAGATGGGTCGAAGATAAAGCTCAACGGCATGAAGCGACGCGACGATGCGTTCGATAGCATGATCGCTATGCTCGAGTCGATGCCGAACAGCGAAGAACCGTCACCCGCCATGGATGCGCGCCCGTGCGGCCCGCCGCTGAAGTTCGGGTTCCGGGCAGAATCGTACGTCTTCTTGCATCTCATCGACGTATCAGTCGAAGGCGCCGCGTCCAAGATGGCGGGCACACCCGTGACAACGATCACTTTCGGCGAAACGAGTAACACGGTGCACTCAAAGTCGCCGGTGCCGACAGGCTTTGGCGGTATTTGCGCGAACATCGGACAAACTCTCGCCTTGTCTATGGCGTCGCTGAACGAATTCGACGGCGAGCACGTGTCCATCTTGGTACGCGATGATAGAGGTGAAGAAGTCGGAGAAGCAATGCTTCCAGTTGCCGCTTTGCCACACGGCAGTGATGGGCGCGCCCACGTTCGCAGTGCGCCGTTCATCGTGCATTTGAGTGTTCCGCGCGTCAAGGTCGAAGCCGGCGCCGTCGGTTTACGTACAAAGCCTGTATCAAAGAACGCCGCGCGAGGCGTTGGTTCGCTAAACATCGCGGCTTGGATAGGATCATCGGCAGAAGCGATCGGTATGGGCGTAAGGAATGACGGCGAAGAAGGAACTATCGCGACGAAGGCCACGGTGCGAGTGACTCCAGCGTCGAGCGCGATCACCGTCGTCGCTCGCTCGGTGCGAGGCTTGCCACACGTTGAAGGTGAATCCATCCGTTGTATACTCACGTATGGTTCGCAGCGCGCCGAAACAAGTTCGACGAACTTCAGTATGGCAGACGATATGAAGTTCTCCTTCGGCGAGGCTTCGTTCAATGCAGAGGCTCCGTGCACTGGCGCGATTCGCGTCGACATCGTTACGACCGAAACCGGAAACTTGCTCGGGACCACCGAACTCGACGTTATGAAGCTGCCGAGACGTAAGACGGATAGGCACGGTAATGTAGCCGCAGCGCCATCTGGTCGCTATCACAAACTCTACTCGGGAGATGAGGGTGACGACGAAGATGTGGGATTTGTGTTCCTTCAGGCGTACGTCGATCCAGCGGTGACGTATTCGCAGTCACAGAAACCTGTGCTAGGAGAGCTGTCCATCAAGGTGCTCAAACTAAATGGTCTTCCTGAAAGCTGCGCGCCGGCGCTCATCGCAAATGTCGGCGACGCGTGGGCGCTTTTGCCTGGGTTTGGCGGCGGCGGCCCTTCCGGTTGGAAGCGAGAACTGCACGCCGCCGTGCGCGATGCCGCCGATCAATGCACGATTGGTATTTATAACCGAAACAAGTCAGATGAAATGTTGGGTAAGATTAAATTCTCGCCGTTTAGTCTTCCGGAACACGGGCGCGCGCTCGTATGCACGGTTCCTCTGACGACGCGAGACGTCTTCGGTTCGGGCGACGACAACGGCGAGGCTACGGTTCGGTTGCAGTTCAAGCAAAAAGTGAGCAACACCGCGTTGTTCTTTCATTATTGCACACCGATGCTACCGATGAGTGCGTATCGTTACGGAGATATGGATGAGATTATGCGAGATTTGGACATTATAAACTACGAGCATCTCGTGACCGGTCGCGACGCTTTGCCCGAACCCCTAGTGCGATCGATTTTGGATGTGAGCGATACTGATCCGTCCATCGCGACGACGCGACGCACAAAAGCGAGCGCGATGCGTCTCGCCGCGACGCTGGAGTCGTTCGGTGACGTGCTCAAGCCTCTCACGCAGGCAGTGACGTGGGAAAAGCCGATGTACACCGCCGCGCTCCATATTTCAATCTTCATGTGCCTGTGGTTACCGCGACTGACATTCGTGGGCTACTTCGCATTCATCGCGTGGTACATTTCGCTGCGAAATAAACCGCGCGTCTTCACCGCTTTGGGGGAGGACAAGAGCAAGTTGGCTGGTTCTGTCAACGTCTCAAAGGCACCACCCGGGAGTACGTTGTCGCCGCTCTCATCTCTCGTTCGCGAATCGTACGGCGTCGCCGCGAGAGCGACACCTTCGAACGACGCGTACGACGCTGTTGTGCAGATTAGCTTTTGGTGTCAAGCACAAGTGGAATTCCTGCGCGCGCCGTTGGAGAAGTTCAACGCGATTTTGACTTGGGAGGACGAGAGCGAGAGCGCAAAGTACCAAACGCTCTTCTTGGGTGCCGCAGTCGGCTTCCTGTTTATCCCTTTCAGGTTCGTCGCGGCGGCTATTTTGTTCGTGTGTTTGCGACATCCATGGGCGGCTAAGCCTCCGTTACCACCGTATAAAGTCGCGTTAGCGCGAAGAAGCATCGCGCCGGCGGCTTAATGTAAAAACGAAGTAAATTTATTAAAACCTCGGTGGTGCGAGCTCTTTCATCATGCGAATCATCTTGGGCGTCATGTCATTCGGTTTGACGTGAATGAATGACATCATCTTCTCCCTGTCAGCTTCCATTCTTGCGATTCGGGCCGCACTGTCGACCCAGAGGTGTTCCCACACGCTCATGTCCTTGTCGAGTCCAAGCTCAGAGAGCGTCTTGGAATCCTCGAGCTCGACTCCTCCCGGGGCGCCACCGCGCTTGAGCATCTCCACCCTCTCACCGAGTTCTGCTTGCACTTTAGCCTTGACATCCTTCACGGTTTCCTCGGGCGCACAAAACACTCGAACCGTCCTTGCGCGCTCCAACGGTTTTCGCTCTTGCTGAAAGTGCGTCAGATACGGGTGCTTCGAATCCTCCTCAGCGGGGAGCGCGCTCACCCGAATCTTCACTTTGCCGTCCTCGCGCGCCATGGCCGCGTGAAATCGATTTTTATGCGTCGTCGTGTGCGCTTTTCACGGCCAGTGCGCGCTGAAACGCTCGCGAAACGTCTCGATTGTAACGAACCTCACCAACCAACAATGTCACATCGAAAAGTCGTCACCGCACGCCGCACGACCGCGCGCACCGCGATGACCGCGCGCGACGGTTTCGCCACTCCACCCGGCGAGCTCAACGGTGACTGGTGCGCGGACGTCGTCAGCTCTCCGAGCACGTCCAGCGTGCGCCGCGCGCGCGATGAATCGACGAAAACGCGCGAGCAGTGGTTTCAGACGTTCGAGCAAACATTCATCTTTCGCGAAGGATACGGCGTCGCGGACGCGTTCGATTTCGATGACGTGCTGTACTTCGTGCGCGACGACGATGAGGTGTTCGTCCGGCGGTGGAGCGAAGGGATGGTGATCGATATCGACGATGCAGCGTTCGTGGACGTGGACTGGCGCGCGACGACAAAGTTGAACGCGTGCGCGCAGAGCGCGTACGAAGTAGTCATAGGACAGTTTAGCGCGAAGGATAGGAGCGATTTGATGACGACGGCGCGTGTAAGGGCGTATGCGTCGCCGTTTTACACCGAATTGAACGAGCTCGCGATGCCGACGAAGAATGTGGGTAGGTATCCACTGTTGTGCTTTACGTTTGACGACGCGTTGACGTTGGACGCGGCGCGAGGGAATACGGCGTACGTGACACTGAAACGCACGGTCGGGAACGCGAGAGTTAAATATAGCGCGACATCGGCGTCGACGTCTCCGAGCGCATCGTCGTCGGCGATGATGGAGATGGATGGCGAAGAAGGTGCGGATGTTGTGTTTTCCACGCACGCCGCGCTCTCGGACGAGACGCCGACAAAGCTCGGCAGAGCGTTACTCGAAACGGTGACCAAATCGCCCAAGCGCGGGCGATTGGCATTACCTTCGCCGAAGAGAATCATAGCAAGCCCCGTGCGAGCGGTGCGTAAATTATTAGGAACCCCGAAGACGCCGAAGGGCGGCGGCTCGCACGATCCCAGATCCGGCGTCGAGCTCTACCCGGCGGGCGACGGCAAATTCGCCGTCCGCTCGCTCCTCGCGCCGTGCGCTGACATCGTGTACGAGATCGCTTCGACGAGAAACGGCGCCCCTTTCGGTTCGGTGTTCGCGTAGCGCACCAAAAATCACACCAAAAAGTCGAGTCAACTCAAAAACTGAAAAAGCGTCATAAACGCACGCCCGCGGACCGTTACGCGATGTTCGGCCTCTCGCGTCCGCCGCCGCGCGCGAGCGCCCGAGCGCCTCCTCGCGCGTCGTTCGACTCGACGTTCGCGAAGGTGTTCGAGTCGCGCTGGCGTCGATCCGACATCTCGCGCGGCGCCTGGCGCTGGCGCGATGATTTGCGACTCGTCCTGTTGCGGCACGCGAAGTCGGATTGGTCCGACGACACGCTGCCCGATAAGCGACGCCCGCTCGCGGCGAAGGGCAGACGACGCGCGATGCGGTGCGCGACGCGGTTGGACGAGCGCGCGTGGACGCCGGATTTGATACTGACGAGCGACGCGACGAGGTGCCTGGAAACGCTCGAGGCGATGGGCGACGCGGTGGAGGCGTTTCGGACGGCGCCGGTGATATTAGTGCCGGACTTTTACGACAAGACGCACGGGGACGAAGGCGATGTGTCGCAGGCGAAGAGCGCCAAAGTGATCGGGAAACGCGTCGGAGTCGAGGTGGGACTGGGGACGATGCAACCGCGAACCGTGATGTGCGTGGGCCATAATTTCGGATTCGAGCTCGCCGCGCGCTCGTTTTGCGGGAGCGCGAACGTTGAATTGAAGACGGCGCACGCGGCTTTGCTCACGGCGAGAGGACCGGCGAGACGTGGAGAGCGAGCATTCAAGGTAATCGTCGCACCTTTGGACGACACTGCGCTCGCGTTTGAAGTGTGGAATCGCGAGCTACGAGGTTCGACGAGCGTGATGTTTTGCGTGTGCGACGTTGCGGTGTGCGCGGTTATCGACGATGCGCCGCCCGAACGCAATCATCACGATGATGCGTGGCAGCGCGCCTTTACCGACCACAAGTTTCGGCTCGAAGCGGTGTTGAATCCCGAAGAGCCGGAGAGCGCGTCGGAAATCATCAAACGCGTCGTCGAGCGTATGATTGAAGAGCTCATCGATAGCGATATGTCGTCGGAGGAAGTACTCGAGCGCGTCATCGCGCAAGCCGAAAGCGTCGAAGACGCTATGAGTCACCAATCGCGGGCGCTTGGAAGCGGCGATTTCGAAATCGAAGAGTGGTGATCAAGTGCCGATTCTTTATTCTTTATTCTTTACAAATGCAACTCAAGCATCAAGCCATTCTTTATCAATCTTATACGTCTAATCCTTCCCCTTACGTCGCGCAAACAGTGTTTTTTCCTCCGAACAATTCGAAAACAAGTGCTCGACGAACACATCATCGTACCCAGCATCACGACACTGCTCTATGCACGTGTCGATTACCTTTAACCAATTTTCTCGGCGTTTGCAAAAGTTCTTCGTCGACATAACCAACCAAGACTCCTTCATCGAGCTGAATTTTGTGGAAAAGTCGAGTGCAATTCGCAAGCATGCCTCAGGGTGCATGTTTGCGTCGCATACGACTAATCGAAGCTCTCCACTTGCCGTCGATTGTAATCCTTCGCGCACGGTTTCCACAGCGTCTTCAGCGAGCACTCGCAAGTGCGTCATAGTGGTCGGAAACGGGTTGAGCGTAATCTCTGCCGGGTCGATCGCCCATACGCAACCGGTCGTCAAACGCTCGCTCAATACTTGCGTCCAACCGCCCGGAGCGGCACCGATGTCTACACAGTTCCAATCGCCTTCAATCGGCACGCGCCCGCGGAGCAACGCTTCATGAAGTTTGAAGTACGCGCGACACAATGGCTTAACCTCGACGCGATAGTCTTGGAGCTTTAACGGGAAGTAAAACGCCAAATCGTCCATCGACGCCTCGCCAGCCGGCGGCAATTGCGGGGCGTCTATTTCTGGTAGTACCTGCGTCGGCGCGCTCCCGGTCACCTCCATCGTCTCGTAAATCCCGCTCGTTTTCCACACTCCTACGTAAGCGCGATCCCATAAGTTAACCGCATCGATGCAATGCGTACAGTCGCGAGTCGTTATACCGCCGCCCAAAGGCTTGCACGCGAGTGTGTCCCCTCGCGCATCGATAATGCGATCCATGGCGTCGTGAAGTCTTCCTTCGAGCCAGCGCGGCGCGGCGCGCACTCGCGCGTACACCGGCTTCTCTCGCGTCGCCCCAGACTCTTCGACGCACGCATCGATACACTTCTCTAACCACGCATCCATAGCGCGAATCGCTTCGTCATCCCACTCCAACCCCTCGAACGTCCTACTCCAACCACCCTCTCGCGGAAACACGAACGTCCGCTTCGTCTTCGCCATCCCGTACGGTTCCTCTCTATACAGCGCTCGCATCGCTCCCGCCGCGCCGAGCGCGTCACTTTTTATACATATCAGCGCATCCGTGTGTCTCGACAATTTGATTCGCCCCGCCTTAACCACGGCTCGCGGACCTAAAATTCTTCGCGCGCGCTCGACGTGTCGCGCCGCCATCTCCATGTCCACCATCAAGCACACATCCATCTCCCACGCCTCGCACGGTTCGTGCCTGAGCCAGCAATCGCGCGCGTCGCCGCGGTCACAAAATCCGTACTTTTCAAACGTCTCGCATCGCGGGCGCGACGGCACGTCGAGGTGCGCGCGCTGACAGTTTGGAAAGTCACAACTCTTGTCCCGGAGCATGAAGAGTTTACACAGCTCGCGTCCGTCGCTCGCGCGCGGCGTCCGCGGTTTACCAGCCGGCGGACGTATGCCCGCGATGGCGGCGTCGACGTACCGCGCGTCGTCGCACGGGCGCGACATCGCGCGCGACCGTGTGCGGCGGCGGCGGCGCCGGCCGCAAAAAGTGCGCTTCATCGCACCACCGCTCGGGACGGCGACCGCACAGCGCCGCGGCGGCATGGCGACGCGCGTCATCGCGCCCGGCGGTGCGCGCATTTATGCGCGACGCGCGCGCATCGCGCTCGTCGCGCGCGGCCGCGGCATCGCGCGATGCGCGGCGGTTGAAGATGAATCAGCGCTGAGCGCGAGCGCGAGTCCCGAGGCGTGCGCGCGGCGCGTGCGCGACGGCGACGCCACGCTGATTTGCGGCGAGGGCGACTTTTCCTTCGCGCTCGCGTTCGCCACGGCCGCGAGCGCGAACGCGCGCATCGTCGCCACTTCGCTCGCGGCGAGAGAGGAAGTCGTCGAGGCGTGGCGCGGCGGCGACAACGTGGACGCGCTGCGTAAGCGCCCGAACTGTCGAGTCGAACACGGCGTCGACGCGACGACGCTCTCGACGACGTTCGCGAAAGAAACGTTCGATCGCGTGTTGTTTAATTTTCCGCACATTCCGGGGAAGGCGAAGATGGATAGGAATCGAGAGTTGTTGGCGGCGTATTTGCGCGAGGCGCTGCGCGTCGCGCCGAACGGCTTCGTGGAGTGCGCGTTGGCGCCCGGGCAAGGCGGAACGCTTGTGGACGGTGAAAATAGGAGAGAGTATGGAAATTCATGGCAGTGTTACACGCACGGCGCGGAAAATGGCGCGTTGCTCGTGGAGGCGGTTCGGTTTGAAGACGCCGCGTGGCGCGCGCGAGGATACGAATCGCGCGGGCACTGGCGAGGCTTACGAGCGGAGCGCGGATTTCTCACCGAGGGCGGCGTCGTGCATGTATTTTGCGCTGAATCCCGCGCGCGCGAGCTTGGATTAGAGTGCGATCACTGCGTCCCGTTCACGCGCGACGTGAGCGTGTGGGCGAGCGCCGCCGACGACGATTCGGCTTTGACGGTTCGGCGCGCGTTCGAGCGCGCGTGCGGCGATTTCGACGCGCGCGTATCGAGCGTCGAACGCATCGATGAGTGGCGCGATGATAGCGGACGGACGAGCGAAACGTTCCGAGTGGAGTACGCGTCGAGAACTATGGCTCTGACGCGAGCGCGCGTCAATGCGTGGAACGACGCGGCGCGAAACGCGCTCGGCGATCGACTGCGCGGGGTCGCCCCGACGTAACGTTCTTTCGTTGTACTATTTGTAACATTACCCCTTCTGTCCGGTCGTATTAATCCTCGAAGCACCTTCATCTCGCCACGAGCGTCGGCGGAGCCGGAAGCCGATACGAGTAGTCGCCTTCGAGGTCTAAATCTCTCCCCCCCTCGCCGCCGTTCCGCACGCGCACCACTTCAATCTCAAACAGCAACGGACCGTCGCGATAATTTTCCATCCGCCTCTTCGCCGCGAACGTGTCCGGCTGCGGAAAAACGTCGTCGTCGACCCATCCCAAGTTTGGAGGCACCAGAATTCGCCGTATCCCGCCCTTACGCATCCCCACCACGCACGGCGTGACCGCTCGCGGAAGCTTCGTCGCCCCCAGCGTCGCCGTCTCGAAATCTCCCACGTCGTCCCTCCCCTCGTAGCCGTATCCGCGACCGTACAACAGAATCGGCGTCCCGCCGCTCGAAAACTTAAAGTACGCCCCCGACGACAGTCTGTACACCTTGAACGCGAAATCGACGCGCGACCCCGCGACGGCTTCCTCGCCCTCCTCGCCCGCGGCGTACTCGCGATACCGCAACCCGGATCGAAGCGTCGTCGTCGGCGCGTCGTCGTCGAGCTCGGCGTCCTTTTCGTCTCGCATCGCCTCCGCGCGTCGCATCGCCGCGACGCGCGCGTCGTACGTCTCCCTGCTTCTCGCCGTCGACGTCGGCGGCGGTTTCCCGAGTCCGTACGCCTCCGCGCGCGGCGTCTCGAGCGCGCGCGTCACCGCGACCGTCGCCGCCGTCGTCATCAACCGTCGCCTCGACGCGCCTTCGCTCGCGCGCGTCGCCGCGCGCGTCGCCGCGCGCGTCGTCGAGCGTCGCGTCGACGCGCCCGCGTTCGTCCGCGACGCCGCGCGCGTCCGCATCGCCGCGCGTCGCGCGCCGTCGTCTCGCGCGCGATCGAATCGTCGCGATCGATCGACGCCATTCCGTCGCGCGCGCGCGGATTCGACGCTCGAGCGATGGCGCTCCCGGCCAAGGCGGCGAACGCGAACCCGTCGCTGGTGCTGCCGTCCGAGCTCGTCGAGCGGTGCGTCGGGAGCCCGCTGTGGGTGCTCATGAAGAGCGAGCGAGAGTTGGTCGGGACGCTGCGAGGCTTCGACGTGTACGTCAACATGGTGCTCGAGGACGTCACGGAGTACGAGACGACGGCGGAGGGACGGCGGGTGACGGGGCGGTTGGATCAGATCCTGCTGAACGGGAACAACATCGCGATGCTGGTGCCGGGGGGGGGGCCGGAGTAGGGACGGCGCGGCGGATCGCAAAGCGCGACGCGCGGAGTAGAGAAACGAACGGTAGATTTTAATCGGATGCGACGAGCGATCGATCGGATGCGTGGATTGGTTTCGTGACGACGCGATGCGATGGCGTTACGCGGCGCGGTGTCGGACCTCAGGGGGGCGCGACGTCGGCGGCGAGCGGGACGCGCGCGCGGGCGTCGGACCAAATCGCGTCTGCGCTCTTGTTTGCCGCGGAATTTGATTTCCTGCACGCGACTTTGACTGTTTTTAGCCGCGCGTTGTTTCGATCGAACTCGCGCTCGACGCGTGTCGCGCGCGAGCGAATCGCCTCTAGAACCTTGAGCGCGGTGTCCACGCCGACGTTGGCCTCGCGCACTTCGCCCATGATGTCGCTCAGGCGTGTCTCCGCGGCTTCGAGCTGCGCTTTGAGCGAGCTCACCTTGCGTTCGCGACGCTCGGCGTTGCTCGTTTTCGTTTTGTGCTTGCGCTTGGCGATTTCCCACATGCGCAACGCCGCGGATTCCGCCGCCGACGCGTGCACGACTTTGTGCGACGTCATCGTCGCTTGCTCTTCTGTACTGAGCATTAAGCTCCGCATCTTGTTCTTGTTCGCTTCAATCTTTTCCAGTCGTTCGCGCTCGAACGGGGTCAGCACGTTCGTGATCTCGTCGCGCATCTTTTCCCACTCGACGCGTAAACCCGGGAAGTGCTTGCTGAGAATCTTTTGTTCCTTTTGCCGCCGCTCGCGACACGGTTCCCAGTTACACGGACACCCGAGTCCGTGAAGCTTACCACCGCTCTGAAGAAACTCATTTGTTCGTTCTTCTCTCTCACGGATCTCGCTGTACTCATCCACCCGCGTGCTTTGATTCGCCAGAGCGCCGTCGAGCGGCGTCAGAGACTCTTGCTCGTCGACGGCTTCGACAGAGGATCCCGCGCGCGTTTCCGCAGCGTACACGCCGACGGGGCCTTTCGTGCCCTCAACTTTTGACGCAACTAAAACTGTATTTGTCTCCGCCTTGGCTACTGAAAACGCAGCGATTTCTGTCTTCGTCAGCGGAGTGCTGCAGCCCATCGGAAACGAATCGCGGCACTGCCAAACCTTGGATTTGCGCGCCTTTAACATTTGATCAAACGGAATCTCGCGCCATCGGTCGCAGACATCGCATGCGATCCAACTGTCGCGATAGTCTTCGCACGCCACTCGGTGAAGCCGGGTGGTGAGTTCGATGAACGGCGGGCTTTTCACGAATTTGCCGTCGACGGGAATGTTAAACTCGCCGGCGGCGTGGAATTCGTCGTGAAAGCGGCTATAAATATCAGCCTGTTGCGGATGCGTTGGGGACACGATGCAAAACACACAAATCCCGAATCCTATCGGACAGTTCGAATAGTCTTTGAACTGCACCGCCTTGCGCCGCAGGTGAATGCGAGGAAAAGGCAGAAGGCGTTGGAAGTAGCTCGTGTCGGTAGAGTTTCGGCACACGAGGATGATGCCAGGGCAATGTTCCCACTCCACTTCGTTGATCGCTCGATTGATAAACCGCCATTGCACCTGGGCTTCGTATGGAGGGTTCACCAAGACGTGATAACCTGCCCACGGGTTAGACATCTTCAGTCCATCGTCCTTCTTGTCGTAACATTTTTCTGCGGGAATGTTTGGCCTGAGATGCGAATTCGTGCACGGGTCGAGTAAACCTTTGATGAGCGGCGCTTCAATCGTAGGGAGATCGAGTCCAAACACTTTACACGCGCCGTGAACTATCCAATCTGGCGTTAATCCGACTTTCATCGACTCCAGCGCTTGTACATTTGCCTTGTTCGTCGCCTCGGCGTCCGACTCTTCGTCGCTCGACGAACTCGCATCCGATGTCGACCACGGATCGGACCATTCTTCAACTTCGGCCGCATCTGCGCACCGAAGCGCCTTCAGCGCGCTCCCACGTGATTTTCGTCTCGATGCGGACTCGTTATACCATAGTAGCATACCTTCGCGGTACGAAGATTGCCTTTGGGCGTCGTACGGCGCTAAATCTTCCTTGGACGCCCACTCAAAGCAGTTGCTACCGAATAACTTGACGAGAGCCAAACTGCCCTCGGGTTTGATGTCAAGAAGATCGTACGCGTTTGCGCACTGTCGAAGCTTCCACGTGCGACCGGGCCACCACTGTCCTTTGTGGGTCGAGCGCAATCGCACCCAAACAATCATACCGGGTGGGAATTCCGTCAACTCGGCGTCTCGGCGCTTGATAAAACGCGAATCCGGCCGGCGCTCTCGCCTGGGCTTTTGTGTGTTCGCCGCTCCACTCTGCACCGATGACGGTGTCGTCGTCGCGGCCTTTTTCGGCGTCTTCGTGACTTTTTTAGTGTATTTGCTCTTAGGAGCGAGCGAGCCAGCGGAGCTCTGGTCCGGTATCGGCGTCATCGGCGCCGGCGTCGCCGGCTCATCTACTACGCAGTCGGTCGATCCCGCCGCGCGCGCGCCAACTTTATCCTTTATCGTTGCCGGCGCGCTCCTCGTCGCCTCGTCCCCATCCATCGCCGGGACATCGACGCTCAACCCCATCGTCCTCGTCTTCGCCGGCGCCCGCCCCCCGCGCGGCGTCTCCCCAACCGTCGCCGGCGCCGACTTTTCCATCCGTTTCGATCCCGCGTCCGACCTCTCCGCGCCGACCGCGATCGCTCGCGCCCTCATTTCTCCGCCCACCGCCGCCTCGCCGCGTCCATCACCCCCCCCCCGCGCCCGCTTCGTTCCGCTCGGCGTTCGCTCGCCGCGCTCGCGCTCGGCGCGTCGCCGCCTGCACGCTCGACTCTGCGCGTTCTTCTTCGCCCTCGCCAGCTCCCGCGCCGTCGCGCCGTCGTCATCGCGCGTCGTCGTCGTCACCGCGACCGCGTCGTCGTCGTCGCGCGTCCGCGCGCGCCCTCCCGAGCGCACGGCGACGCGCTGCGTCGGCCAGTGGAGGCGAAACGCGCGCGAGGGCGCGACGCCATCGGCGTCGTCGCGCGGCGCGCGCGCGCCCGCGGGCGGTCTCGACGCGCGAGACGCGCGGCCGTTGAGCTCGGCGTTGAGCGCGCGCGCGAGTTCGACGCTCGCGAGGTCGTCGGGCGACGCGCGCGCGGACATTCGCGCGCCGATGTGCGCCACGTCAGCGCGAGGCGACGAGTGGATGACGGAGGACGGCGCTCGAAAGTGTGGTGAAAAATACAACGCGCGCGGAGGTTCGAGCGCGTGATGCGGTGGTGTCGGCGCGCGAGCGAGCGCGCGGTGGGATGACTACGGTCCGGGCGATGCGGACGACGACGAAGACGGCGTCGCGGCGGTGTCGGACGAAGGCTTTGCGGATTTACGGTCGCGGCGGCGATCCGCCGGCGGCGGCGACGGCGGACCGGCGCGCGAGCGAGCGCCGCGATCTTGACACCAGCAGTAGAATCGAGTCGTGTGCGCGGCGCCATCGTGGTCGACGGTGCGACGTAAGAGCTCGATACCGGCGTTGGGGTCGCTCGTGGCGTCGTCGGGGACGACGACGGGGCGGTCCTTGAGCGTGATGTCGAACCAGCGCTTCGCGACGCCGTGATCTCTGCGCTTCGCGGCTTGGTACAGGCGCATGGAGATTCTGGCGTCGACGCAAGGGTCGTGCGCCTCACCTTCTTCTTGAATTTTCTCTCCCAAGAATTGCTCGGCGAGCGCGCGAAGCTTGAACGGCAGGTGCGTGTGGCGAAGATAGAGTGGAAATTGCGCCGTGTCTCGCCGCATTCCCTTCTTCCATTTGATGTCCAATACCTCGAGATCGTGCTCGACGGAGTGACCAATCAACAAGTGCTTGACACCGACGTGCTCTCGTCGAGTCTGAACCGCCTTGCCGAGCAAAATTTGCACCACTATCGCTCTCACGCGCTCGAGCGACGGCGCGTCGGCGAGCTTCTCTGGCGTCGCCCCCGTCAATTCTTCTCGATAATCCGTGACTTCTTCCCCGGGATTCACCCAAGTGTGAAGTAATATCTCACCACTAGATCCTACAACGCACACGCGCGCGCACGCGTGTTTTTCACCCGCCTCACCGACGCCCACGAATTCGCAATCGAGCGCCACGCACGGCCAGTCGTCCACGTCGTCGTCCGCGTCCTCCGTCTCGCGAAAGATGCACGCGTGACTCGCCGTCGCCTCATCATCTTGAAATATTTCATAGCACCTCTCACACCCTGCCCGCTTATACGCCTCCGCACACGACGCCTTGGGCAAATTCCCGACCAAATGTTGTCTCAGCGTGTCGTACGACGGAAAGTGTCGTCCGCACGCGTTGCACACGGCGTCGTGCGCGCTGTGCTGCACCAGCTTCCAGTGCGCCTCCAACGCGGTCGAATCCGCAAAGAATTTATGACAACACGCGCACGGTTTCTTCTGCGTCCGTTTCGTCGCCACTTTAAGTCCACACGCACCGAAATGACTCGACACCTCCGCCACCGTCGCGTCCGCGTCGCCCATCCTTATCTGCTCGATTCGTCTCTCACGCGCCCTCTCCCGCGCTCGACCGCGTCTCGCGCGTCCGCGACCGCGCCGTCGCGCGCGTGCGCGTTCGACGCGTCTCCTCTCTCTCGCGCGCGCCGATCGACCGCGCGGTCGCGTCGCGCGGCGTCCGTTCGCGCGCGGTCGCGTCGCCGATCGGTCACCGGCGCGCTCGGCGTCGCGCGCGCGCGCGCGCGCGCCCGCGCGTCGGCGCCGCGCGGGCGTGCGCGTCGACGGCGACGCGACGGGACGCCGACGACGCCGACGACGCGCGCGCGCGCGTCAACGAATGCGGACCCGCGACGTGCTGTCGCCGTTCGGTCGAACAATCCGCAGAGCGCGACGACGCGTCCGCGCGACGCGAGACGAGTCGCGCGCGAAGAGACGCGCGCGAACGATCGCGCGCGAAGAGACGCGCTCGATGACGTCGGCGATGCGGGACGCGAAGGCGTCGCTGCGTGACTTTTCGAGCGACGATTTCGATCGCGTGCGGTGGATTAACGAGCAAACGCGCGCGCGAATCGGCGACGCGGGAGGGAGCGGGCGCGACGCGACGGCGCGGGATGGATCGGCGGTGGTGGCGCGCGCGGTCGGAGAGGGGACGCGAGGGACGAGCGCGTCGCCGTTGGAACGATTTTTGGCGGATTTGGAACTGCAGCTGCAGTTGCTCGGCGAAGATCTGTCGATGTCGCTGGAAGAGCGCTCGCGCGAGGGTGTCGCGCGCGTGCCCAAGGCGGTGAAGGAGATAGAAGTCGTCGAGGGGCGGGTGAAGCGTCTGCACGAGGAAGTGCGAGGGATATTGGATCGATTGGACGAGGTGGAGTCGGAGTCGCGCGCGAGCGTGGAAGCGCTGCGACAGCTCGACGCGGCGAAACAACGCATGGAGAGCGCGCGAGAGACGCTGCAGGAGGCGAATGGACTAGCAGATTTGATGGCGAGTGTGGACGGGATCTTTGCGAGCGGGAATATTCGTAACATGTCCGAGTCGTTGGCGCGGATGAAGCGCGGTTTAGCCGTCGTGGGCGACGTGCCAGAATTCGCCGACGGGCAAGACAAGGTGAACGCGTTCGAGCACAAGCTCGAGGCGATCGTCAGACCGGCCTTGATCACGGCGTTGGAGTCACAAAACAGCACGGCGGCTCGCGAACATCGCGACGTGTTGCGCACTACCGGCCGCGGTTCGGCGTTGGAGAGCATTTATGCGGACACGCGCGTGACGTCTCGCATGCTCAAGCAGTGGAAGTCGCGCGAGCGCGATGCGACGACGACTGACGCTGGGAGGCTGGACGCTTCGGTGCATATGATCGATGAATTCTTGAAGTATTGCGCCACCGCTCTCAAAGAGGAGATATCTTGGTGCTCGAGTACGTTCCCCGAAGACGCCGTGCTTTTGATTCCGTTGTCTTGGTGTTCGCTTCACACCACGCTCGAAACGTCCATCACGGAGAAGCTCAGCTCGCTAACGCTCGAGCAACTCGTCTCGGCTCGAAATTCGTTCCAAACGTACGTCGAAGACGTTGGGATAGCGTTTACAAAACTCGCCGGCGACGCTGCAGCGCACGCGAACGCCGACGCCGTCAAGGGCGCCATCGGCGACGCGTTGATGGCGATTGTCGAGCCTTTCATCGCGGTTGAGCAGCGTTTCGGCCAGCTCGCGCTTGCAGACATACGAACTACTTTAGATTCTTCGGTAAACATCCCTGAGGCACAGTCTATTGCGACGTCGGACGACTTGACCGCAGTTATACAAAGCGTGCTCGCCACGCTGCCGAAAGCCATCGACGTCTTCGGCGTCGTCATAGACAGATGCGAGGCGATTACCGCTGGCGTTGAGACGATGACTTGCATTCATGCGATTGAAAGTGGAATGGAACACTACGTCGATTTAGTCGCGCTCGTCCTTCGTGACTTGAGAAACGCGGCCGGTTTGATTGACTCGACCGCGACGAACATGAACTCAAACACGACTTCCGCGGGCGAAGAATTCATCAGAGGATCGCTCAGTATGCTGGACATGATCAACGCCATCCCGAACGCACTGTTAGATTTCGAGTCCGATCTACGTGCAAAGCTTCTGAAGCTTCGAGCGACGCTGCGACCGGCTTTGGATGTTACTTTGGAGCTTGGTGACGGACCAAAAAGCCGTACGCTCCTCGGTTTGAGCATCGCGGCGCACGCGGCGCGATCACGAAAGTTGGCCACGTTCCTTGACAAGGTGGCGGATGCCGCGGTGAAGCACTCGCTCGATGGATCCATAATTCCGGTCGGTGCTGAGCACATGAACGCTCTGACTAGATCACTCGAAAAATTCGTGTACGACACTCTCCTCGGGCGGGTGTCGCTCGAACTCAAGGGAATCAGCACGTCTGAGGTTTGGAGCGCCAAACCTGCCGAGAGCGCGTATAAACTCCCGACGTTTAGCGCTTATCCGCAAGAGCGAATGACGAATGCAGGTGAATATCTGCTTTCATTGCCGCAGCATCTGGATAACATGCACGACGACGACTTGGCTCGCGCGACGTCGCTTTCGGGCGACTCGAATGCGGCGCAAGAGCCGGCGACTTCCGAGGCGTGGATTGCGAAAATCGCCGAAGCGAGTGCTGAGTTGCTCTTGAAAGAAGTGCGTGCCATCGCGTCGCTCACCGACCAAGGCGCTGCGCAGTTGTCGGCGGATTTGGAGTATTTTTCGAACATAGTTGCAGCGCTCTCACTCGCGCCACCCAGCGCGCTCATCGCCTGGTACAAGTGCGCGAGCGCGCCTCGCGACGAATACGAAGATTTTGCACGCGCTGCGACTTCAGAGGGCATCGACGTGCGCGTCGTGCGAGCCGCCGCGGCGACGCGAGGGATTAAGTTAAGTAGTTCTTTGTAACGATTAGCGTTTCGCTTACAGAGCTTGATTTGTTACAAAGTTCCGAATTCTAGAAGAATGTTGTGGTATTGCGCCGCGAGAGTTCTTGTGTCAACTTCTGAGACTGAAGAATCAGATGACAGTGCCAGCCTTGATCACGGCATCCTTGATGACGACAATGATGCCATCGCGGATGATGTAACCTTCGCTTTCGCAATCCTTATCCATGACGCCAGCCTCATTGAGGATTTGGCAGTTTTCACCAATGCGCGCGTTCTTGTCGATGATGGCTTTGCGAATCTTCGTGCCGGCGCCAATACCGATCGGCGTGCAGCCCGGAAGGCTAGCCGGGTCGCATTCTTCGAGGCTCTCGTAGTAATCAGCACCCATGACGAGTGTGTCCTCCAAATCACACCCTTCGTTGACCGTCGATCTCAAACCAACCATGACGTTTTTGAGCTTGGCTTGCTTGATGGTGCAGCCGTCGCCGATCGTGGAGCGCTCGATTTCGCAATCTTGCACCTTGCTCGGCGGCAAGAAGCGAGACTGGGTGTAGATCGGCGCGTTGCGATCGTAGAAACTGAACTTCGGGTTCGGGTCGTTGCACTCCAAGTTGGCGTGGAAAAACGCATCGACGGTACCGATGTCCTCCCAGTATCCGTCGTACAAGTGAGCGACCACCTTCATGCCCTTCTGAGCCGCCATCGGGATGATTTCACCACCGAAATCGTTCGCTTCCGGGAAATCATCTTGAAGCACCTGCTCCATAGCCTTGGCGTTGAACACGTAGATACCCATCGAGGCAATGTACGGCATTTCCTTGGCGCGTTCCGCGTCCAAGCCTAAGATGGTGGTGTCGCATTGCATCGCCTTGAGAGCGTCACCCTTGGGCTTTTCGGAGAACTCGATGATGGTGGCGTGTTCGTTAATCTTCATCAAGCCGAAAGAGCTGGCTCGCTTCTCATCCGTCGGCAAAGCGGCGACGGTGATGTCGGCGTTCTTCGCGCGGTGGTCGCGAATAAACGGACGGTAATCCATGCGGTACAAGTGATCGCCCGAAAGAATCAAGTATTCCTCGCACCCGCTCTCGGCAAACAACCACAAGTATTGACGAACAGCATCCGCGGTACCTTGGAACCACGCCTTGTTGATCGGGCTCTGTTGAGCCGCGAGCACTTCGACGAATCCCTGACGCGTGTACGTCCCGATGTTCGTGTTGTACGCCTGGGACAAGTGTCTGTTCAAAGATGCGCTGTTAAACTGCGTCAAGCAGTACACCTTGTTGATGTCAGAGTTGATACAGTTCGACACCGGGATATCGATCAAGCGGTAGTTCGCCCCCAACGGCACCGCCGGCTTCGCCCGCTTCTTCGTCAACGGGTACAATCGCGTCCCCGCGCCGCCGCCGAGAATGATGGACAACACGTTATCCATCGACGCATCGTGTTCCTTCTTCCCCTCGCTCTTCTCGTGCATCGCCGGCGACGTCGCATGAATCATCACCGCCGCCCGCGTCTCGACGCGTCGAATCGCGCGCGCATTCTTCGCCGCGCCTCTCGTCTTAATCGCCGCCGTCCCGCGCGCGCTCGCCCGCGCTGCGTTCGTCCAATCGCGATCCCGTCAGTCTTCCATCCTCGTCCCGCCCGCTTCGCGTCCTCCCGCGCGCGCGTCGCGTCCGCGTCGTCCACCACCGCGCGTTCGCGCGCGCCTCCGACGCGCGCGCGCGTCGTCGCGCGGCCCGCTTCGCGTCATCGCGTCGCCGCGCGTCGTCGACATCGAATCGAATCGAATCGATCGCGATCGTTCGTCCCGTCGTCGCGCGTCGAGGCGCGTCGTCGCGCCGCGCCGCGGTCGGCGTCGATCGTTCGCGCGCTCGTTCGATCGCGCACCCGTCATCGCGCGCGTCGTCGTCGTCGCGCGCATCGTCGTCGCCGTCGAAATGTGCGGCGTCGACGACGCGCGTCGACGCGCGATATCCGATCGCGCGCGCGCGCGCGCGTCGTGAGCCACTCGTTTCTTGGAACTGGTGATGGGTCTCGGAATGCGTCAAGTACGGGAATTCGAGCGTTCGATCTTGGATTTATGCAACGCGCGAAACGTCGCGGGCGACGCGAACCGACTTATTTTAGGCGCGCGGAGGCGCGCGGTTGACTCGCGGGCGGCGCGCGGCAGAGCGCGGCCGGTGGCGCGCGACGTCGACGGGAGGGATCGAGCGCGCGCGTGAGATGGTCGGACGCGTCGCGGTGTTCGCGCGGGTGCGGCCGAGGGATGGACGCGGGCGCGAGGAGGACGACGGCGAGGGCGCGGAGGCGGGCGGGGAGGACGGCGACGGCGCGGGACGGCGAGGGGCGTGGATCGAGGACGGACGCGTGGTGAGCGTGAAATCGACGACGTCGGTGAACGGCGTCACGCGGAGGTTCGCGGTGGACGGGGCGTTCGACGGGAGGGCGACGCAGCGGGAGGTGTACGCGGAGACGTGCGCGCCGGTGCTCGAGGCGGTGCGGAGCGGGTGTCGAGGATGCGTGCTCGCGTACGGACAGACGGGGTCGGGGAAGACGTATTCACTACTGAATGGGGGTGGCGATCGAGCCGAACGCGAGGCGTCGACGAGCGAAGGTGGCAACGGGGGGCCGGGACTCGTGCCGAGAATCGCGGTGGATTGTTTCGCGCGAGCGGCGAGCGACGCGAGGCACGCGTACGAGGTGTCGTGCGCGATGGCGCAGATTTATAACGAACAGGTCGATGATTTGGTAGCGAAAAAATCGGGATTACGTGTCGTTCCCGCGAGCGATGGCTCGGGGTGGGAGATTGAGAACTTATCGTGGACGCCGTGTCGAAGCGCCGAGGACGTTCTCGAGTGTTTTCGTCGCGGGCGATCGCGATTGGTGTACGCCGAGACGCATATGAACAAGCAGAGCTCGAGATCCCACTGTGTGTTTCAGATGAAAATCGAACGCATCGAGCGACCGATCGAGGCGGATGTCGATCGCGACGAGGATGAGGATGAAGACGGAACCGCGCAGCTCGTCGCCGTGGAGAAGCGTCTCGGACTGCTCACCATCGTCGACTTGGCCGGAAGTGAGCGACAGAAGAAGACGCAGAACGTCGGCGCGCGATTCAAAGAGGCGTTGAACATCAACACCAGCCTGCTCGCTCTAGGGAACGTCGTAAGTGCGCTCGCGGCGGGGCACAGGCACATCCCGTATCGTGATTCCACGCTTACGAAAATCTTAGAGCCGAGCCTGAACGGCAAGAGTCGCACGGTTCTGCTCGTGTGCGTCAGCTCCGAGATCGAGCACGCGAACGAAAGCGCGAATTCGCTCGACTTTGCCACGCGTGCGATGCGAATCGTGACTTCACCCGAGGTTCGTTCGTCCTTAGTGGACATGGACCCTCGCAAACTGACGCAACAATTGCGCGGTCAATGCGACGACGAAGCGGTGGCGCGTCTGATGGATGAAGTCACTTCGCTTCGTCGCGCGCTCGCAAACGCGACGAAAAGTTCGGAGGATGACATTAACGCGATGAAAAAGTCGCGCGATTCGCTTCAACACGAGATTTGCAGCGCGAGATTGGCGTTGGAGTCTTCGAAGAGGGCGCTCGAGCAAGCGAAGAGCGAGTCGACGACAAAGACGCGCGAGTTGGATGCGATTGAAAATCAGCGTAGCGCGCTCGATTCGCGCGTACGCACGCTCGTGGTAAAGTTGAGCACGTCTTCGAATGAGCTGCAGAACGAGAGAGCAAAGTTCAAAGAGGAATCAGCGCGACTTGTGGCGGACGCGCGGAAATTGGACGCGCAATTGAGCGCCGAGCGCGCGTCAGCTTCGCACACGCTCAAGCGCATGGAACATCTCAATAAGCTCGCGAGCGAGCTGAAGGTATCCAACGATTCCAATATCGTTGAGAACGCCAAGCTTAAAGCCGAAAATGTGCGGCTTCGGTCGACTGTTGGATCGCAGCGGATGGACAACGCGAGATTGATGCGCAGACACGCGGCGCTCGAATCGAAGCACGCCCTCGTCGTCGCCGAACGCGCCGAGCTCGTGTGCGAGTGCGAGTCCCTATTCATCGAGAACAAATTCATGGTCGTAATACGTGACGCTCTGGCGGCGGCTTGCGACGCAAAAATATCCGAAATGACTCGACGATATGTCAAGTTGGATGCGATTCGCGCGAGACATTCCATGGCCCGACGAGCGGCCGCTCGTCGATCGACCGAGCGCACGGCGATATTGATGGCTTTAGAGCGATCGAACAAGGGCGTATTGAAGCACGTGCGCGACTTAGAGAACCACAGGAGCGCCAGTGACGAGAGATACGCTCGAGAACTCGCGGCAGCGCGCGCCGAAGGCGACGCGCATCGTCAGCGCGCCAAAGCCGCCGCGCGACTCCACGCTCTCTCCGCCGACCGTCAGCTCGAGCGAGGTTTAGTCTTAACCAAGCTCGCGCGCAATGGCAAGCGTTACGATCGACTTGTCCGCGTCGATCCATTCACCGGTGCGCTTGAGGCCGCGCAGTTGCCTCGCCGGTTCAAGAAAATCGCGCCGCGGCGCGCCGCGAGCGACGGCGCCCCGACCGCCGTCGACCGATCGCCGTCCCTCGCTATGACGCGAGACGACCAGCGCGACGTGGTTTCAATTTCTTTACAGAATCGCACGTTTGATATCGAGGCCACGCACGGCGCCGACCTCGTGTGGGGTCTCGCCCTCGCTCGCCGGTTTGGCGTTCGCGACGGCTGAGCCGCCGCCTCAGCCGCCGCCTCATTCCCCACCGGTCCTCACCGTCGTGATCGATCGCGTGCGGCGTCGCGTCGCCCGAGTGTGGAACAAACATCGACTCCGCGCATGTCCGGCGGTCGCTCGCGGTCGCAGAAGCACCAAAACCGCGTGCCGTTCGTCGCCAAGCGGGACATCAAGCGCAACGAGGGCGACCGCGAGCGCGAGCTCGGCCTCCGTAACCTCGCCCTGCAGAACGTCTGCAAGCGATGTCAGCAAAAGATCGTCTGGCGCTTTCAAATGGGCAAGTATAAAGCGAAGAAACCGGGCACGCGCGGTCGGTGTAACAAGTGCGAGCAGAAGAGCGTGCGCATGGCGTACCGAAGCCTTTGCGACGCGTGCGGCAAGGCGCACGATTTGTGTCCGGGATGTCAGCACCCACCGAGCGAGGCGAACGCGAGTCGCGACGTGCCGGAAGCATGCGCGTCGTCCGGCTCAGATTCCGACGCTGAATCGGAACCAGCGTCCGACGGCGAGGAATCTTAGTCGCCGCCAGGCGAACGCGTGAGTGTAACAAACATCTGTAGAGTAGTCTCCACTTTCCCGCGCGCATGAGACGCGAGAGCAGCCCGTTGCTCGTGGACGTCGTCGCGGACGATGATTTAGACGACGACGACCCGACGACGTCGTCTCTGGACGCGCGCGTCACCTTTACGCAGCTGTTATCGCTCGCGAAACGCGAGTGGGACACGTTACTCTTCGGGACACTCAGTCTGCTCGTTCGCCTGCCGTTCTCGGTGTCGATGCCGCATTTCACGAGCGTCGCGATCGGGGCGTCGATTGACGGCGATGAAGCGCGATTTCGCGCCAACGTCACGCGGTTCCTGGTCGTTGGCGTGGTGAACGGAGTTTTAGACTTTAGCAATGTGTTCCTCTTTGCGTTGGCGCAGAGTCGCGTGGCGAGGCGGTTGCGGAATCGAGCGTTCGCGGCGACGCTGAGGAAAAATATGGCGTATTTTGATGCGAGAACGTCGGGTAAAATAAATTCGACGGTGACGAACGATACGAGCGCGGTGAGCGCGAATTTGTCTTGGCTGTTACGCAGCTGCGTGGAAGCGGTCGTCAGGTGCGTCGGTGTCGGCGCATATCTTTTGTTTTGGGTGAACTTCGAGCTCGGTGCGTTGGCGCTCGTCGTGATACCGATAACAAGCGTGGTCAATTACTTCTATGGCAAGTTATTGAGCGCTAACGCAGAGTCAGTGCAAGAGACGTTGGCGAAATCGAACGGCGTGGCGCAAGAAACTATTTCAAACATCGTCACGGTGCGATCGTTCGCGAACGAACCGTTTGAACGCAGACGGTTCGGCGATGCCATAGATGAGTGGTACGAGCAGTCGTATCGCGCCGCGCAACTGTCAGGATGGTACTATTCGTTTATGTATTCGCTCGTGTCGGCGTGTTTCGTGCCGGCGGCAATTCTGTACGTAGGAGGTGGATTCGTCGTCGACGGCTCGATGCACGCCGAAAAGCTCGTTGCGACCATGCTTTATTCTGCGATTTTACAAGAGTATTTCGGGAATCTTTTGAGCTCTTTTACGAATTTGTTCGCCGCGCGAGGTGCAGCGGCGGAATTGTTCAAAGTTTTGGCCAAGAACGAGCGAGAAGACGACGACGCGGACAATGGCGCGACGCTACCCATCGACGACGTGAAGGGAGCAATATCGTTTTCAAACGTCTCCTTCTCGTATCCGACTCGACCGGATATTCCCGCGCTCTCGGGCGTGAGCTTCGATGTGTCGCCCGGCGAGATCATCGGCATCGTTGGTCGGAGTGGTTGCGGCAAGTCTACAGTGTTCGCACTGCTACAGCGTTTCTACACCGAATTTAGCGGCGACATCACACTCGACGGAGCGCGCATCGAGACGCTCTCGCCGAACTGGCTCCGGCGTCACTGCTTCGCGCTCGTTGGCCAAGAGCCAGTACTTTTCAACGGCACAATTCTTTCTAACATTGCGTACGCTCGTTTGGGCGCCGGAATCGATCGGGAGCGTGCGATTGAGTGCGCTAAGACTGCGCTGATCCACGACGTCATCGAAGACGAACTCGGCGGCTACGATACACACGTCGGAGAGCGGGGTTGTCAATTGTCAGGCGGCCAAAAGCAGCGCGTCGCAATTGCTAGAGCGTTGTACTCGTCTCCGCGGGTGTTATTATTGGACGAACCCACGAGCGCTCTTGATTTAGAAGCCGAATCCATCGTTACCGCGGCTTTGCGAAAAGCCGCTCGCGGACGAACAACGATCGTCATATCACACACGCCCGTCGACTCGTTCGTCGACAGAACTTTAGAACTCTCCCCTAGAACATAGCGCATCAATCAAAATAGAATCTAGGATGGTTTACGATCCATCAAGCCCCCACCCCACGCATCAGGAGACCAATCTGCGAGATTATCCGGCGGTACAAGAGTTCCCGCGCCTCCACCAATCAAACATCTCACCGCTTCGCTCTTCGTCACAGCGTAATGAAAGCGCGCGCTAAACCAATCCGCGAGGTGAGACTTCATCGTGTGTTTCGTCTCATCACAGGGTGCAGCGGCGTCTAACAAACGTTCTGTCGCTGCTTCCCACGTTAAACGATGGATTTCATCATCCGTCATCGGTTTTGGCGTCGACGTTGTGACTTCTCTAATGCACTTTGCAAACTCATCCATATTGGAATACGTGCGACAATTTGGAAACGTGGCAAAGAACGCGTTGCTCGGATGTTCTGCGCACACGACGAATTTGCCCATCGCCAACGCCTCCGCGGACGTCGTCGCGACGACGTCAGACAGTGATGGATTAATGAATACCTTGTAATCGAGAATTTTCTCATTCGCGTGATCCAGACGACCGAGCAAGCTCAGCGGCAGAGCCTTCTCAGCTACAGCTGCTTTCACGTCGGCAAAATCATCACCATCACCGTATACGTCCATTTCCAAGCGTTCTTTTGCACTTTTAGCGTACTTTTCGTTGAAATCGCCCACCACGTGCATCAACTCTGAGTATCCTTTCGCCCAAACGCACTTTCCGATGAAATACGCCCCGCGACTAAACGCCCCGCTGCCTTCCTTCTTGATTCGTTTCGCCTTCTCTCTACCAGCATCGATGAATCCATTTGACACACCGTGCACGTTTTGCGTGATCGACCGCGCAAACTCTTGTACCGCGTCCGACAATTTGATGACCTTGTGTGTGTGGCATCGCGCCGTCAAATGATTAATCCAACGCAGTATCTGCTCCTTACGTTCACCATCCTCCTCTCGTCGCGCGTATTCCAAGTAATTTGTGTGAATGATTCCAACCACATGCTTAAACCGCGACGTCCACCGCGCTCCGGGGTGATACCAGCACAAATGCTCCGGCTCCTCGAGTATCGCCACGTCTCTGCTCGCCTTCGGCACGCGCAACGTGATATCCCCCACGGGCACGATGCTTCCCTTGTCCGTCGCGTACCTTCCCGGATACCACGCGATCAAAATTTTTGGCGCGAATCCCACGCGTTTTTTGGTCCAGTCCATGATGTACGCCTCTTGTTCGCTCGGCGTCTTGAACTCGACGCGCTTTGGGTAGACGATCCTCTGATCCTTTCTCGCCAACCACGGTACTAAGAGCGTCACCTCGCGCGTGGTGTCTCCGTTCGCCAGATACACCGCTCGGAGCAACGGATTAACGCTCGTCCCCGTCATCCACGGCAGCGCGGCGGTGGTGACGATGACGAATTTACGTCCGGGCGCGCGCAGGTCCTTGGGGTTCGTTCGCGAGCGTTTCTTCGCTCGACGCTCGTTGAGATCGCCGAGCGAACCGCGGCTGAACATGCGCTTGAGGACCATTTTTATGCGCGTTCGTATTCCGCGCGCGCGCGCGCGATCGGGTCGCGCGCGGTAGAATGACGACCGACCGCTCCAACTGTCTTTCGAAACGCGAGTCGGCGAGTCAGACGCGGACGCGAGCGGGACGCCAGCGAGTGGTTTACAGTGTAAGCGGTTACACAGCGATTACATCGTCGAGCTAAGGTGAGTTGTCATACTCGCGGGCTAGTGCGATGGAGCGATCACGGGGGGAGCTGCTGCCAGGCGTGGGTGAGCCACTTGGTGACCTCGTTCGCCAACGCCTGCTCGCGAATCGATTTTTGTCGCGCGCGGTCTGGGTGAAACTTTAACATCGCCTGGCGGTAGCTCTTTTGGAGCAAACGCTTGGTTGATCGACCGTGTTGGTCGATGCTCACGCCGCAGCGGTAGAGGAACAGACGGAGGTCCGCGTGCATGGCCCAGATGGAGACTTGATGGACGGCTGCACGTTTGGCGTGATCCTCCTCTTCGCTCGCCTTCTTTGCTCTTTGTTTCGCTTCGACCGCCGCACGCTCTTCATCGCGCTTACGCTTCTTCTCGTTGAAGGCGGCTTGACCGGTGTCGCGCTTTTTCGTGAGCGCGTTGACGTAATCCTCTCGTTCGACGAGTGTCGAGACGTCGATACCCACATCCGTCGCGCACCTTCGCAGGTCCTTGATAGACATTTTCGTGGGATCAACACTGAGCAAAGTGTCCCATGCCTCGCACTCCGCATCAAAACGACTTTTCGTCGCCGCACTCGCGGTCGGTTCCTCAGGTTTTTGTCTCTGCTTCGACATCGGCGACGCCGCCGGCGACGCTGAGGCGTCGGCGCCTGTTCGCAATCCCTCGCACCGTTCCACTGTGCGGTGAAACAGTTTCAACGCATGTTGATACGAACTACGCGCTGCGGCGGCGGCGAATTGACTTTGCTGGTACTTCCCCGCGACCATTTGCAAGTTATCTTTGTGCCATTGGCGGAGCGCGTAATCTGCTCCTCCGCGCATCGTGCGTTGGAAATCGAGCTGGCACTGCGCGAGTGTTTGTCGCATCGCCACCTCCGTGTTCAGCGCGGAGACGAGTTGTCTATGCGCTTGTTTCAGCGCAGTTCTCGCGTTTTGCAACTCCGTAGGATCGTCGGGTAATCCCTCCGGTGGACACGGCGGTATTCGCGCCGCCTCCGCTTGTTGGCGAGCCTCCTCGCGTCCCTGTTGCCCCCCCCACATGGACGGCTCTTCGCGGCGAGGCGGTTCGGCGTAGTCGTGCGGACACGTCTCCGCTTCGCGCGGAGGAAGGTTCGGCTTACCGTACCCTCGGGCTCGAGCCCAATTGATCGGGCAGTCCTTGTTCGATCGCGACTGTCTCGCCGCCTGCGAAGACGACGCCGTCGCCGGGCTCCCCTCTTCGCGTCGCCGCTTAGCGTGCGTCCAATCGTCATTCTCTACCTCGATGACATCGTCTTCTACCTCGTCGCCGTCTTCGTCGTCGACGTTCTCGTCCTTTGCGCTCGCCTCGGGCGCGCTCGCCTTTCTCGCGTTCCTCGCGCTTCGCCTCGTTCCCTCGCTCGTCGTCGTCGTCGTCGTCGACGACGGCGACGTCTTCCCGTGCACGCTACTCTCACGTCGCGTCTTTCTCGTCGCCGCCGCCGCCGCCTCCTCCGCTCGTTCGTTCGCCCCGTCTTCTCGCCGCCGTCTCGGCGTCCCGCTCGCGTCCTCCTCGCTCGCGATATCGATCACCTCCGCCGCTCCGCGTCCTCCTCCCGCCCCTTTCGCGCCGTCGTCCTCGCCTCCGCCGTCCCCGACGTCCAACACGTACCCGAACCTCGTCCCTCGCGCCTTGCTCCACGCGAAAAACAGCACCTCGCCTCGCTTCAGAAACGCCTTCGCCCGCGGCTTCAGCATCCGCAGCGCGCCGAATTTATCCTGCACGAACACCTCGCTCGCCGCCGTCCTGAGCTCGATCGCGCACTCCGGCGTCGTCACCAGCGCGACGGTCACGATGTGTCTCGGCAGCGTCGGGTCCGCGAATCCCAGCGCGCGCGCGTCGTTCAGTAATTCTTTCGGCGTCCCGAGAGGGTCGATGTCGATCCTCTTCGCCCCGCGCGGCGCCTGCACCGGTCGCAGGCTCGCGCGCGTCGCATCGCTCGTCGCGCGCATCGCGCGCTATCGCGCCATCGCGTCGCGCCGCGCGCGCGTCGAGGTGTGCGGCGCGCCGGCGCGGAAAAGCGCCGCATTGCGGGACGCGCGTCGCATCGAATTCGTCGTCGATGATGTCTTCGGCGCGCGCGCCTCGCGCGGGCGCGCGCGCGACGGGCCGCGGACGACGCGCGCGCGCGACGGCGGCGACGGCGGCGCGGCGCGCGACGTCCGCGGCGGCGCGCGGCGCGACGGGACGACGCGCGATCGGATCGGTGACGCGCGCGTCGGCGGCGGCGACGCGCGACGCGACGGCGGACTCGCGCGTGCCGGTGACGATCCTCACCGGGTTCCTCGGCAGCGGGAAGACGACGCTGCTGAATCACGTGCTGAAGGCGGAACACGGGAAACGAATCGTGGTGATCGAGAATGAATTCGGCGAGGTGGACATCGACGGCGAACTCGTGGCGTTTCGCGAGAGCGGGGACGAGGACATCATGCTGCTGAACAACGGATGCCTGTGCTGCACGGTGAGGAGTGATTTGGTGGAGATGCTGATGAGACTGGTGAAGGAGAAGAAGGGAATGTTCGATCACATTCTCATCGAGACGACGGGGTTGGCGAACCCGGCGCCGATTATTCAGACGTTTTATTTGGAGCCGGCGCTGTTGGATTCGTTGAGGTTGGACGGGGTCGTCACGCTCGTCGACGCGAAGCACGCGGAGCTGCATTTGGATGAAGTGAAACCGGCGGGGGTGGTGAACGAATCGCTGGAGCAGGTGGCGTTCGCGGATCGAATCGTCTTGAATAAGACTGATTTGGTGACGGACGCGCAAGCCAACGCGTTGGAGTATCGGTTACGGACGATTAACGACTTGGCGAAGATCGGTCGAGCGTCGATGGCTAAGGTAGATTTGGACTTCGTGCTCGGCGTCGGTGGGTTCGATTTAGAGCGCGTGCAAGATCAAGTCTTACCCGACGAACCGAAAAAGACAGAGGCGCATGATCACGGCCACTCGCACGCCGCCGGCGAGGAATCGTGCGAAAAGTGCGATCACGACGACGGCCACAGCCACTCGCACGGCGAAGAGCATTCCCACTCACACGCGCACTCTCACGGTGTCGAAGCGGACGCCGATTGCGAGGTTTGCGGTGAACACGGCCATTCGCACTCGCACCACGTGCACGACGACGCCGTCGGAAGCGTCTCCCTCTCCCTCGACGGTGACCTCGATCTCGATCTCGTCAACGATTGGCTCGGTTTACTCTTAAACGAGCGTTGGGAAGACTTATACCGCATGAAGGGCGTCCTCGCCATTCAAGGTTGCGACGAGCGTTACGTCTTCCAGGGCGTCCACGCGTTATTCGAGGGCATGCCCGACCGCGCGTGGAAAGCCGACGAGACGCGTTCGTCCAAGCTCGTCTTCATCGGCAAAGATCTCGACCGCGCCGAGTTACAGCGCGACTTCGAGGCGTGTCTCAGCCGTTAATCCCACATTTTTTCCCACCGCCTCGCATCGCGCGCTCGTTCATTTATAATATCCATCCGAGACGCCCGCGCGCTCGCGCTCGCCCGCGCGATCGATCCAACATCCGTCGTCATTCTCAGACTCCAGACCATGTTCGCCTCGCGCGCGCGCTCGATCGCGCGCGCGTTCACCCGCGCGCGCGCGCTCATCGCGCTCGCGTGCGTCGCGCGCGTCGCGCTCGCGCGCGCCGACGAAACGGCGCAAGATGTCGACGCGCACGCGACGTGGCTCCGACGCGAATTGCCGCGGTATCGCGCGCGCGCGGCGTCGTGCGTCGCGTGCCAGCGCGTGCTCGCGCACTTTGACGAACACCTCGTGCTCGCGCTTCAAGACATCACGAACGCGGAGCGACGGAAGGCGACGAGCGCGACGGGGGAAAGGCGATTCGACGCGGCGCGGTACGGCGCGTACGAGAGCGTCATCGAAGAGGCGGTGCCGCGAGCGTGCGCGACGACGAGCGTGGCGTTGAATCGAACGCTGCGCGTCGCGTGCGAGAGGATGATCGAAAGAAGCGAGGATGAGGTGGTGAAGTTGTATTACGAGGTCGGGAAGGCTATGGAAAGAGGAGAGAAGGAAGCGGATTTGGGGGAGGCGCTGTGCGGGGCGAACGGCGCGATGGGCGGCGCGTGCGAGGACGCGGAGACGGCGGCGTGGACGGTGTCGGAGTTGGAGGCGCTGGAGACGGCGGCGATGAAGGTTTCGAGGGAAGACTTGAATCCGTGGGACACCGCGCCGGGACACGAGGGCGAGTTCCTGAGCGAGCCCGAGTACGCGGCGCCGAAGAAGGGGGAGGTGGCCAGAATCGTTGCGTCGGATTTTTATAAGCGCATCATTTTGGAGAGAGACATCGACGCGGTGGTGTACTTTTCGTATCCGACGAAGGCCAAGGAGTTTCACGAGGCGTATGAGCAGACGCACGCGCTTCTCGCCGAAGTCCTGGAGGATGCGAAAGATTTGATCATCGCCCAAATAGACGTCGAGAAGAACGACGTGCCACCTCCGTACGCCGACATGGCGACGACGCCGTGCGTGCTGTTGTACCGGGCGAAAAAGAAGGAGAACCCGAGATGGGTCCCCTTGCGCACGGAGGCGGGAGAGTACATCACGGGCGAGTCTGCGCCCACACTCGCAGACGTGTTGACCATGGTGAGCAAGAACGCAAAAACAAAGAAGACAAAACGCGAAGCCGACAAAGCCTTGGTCGAGGCCTCGGCGGAGGAATTGCACTCGAATCGCGCGAAGGATGATGAACTGTAGAACTGTATTTTAATTGCATACATGTGCTGGCGGTGTGTAGCCGCGTTCAAGCAAGAACGGTAGGATGAACTCGCAAAACGTGTTCCATGTCGTGGAAGTCGAAATCGATTGTCCGCGCGAGATTCCCGTCGTGTCGGCAGCGTACGTGATGGAAGATTCGACCAACGCACGTCTTGGCTCGTTGGTCGCCGCGTGTGCGAGCGTGCAAAGCGCACAAATTACGGCGAGTCTTAATTGCAATTGCGTGGACATGAAACGCGCGCGTGGAATTGAGACCTGGCCTCGGCGCCCCAAACATTCACATGACGTTCGTTTGCGCGATAGTTTGGATCAATTGACAAATTATTTTAATGTTTAAACAAGCGCCGATGCACGGCACTGCGCGTGCGCGTTTAATGCAGTTTGAGCCTGCTCAACCTCGGCTCGTGAACGAACGCTATGTGCCCATTCGGTGACGGAAGTCGCCGCTTTCGTACCCTCCGCGGCGCTCGCAAGCGACTTCGCCGCGTGCATCAATTCTCCGTTTGCTAAGTGAGTTTCCGCCTTGGCGATGGCGCCTTCAATACCCTGCGCGCCTTCGTCGGATGTATCCTTCACGCGAAGCAGTGAAGCGGCGTACGCTAAACCGTGCGCTAACATACCGCCACCGTCTTGCGGAACCAACGACAACTTTCTCGCCGTGTCCCGAACGCGTTCCAGCTGTTCCGCCAATTGCAAGCGCGTGGGAACGCCTCGCTTTGCCATATCTTGATCCAAGCCTTGAATGATGGTGGCGATGAACGGATCCTTTTTTGCGCACGTGTTGAGCAGCGCTAGTGCGTCTTCGAAGGCTTCGCCGTTCTCCACGCGAGATCCGAAATCCATGACGGCGAGCTCAAAGCTTTGCACTGCGTGCGCTCGCTCGAGCGCTTCGCGGCGCTTCGTCAGCACTTGTCTCAAAGCTCCCATGCGGATGCGCTCTTCATCTAGCGCCTTGATTCGCTCGATGCGTTCAGCGACCAGAAAGTCTGCGTGCTCTGCTTTCAATTTTTTCTCTTGCGTCTTCAGAGCGCGTTCTTTATCGACGACGGCGCGCTCCTTTTCTCTTTCGAGTTGACGAGAGGCGTCCTCGGCGCGCTGCTCCAAGACGTTGATCGCAGCGATGAGCTCGTCCGTAACCGATCGCTCGGCACTGACGACAGTTTCGAAGTTTTGAACCATCGACGAGGATAACTCGCTGAAAATTTTCATGTCGGATTCGGATTGAACCTTCATGCCGTCCCTTAACGCCGCCTTTTCGTCGTCGCTCAGAGTTTCTCCGAGTGTTTTGACGGCTTCTTCGAGCAGCCGCGCCGCGCTCAGAGATTTCGAAGCGTTCATAATGCTGACATTTTCTCGCGCGGGCGGTTTCGGTACGTTCACTTTCGCGAGCACTTCAGGTTCCTTTTGATCCGGTTCGTCTTGCGGCACCTGCGAGCGAAAGACGCGCCGTCAGTACGAGTAAATCTTCGAGTTAATTGCGAATGAAAGATGTCGGCTGGCTCACAGGAACGAGGCGAGGTAAAGCCACGAGCCTTAGAACTCCAGCGGCGCTTGACGCGCGGTTTGCATGCGTGCGCGCCAAGCTAGCATTTAATGTTGGCCCTTGATAGGTCCGGCGCGGCACCGAGAAGCCGCGACAGATGAGTATAAGGCCCCGAGAATAAGCGTCACAAAAATACGAAATGTTGCGTACCTCTACGTTGGCGAGGAAGTCCGCGGTCGCGCTGAACGCGTCCGACAGTTCATCTTTCGCCGTTTCTTTGCCATCCTTCTTCGACTCGGTTGTGGCTTTCTTCGAGTTCGTCAACTCTTTCGCGTCGGGCTGCTTGACGATTTCGATTTGCACCTCGACGTCTTTCCGCGCCGCCGCCGCCTTTGGTTTCGCCCGTCGCGGCGGCGGAGGCCTATCTTCCTCGTCCACGACGCTCATGGAATACGCTAAAAGCGCCGCGATCCCAGCACCGGCGGCGGCTAGAAGCGCCGTGCGATTCGACCCGCTTTCCTCCGTCGGCGTCGCGTTCGCCGCCGCGGGCGGCGCCGTCGCCGCCGCGCCCGCCGGCTTCGATAACGGCTCCCTCAACACCGTCCCTTTCGTCGCCATCGACTTCGCCTCCGCCAACACCGATTCATGCAGCGGAAACGTCGCCGCCTTCGCGTGCGGCATCACCCTATTGCCGCTCGTCGGCGGCGGCGCCGCCGTCGCCCGCGCCCGCGCCGTCGCCCGCGCCGCCGCCGTCGCGTCCCCCATCGTCGCCTTATACGTCCTCGGATCCCCCAACACCGATTCATGCAGCGGAAATTTCTTCGCCGCCGCGTGCGGCACCGCGCGAATCTTCCCGATCGGCGGTTTCTTCTTCCTCGACGTCTTCGCCTTCGCCGGCGCCGCGCGCGCCGTCCCCGTCCCCGTCTTCGCCTTCGCCCGCCCCTTTCCACCGCCCCTCGCCGTCGCCGTCGCCGCGCCATCCCCCGACGTCGACTTCGTCGTCGTTTTCGTCGTTTTCGTCGCGTATCCGCGTCCGAGCGCGTCCGCGCGCGCCGCGCGCGTCGCCGACGCCGCGATCCACGCCCGCGCGGTCGTCCCCACGGACGCGCTCGCGCCGCTCCCTCGCGCCGCCATCGCGTCGAGCGCCGCCGCGCACGCGCGCGCGCGACGCGTCGTCATCCCGCGCGCGCGCTCGGGCGTCCGCGCGCGCGACGACGCGATGCGCGACGCGCTGTGCCGTCGCGCGCGCGACGACGCGCGTCGCCGTCACTTCCGCGCGCGACCCGACGTCGCGCCGGCGACGCGCGCGCGATGTCGACGCCCCGGGCGAGCGTCGCGGCGTTGACCGCGCCCGCGCGCGTCGGCGCGCGCGCCGCGAGCGCGCGCGGGCGCGACGCGACGCCGTTTCGTCGCGCCGCCGCCGCCCCGCGACGACGCGCGGCGACGGTCGTCGCCATGGCGCACCCGCGGCGCGTGCAAAAGGTCCAGCAGCAGATGCGACGAGAGATTTCGAGCATGATGCAGAGCGATAAGAACCTGCGAGCGATGATCTCGCCCGAGGAACGCATGGGGGTGGATCACATGCTGAGCGTCATGGCGACGGTGGCGGACGTCGAGGTGAGCAACGATTTGCAAGTGGTCAAGGTGTACGTGAGCATCCTGGGAGACGAGCGAGGGAAGAATAACGCGATAAAGGGGATGAAACGAATGGAGCAGTACGTGCGAAGGAAGATCGGACGGAGGATGAGCTTGCGGTTGACGCCGGAGATTCGGTTCATTTACGACGACTCGTTCGAGCGAGGGCAAAAGGTGAGCGCGTTGTTGGATGAGATTCGTTTGGAGAATAGGAATAAGACGGCGAAAAAGTACGGGAAGGACGCGTTGATGTCGGTGGAGGACGTGATCGCGGAACGGGGGGAAGTGGAGGATGAAGATGAGTCGGAATGGGGGATGGACGACGACGCGGTGTGGGACGAGATGCTGGACGGCGTCGAGGACGCGTTGAATGACTTTGACGACGACGACGAAGACGACGAAGACGACGAAGACGATGAGTCCATTCGCATCATCGACGTGTAAATTTAATTATTAGTTGAGAGACTGGTGTTTTAATTCTACTGCTATTTTTCCACTTTGCCTCACAGCGTCGACAACACGTTTTGCGCCTTCGACGCCAGGATCTTCACAGCCTCCTTGAAAATCGTGCCGGGCGCCATCTGCCCGATCGTTTCGATGGTAAAAATGAAGTGGTCCTTACGTTTGCGCACGGCAATCTTATCCGCCCACCCTGGTTCACCCGTAAGCTCGCGCACGCGCTCGACGCAAAAGTCGCACCCGCGCGACTCGACCACCTTGACCGTCTTTTTATCACCCTTTCCTTCGCACGCGTAACACTTGTGCGTCTCGCTAAAGTTTGCACACTTTTTCATGAACTCATCCGCGTCCGCGCCCGTGATGGGCTCTAAAATCGTAATCTCCGGCACCATCTTGTACCAACACGTGCCCACGGGCGACCACTTCGCGTGCTCCTGTCCGATGCCCTTGACGCAGTGGCATTCGAGTTCCACCTCTTGACCGGGCGCGAGTTTCACGAGCAAAATATCGTCGTGCACGCATCCAAGCTCTTGATCGCCGACGACTTCCTTCTGTGAGCGCTTAAAATCGGAATACTTTGCCCCGTTCTCCTCCGGAAGCTGACTCCCCTCCGGACACCACGTCAACGCGTTCGAGTACACCGACCGATTCACAACCTCACCGAGCGTGCCGTCGGGATTCCGTTCCTTATGACACCGCACGTGCATCTTCAGCACGATCGTATTCGTCTCGTTCGCCGCGTCACCCTCCCCTCGATACTCAAACATCGCCGGATCCGCCTTAATCGGCACCAAACCGAGTCGATGCGCGAAAACCTCGTCCGCGACGACGCTCGTATTATTCACCACGAACACCTTCTCAATCGCCATCGTCGGCACCTCACTGAGTATGATCCTCCGAAACGCGTTCGCAAACGCCGGCGAGCACCCCTCGAGCTCGAACACGCACCGCTCCTCGTCGCTCGTCGTCAGCGTCAGCGCGAACGTCTCTCGAAACCGCTCCGCGCTGAACGCGAAATCCTTCCCCACGCTCGCGTACGCCCCCCCGTACGCCACCTCGTTCACGTTCGCGTTGTGCTCCGCTCCCGCGCGCACGTAGTGCCTCTGCTCTTCCAATCGCTCGAGCATCCGTCGCATCTGCGCCGAGACGTCGTCGTCGCGCGTCGCGCGCGCCGCCGCCGCCTTGCCCATCGCGTCGTCGCGATTCGTTCGCGATTCGTTCGCCTCTCGTTCGCCTCTCGCGGTTCGCCGCTCGATCGACGCGCGTTCGATCGCCGAAGTGCGTCGCCGTCGCCGCCGCCGCCGTCGTCGTCGGCGCGTCGCGCGCTCGCGCCGTCGCGCGCGCGCGCGCGTCGCGGCGAATTCTCGTTGCGTCGTCCGTGTGTGTCTTCACCATCAAAGTATCACTACATAGTCACTCACGCCATCTGTATACGTTACCTACTATCGTATAGAAACACGTTCGACGCCCAGTATCGAGCACACGCGCGACGCGTTCGAACGCCCGGCGACGCGCGCACTTCGCGGCGCGTCGACGCGGCGCGCGACGCGTGCGCGCGCCGACGCGCGACGCGCGGTGACGTGAAATCGCGACGCGCGACGATAGCGCGCGCGCGACGATCGAGCGCGGCGAGAGCGCGCGACGAGAGCGCGCGATGGATTTCGACGACGGCGCGGACGACGACGACGCGTTCGCCGCGATCGACGTCGACAGCGTCGTGCGAGGCGCGCGCGCGGCGAGAGACGCGTCAAACGAGACGCGCGCGACGTCTCGGGGAAGCGCGGGCGGGAAGGGCGCGGAAGGAGGACGACGGCGGGAGGGATGGGACGCGAAGGAGAACGCGGGGCGCGACGAAGACGCGACGCCGGCGGCGAGGCGGGACGCGATGCGCGCGGGCGCGAACGCGCGGGAGGAGGGGACGGGGAATCAGTTGACGGTGACGTCGATGTTTGCCGCGGCGGCGGGGGCGCGGGCGCGACCGACGACGGTGCTCGGGGAGGTTCGGGAACGGTTGGCGCGCGCGCCGGAGACGACGACGACGACGACGGGGATCGGGCGGGAGAAGAAGCGAAAAGAAAGCGCGCCGGCGAAGAGGAAGCATCAGGGGACGCTGCCGAAGGAGTTGATGATTCGTAAGTGTCCGGACAAGGCCCGGGAGCTGGAGGCGTTGATGACGAATTTGGCGCCGGACGCGCTGGGCGCGAGAGACGCTTCGGGCTTGACGCGGTGCGATTCCGCGGGCGGACCCGAGGGGTTGCCCATGGATCCGGAAGCGATTCAAACGTACGTCTATCCGGCGCAGATTTCGCGGCGTGATTATCAGTTTGACATGGCGCGTAACGCCCTGCTGACGAACTCACTGGTATGCCTGCCCACGGGTTTGGGCAAGACGCTCATCGCGGCGGTGGTGATGTACAACTATTACCGATGGTTTCCCACGGGGAAGATTATTTTTATGGCGCCCACGCGACCTTTAGTGGATCAACAGATGTCAGCGTGTCACACCGTGGTGGGGATTCCCGCCTCTGACACCATCGTATTGATGGGAAGCACGAAGAAGGACGACAGCGGATCGAGACGAGACTTTTGGCGAGAGAAACGTCTCTTCTTTTGCACCCCGCACACGGTAGCGAACGATTTGGAAAGCGGCGATTTGGACGCCAAACAAATCGTGTGCGTCGTCGTCGATGAAGCGCACCACGCGCGAGGACAGTACGCTTCCGCGGAAGTGCTTCGTTTACTTCACGAACGAAAAGTGAGATTTCGTTTATTGGCGCTCACGGCGACGCCGGGGCAAGGATTGGACGAAGTTCAAAAAGTCGTCGAGACGCTGCGCATCGGACGTATCGATTTCAGAAGCGACCAAGACCCCGATGTTTCGCGTTACACGCACAAGCGCGAGATGACTGTGGAAAAGGTCAAGCCCGATCAGGCGATGTCTCACGTGCAGGACATGCTGTGCGAGCTACTGCGCCCGTGCTGCGCGCAACTCGTCAACATGGGCGCGCTCGGCGAAGCGGGCTTTCGAATGTTGACGTTTATTAAAAATAAAGCCACAAACGGGGCATCGCGCGTCGAACCACCGGCGTGGTTCACGCTGCAATCCGCACAGCAGGCGATATATAGAAATCAGCACCAAGTGCGCGCCAGAGGGCAAGCGTTAGGCTTGCTCGAGACCGCGATGGAACTCAGTAAGGCGTACGAGCTTTTGCTCAAGTACGGCGCCAAGAGCGCGTACGATTACATCGATAAGCGCGGTCGAGACAAGAGCAACACGCTCGTTCATCGCAGCGACCCAGTATCAGTAGAGTTGGTGGATTTGATTCGTTCGATGTCGTCAAACGGCGCACATCACTCGCCAAAACTCGACAGATTGACGTCGATTCTAAAGCAACACTTCAGAGACGCTACGGCGGATACGCGAGTGATCATTTTCACATCGTACCGTGAAAGCGTCAAGGACATCGTTCAAGCCCTTCGCGAGGTCCCCGCTGGCGAGGACACCGCGTGCAAGATTAAAGTTGCAGAGTTCGTCGGTCAGGGCGATACGGGCGCGACGGGTAAGAAACGGGCGCCTGGTGCTACCTCGCGCGGTACTAAGGGACAGACGCAAAAAGAACAAAAGCAGACGCTGGACGATTTCAGAGCCGGAACGCTGAACACACTCGTGGCGACATCCATCGGAGAAGAGGGATTGGACATTCCGAGCGTAGATTTGATTTTTTTCTTTGACGTCGTTGATACCATTCGTGCCATTCAACGAATGGGTCGAACTGGTCGAGCGCGCGATGGCAAAGTCGTCATTCTCGCGACGGAGGGTAAAGAATACGCCAAGTTTACGAGCGAGCAGAAAAAGTACGAAACTTTGATGACGTGCCTACGAATGCCAGAAACGCACTTTCGGCTCGACAAAAAGTGTCCTCGCATCGTTCCAGATGGCGTGACACCGGTATGTCAACTCGCTATGATCGAACCATCTCCTGCGGAGAAGAAGACCAAGTCCAAAATGAGCGAACAAGCGGAAGTGGCGAAGCCAAAGAAGCCAAAGAAAGCGATGGGTGCGAAAGCTCTTTTGAATGCGGCGAACAAGCTCAACGATACTCCTCTTGATGCGGCGAGCAAGGCCATTCTTTATGCGTACGAATACCAGGGAAGTGCGATGGAAGATCTCGATTTTTCGGCGTCCACGCCGTTTCTTTCGCGCCCGCATCCGGTGTACGCAATCGAGCATAGTGACTTGACCCGCGCGTTCATCGGTGTGATGGCGGATTTGCAAGACATGCCACGCGTCGATGCTACTGGGAGTGCCCTTTTGAATGGACCATGCGCCGAAAGTCGGCTCAAGCAAACATCAGCACCAAACTTGATCGAGCCAGAGCTGCAACGAGACGAGTCGAACGCGCCGACTGTTGTTGAGGCAATTGATGTCGAAGAATTCCCCGTCAATGACGATTTCCAAGACGACTGGGGCAACGACTGGCCTGCAACATCACAAGACGGTCCTGCGTACGAGGCGGCGATCAAAACGAGTCAAGAAGTTTTGGAGGAATTCACGCAGTTGAGCGATGCGGTTCCGCGGCGCATTTCCATGCACAGCGCCTCGCCGGCGCAGCGACCTTTGCAATCATCTGTTCTCGACTCATCCCCGCACGACTCGCAAGAGCTCGAAGATACGAAGGGCGATGGAAATGATGGTGATGACGATGATGATGATTACGAAGAAACGTTGGGTGACATGCTCTTCACCAAGAAGCAGCAGAGATTGGCGCGCGAACTGAGACTCAGCTCTTCCAGCGACAAAGTCGAAGAAAAACGCAAGAGTCAAGATCGACTGTCGATGCCTCCGCCTCCGCCTCGCATGACACCTCAGAGCACTGGTAAGGCGTCCGACGCCGCGCAATCATCAGGTGGAAGCGAGCTGAACTTCAAGCGTCACGTGCGTAAGACCAACGCGCGCGTGCTCATGTCGCAAGAAATTTCACCCATCATCGGCGACGGTCCCGAGGAAGCGCAAAACGATGGCGGCGAAGACGACGACGATGACGACATCGAATTCATCGGCGAGGAACCCGCTTCTCGCCCGCGTCGTCAGCAGCGTGTGCGCGCACAGCCTGCGTTCAACCCTCGGAAGAGGCGGAACTGTTTCATCGACGACGAGGCGGATGCGAGCGAAGAAGAGGACGGCGAAGAGGACGGCGATATGTCATCCGGCGACGAGAGATTCATCGCAAATTCCCAGGGAGACGACGCTATTGCTGAGCATCCGGGAGCGCGTTTCGCCGAAGCGACTCCCGATGAAGCGCCATGGCAACGCGTCACGCGAGATGCTCCAGCTGGAGTCGATTTGGCGCAGACTTTTGCCGCGTTGGGACCACGTGAACGGCACGCTGTGCAAGACACGCCAAGCCCGACCCAACGATGGGGTGGAAGTGGCGAAACGCGGTCTTCGAGTAAATATGATTCGAGTTTCATAGATGACGGCTCTGACGCTGGCTTGGATGATTCCGTCCAGCGACCGGCTCGTCAACCCGACGTCGTCGAAATTGACCCAGAACCTGTCCCCCGCGTTGAACAAACTGCGGAAGATATGTGGGCCGAATTCGATGACGATGGCATAGAAGATTGGGATGACGACGGGTGGAGTGCTGGCGATGCGCAGCCCGTTGCGGATACGAACGTGAATGACGATGGGTGGGGCGTCGCGAGTCAACAAAACCAAAACGCGGGCGCGAGCGATGACGACTGGTAATGTGACTGGGCAAATCAGAACATTAGAGGATTTGAATACAAACATAGGCGTAACAATCATTTTGGAGCACGCGAATACATAAAATACGTTACGCGGCGGACGGCGAAGAAGGTGGCAACGAGCCCAGAGGCGCGGTCGCACCGTCGAGATGCAATTCAATCTTTGGCGGCGGTTTCCTGCGGCGCCGTGACGGAGGCGTCGGCGGAAGGGCGAGAACCGGTTTCCGAAGTCGTTGCAGTAATTCTTCAATGTGGCGAAGCGTTCGTTGCGATGACAGTCGACCGAAATGGGTGGCGATGTCGCTCCACTTTTCGGGAACGTTCGTGGCGTCGTCGCTTGAAGCAAACAATCGTCGAGCCGTTTCGGCTCGTTCATGTCCTTCTTTCGTCGCCTCGTTGAAACATTTCGGGCACACGCATTGACGATCGCACAACAAGTACACGTACATCTTCAAACAATCTTCACACGAACACGTTTCGGCAAAGAAATCGTAGCCCACAATGCCGTCGATGTCGGTGTGAAGTTTGAGCGCTTCTTCGCACGCGCACGAGTGGTACATTGGCGAATTAGGATGATCGATTACCGAGTGGAGCACGTCTTTGTGCGTTTCCAAACCAACGTCGTGATCCAGACGATTGCGCTGATACTGTCGCATGATGTCTCGCAACGCCTTCGTCGCGTCTTCGCAGCGCGCGTCGAGCGATTCGTGCGAATTAGACATGAACAAAGTCAATTCCCAGTGCGCCTTTTCGACGCGTTCGACTCTGCGACGAATGAACCGTCTACCCTTACCTTTTGCGGTGTGCTTCGGCTTTGTCGCGATGTCGATCCACTTTAGCGGTGGCAACGGCAACTTGTCTTGCTTTTGCGATGGCGCCAAAGCGATCGACGGCGTCGCCGGCAAAGGCTTCGGCAGCGCGGGATACTCCTCCTCCGCCGCCGAATCGGCGAACGAAGGTTGCGGCAGCGCCGAGGGCGACGGCGGCGCGGTATCCGGTGACGATGTCCCGGGAGACGGCGATGAAGAACATCCCATCACGGTACGTCCGGAACCCGACGTGTGACTCTTCTTCGGCGACGACCTTTTCGACGTAGATCTCCGCGTCGCCCCTCGCCGAGTCGGTTTGCCGATTCGCGTCGGCGACGCCGATCCCGCGCCTCGCATCATCAGCATCCCCGCCGCCACTCGACTCGCCTCCATCGCCGCGCACATCGCCATCTCGCGCTCTCGCATCGCCTTCATCGCGTCCCTTCGCGTCGCGATCAACGCCTCGCGCATTTCATCGTCCAAAATCTCCGCGACGACGACGATCGAATCGGCGGCGCGCGCCGTCGACAACACCGCCACCAATCCCAACCCACTCACCGCCACGAACCGCGTCGCGTGCGCCGGCGCGCGCGCGTGCGCGATCGGCACCGTCGGCATCGGCGCTCCCGCGCCCCACGCCCCTCCCCGCACGCCCTCGAACGCGCCGCGCATGACGTTTCGACCCCCCTCGCGCGTCGCGTCGAGTGCCCCGATCCCTTCGACGCCGCGCGTCGTCCTCGTTCCCGTCCCGCGCGCCCGCTCGTCGCGCGCCGCGCGCGCCGAAGCGCGTCACCGCGCGCGCGCCGCCCGCCCGGCGCGCCCGCCCGCGCGACGACGCGTCGTCGCGTCGTCGCCCCGCGCGACGCGCAGTGCCGACTTCGCCGACCGCGCGATCGCGCGATCGAGGTTCGTCGACGACCCTCGCGCGAGGTTCGACGCGCGCGATCGAACCTCGCGATTTCGGGGTCGATCGACGCGCGCGCCGACCGACGGCGATCGCGCGATCGAGGTTCGTCGACGACCCTCGCGCGAGGTTCGACGCGCGCGATCGAACCTCGCGATTTCGGGGTCGATCGACGCGCGCGCCGACCGCGCGATCGCGCCGACCGCGTCAGAACACCGCGCGCGTCGACGACCGTCATGCTGCGCGCGCTCGCGAGACGAGAGGTGCGAGGCGACGACGCGAGGCGACGCGAGGCGACGACGACGACGCGCGCGCGCGAGGCGAGGCGACGACGACGCGCGCGCGCGAGGCGACGCGCGAGACGTTCGTAGGGTTGGCGAACGATCGATCGCGGGGCGCGAGGGACGACGGCGACGCGCGACGGCGACGCGCGACGGCGACGCGAGGGCGAGGGCGAGGACTGACGGAGACGCGGTGTGGTTTCGGGGGGTAGGTTGGGGCGTTCGCGCGCGCGGCGCGACGGACGTACGCGGGGGACGCGGCGGCGCCGGCGACGGGGAGCTGGGACGCGATCAAGACGGAGGCGTTGTCCGACGCCTCGCACAAGGAGCTCATGGCGCTGCAAAAGGCTGTCGCTGATATGCGCGATGCGGTCGCGCGCGCGGCGTATAAGGGACCGGAACCGGATTTCGCGGCGATGCGCAAGGATACGAAGATGCCGGAAATCGTGGACGAGTTTGAGAAGGCGTACAAGGGCGTGACCAAGCCGGATGCGAAGAGCCCGGAAATCGAGGCTTTGCGATCGTCGTTCGTGGAGATCGAAGCCGAAGCGAAAGCGCACGCGGAGCACGCGACGAAGCGCATTGCTGAACTCGATCTCGAGCTCAAGGCCATCGAAGAGCAACGCTCCAAGCTCGGGTCGATCACCATGGACGAATACTTCCAAACCAATCCGGAGCTGAAGAAGAAGATTGACGACAGGATCAAGAACGATCAGTGGTTCGAGGTCTAATCTCGATCGTCTGTTCGTGTATTTCCCCTTAGCAGAGCGTCACGCAAGTTGTGATTATAGATTTTTCTGAAACTTATCGAGTCCCGCCGACTTCAGAGTTTGACTCTCGCCGGTCGCCGTCGCGCGACCGGACCATGGCGACGTCGCTCGATGAACCCGCGCGCGGTCGCACGAGTGGCGTTGATTCGACTTCCAACGCGCGGTTGAACTCGCAAGACGTCGAGGAACGCTCGACGGAGCGCGCGGACTCGCGAAGCGCGTTGACCGCGGTGGACCGCGCTCGAGGACGCGCGGGTGTCGCGCGAGAGAGCTCGCAACCATGCCGCCCGAGAGCGGTGCGGTTCGCGACGACGATGCCGAACACAATCACGCATAGTATTATGCTCGCTCGCGGCTGGAGCGAGGTCTCGCCCACGGACTCGAATTGGGATTTGTTTTACGCGGACGTCGGTTGGATACACGAAAACGTGCCTTACAAGAGCGGCGCGCACATGGCGGAGCACCAACGCGTGAACCATTTCGCTAATCACGTGGAGCTGACGCGCAAGGATTTGATGGCGAAGAATTTGAACCGGGCGAAGAGACAAGCCGCGAAGAAAGGGGGAACTGAGGCGGCGAAATGTTTTGATATTTTACCCCTCACGTACGTGATGCCGCACGAGGCGTTGATGATGCAGCGCGCTTTCCGTGATCACGGTGGCTTGTGGATCATGAAACCGATCGGACGCGCGCAGGGTAAAGGAATTTTCATGGTCCATAAACTCTCTCAAATCACCAAGTGGCTCGCCGAGCGCGAGAAGAGTGGTGCGGAGAATATATGCATCGACAACTACGTCGCGCAGCGATACATTTCCAATCCGTATTGCGTCGGCGGTAGAAAATTTGACATGCGCTTGTACGTGTTGGTTCTTTCATATCGCCCGCTTCGGGCGTATTTATATCGCGAAGGATTCGCAAGATTCACCGCGGCGCGGTACACGTGCGACAAGGAGTCGTTGGGAGATGAAATGGTGCACTTGACGAATCACTCGGTGCAAAAGCGAGACGCGAATTACGACGCTTCCAAGTGCGATTTGCGATGGAGCGCGCGTAGTGTTCGCCAGTACATCGCCGCGAAGCACGGCACGGCGACTTCGGACGCGCTCATAGAAGAGATTACCAAACTCATCATCAACTCTTTGCTTTCCGTGGCGCCAGTGATGATAAACGATCGACATTGTTTTGAAATGTACGGGTACGACGTCATGTTGGACGAAAATTTGCGACCGTGGCTCATCGAAGTAAACGCGTCACCATCGATGAGCGTCGATAGCGCGAGCGATAGAGCGTTGAAAACGGCACTCTTCGAAGATGTGCTAAACGTGGTCGACATGGAGAAGCAATTCGATCGAACGAGTGACACCGCGAAACGCGTTGGGGGCTTTGATTTAATACACGACGGCGTCGTCGTCGAAGAAAATCTACGCCTACTCGGGGCACTGAATGACGATAGAGAATCATCTTTGGCGCGAACGCAAATGGTTTATGATGAAAAAATGGCGATGTGATCGATTTAAACGTCGTACTGCTCGTCTTCATCTTGCGGTTCATCCTTCAAAATCGGTTTCCCTTCGGCGTCGAGCGGCCAAGGATTCCCGTCCACGTCGACGGGCACGTCGAGTTTCATCAACGTCGGCACGCTCCACGGGTATCGTTTCACCATCCCATACTCGATCGGTCTGCCAAAGTTTTTCTGCGCGCGCGAAATGAAAATCATATCGTCAGTCCCTCGCCTCGATCGCGTCGACGTCTCGAACGACTCGCCTTGAAATTTTCTTGAAAAATTCTCTGCGCCTCCTTGAACTCCGGCGTCGTGAACGACAACCGCGGATCCTCAAACTCGCGCATCTTCTCTAACTTCTCCGTGTGTTGCTTCATCTGTTCCAGCAAGTCCATCTGTTCCTTGTCGTTCGGATCGACGCGTCGTTCAAAGTCCTCGAGCTTGGCTCTGTCCTCCTGCGCGTCGTCGTTCGTCGCCGTCAGTCACCGCGCGCGTCTTTCGCGCGCGTCACCGCACCTCGGCCGCCGCCGCGCCTCCCGTCCATCTCGCCGCGCCCGACATCGCGTCTCCCGCGCGTCGTCGCGCCTTCGTGTGTCGTCCCGCGCGCGCGTCCCCGCGCGCCTCGTTCGTAACGCTCGTGCGTTTTTCGAGCGAAAACGACGAAAAAATTCAAAAAGAGTGATTATTATGCAACAGCCCGTCGAAAGTCGGTATGTTTTCCGTCGACGCGCGAAATTCGTTGACGAGCGATTCGTCCGCCGGCGCGCGCGCGCGCTTACGGGCGGGCGGCGGCGGCACACCGCGCCGTCTCGCGCGAGCGCCGCACATGGTGCGCGCGGGCGCGCAGATATTCTTCGCGAGCGTGCGCGCGGTGCTGGAAATATTCTGCGTCGGCGCCGTCGGCGTCCTGGGCGCGCGCCGAGGCTGGCTCGACCGCAAGACGTGCAAGACGCTGTCGACGTTTAATGGAAACTTTTTCCTGCCGGCGCTGCTTTGGGTGTCGCTGAGCCGCTCGGTGAGCGCGAGCGCGCTGCGAAAGCTGTGGTTACTGCCGGTGACGTGCGTCGCGCACGTGACGCTCGGACTGGCGCTCGGGCTGGGCGTCGTGCGCTGGGCGCCGGTGAAGCCGGGCTTCAGAACCGTCGCGTTGATGTCGAGCGGATTCGGCAACTCGCTGGCTTTGCCGGTGGTCGTGGCGAGGGCGATCATCAAGAACCCGAGGATTGGGAATTTGACGTTCACGAGCGATGATAACGATCGAGCGGTGTTGTATCTGTCGTCGTACGTGGTCGTGCTGAGCGGGCTGATGTGGACTCTCGGACCGTTTTTGTTCAGACGACGCGTAGCCGCGAAAGTTTCGCTCGAGGGAGGGGATGGGGGGGAGATGAGCGAACAGGCGGAACGCGATCGAACGCTGATGCGACAGCGTTCTTTCGCGAATAGGACTTTAGATTTTACGCGGACGTTTTTCAATCCCGCGATCGCCTCGTGCGTGTTGGGCGTCGCGACTGGGATGGCGCCGCCGGTGCGAGACATAATTTTTAACCCCGGGCGCGCGCTGAGTTGGATCGGTGGATCCGCGGAAATGTTAGCCGACGCGGCGATTCCTTCGATTTTACTCGTTATCGGGGCGTCGTTGGCGTACGGTCCCGATTACAGCTTGGCGGATCGAAAGACGTCTCTCGCCATCGTCGGAGTGCGATTCGCAATAATACCATTCTTTACGATTGGGCTGTATTATGCCTTTCGCAACGTCAGTGGGATCGCGCCCGACGATAAAACGTTTTGGCTCGTCTTCTTGATGCTCGGCACGACGCCGACGGCGAACAACATGATGCTTCAAGCTCAAATGTTCCACGACGACGATCGCGCGGGCGCCGGCGTGGGCACGTTGCTGTTTTGGCAATACCTCGCGTGTCCGGTGTTTCTCACCGCATTCGTGTCGTGGTACTTAGCCATGATCGATCGGTGATCGTCTCGATTACAGTCGCCGCGCCGCGGTTGTTTGTTATTTACTTTCTAGTCTTAGGCGACGTCGAAACGTCCACTTATTATTGATTCGCGATGCGCAAACCATTCTGAATCGTCTTCGAGTACTCGCCAACCGCCTGCACGATGAGCTCATCTTCTTCCATGCGCTCGGCGCGTTCTTTTTGAAGGCCGAGTTTCAGAGTCCCGAGCTCCTCGAGCACGACGGCGTGGAAGTCGCCTTCGCCCGCGGCGCTCTGGTGTCGCACCTCCTCCACCACCGACGCCAACTTCCCCACCGCGCTCTCCCGCGTGTTCCTCTCCGCCTCCACCTTCGTTCGCAATTCGTTCACCTCCTGTCCGACGCGCGCGATCATCTCCGCCTCGCGCTCCAGTCTCGCCAACCGTTCGTCGTCCAACGCCGCGCCGAAGTCCTCCACCCGTCGACTCAAACTCGTCGTCATCGTCTCCACCTCCATCGTCCTCTGTTCTTTCTCCGCGCTCAGCGCCTCGTGCACGCTCTCGATCGCCGTCGTCAGCGCCGTCACGCTCGCGCTCAACCGTTCCTCGACCGCCGTCGCCCGCGCGCTCAGCGTCGCCTCCGTCTCCCGCAGCATCCGTTCCAACCGTCCCGCGCTCTCCGCGCGCGCCTTTTTCTCCGCCTCGCTCGCGCGTTTCAATTCGCCCTCGAGCGCGTCCAGCCTTCCCTCGATCGCGTGCATGCGATCGCTCTCGAGCGCGCGCCGGTGCGTCTTTTCTTGTTCCAAATCGCCGTAGAAGGATTGAAACCGTTCGTTCAATCGCGCCAGTTTCGTCGCCGCGCGCGACGTCATCGCGAATTCGCGACGCCGCGCGACGCGAAATCGATCGAGTCGACGCCTCGCGCGCGCTGAGCCGGCGTCGCGGCGACGCGCGGATGAATGACGACGGATGACGAATCGCCGCGCGGTACCTCGTCCTCACAATGTCGCGCGCGGTCGCGTCGCGCGCGGCGCGCGCGCTGCTGCGCGCGCGCGGCGCGCGCGTCGCGGACGCCGCGTCGGCGACGGGCGCGACGGCGCGCGCGCGCGGCGCGGCGGCGACGCGCGCGGTGACGCATCGAGCGCGACCGTCGACGTCGGCGCGAGGCTTCGCGGCGAGCGCGAACGCGCCGAAGCGACCGAGAGGCGCGGACGCGGACGACGCGAACGCAGACTTCGCGAAATACCTGTTCGCGCTCGTCGTCGGCGTCGTCGGGGCGACGTACGCGTCGGTGCCGCTGTATAGAATGTTTTGTCAAGCCACCGGGTTCGGCGGGACGACGCGCCGAGCGACGCTCGAGGATAAATTAAAGAGCGATGCGTGGAGCGAAGCGCGAAGAGACGAGGCGCGAGGACGAGAGATAACGATATACTTTAACGCCGACGTCGCGGAAGGGATGCCGTGGCGATTCACGCCGACGCAGAAGAGTATCAAAGTGAGACCGGGAGAGTCGGCGTTGGCGTTTTACACGGCGAAGAATTTGACGAAGACGCCGGTGACGGGCGTGGCGACGTATAACGTGCAGCCGAATAAGTGTGGGGCGTACTTCAATAAGGTGCAGTGTTTCTGTTTCGAGGAACAGCGATTGCGAGGGAAGGAGGAGGTGGATATGCCGGTGTTGTTTTACATCGATCCCGAATTCGCGAGCGACCCAAACATGCGAGACGTGAAGAGTTTGATTCTCTCCTACACGTTTTTCAAGAGCGATGATTTCGAAGACGACGTCGACCAAGACGATGAGAAACCATCGGGCGTTCGCGTGCACGGTCCTGGGGTCGTCGCCGCGAGTTAGATGCATTGTGATAGATTTTAGTTTCGCTGCGTTTAAAACGTCCCAGAGCTGTCGTCGCGTCGCGCGCGCTTCCGCACACCTCGACGCGCGTCGGCGCGCCTCGGCGCCGTCGACCGCGCCGCGCGATGACGACGGTACCCGAAGCATCGTCACCGCGTCCAGGCGACGCCCTCGACGCGCTGCGCGCGCAACTCACCTGTCCGCTCTGTCGCGATGTCTTCACCGACCCGACGACGCTGCCGTGCAATCACACCCACTGCTTCGAGTGCGTCGCTCGCGCGCTCGGAGGCAAATCGTGGGACGCCAGCGCGTGCCCGGAGTGCGCGGCACCGACGGTGATGAAGGATTTGAGCGTGAACATGACGCTGAAGAGTTTCGTGGAGAATTTTAAGAGCGTCGACGCGGAGCTGCGCGAGGCGTTAGGGGCGATGCGAGAGTTGGGAGGCACGGAAGCGATGGATTGCGATGGTGATGATGGAGACGACGTCGGTGCGGGCGATCGTGGTGGAACGCTGGCCGACGGGGGCGTGATGGAGGGCGACGACGCGCGCGAGCGCGAGGCAAAGGCGTGCGAGAAGCTCGCCGAAACCATTCGCGCGATCGACGCCACGCTGGCCGTGATCGACAAGAAATTAGCGGTGTACAAGGCGAAGGATGAAGCGTTAGAGTCACACACACAGCCGCGGACGCAGACGCAGCCGGGGACGCAAGGGACGTTGGATATTGAGTCGATGACGTTGTCCGAGTTGCGGCGCCTGTATCGCAACGTCTTAGGCAGATCTGCGGCGTCGACTCGGAAGAAACCGTGGTTCGTCAAAGAGTTGTCGCAGTACGATCGAGACGTCATGGCCGCGGCGATGGCGGCGACGCAGCCCGAATCTCCTAAAGTCGTCGTGGCGTATAGCTCGAGCGCGCTACGATGCGGCGGAAGCCAGGATGAAAAGTTTGCCGAAGTCGAACGCGTCATAAAGTCCATCGACGCCGGCGCAGTGTTCATGGGCATGAAAGATCTGACGTCCGAGTGCACGCATTTGATCATGGACACCGGATCCAAAGATCGGGTGGTGAGAAAAAGAACGGTCAAATACGTCGACGCCATCGCTCGAGGGTTGTACGTCGTGCACGAGGACTGGCTCGCCGATTGCGCGGAGCGCGGGAGTTTTTCAAACGAAGAGGCCTTCGAATTAAAAGACGGTACGGGTACAGGCTCAGATGGCGCATCGCATAGCTTCGCGGACGGTCCTCGCCGCGCGCGAGTGTGCCGCGAGACGAATCAAAGACGGCTCTTTGAAGGCATTCGCGTGCGCGTCCAATGTTGCGGCGACGCGCTCCCCGCGTCGGCGTTGGAGAACATCTTAAGGCTCGCGGGTGCCATCATCGAGCCCGCGTCGCCGAAAACGCCGCGTAGATCATCTCGCCGACATAGTTCGGCGGTACGAGATCACGACGCGGTTCCGGATAGCGAGGACGAAGCCGACGACTCGCGCGAAACCGATTCCGTCGTCGAGGACGTCGCCGGCGATGGAGAAGACGAGGACGATGTGGTCGTGACTTTAGTGGACGATTTAACCCCTCGCTCGACTTTCAAATCGATCTCTAAACCGGTGAATTGGAAATGGGCGCTCGAGTGCGTCACGCGTTGGGAACTGTTGCCCACGCTAAAGTGGCTCAAGCGATGAACGTGAACGATTATTTGACTGGCGCGCATTGATTGAAAATTGTAACGATATCGCGCGCGCGCGCTGTAGTACAAAAAAACACGAAAACACGAAAACGAGCCCGAACGCCGCGATCACGGACCCGGGTACGTGCAAATCCCCACCTGCGCCACGGGTCGGCACGACGCGCCCTTCGGACATCCTCCGTTCGGCGCGTCGTCTCTCGGATTACACACCAACGCGCATCGGTTCGGTTTATCGCTCCCCGGCGTCTGCAGCACGCACATCCCTCGCGCCGTCGCCCCTCGATACGGATCTTTCGGGCACGGCGACGCCACCGAGCACGACGGCGAGCAGAAATCTCCCGGCACGCCCTGAATCTGCACCTTCATCTCCGTCGCCAGGCACGCCCGCCTCGCGGGATCGCCGTACGGCTTCGACCGCCCTCTCGGTTTCGGTCCCGGCGCCGCGAGCGCGCCGACCGCGTCCATGATCTCCGCCGCCGTCTTCGCGAGCGCACCGAGCGCGCCGAGCGCGTCCGCGCGCGTTCGCGCGCCGTCGAGCGCGCGCGCTGGATCCGCGTTCGCCATCGCGTCGTCGTTCAGCGCGACCGTCGTCGCGGTCGCGGTCGCGGTCGCGGTCAGCGTCAGCGTCAGCGTCAGCGTCAGCGTCAGCGCGAGCGCGCGGACCGTCGCGCGGGCGCGCGTCGCGCGGCGTCGCGTCGGCATCGCCGTCGTCGTCGCCGAGTGCGGGCCGGCGCGTCTTCGCTCTCATATTTCTATTTCGAAACCTACCTCGTGATAATACGCGATGCTCGATCGTACTGTGGAGCCCGACTAACTAAGTAACCCTTCGAAGTCTTTCGGGCGCCGGTGTCGCATCATATTCCGCCTCGCGCGACCCGCGCGCGAGTTTCGCGAGGATGACGTCGATCGAAGCCTTCGCGGCGAAGAACGCGAGGTTGGACGCGATACGAAAAGAGCGCGACGCCGCGTGCGGGTGGCGCATGTGGTTCGCGTGCGCCGTCTTCTCGTTTCTGCTCGTCGGGCCGGTGGTCTCGCTGGTGCCCATGATGCGAGGCGCGGGACCGGCGTACGTGGCGATCGAGCTCGCGATGATCGCGATGATCGCGTGGTGCGCGGTGGAATACGGGCACAGAAGGGCGGTTTGGTTCATTTGCATCGCGCGGGGAGTGTGCGTGACGTTCGAGAAGACGGAAGGCTTTCGAGCTTGGGCGACGCGGGCTCCGATGACGTTTGCCATCGTTTTCGTCGCGTTGCACGGTTTCATCACGTACCTGGGGTTAGATCCGACGTTATCGAAAGGAGAGCTGGCGGACATTCTTCTCGCTGTATTATCGATACTGGCGGTCATGTTTGTACTGCTGATGACGAAGAATTTGTGCGACATCGAGGGCGCGAATGCGCTGCTGACGGTGCCCATGTTTGTCTATTTTTTCGACGATGACGACATCTTAGTCGAGCGCGGTTTCGCCACGGTTTCTTTCGCTGTTTTGGCCAAGTACGTGCTGATCGATCGCAAAGATGAAAAGATGGCTCTGCAGAAATTTTCGTGGAATGAAATTCACGCGTTACACGGCGAATCGGCGAATACAGACGGTGACTCGGCGTATCGGCGACCCACGCTCATCGATGGGATCCGCTTGGTGGCTTTTTTGAAAATTTACAAAGATTTGGAATCTTAACACGCGCTACGCTAGTTGTTGCATGTTCGAGCTAATCACTGAGCTGCAATTCGCCGCATGCAGTGATGGCGACTTGGCCGAGAGGTTGACCCGATTCGGTTCCGACGGCTTCACACGCGGCGACGACATCCATACCTTCTAATACGCGTCCGAACACCACGTGCTTGTCATCCAAGCTCGGCGCTGGCGCGGTTGTGATGAAAAATTGCGATCCATTCGTGTTTGGTCCCCGATTAGCCATGGACAACACACCTGCGTCGTCGTGTGATATCCCAAACGCCTCGTCGTCGAAATCTTCGCCGTACACGCTCTCACCTCCTTGTCCGTTCTGCAGCGTGAAATCTCCACCCTGACACACGAACCCTTTGACTATTCTATGCAAACACGACCCTTCGTACGTTAATTTCTTTCCACTCTTCGCGCTCAGACCCTTCTCTCCCGTGCAAAGCGCTCTAAAATTTTCCACCGTCTTTGGCGCGTGCTTTCCGTACAACCCAAACACGATTCGCCCTCTCGCCTTTCCATTCACGCTGACGTCAAAGTAACACTTACACGTCACCGTGACGTCTCCCGGGGGTGGTAAATCGCTCTCTAACACTTTCTCCCACGCGTCGTATCGGTTCGCCTTTTCCAACGTCACCGTCACGCGCTCGAGCTCTTTCTCCCAGTAGCACCCGTCGACGTCCACCGCGCTCGGAAACGCGCCCTCGACGACGGCGACGCCGTCATCCAGCGTGCAAACGCGCATGTGATCGCTGAAAATCTTCACGTCGAGCACCGCGCGCGGGATGTCGCGCGGGAGAGTGATTTCGAGCTCGACTTCGGAATGTCCCGGTGGCGCTTTGACTTTGACGCGCACGTCGTCGACGTGTCTCAACAGCGCCTCGGCGGCGCGCGAGAGTGAGCGGTGACGATGGTTCGACGCCCGAGATGCGCTCGCACGGAGCGCGCGTGGGACGTCGTGGGGACGCAACATGGAGGGACGAGTTGTGCGGAGACGGCTGCGCAGAAGAGGGAGTGATTTACAAATGCGCGGCTAAACGACGAGCGTGCTGTACCTATCCGCGGTGCCGTCCTCTACTTTGTGTTTCTGCTGTCGGATATGTGTGAGGGTGTTCGCGTACGATTGTTCGACGTCGCGTAAGGCGCCGATGGATTCGGCGTTGCGAACGTCGCCCACGCTCGACAGCTCGGTGTTGATCATGTCGATGAGCGCTTGCAATGCCTCGACGGTGACGGAAGTACATCCCTCAGGAGTTTTATCGTAAAAGTACAGGTATTTGTTCAGGATGCCGACGTAGAGCCCGAGAGCTTCGATTCGGTTCGCCGCGTTGCCGCCAAAGGTGTCTCGCACGGCGTTGGCTATTTTCACCGATTTCTTCAAGCACGACGCCACGGAATCGCTATCTTTCACCGTCTCGGTCCAAAATAAGTGTGCGCACGTGTACGCTCCCACGCATTGATCTGGTTTCTTCAGCAAACGCGCGCTATAGCCTGTAGTTTTGTGCACCAAAGATTCGCGGCTGTCGGCACCAAAGACATTCACTTTGTGCAACGTGCCGATAATTATGAAGAGCAAATTCACCTGTTTCTTCGTATCGGTGATGTTTTCTTCGTAAAGTACGAAAGCGCGTTCGAAGAACTCGTACGCGATGGACTCTAAGTTTGCCACCGCGGCAAGTTGTGCGGCTTCGAGGAAGAGCTTCAGCGCCTTTTCGTGACGTCCGGCCACCTCCGTGAGCGCGGTGATGCTCTTGTGCACAAAGTGAAGCGACTTCTTTAGCCACGGTGACTTGACCTCTATCGGCGTCGTAAATGAAATCGCTTCTTTGTCGTCATTGTTCGCATCGGCGGGCACCTCGTCGTCATCCTTCAAAGCCGCAGCCTTTTCTGAAGGCTTTTCGGCGCGCTCGGCTAGGACAATATCTCTCCCACAAGCGATGCCCGCAAACACGAGCGCGGGAAATGTGTGACGAATTCGCCGAGGTCCGCCTTTCAGCAAAATGTCGTACGCGGTGTTCAGCATTTCGAGTTGAAGCTCGTGATTATCTTCGGGAGCCTTGATCAAATGTACCACGCGTGCCACGACGTTTTGTTCCTCGGCAATCGCGGCGCTTCGCTCTTTCTCGACATCTTCCATCGCCTGTGAAGCTTCCTTTGCATCCGCGGACACGACACAGTCTATGAAGTCGTAAAGCATTTTCACGTGATCCACCGTCGTCAGCGTGCTTCTATTCTTCACCAAAGTTTGCACCACGCCGAGTGCGACTTTTTTCTTCGTGTCTTCGTCCAGCAGCGCGATGACTTTCGGATACGACTTCAACGAGAGTACGACGGACAGCTCGCACGATTCTAATGGATCGCTAAGTAACGTTGAAAGCTGCTGCGCGACCTCTGGATCCGTGATTGGAAGTTTACTCTGCAAGGAGTTCGCCAGTGCGAGCAAAATGTCGTCCAAAGTACCCGCTTCGGTGATTTGCAGCTTTCTCGCAAACGCCATCAACGCCGCGTACATGCCTATAATTTCCTTCGCCGGTACGTCATCGTGTGCTCCAATGATCGCTTGGCAGCATTCAAACGATTTCGGGAACACATCCGCGGCCTCAAACTCTGACTTTGCCTCGGGAGTTTCCTCGGCGTAACTCAGCAACCGCCCAAGAAGCGCGTTGAGAATCGAACCGACTCGCACATTCGCGCGCAACATCGACATCGTGGAGAACACTTCTTCGAACGTCGCCAGGTGATATTCGTCCGGAAACACCTGGATGAGTACGTCCAACAAGTACGGCTGTGCGAGCTCGTCCTTGCAATTCACGACCTGTTCCAGAATGCGCGGTAACACTGTCTCGCGATACAGCTGCAAATCCACGCCCTCGAGCTGAGACAGCGCGAGCAAGTTCTTCCCCACGAGATCTCGTAGCTCTTCCCGCTCGCCCTCTCGACGCTTCTTCCCGTTTGACGGTCCGATGTGTTGCATACGAACCCACAACTTGTTCATCTCGGTGAAATTTTGCAACAAAAACTCCACCGCGTCGTCGATGTTCCCTCCCTCGCCTTCGTACCGCGATCCTTTATCCGGCAACAACCCCTTACTCATCTGACTCAAATACGCTCTCAAGAACAACCCGTGCATCGGTTGCTGCACCCCGCGCGTCATCTCCACCAAATCCATCAACACGTCCCTCGCGCTCCCCTCTCCCAGCTCCACGTACGTCGCCCCAACCGTGATCAGCAGGTACAATCGCGGCAGTATGTTCCCCGCGTGTTGCACTAACTCGTACAACTCCACGCACGACCGTCCGTGTCGAGACTTATCCCCAAAGAACCGTCGCAGGTGCATCAACTCGTCGCTCGCCGCGATGTACAGCTCGTAGTACCCGCGCGGCGCCGGCGTCGTCGCCCGCAGTTCGCCCAGCATCAAGCTCGCGCACTTCAGCGCCTCGCGCAGGTTATCCTCGTCCTGATCCATCGCGATCCGATCGTCGTCGTCGTCAGTCGTCGTCGAGCGCGCGTCGCCAGTCGCGTCGCGTCGAATCAATCAATCGAATCAATCGCGCAATCATCGCGTCGCCGTCGCGCGTCGCGTCGCGCACCGCCGCCCGTTTCATGCGAAACGCGTGCTCTTTCACCGACGCCTTCGCCTCGTCCAACCACCGCGCCGCGCGCGCCGGATCGGCGTCGCGCGCGTCCGCGCGCTGCATCGTCGAGGAGTGCGGCGTCGTCGGCACTCCACCGCGCGACGCGACGACTCGCGACGACGGCGACGATGGCGCTCGCGGCGGCGGCGACGACGACGACGACGACGACGCGCGCGCTCGCCGCGCGCGGGCGCGTCGCGCGCGACCGTCGCGCGCGCGCGACGACGCGACGCGACGGTTTATCCATCGGCGCGGCGACGACGACGCCGCGCGCGCGCGCGGCGTCGACGACGCGCGTCTCGAGCGCGCGCGCGCGCGCGACGGTCGTCGTGAGCGCGCGCGCGAGGTCGCGAACGACGGCGCGCGCGGCGGAGGGCGCGGCGGCGGCGCCGAGCCCGAGCGGCGCCGAGGGTAAGGCTGGGTTCGACTTGGGCGCGCGCGTCAGAGCGATCGCGTTCTTCGTCACGTCCTTCTCTCTCGCCGTGCCGCTGATATGCATCATGGCGATGCTGTTTCCGCTGTGCTGGGTGTTCGATCGCACGCGGAGGAGCGCGCTGAGCTTTTGTAACGACGTGTGGGCGACGGTGTCGACGGCGCTCTTCTTCCCAATCGTCGTGGAGGGACGGGAACACCTGCCGCGTCACGATGAGGCGGCGGTGTACGTCGCGAATCACGCGTCGTTTATGGACATTTACTCGATGTTTCATCTGCGACGGCCGTTTAAGTTTATCTCGAAGACGAGCAACTTTTTGATTCCCGTCGTCGGGTGGTCGATGTTTCTCACGGGGCACGTACCGTTGAAGCGCATGGAGCGTCGCTCGCAGATGGAGACGCTGAAGAAGTGTCGGGAGATGCTCGCCGATGGGGGTTCGGTGTTATTCTTTCCCGAAGGCACGCGAAGCGCGACTGGGAAGATGGCGGCGTTTAAAAAGGGCGCGTTTAGCGTCGCCGCCAAGGAAAACGTGCCAGTCATCCCCGTCACCATCGTCGGCGCCCACGAAGCCATGGCGAGCGGGAAGGAGTACGAGTTGCACAACGCCGGCATCAAGGTCATCGTGCACCCGCGAATACAATCCACCGACGCCGACGATCTGTGTGCGCGTTCGGAAAAGATCATCAAGGAGGCGCTCGTGAACAACTCGTGAGCGGACGACGCGTCCGCGACTCGACGACGAGCGCCCCGATTCACCTTTCCCTCGCGCGCGGCGAGGGCGCCAAAATTGTAATACATCAAAAAGCCGTAGTAGGCGTCGAGCGCGCGCGCCGAGCGCCGCGCGCTGCGCGCCGTCGCCTTCGCGGGCGTCCCGCCTCGCGTCTCGTCGCCGCCGCGCGCGTCCGCAGACGCGGTCGCGCGCGCGAGGCGCCGCGTCGTCGCGACATGCCGCTCCCGCTCGATGTCACCGCGCGCGTCGCCGTCGCGCGCGCCGTCTCGGACGTCGACGCGCGCGCCGTCGTCGCGTTCGCCCTCGCGTTCGCCCTCGTCGTCGCCCTCGTCGTCGTCGCGCGCGCGCGGCGCGTCCTCGCGCGCGCGAACGTCGCCGCCGTGCGCTGGCGACCAAAGTTCTTGTGGCGGTTGTACCAGCGAAGCGCGCGGTCGCTGCTTCGGCGGGTGGAGGACAGGTTCTCGAGGACGGCGCGCGACGGCGGCGGCTCGGGACGACGCGCGTTCGGCGCCGTCGTCGGCGCGTGCCCGTTCGTGCACGTGGGAGAAGCGAAATTGGCGAGGGACGTGCTTCGAGGAACGACGGTGAAATCGCCGCTGTATCACGCGTTCGAGGCGTTTTCGGGGACGGGGATATTCACCGCCGAGGGCGAGGATTGGGAAGGGAAGCGCGGCGAGGTGTTGCGGGCGTTTCACGCGGTTGGATTGCAGGCGTTGAGAGATCGCGCGGTGGAAGAAAGCGCGAGAATCGTTCGTGGGATGAAGCTAGAGCTCGAGCGGGGCGGGACGAGGGAGATGGAGACGCTCGCGTTGCCGACGCTTCAGCGCTTGGCGTTGCGAGTGACGTTCGGGTATCTCACGGGGAATTCTCTCGCCGAGGCGTGCGCCGAGGTGGGACGCGCGCAGGCGGACGTGGAGTCCGAGTATTTAGCCGCCGCGACGACGTTGAGGCATTTGATTCCCGCGCGCGCGCGGAGCATTTGGATATTTAGTGATTTTTTATACGGGTTGACACCGGTGGGTCGGCTCGAGGCGAAAAATATTAGGACGACCCGCATGTTGTCGAGCTTGGCGCTGCGAACGGCGAAGAAAGACTCTCCGCTCGGGATGTTACGAGGAGGTGAGATGCATCTGCGCGAACGAGCGGTTCGCGTCGGCGACGACGAGTTCCCCAAGGGACTCCTCGACGAGACGACGACGCTTTTGTTCGCCGGTCACGACACGCAGAGCGCGACGTTATCTTGGGGTCTTCTGCGGCTCGTAGACAACGAGAAAATTCAGAACGAATTGCGCGTGAGTTTATTTGACGATGTGATCGTCGAAGCGTTGGGTCTACCGTCGAAGCGTCGGAAAAAACGCGCGTCGTCAGACGGTAAAAAAGCGGCGTGGGCCACGTCCGCGTTCGCTCCGATGCTCGAATCCGTGATTCGGGAGACGCTTCGTCTGCACCCAGTAGCGCCGCTCGTCGTGCGTATGCTTTCGGCAGACGTTAGTAGCGCCGAGATGACGATCCCGAAAGGTTGTGCGGTGGGCGTGTGGCTGAGTTCGGTGCACCGCGACGACGCGGTGTGGGATCGACCGGAGGAGTTCGACCCAAAGCGATGGACTGCAACTTCGCACGCGCGAACGGGTTCGACGGGTAGTTTCACGGAAGATAGCGAAGAAGATTCGAGTCTGGGGCCGGCATCAGGTAAGCCCGCGAGCGGGCTCAAGCATAAGGGCGTCGGGTACATGCCGTTCGCGTACGGTCCTCGTTCGTGCGTCGGGCAACACTTAGCTCAAGTCACGATGCGCGTCGCGCTCGCGCATCTCATCGAGGCGTTCGAGTTCGCGCCGAGCGCGGACGTTGACGCGTCGACACCGTCTGTGGGTTTCACGGTCACGCCGAGCACGGGCGCACCCTTACGAATTCGACTGGCGACGAAAATTGATCCATAGCGCGGCACTAGTAGCAAAAACAATTCTTTCCATAAAATTAATACTTGTTTAACACGAAACCACACGCTCACGAGCGGTCCCATCGCGCGCGCGCTAAGTTGCTACGCTAAATGCACCAGAACGACGCCATCAATCCCATTTCGTCTCGAATCCCGCGGCCGTCAATCGTCTGCGAAGCTCTAACGCCCGCTTCGGCGTCGTCGGATACAACGCCGTGTGTTCGTCGATGTCCACGTAACTCACCCCAGCCTCATCCGCGACGGCTTTTGCGTCGTGATAACGCACGCGACTCTTCAACTCTTGACTCATCCGTCCATCGCCGTACTTCGCGTCGCCCGCGCGCGGCACCTTCCAGTTGCCCACGAGATACCACCTTTGCTCGCCTTGATCCTCCGCGTAGTACAAATCGCTCACGTCGATCCCGCGCGCGGCGCAATCCTCGAGCGCTCGATCGACGTCCGATCCCTGTTTCGCCTTCCCCAGCCCCAGCGCGGCGACGCGCGCGCCAAAGACGATGAAACCGGCTTTGATGCCCGAGTCGAGCGTCACGATTTCGGATAATCCGGAGGATTCAACCGCGCGTCGCGGCGCGCACACCGCGCGTCGACCGCGCGATGCGACGCGGTTCGACGACGCGCGACCGCACGCGAGTTCGCGCGCGTTGGCGCACCGCGCGGACGCCATGACGCCACAATCTGACGCATCGCGTCGCGCCCATCCGTCCCCGCATGGTGCTGTACTACACCCCCGCGGACGCGGCGACGACGGGGCACGTCATCTACGTCGGCAGGGACAAGGTGGAGAACGAGGACTTGATAAAATATGGCCTCGAGCACGACGTGTGGTTTCACGTCGATAAGCTCTCGAGCGCGCACGTGTACCTGAGGATGCGACCGGGACAGACGATGGATGACATCACTGCCGAAGAGTTGCGCGACTGCGCGCAGCTCGTCAAGGCGAATTCGATCGCGGGGAACAAACAGAACGATTTGCACGTGATTTACACGCCGTGGGGGAATCTGCTGAAGCGAGGGGACATGGACGTCGGACAGGTGTCGTTCAAGGATGAGTCGAACGCGCTCGTGCGGCGGGTCAAGGTGAAGACGCGCGATAACGAAATCGTGAACCGATTGAATAAGACGAAGGTGGAGGCGTATCCGGACTTGCACGCGGAGCGGGAGGCTTTCGAGGAGAGCGTGCGACAGGCGAAGAAGGAGGCGTATAGGATCGAGGAGGCGAAGCGATTGGAGGAGGAGCGCGCGAGAAAAGCCGACATCGAAGCGCGAGACTACAAGCACATCATGGTCGACGAAAAGATGAAATCTAACAAGGAAATGGCGAAGAAGTACGAATCTTACGAGGATGCCGAGGATGACTTCATGTAGGTAGCGTAGCTTTTTAATTTTTCAGTATGTCTCATAACACTCGATATTTCACTTTGTGCGCGAACCGGGCTAATGGATGGCTCTGAAAAGCGAGAGCGCACGAGTTTGGATTTAATGCACGTGCAGTAGGACAGCGGAACTGGCCGCTCTGTCGCGAAGCTTCATCTCTACTATGGAGGCTTGCACCTTAGATGAGATCGGCGACGTTGGAGGGAAGTTCCTCGATGACCGTTTGGTAGAAACGTTGGATGTCTTGGAGGAGACGTTCGTCTTCGGCGGTAACAAAGTTGATGGAAACACCCTTACGACCGAAACGACCGGAACGACCGATACGGTGAAGGTAGTTTTCGGGTTGCGTGGGCAAGTCATAGTTGATGACCAAGGAAACTTGCTGGACGTCGATACCACGGGCGAGTAAATCGGTGGTGATCAACACGCGGGAAGAACCAGAGCGGAACTCGCGCATAATGACGTCACGAGTGTTTTGGTCCATGTCACCGTGCGTGGCGGAGACGGTGAAATCGCGGGCTCGCATGTTATCCGTGAGCCAGTCGACCTTGCGGCGGGTGTTGGCGAAGATGACGGACTGCGTAATCGCGAGCGTCTCGTACAAGTCGCACAACGTGTCCAACTTCCATTGTTCCTTGTCGACGTTGACGTAGAACTGCTTGATACCTTCAAGGGTGAGCTCATCACGCTTGACCAAAATGCGCACCGGCTTGGTCATGAACTTGCGCGTGATCTCGAGCGCTTCCGGCGGGAGCGTCGCGGAGAAAACACCAACTTGCACCTTCGGCGGGAGCAAGGTGAAAATGTCGTAAATTTGATCCTTGAAACCGCGGGAAAGCATTTCATCGGCTTCATCGAGAGCGAAAATCTTGATAGAATCGCTCTTCAACGCGCGTCGACGAAGCATATCGTACACCCGACCCGGGGTACCGACGATGACGTGCACACCGGCTTGAAGGATGCGGGTGTCTTCGCGGACGGAGGTACCACCGACGCACGCGTGGCACTTGACTTGAAGGTAGTCGCCCAAGGCGCGCATAACCTTTTCAATCTGCTGCGCCAACTCGCGGGTCGGCGCCAAAACGAGCGCTTGGCACTCGTGAACGGAGTAATCCAAGCTTTGCAAGATACCAGCGCAGAAAGTCGCCGTCTTACCCGTACCGGATTGCGCTTGCTGAATGACGTCGAAGCCCTTCGAAAACGGCACGATGCCCCGTTGCTGAATAGCAGACGGCTTTTCGAAACCATACGCGTAGATCCCGCGCAACAAGTTCTCTTGCAAGTTCATCGTATCGAACGTTTCGTGCACCTCGGTCCACTCCGTGATGCCACCCTCTCCGTTCTCATCCTGGTCATCCTTGAGGAGTTCCTCCATGCCGCGATCGTAGTTCGCGTCGTCGAATCCGCCTTCTCCAGACATGATTTATGCGTTTCTTTCGTGTGCTGTCGATCGAGTACGTCACGGACACCGTCAGTCTTCATTCACCGCGTCTTCATCCCCCCCCCCCAGCCGTCGTTCGACGCCCCGCGTCCGAGACCTCGATCGCTAAGATTGACTCCGATGGAATCCATCCCGCGGCGGCGCCATCGCCGCCATCGCATTCGCCCCGTCGACGCCGTCACCGATCGCGCCTCGCCGCCGTCGACGCCGCGCGACGATCGCGAAATCCACTCCCGATCGTTCGCCGCGCGAGCGCGCGCGAACGTCCGATCGCGCGCGCGCGATCGCGCGCATTCGCGACGCGCCGCCGCATCGCGATGCGATGCGCGGATTCGCGCGCATCTTCTCGCGTCTTCGCGCGTCGCGCGACGCGGTCGCGGTCGCGCGCGCGCGCGTCCGCGCGCGATCGAAATCGACGAACCTTTTGTGGGTGCGTTAGGGTGCGGTCGTGCGTTTCAAACGCGACTGTGTGCGGTCGTCGCGTCGCGCGCAGGGCTTGCGCGCGCGGGCGATAAGACGCAGATTTCGCGCCTCGTTATTTAGGGTTTATGTTGATACATGTATTTTGTGTTTATATATGTAATGTCGGCGACCGCGACGACGCGACGACGCGCGCGCGCGCGCACACGCCCGCGCGCGCGCGACGCGTCGAGCGATCGCGAGCGCGCGATGTCGGCGTCGCGTTCGACGTTCGCGACCGGCGCGACGCGCGGGATCGCGCGCGCGGACGCGCGGCGAAGGCGGACGGGGACGGGGACGGGACGCGCGAGGACGACGACGACGCGCGCGCTGTTCACGGGATTGGTCCAGGGGAAGGCGCGCGTGGAGTCGTTTGAAAATTTGAACGATGAGTTCGCGCGGTTGACGCTGCGGTTCCCGGGGAACGCGCTCGAGGGGATCTCGCTCGGGGCGTCGGTGGCGGTGAACGGGACGTGCCTGACGGTGACGGCGGTCGACGGGGACGCGGCGAGCTTTGATTTGATCGTCGAGACGCTCAGGGCGACGAATTTGGGGAAGTTGATCGTGGGGTCGGAGGTGAATTACGAGCGGAGCGCGCGCGTGGGAGACGAGATCGGGGGTCACACGGTGAGCGGACACGTGCACTGCACGGCGGAAATCGTGGAGGTGGTCGATAGCGAACACAATCGAAAGGTGGTGTTCGAGACGAGCGATCGGGCGCTGATAAAGTACGTGTTGCCCAAGGGATTCATCGCCATCGATGGGTGCAGTCTGACCGTGGGGGACGTGGACAAGGCGACGGGGCGATTCAACGTTTGGCTCATCCCGGAGACGCTGCGCGTCACGGTGTTCGGCGCGAAGTCCATCGGCGACACCGTCAACGTGGAGATTGAGTCGCAGACGCAAGTCATCGTGGACACGATCGAACGGTACATGACCGAAAGAGGGCTCTAGATGCTAATTTTTTAGATGTATTAAAACAACAACCATATGCCAGACTTATTTCTTGAAAATTTTTCCTTCTCTATTCCGAGGCGAGACTTGCAAAGGTGCCCTCGCGTAACGCGTATCATAGGATACCCTTCATGTAACGCACGCCGCACGCGTTGCACAACGTCTTCTTACCCTCGGGTCCCATGCGCCACTGCGGCGTTTTAACGGTCCCACAGTGCAAGCAACCTCGACGCATCTTCTTGCCGTTGGCCATGACGTAGACGTCGGTGGCGCACACGCCCTTGTCCTTTTTAATCTTCTTGTACGCCTTGGCGCGGCGACCACGCCCATCCGGACGGCGCTTACGCTTCGTCGTCGAGCCCGCGATGAGCTTGGGCGACTTCTTCGCGCTGTGAGCGACGAGATCGGCGTCGGAATCTTCGCTATCCGTCAACCCTCGATGGTTCGCGCTATCCTCGACGTTGGCGCGTTCGCTCGACGACGGCGTCACGAGAGCGCTGGAGACGCGAAAGACGCGCCCATCCGCGGCGGTGGCGAAATGTTCCTGGAACTCGTACGCCGATTCATCCGCCATCGCGCTGCAATCTTGCCCGCTAAAATCATCCTCTTCCTCGTCGCCACACAGCAGCGCGCTCTTCACCGCAAAGTCGATGGCTGGCTCGCGCGCGTCTCGCGCGAGCGCCCGCGCCTCGCGCCTCGCCGCGAAAGCCTCGGGTTCGGTGATAAAATCCACCGGCGCATCAACGGTGCGCATGAACTCATCTTCATCATCGAGCAAAAAAGAGCTACTCTCGCGCATGGCTTTAGTAAACCGATGCGCGTCGCCCTCGTCCTCGTCCTCGTCTTCGTTATCGCTCACGCCATCCTCGACGTCCCCGTTCGGACGCTCGAGCCACTCCGGCGCGATGTACGGCACCGAATGCGCGCCGCCGTACGCGAAACAATCCATCTCATCCTCCTTACACGTCATGATATCCCCCCCCACGCTCGGCAAAGAGTTGAGCACCTCCCAAGCGTAATCGCGCGCCGGCGCGCGCGCCTCGACTTCGTCCCACGCGCGCGCGAGCGCGTCCCAATCATCCGCCGCCGCCCGCCCCTCGCGCGCCTCGCGCGTTGCCGCCGCTCTCACCGCGTCGCCCTCGCGCCCGCCGTCGATCGTCGCGCGCTTCTCGCCCTCGCCCTCGCCCTCGTCGCCGCTCGCGAAATCAACCCGAAACAAATCCTCCAGCGCGAAATCTCGGGTGCTCGGTTTCGCGCCCAAAAAGTCGCCAGGTGCCGCGCGCGCGCGCGCGTGCCCACCCATCGCGCGCGCGCCCGTCGTCGCCCGCGCGCGCCGCGCGATCGCGCGATCGCGCGCGAACGACGTTAAATGTGCGCCCTCCGCGCGCGCCCTCGCGCGCGCCCTCGCGCGCGCCGTCGTCGCGTCCTCGCCCGCGCCGACGCGCGCGACGCGCGCGGTCGCGACGCGCGCGCGGTCAACGCCCGCGCCGACGCGCGCGCCGCGCCCTCGCGCGCCCGATCGCGCCGCGCGCGCGACGCGCGCGCGCGCGATATTCTTCCCCATCGCCCGCGCCCCGCCCGACCCCGCGCTCGCGCGCGCGCGCGTCGCCGTCGCGCCCCGATCGTCGACGACGACGTCGCCGCGACGCCGTAAAGGCGTTTTCGTCGTCGCGCGCGATCGCGCGGGCCGTCGCGCGCGCGTCGCCACCATCGCGCGCGCGGCGAGCGTCGTCGCGCGCGAGAAAACCCTCGTCGCGGCGCGCGTCGCGAGCGCGTCGCGAACGCGCCGTCGTCGTCGCGCGTCGAGGTGTGCGACGCGCGCGCGCTTCGACATCCGTCATCGTCCGACCGGCACGCGCGCGCCGAGCACGCGCCGGAGGTTTTCCGCGTGCGGGGACTCGCGACGAGTCACGACTCGAGAGGCCCACGCGCGCGCGCGACCGATCGACCGGGTGTACTTTTTCGCGCGCGCGCGTTTCGGCGGGAAAACGAGATTCCGTAGTGCGGCGTTCGCGAGCGCCATGTATCTTTCGCGCGTCCCGTCGCGCGGCGCGCGCGCGCGCGAAACCGAAACGTCGTTCGCGGCGTCGGTCGCGGGCGTTCGCCGGTGGAGGGCGTTCGCCGGTGGAGGGCGTTTCGGCGCGCGCGGCGCCGCGCGATCGCGCGCGATCGACTCGAGTGCGCGGCGCGCCGACGCGACGAACGCGCGACGCGCGACGCGCGAGCGACGGCGACGCGCGACGACGCGCGACGCGCGACGTCAGGGCGCGCGACGACGCGCGGGCGCGACGCGCGCGACGACGACGACGACGACGACGACGGCGTGATCCGCGAACGTGACGGGACGCGGCGTCGGGGCGCGCGCGATGGGCGATGGGTCGTCCAAGGGAGACGTGGACGCGCAGAGGTTAGCGTCGGTGGCGTCCACGGCGGAGGCGATGGAGGAGCTCGGGTACGCGTGCGCGCACGCGAAAGATTCATTGATTGAAATTCTAGGGAAATTGCCAAAGTTGGACGACGCGGGGTTGGCGAAAGTGGTCGGGATGATCGCGAGGACGAGCTCTGGGAAGTTAGAAACGTCGAGGGGGGAGGCTGCGTTGGTGTCGTTGGCGAAAAGCGCCGGGATCGCGGCGCCGAGCGCGGAGGCGTTGCGATTGACGACGTGGAACGGGGACGTCGTGGTGGACGCCGTCAACGCGACGTATAAGGATTTAAATTGGGAGAACGCGATGGAAAAGCTCGATCAACCCGAGTTTGGATGTCCGGACGCGAGTTCGTTTCAGTTGATCTGCGACATGTACTCACGAGCGACTGGGAAGAGCTTCCCGGCGAAGGCTTTGTGCGCGGCGCCGTGGGGAAAGAATCAGGCGGGTCAGATTGAGGCGCTGCGACAACTCTTAGGTTCGCCGCAGGAGTCGTGCGATTGGGGGAGTTTGAAGCATGTCGACGTTGAAGGGACGTTAGCGGGGCCTTGGGGGTGTTTGGATTTGATGTCGACGCTTTGCTCGTTGAGCGAAACCGGACACCGAGACGCGGCGAGGGGGGCGCTCGAGCCGGGCGCCGGGCGGTCTCCGGAGACGGTGTGCATCACTCTCGCGCAAGTTTGCGACGAACACAACGCGCTCGCGCGCGATGCTTTCGGTGCGTTATTGCCTCCGTACGTGGCGACGTCACACCCTAAGTCGGGGTTGGTTTTGAGCAACGTGTGGGGGCGTCACTCGGTGGCGGTGATTCGCGCCATGGTTGACGCGCACACGTCATCACCGGCCGCGGCCGATCGTATCTTTGACGTTTGTCAAGAGTTGAACGCCTTGCAAGTTATCATCGATCGATCGCCGTTTCCCTTGGCGATTGAGATGGTTTCTATCGCCTCCGTCCGCGCGGGCGTAAACTTGGAGCAGTGGCTGCAAGAGAAGATCAAAGCCAACGGTGGCGCGTTTGTGAGCGCGTGCATGCGGTTCTTGCGCGCGAAGGCGACGCAAGAGGGTGGAGATAAGGGTGCCACGCCGCTCAAGCCAGAGGTTTTGCAGACTTTCTTGAAGGTTTTACAAGGCGCGCAGCAGACGATGCCGCCCGATTTGCAGGCGGAGCTTCGCCAACTCGTCGCGCAGATTCAAAACTCGCCAAACAAAGGTCGAGATTCGAGCGCGGCTTCGGACGATTTGTCCGTGCAAGCCGGCACCGCGCAAGGTTTCACGCCGGACGTGGAAGAAGAGGCCAACCGCTACTTCCAGCGCGTGTATTCTATGCAGCAGTCCATCGGGGAGTTGGTCGAGGTGCTGCGCGCTTTCAGAGTGAGCCAAGTGCAACGCGAACGCGATGTGTTCTCGTGCATGGTGCACAACTTGTTTGATGAATACAAGTTCTTCCCGAAGTATCCAGAAAAGGAGTTGAGAATCACAGCTGTGCTCTTCGGTCAGCTCATCTTCCACAATCTCGTGAGTAACATCACTCTCGGCGTTGCTTTGCGTTGCGTCTTGGACGCGCTTCGCAAGCCGCAAGGATCAAAGATGTTTGCCTTCGGGTCGGATGCTCTCGAGCAATTCAAGCGTCGACTCACTGAGTGGCCACAATACTGCCAGCACTTGGCGCAGATTCCGAATCTCGCGCAGGCACACCCTGATTTGTTGCACCTATTCTCTAAAGGTAACGATCAAACCGTGGCGCTCGGTCGAAGCGAACCGAGCATGAACACCGCGGCGAATGCCGACGCACAACTTGCCGCTGGAGTCGCGGGAATGCGTATCGGTGGTGGCGACAGTGGAGGTGAAGGAAACCACCCACCTTTACCTCGATCACTGTCTTCCGGGATGAACTTACCGCCTCAACCACCGGGACCTCCTCCAGCGGGAGAGTCGGCGCCCGCGCCGGCGGCCAGTCGTCTGACGACACGCGGTATGAGTACGCCAGAGATTGGTCAGATCGCTCGCGTGTCGAGCGGTGGACAAATCGCCGCGGCGGCATCCGGTGCGCCCAGCGGCTTCGCTACGTCTTTGAACATCGACACCTTGGTCGCCGCCAGCGCCGAAGCAAAGCAGCCAGACGCGGCGACAGCGGACAAGGTTCACTTTTTGGTGAACAATCTGTCGGCGGAGAACATGGAAGAAAAGGCGGCTGAAGTCAAGTCCAAGGTGAGCGCAGATCTGTACGAATGGTTTGCCGGTTATCTCGTGGTGAAGCGTGCGTCGATTGAACCAAACTACCACGCGCTTTACCTCGAGCTTCTCGAGAAGGTTGGCGACAAGAATTTGTACGCCGCGATTTTGCAGGCCACGTACCGAAACATCAAGGTTTTGTTGTCAAGCGGTAAGGTCAAGACGAACAGCGGCGAGCGCAGCTTGTTGAAGAATCTCGGCTCGTGGCTCGGTCAACTCACCATCTCGAAGCGTAAGCCCGTGCTTCAGCGTGACTTGGACCTCAAGGAGCTGATTTTGGAAAGCTACGAATCCGGTCGCATGATCGGCGTCGTGCCCTTCGTCGCCAAGGTGCTCGAACCGGCTAAAGACAACATGATCTTTAAACCGCCGAATCCTTGGACGGTGGCCATTTTGTCGTTGTTGTGCGAAATCTATAACGAACGCGACTTGAAGCTGAACCTGAAGTTTGAGATGGAACGGCTGTTCAAGCATTTGGACGTCAACATTAAGGACATCGAGCCTTCGATGTTGCTCGCGTCTCGAATGCGCGAGCGCCAAAACAACCCCGACTTTGTCGCGGACAAGAATTTTGCAGCGCCGGTACCGTTGCAATCGGCCGCATCAGAAGGGTCGCTTCAGCAGCACGGCGTTGTCGGTCGTAGTATGGATGAGGAAGAGAAGACTCGTTTGCAAACGCAAAGCCTCGAGGGCGCGTTGCCAAACATGCAAGCTCACGTGCGCGTCGCGGCGGCGCCAAACTTGCCAGAATCTACTCGAGCCGCGCTCTTGCGTCTCCTCCCTGTGGCTTTGACGCAAGGTATTCGGGAGATCGTCGCGCCCGTTGTCGAACGTTCCGTGACCATCGCTTGCAAAACATCGCAAGAGTTAGTCCGCAAGGATTTCGCCACCGAGGCTGACATCAACCGCGTGCGCAAGGCGGCGCATCTCATGGTGTCTTCGCTCGCCGGCTCGCTCGCCTTGGTGACTTGCCGAGAGCCTCTCAAGGCGAGTGTTGCGAATCAGCTTCGTGCGCTTTTGCAGCAGTCAGGTGCCGGCGCCGGCTCGGAGGCATCCGCCCTCGAAGCCGCGGTGCAATCTGCGACGGTTGACAATCTCGAATTGGGTTGCGCGCTCATTGAAAAGGCGGCGTCCGAGAAGGCGATTCGAGACATCGATGAATCTCTCGCCGCGGCTGTGATTGTGCGTCAAAAGCATCGTGAGTCTGGTATCAATCAGCCGTTCTTTGATGCGGCCATCATGCAAGGTCGATACCCGGCGGCGCTTCCGGAGTCGCTCAGACCGCGACCTGGACAGCTCCCCACCGCCGCTCTTCGCATCTACGACGACTTTGCGCAGCTTCCTCGCGCACCGTCGGGACCGCCGCCGCCCTCGGGCGCGCCGCCGGCTTTCGCGAGACAGCCACCTTTCGGACAACCACAGCCACCGCCACCGCCTGTGGCGTATCCAGGCATGCCGCCGCCGCCACCTCCAGGTGCGCCGCCACCGCTGCCGCCGGATGTTCCGTCTGAGGGCGTCGCCGACGGCGCGCAAGACGCCGGCAAGGATTCGGCCAAGGGTCCTCCGTCTGGTGCGCATCCGCACGGTCAACCCGATCCCGCGGGCTTGCGCGAAAAGGTTGCGGCGCACTTCGACGAATGGGCTCGAGTGCAAGATTTGCCCGTCACCGACGCGGCGAACGTGGCGTTCATGCAGCGACTCGTGGAGTCGCGTCTGCTCGCAGAGGACACCCAAGAACGCTTCTTGCGCATCTTGGTTGAACTCGCCGTCACTCACTGTCTCGGCAGCGAAGTGCCGAGCGCGACGCCTCAAGCGAGCTCGCAGCTTTCTTTCGCTGCGATCGACGCGTACGTTCGCCTCGTCACGCGATTGGTTCGTCGTCAAGAAGAACCGCTGGCGTCGAGGTTGGCATTTTTCGGCCGCGCCTTGGTCGCCGTCGTCCGCACGGCGATGCGCGACACGGATGAACGTAACGTTGCGTTTAACGCGCGACCTTACTTCCGCGCGCTCGCTGGTTTGCTCAACGAGATGCACGCCCCAGATAACGCCTTGGACTCCTCGCATCCTCAAGTTCTCGCGGCGTTTGCCTCCGCTTTTTTGGCGTTGCAACCGCTTCGCGTGCCGGGCTTTGCATTTGCCTGGCTTGAACTCGTCTCCCATCGCTGCTTCATGCCTCGTCTCTTGATCGACCACGAACAAAAGGGTTGGCCTTTGTTGCAACGATTGCTGACGGCCATCCTACGCTTCATGGAACCGCACTTGCGGACGGCAGATCTCTCTGAACCGATCAAGTTGCTGTACAAGGGCATGCTTCGCATGTTTCTCGTCTTGCTGCACGACTTCCCGGAGTTTTTGTGCAACCATCATGTCAACTTCTGCGACATCATCCCGCCCAACTGCATCCAGTTGCGCAACTTGGTGTTGTCGGCATATCCGCGCAATATGCGACTACCCGATCCGTTCACTCCAAACTTGAAGGTGGACTTACTTCCGGAGACGCAGCAAGCGCCGAGAATCAACGCCGACGCCGACCACGCCTTCCGCTCCTCGCCCATGCGCGAAGAAGTGGATGCGTTCTTAACGACACGAAAGTCTGAGAACCTGAGCCAGCAACTGATTCATCGCTTGATGTTGTCTCCTTCAGCCGCGCTCGCGGCGGGAACAAAGTACAACGTCCCGTTGATCAACGCCTTTGTGCTCTACGTCGGCGTCCAAGCGATTCAAGCAAACCGCAGTAAGGACGCCTCGAGCGGCATCGCGCAAAGCGCTCCGATGGAGTTGTTCTCGCAACTTATCGAATCGCTCGATATGGAGGGCCGATACCTGTTCGTGAACGCTATCGCGAATCAGCTTCGGTATCCGAACTGCCACACGCACTACTTCTCGTGCGTGATTCTCTTTTTGTTTTCCGAAGCCAAGTTCGCGATCATTCAAGAGCAAATCACGCGCGTTCTCCTCGAACGCTTGATCGTCAATCGGCCACATCCGTGGGGTTTGTTGATCACGTTCATCGAGCTCATCAAAAATCCGCGGTACAACTTCTGGGGACACGCTTTCACCAAGTGCTCGCCGGAGATCGAGCGACTCTTCGAGTCTGTCGCTCGCTCGTGCTTACCGCAACAAGACAAGGAGGGCGTCCCGAAACCTTCGCCGGTGCCCGCGTCATGATACCACCCTCTGTTACAACATACTCTCCCATGACCAATGAGAAACAGAAAAAGAACAAAAAAAGCTCTAGAGCTAGAAGACTCGTCGCGCGTCGCCTAGGGCGTCGACGAAGTCGTCATCGGTAATTCGACGAAACATACAAAAAAATTAAATTACGTTACAACTCTAGTCTTCGCGCGCCGCGAGAGATCGCCGACGCTTCGTCGGTGACGCGTCGAGCAGATGCAACCACTTCGTCGCCGCCAACGTCGCCGCGCCGGACGAATCGACGTCGGCGTATCGAGGCGACGTCGCGACCGTCGTCAACTTTTGCGCGCAGTCGGCGTGCCATTCGTCCACGCGCGCGCTCAGAGAAGCCACCCACGCGCGACCCGCGTCGCCGTACCGCGAGATATACTTTTCTTTCACCTCCTCGGCTTCTCTACGAAGAAAATCCGCTTCGGCTTCGGCAACTTTCGCCCGACACTTGGCGCGAGCCTCCTCGAGCCTCGACTCCCGAGCGAGCTCGTCGTCGGCGTCGTCGACGAAACGCAAATCCCGCACGCCCGCCGCCCGTCGCGCCCGCGCGCACTCTCGCGCTAATTCTTTCACGCTTTCAACGTCGAATCGTCGCGAAATCGCGTTTCTCGACGCCAAGTCCACCGCGTCCAGAGCCCCTCGCAGCGCGCCTCTCGCTTCGTCGTCCTCCGCCTCCGCCTCCGCCGCCTCGTCGCGCGCCGCCTCCTCGTCGAACACCGCCACGTCGTCGTCTCCGCGCGCCGACCGCAACCGCGACGTCGATGACGCACACGACGTCGTCGTCGACGCCGCCGCGCCCTCCCACCCCCCGCCGTCGTCGTCGTCGAAATCCAACGCGCGCGCGACGCCTTCGCCGTCCCGTCGCGCGTCCCGCGTCGCCTTCCCCCCTACTTCCCAGATCCCGCCCGATCGCGCGCCCGCGCTGTCCAGATCCCCCGCCCACCGCCGCGCGCGTCCGTCGTCGTCGCCGTCGTCTCGCCACAGCCGAAACCGCGTCCCGCGTCCGTCGCCCGCCGTCGCCGCGCGCCCGTTCGCCTTCGCGCCCCGTCGCGTCGCGAATTCGGAGTAGTCGTCGCCCGCGTCCATCGCGTCGCGACGCCGGAGACGTCGACGCGTCGCGAAACGATTCGCGTCGCGTCGGCGCGTCGTCTCTGAACGCGCGCGCGTCCGTCTCTCGCCCGGCGACGCGCGACCCGTCGCGTCGACGCGGCGGTTTCAAACGCATCGCGTGTCCGACCGACCAATCTATGTACAAACAGTCACGTACCAAGTATACATCAACGTCGGTTTCGAACGCTCGCGGGTCCGACCGACCGATCTATGTACAAACAGTCACGTACCAAGTATACATCAACGTCGGTGTCGAACGCGTCGCGTGTCCGACCGACCGATACCGACCGATCTATGTACAAACAGTCACGTACCAAGTATACATCAACCGCACGTACACTACTCACGAAAACGCCCATCGCGCGTAAAAGTCAAAAAAAAGCGACGCCCGCGCGGATATTTCGCGCGTCTCGACCCCCCCCCCGTCGAGTCGTGACTCGTCGTGACCCGATTTCGGGTGTCCGCGTCACCGCGTATCTCGACGGCCCGCGCGGCACACCGCGACGACGCGGCTCGACGACAGCCGACGCGCGACGCGCGCGACGCTCGACCGCGACGCGCGACGACACGGATTCGCGACCGAGGGTACGACGACGATAACGCGACCGCGCGACGGCGAATCGACGGCGCGATCGACGGCGATCGCGCGATCGATTAATCGCATCGATTCGCGTCGACGCGAGATCGAACGCGATGATGACGGCGCGAGGCGCTTCGACGCGCGCGAACGGCGCGCGAACGACGCGTGGGAACGCGGGAAGGCGCGCGAGGGCGGAGGGACGACGGGGGGGGACGCGAGCGCGGAGCGCGGGGGGGCGATTCGACGCGAAGAGCGCGAACGCGACGGATTCGGAGACGACGACGACGGCGGCGACGCGAGAGACGGTCGCGGAGGACGGTGATGGGGCGAATGAGGCGGTGCGGAGAGTGGCGGAGGATCACGTGCGGGCGATGGAGGCGCTGAAAGATGGTGGGGTGGGCGGGCGCGGGACGAGGAAGTCGAGGGAGGCGGCGTCGACGAGACGGGATTTTCGAGCGCGGGACGCGAGGTGCGTCGTGCTCGCGGGGGGGGCGGACGAGACGAATCCGTTGACGCGTGGGCGCGCGCGAAGTGCGGTGCATCTGGGGGGGGCGTATCGAGTGATTGATTTTCCTTTGACGAATTTAATCAACTCGGGCATGCGTCAGGTGTACGTGCTGACGCAATACAACAGTCACTCGCTGGTGACGCACGTCAACCGCGCGTTCCCGATGGAGATGTTTGGAAACAACAACGAAGGGTTCGTAGAGGTGTTGCCGACGTCGCAGACGCGCGAGCACGGGGAGACGTGGTCGATGGGGAGCGCGGATTGCGTCGCGAGGCACCTCACGCACGGTTCGCTCACCAAGCATAGTTTCGACATGCGCTTGGAGGACGAGTGTTTGCAAAGACACGGATCGCTCGAAGCGTGCGCGGCGAACCAAACCGACGGGATCACCATCGTGTTGGCCGCCGAGCAGTTGTACACGATGGACTTCAACAAGCTCTTGGAGGCGCACTTGAAGTCGGAAGCAGACGTCACCGTCGCGACGTGCGATCAAGTCACGGCGGAGAACGCATCGAGATTGGGCATCATGGACGTCGACGAGCACACGTCGAGCATTTTATCCTTCATCGAGAAGCCTTCGGCCGATCAGTTGCTCGAGTTTATGCAGTGCTCGACGGAGAATGAGCTTCTCGAGTGCAAGCTCAACGCCAACATGGGCGTGTACGTCTTCAACAACTCAGCCCTGGAAGAGCTTTTGAGAGATTCAAAGAATCCGGCGGAAGAACGACACGAATTCGGCAGGGACATCATTCCGCACGCGGTGAACGCGGGCTACGACGTACGTTCGTACAAGCACTCTGGTTATTGGAAGCCGCTTCGAACGCTCGCCGACATTTATGAGGCGAACATCTCAGTCGCCACCGGCGGCGACGCCGCGTCACTGATCGACTTTGATCGATTAGTGTACACGAAACCCAACTTTTTGCCGCCTAACACATTTTACGGATCTTCGTTGACCGAGCGTTCAATCATTTCGGACGGGTGCGTCATTCGCGACGGCGCCAAAATCATCAACTCCATCGTCGGTCCGTGCACTGTGATCGACAAAAACGTCGATTTGGAAGGAGTCGTCGTGGTCGGTCGCGACGAAATCCTGAAGCGGTCCGGAGGGGACAAAGTCGCCGATATCGGCGCGAATACCATCATTCGTAAGTGCATGGTTGATTCCGACGCCGTCATCGGAGCCAACGTTCGCATTCTCAACGAGGCAGGCATTCAAGAACTCGATCGCACCGAGGATGGATACATCATCAGTGAAGGCATCGTCACCATCCTCGGAGGCGCCGTGATCCCCGATGGGTTCACAATCTAAACAATAAACAGAACACAGCGCCGGGCTCAAGCCATTTTGAACCCGCCGCGAGCGAAATGAAAATAGGGACGCAGGCGGAAACCGTAGAGCGCGTCAGAATTTGTTGTACCAAACCGAAGATTATTACGCTGACGATGCACCATTACTATCATCAATACGTCGTTACAACGCGTCTAAGAAATACTAGTAGAAATAATTGCTAAATGGACTCACAAATCCGCCGAGCCGTTGCTCGAACGCGGCGAGTCCAAGAGCTTTTCGCGCTCGACTTCGCCGTCGCTCGAAGCCGTGATTTTGCTCACATCCTCGTCTGTTTTATACTTTTGATAATACGCGAATCCCAAGACGTTCATCGCGTATCCGACGAGCTGCACGGGCGTCGTCTTCTCGCCCATGAAGACGACGCTAAACATGATGATTGCGACGTTGCGAACTTGACCGGCGGCTTTAAACGTCAGCGACCCGCACGTCTTGATCACCCCCAAAGTGGTCACCATTACGAGAAACCCTAACACTGACACCGCGACGAACGGCCAAGGGTTGGCGCGAACGATGGCTAAGTCTCCTCTCAACGTAATCTCTCGCTGCTCGAAAATCGCCACGCCGACGGAGAGAAAGAAGAAATTCGCGGGACACGTGTAAAACAAACCCTCCAGTAACCCAAACCCACGATTGCCCATGAAATGTTGAAACAACACCATGCGCATCGCCTCTGCACCTTCGCCTATGATCATGAGCGACAACCCCAACACCGTAAACGTTTCCTCCGTCGCGCACGCCACCGCCATGCCGACAGTCATCGTACCCACCGCTATCACCTTCTCCTTCGTCGCCGTGTCTAGACCCACGACGACCAACATTAAAAACACCACGCACGGCGACAGGGACTTCATCATCTGTATGAAGCTCACGCTGAGGTACAAATATAACTGATTCCCCGCCGCGAACGTCACCGCGGTGAAGAACCCGATCGGAAACACCGTCACGAGCCACTCCTTCAGCGAAAGCGTGCGCTCCAATTTCACCGAATTCGTCAACACTAAAATCGCCGCGATCATCCACGACAGCAGCGGTCCCGTCGCGCTGACGGCGATCGGGTACGGGAAGTCGTATCTGTTCAACACCGCGTCGTTCACCAAGATGATCAGCCCGCTGCACGTCCCCCACGCGAGCAGGTACAGCGTCGCTTTGAGCGTGTACAGCGCTCGCGTCAGTTCCGCGCTCGGCGCTCGCGAGCTCGGACGCCCCGCGATCTCGCGCGCGAGCGCTTTAAGCGCCGACATGGTCGCCAACACCTCGCGTCAGCGTCAACACCCTCGGGACGACGCGAGACGATCTCGGGACGACGCTCGCGACGACGACGACGCGCGCGACGTTCGCGCGTCTCGTCTTCGTCGCGCGTCGACGTTCGCGCGCGCGGCGCGGCGCGGCGCGAAGTGGCGCTCGCGCGTCTCCGCGGCTGCCTGAGGACTACGAATTCTACTACAAAGTCAAATCAATCGCCGCGCTCACGCCGCGCCGTCGCCGCCGCCGTCGTCCCGCTTTTCTACCTCGTCGTCGTCGCCCTCGTCCCTCGTTTCCTTGGCCTCGGCGTCTCTCGCCTTTTTCGTCCTCTTGGCGTCGCGAAACGCGTCCAGCGTCGCCCTGACGTCGTCCACCAGTTCGCCGAAATCGCACTCCTCGATCGCCGCCAGCACGTCCGCGTCGCTGATCGTCGAGCGCTTGTGATCGCGGCAGACGTCGTTCGCCGTGGCGGTGAGGTAGTGGATGAAGATTTTCGCGCACTCGCCGTAGGCTGTCAGGGCTTCTTTTTGAATGTTTGGTTCGAACGATTGGCCCTTGGCGTCGACGTTATCGAGCGTCGAGAGCTTGTGCTTGACGAGGCGCTTGATGTGCGCGCGGGGGAGGTCTTCGTCCATCGCGAGCGATCGGGGCGCGGACGACGCGCGCGCGCGTGTGCGGATCGGAGGGACGGCGAAGCGCGAGGCGAAGCGCGAGGCGAGCGAAGGTTCGCGTACACGGTGCGACTGACGCGCGATTACAACGGCGAGGCGGCGAGATCAAAAACACTCTACGAGTAGCGCCAATTGAAACCTTTGAGGCTGTTGCTCAGCTCGCCGACTTCCTTGGTGAGGACGTCGTTTTGCGCCTTCAAGTCGTTCACCACCTTGGCGCGCTCTTTATCGGTGGAATTGAGCGCATCGCGGAGACTGGCCTCGACGGTGTCGGGGTGTAAGTTGGCGTACCTTGCGAGCGCATCTTCGCGGCCGCCGTCGACCGCATCCACGTTGTAGTCGAAGATGTTGTCCCACTTGTTGTCCAAAAGCGCGAGCGCCGTTTTGAGCGGCGTCGCGGCGTACAGGACGCCCGCGCGTTGTTCCACGAGACCCTCGCGAAGGAGCTTGATCATACTACCTTCGATGTCAAAGTCACAATCGACACCGAACACATTCCGCAAGAAATCTTCGCATTCGATGTCGATTTCCTTCAATGTCATGCTCTTACCTCTGACGGTGAGAATCACAAAGGCGAGCATCATTTCCTTGATCTCTTGATCCTCCATAGATTCCAAAAGGTGCATCAACATCCCTTCTTGTGCGTTCCTGCTCTTTTGAATAAGATCCTTTGCCATCATGCCGGAGTATCGCGTCCTGGCGACGTTGATGGCGGTGTACGACTGCCCGAGCTTACCGGCGCACGCGATGAGGAGCGTTTGCATCTTCTTCGTCCAAATCTCACCGGTAACAAACGCCCACAGCAAAGTGCCGATGGCGACAACGATGGCAATTCCGTTCTGGATCATTTCTTGGAGCTTGACCGAGACCGTCTTCTCCGGGAAAATCATCTCGAGGTCAGCCATAGGAATGTCGACGTACGACTTGATGATGAGCGGGCCGCATCCAGAAGGTCCCGCTGCATCGTCGTCGAGCGGTCTCGCCATGCGATAGAGCAGCACGACTTCTTTGAAAGTTGGCTCTTGAATTTCTAACGTCGAGAATAATTTGCGAAAGAGGACGAAGATGTTCGGCATCAACCTTCGCAGCGTCAGACGTTCTATCACAGATGCGTTTCTGTCCTCCACCGTCTTCCCGTCTCCAAACGTCTTCTTCGAATCGCTCGAATTCGCGTTCACGAAAACCGGTTGCTTCTGCCCGAGAATTGCCAACAGTGGTTCTTTGATGAGCATGCTGAGAAGCATCTCAATCTTTTGCATGATGAACAACCCCTTCGCCTTGGCGAGGCCCGTGCCTCGCTTGAACACCAACGCTCTTTCGCTAAACTGCGACAACCCAGCGGCGAGCGCCGGATTCTTGCTCAAAAACGTCTTCAGCAACGCTTTATCGTGACAGGACCAATCTACGTGCACGGGTAGCGTGAACAAAAAGTCCTCCGCGCTCGCCAACTCCCATTCCTTTTGCGTCAACAACGTGTACTCGGCGTCCGCCATCATCGTACAAAACTGCCCCACAAAATCCACGCTCGCCGCCTCGAACGCCGTGGGGTTCAATCGCGCGCCATCGTATCCCACGCTTTTTTCTTCGCCCACCTTGACGTTCGCCAGCGCGAAATCCTTCTTCACTCGATCCCGTTTTTCCATGGCGCCGTAGTGAAACAAGCTCCGAACCATGCGAATCACGTCCCCGACCGCGCCTCGATCGCCCTCGGGAATCATCTCCAGCGCGGCGTCGCGCAAAAAGTTCATGCCGACCGGGATGTGCGCCGAGTGTTGGATTCGGATGAAGTTGTTCGTGCGTTCGCGCGCATCGCGCGACTTTGCGTCGTCGCTCGAACCCATCGCGGCGTCAATCGTCGAGGCTTCGGTCGCGCGCGTCGCGCGTGCGCGCGCGTTCACGCGCGCGTGCGCGCCGCGTGCGCGCGTGCGGGCGCGTTTACGCGCGTGCGGGCGGGCGCGTGCGACGCGCGCGCGGGAGTGCGGCGCAGAGTCGTCGAGAATTGGGCGATCGCGCGTCTCGGCGACGCGCGCGGCGGTTGGCGGTTGCGCGCGGAGCGCTGCGGACGCGCGAGGCTACGGCTAATCACAACGTCCGATGGCTACGATGACGAAGAGAGATGAGTGCGATCACGTGCTGCGCCTGGCGACGTTCTTCAGACCGACGCCGACGACGGAGCAGAACACGGTGCCGCTCTCGGGCTCGGGCTGCACGTGAAAGGTGACGCCGAAGAAGGCTTTGAGCGCGCGCAAGGTTTCGATCGCTCGAGGGGTGAGCTGACCGAGACGGATTCTGGACACTTGCTCGGGACCGATGGCGAGGAGGATGAGGGCGAGGGATTGATGGGTGCTGTCGACGACGCCGCCGCGTTGGATCTCGGCGACGAGCGCCTCGGCGACGCGGCGGCCGACGTCTTCGGGCACGCGCGCCTCGGCGTCGTCGGCCCATTCTAAATCCGCCGCCTCGCTCATCGCGGACGCGCACGCCGTGGACGCGGCGTCGGCGCCGAGCACGCAACCCGTGGTGGTTTCGGCGACGAGGGATAATCCGTACCCTGGGCTCTTCCCCGCCTCCGGACCGACGTGATGGTCGGTGAAAATGTACACGTCTGGAATGAACGCGTTCAACACCCCTCTCGCAGCGTCCACCATGCGGTTTCCATTCTGCGGCGACACCTTGCACGTAAACGTCACCCCTCGCACCCGTTTCACCAAGCCCTCGTCGCACCAATCCAGCGTCGGCAGCGTTTTCACAATCGGCAACGTCAACCGCACGCGACCGCCGCCGTTCGGCGGACACCCTCGCCGTTCCACCTCCAGCGCCAATCCATCGTCCACGCCGAAGTGTTTCTTCAGCATCGGCAGCGTCACCGTCCTAAACACGTCCACGCTCACGTCCGCGTCGTCGTTCGTCACCCCCATGAGCGTCAATTCGATCGGTTTCTTCGCGAACAATCCCAACGCCAGCGTCGGCTCGACGTAATACCCGACGCCCCGGCTCGTCGCGCACTCGTGCGTCAGCGCGCGTCCTCCCTTCACCACGCCCGGGTCGAACCGCACCGCGGTGCCGTCTTCGCTGATGTCCACGCGCGTGCCGTTCGTGAGCTTATCGATCAGGCGCAGGAGCGAGACTTCGTAATCGCGCAGCCCGACGGCGTCGTCACCGCCGCCTCGCGCGGCGGTTTTGACGCGAATGTCGCGAATCACGCACGGCTTACCGCTCAGGACGCTGATCAGGATGCGCGCGCGGAAGTCCTTGGCGCCGGTGAAGCGCGCGGGCGCGCGGGAGGGCGGCATCGCGCGCGCGGGCGCGGGCGCGAAGTGGCGGCTGCTCGCCCCGAGCCCGCGCTGAGCGCCGAGCGGCGACGCGGCGAACGCGAGCGAATGAAACGCGAGGAATCGCCGTCGACGCGCGCTCGGACGCGAAAAGCGAGAAAAGAGTGAGAGATGGTGATTAAAATCCACGACGCGACCGAGCGATGATGGGAAAACGCGGAGAGGTTACGTGCCGAAGGCGCGGTCGCCGGCGTCGCCGAGTCCGGGGACGACGTAGCCGTCGTCGTTCAAGACCTCGTCGATCATCGCCGCGTACACGCGGAGGCCCGGATATCGCTCGCTAAGTTGAGTCAACGCCGGTGGAGAGGCGACGACGCAGATGATTCGAATGTTGGACGGAGATGCGCCTCGGGAGACGATTTCTTCGACGGCGGCGACGATGGTGCCGCCCGTGGCCAACATCGGGTCGCTAATCAACACTTGCGCGTCTTCCGCGAACGACGCGGGGAGCTTGTTGAGGTACATCTTCGGTTCGAGCGTCTTTTCGTCGCGCACGTACCCGAGATGATGCGTCACGCTCGACGGAAGCACGCTCGCCGATTCCTCCAAGAGCGTCAACCCGGCGCGTAAAATCGGCACCACCGCCACCGGTTTCTCGGGGTTCACGAATTCAACGTCCGCGATCGCCAGCGGTCCCTGCACTTGCGCCTCGAACGTTGGCAACCAATCTCTGCCGCACTCGTAAATCAGAATCCGTCCAATCTCCGCCATGGCGGCTCGGAAAATCGGCGTCGGCGTCTGCACGTTTCTCGCCACCCCCAACCAGTGCTTCAACAGCGGATGCGGCGGCACGAGCACGAGCATCTGATTCGGATTCGGCTGCGCGCGCGGCGGCGCGTCCTCGCTTCCCTCCCCCGCGCTCGCGCGCGCGCGCGTCGCGCGTCGCGCGAGAGGTCCCACCGCGCCCACCGTCCCACTCCCGTTCGCGCTTCGGCGCGCGCGCACCGTCAGCGCGCGCGTCGCGCGCGCTTCGAGCGACATCGCGAGCGACATGCGTTTCGTTCGCGGCGAAAGAGCGTCGTTCGCGGCGCGAGACGCGCGCGCGCGTCGCACAGTGCGCCGATGTCCCGTTGGATAATGGATAAAGCGTTTTCGCACTTTTCGCCGCACTCGTCGCCTCGCCGAGCGCGCGCGCGCACGCCTCGCGACCATGCTCTCGCGAAGAGCGACCGTGATCGCGCCCGCGCGCGCGGCGCCCGAGAGCGCGCGACGCGTCGCGCGGACGCGCGCGCGGCGCGGCGCGAACGTCCGAACGCGCGCGGCGAGCGAGGTCACGCAGGACGTCGCCGACGGCGCCGTGTCCTTCGTCCTGCTCGCGGGCGGCGTGGGCAAGCGCATGGGAGCGGACATGCCGAAGCAGTACCTGCCGCTCATGGGCACGCCGATCGCGCTGTGGTCGCTTCGGAAGTTTGCGAAGATGGCTGAGGTCGGGGAGATCGTCGTCGTGTGCGACCCGAGCTACGACGACGTGTTTCAGAGCGAAGCGATCGATAAGCCGCTGGTGTTCGCGAGACCGGGGAAAGAGCGACAAGATAGTGTGTATAATGGCATGCAAGCGGCGCGGGCGGGGGCGGAGTTGTTGGCGATTCACGATAGCGCGCGACCGCTGTGCGCGGCGACGGATGCGAGGCGGTGCTTCAACGACGCGAAAAAGTACGGTGCGGCGGTTTTGGCGGTGCAGAGTAAGGCGACGATTAAGGAAGTGAATAAGGATTTGAGCATCGATAAGGGGCTCGATCGCAGTCGGCTTTGGGAGATGCAAACGCCGCAAGTGATGCGACCCGAGTTGTTGCGAGCGGGATACGATCTCGTGAATAGTAAGGGACTTGAGGTGACGGACGATGTATCCATCGTCGAAGCCTTAGGTGAGCGCGTGCAAGTGACGCCGGGGAGTTATTTCAACTTGAAGGTCACGACGCCGGAGGACATGTTCATCGCGGAACGGCTGATGACGGAGCAGGGCGACGCCGTCGCATAAATAATTCTAATTCGCGCGAGATAATAAACAGTACCGGTAAAGTTGCACTCTCTAAACGAGACAGTAAAACTTGTCGATCTCGCGACCGCGCTCGCTGAATTCACTTTTTCGCGCACTCGTACTCGACGTCGCCCGAGCATTGCTTCGTGACGGAGTCGTCCAAGGCGTGCGTGTGCGGGAAGAAAGCGCTCCCATTCAATTTGAGCTCTTGTTCAAGCGCGCGCGAATCGACGACGAGGGTTCCACATCGGCGTCCACGCCGACAGCACTCGCACTCTTCGTCGTCGTCATTCGCTGTGAGCAAGTAAAGACCGAGTAAAACGAGAAATGAAATCGTAAAAGCCAGCGCCAATTGCCCGAGCGCACCGTCGCATATTTCGTAAGAGAATTCGATGACGTCCCCGTCCCACCATCGCCGATCGACGATACCGAAAGGCTCAACGTCAAACGAAGTCACGAAATCAATATCACGCGGCCCGAATCGACGTGGAAAGTGCTCGTGGGAAGTGATTGTCGATCCCCCGTGAAACGCCAAATCGAGAACTTCGAGAACTGTCGCGTCGTCGACGGTGACGTCCCGCGACGCGTCGTCCATCGACGACTCGGACCAATCCGCGCCGTCCAAACGAAAAGGGTCTTCGATCATCGTCAAGGTCACGATCGCCTCGGCGTTTAATGGATCGATGGTGTCGTCGGGTGTCGTCGCTGAATCGTCGGGTACAACGGAACTTGAACCGACAAAGTTGGTTCCATCGGTATCTTGAGACGCCGCGAGCGCGGCGAGCGCGAGCGCGAGCGCGAGCGCGAGACCCGCGCGAGATCGGCCGACCATTTTGTACGCCATGCTCGCGCTCACCTCGACCGTCGACGCGCGCGAGTGTGAGAAATCTTCCACGTAAGCGTTTCTCGTCGTCTCAAACTCCGACGAAACGACGCGACTCGCGTCGAACGCGCGCGCCGCGCGCCGATCGAGACGCGCTCCACCGAACGCCACCGCGCGATTCATCGCGCATCGCTCGCGTCGCGCGCGCGTTCGCGCTCGCGCGCATCACTCATTTTAATCATCACAACGCGTCGACGCGGCGTCGCGGCGACTTCGACGTTCGCTCGCCGCGCGTTTACGATTCCCCATCCTTCTTCGCCGCTTTCTTCGCGTCCCTCGCCGCGCGCTTCGCCGCCAGCGCCGCCTTCTTCTCCTCCCTCTCCCTCGCCTTTTGCGTTTCCCTCGCCGCCGCGTCTCGCGCCCCCTCGTCCGTCGTCTTCCCGTCCAGTCGCGGCCGCGTCTTCGGCGCTCGCGCGCCCACCGCGTGATCCCTCGGCAGCAGCGCCGCCGTCCCGGCGCCGCCGCCCGACCACCCGACCATCGTCGAGTCGCACACGACGCCCTCGCTCACGACGCCGCCGACGCGTCGCGCCGTCACGCGCGTGCCGTCGCGCAGCGTCGCGCCCGCGCGCGCGACGACGATTTTCTTTCCGACGTCGACGTTCGGCGCGTTCGTCGCGATCTTCAGCGGCGCGTCGCCGCCGCAGTCGATCGTCAGCAGTCGGAGGGCGTCGTGGCCGTCGATCGCGACGCGGGCGAGGATCTCGCCGCAGCACAGCGGCGCGCCGTCGTCGTCGTCGTCGTCGGACATTTAATTTAAGAATCGATTCGCGTCGACGAATGACGACAGTGCGCGACGCTGCGCGACGACGCGCGCGCGGCGACGCGACGCGTCGGTGGATGCGCCGCAGACGCGGCGAACGACGCGCGTCGCGCGTCGCCGCGACGCGAGACGCGCGCGAAAAGCGGTGATTCATTGACGCATTTGGAATTCGCGCAAAAGACGCGGAAAGATGGCGGTGGGAACGCGACGGGAGCGCGATGCGTCGCGAATGTCGCGCGCGCACGACGCGGATGACGCCGCGGACGCGCGACCGTGGCGATGGCGGCGATGCGGGACGTTTCACGCGTCCGAGGGAGGGATTTGGGGGACGAGCGGGACGACGACGGCGCGCGCGGCGACGCGATGGGAAAACGCGCCGCTGGAGGGGTTCGGTTTGCGCTTCGCGAGCGATGCGGAGGAGGAGACGACGACGCGCGCGCGAGCGTTGGAGGCGTGCGCGAGAGAAACGCTCGGAGAGGGCGGGTTGACGAATGAGATGTTGGAGGAGACGGCGCGCGCGACGACGACGCCGAGCGCGGCGAGCGACGACGCGGCGACGATTTCGAACATCGAGACGCGGTTGGCGTCGACGCGCGCGATGTTGAGGGGATTGGGCGTCGATGAAGCGAAAACGAAAGCGGTGATGGCGCGGGCGATGGACGCGTGGGGAGGGGAGATTCGAGAACGCGAACGAATCGTCGACGCGCTGGAGACGCGCTTGCTCGAGGGAGACGAGGACGAGGAGGCGTTGAATTACATCTTGCGTCGTGCGGTGGCGCGGTTGAGGGTTTTGAAGACGAGTGGAGCTCGTTCGAGGGTCGGCTTGCGGGCGTGTGTGGCGAGCGCGACGGCGTCCGTCGCCGCGGCGTCCACCACCGCGGCCGTCGCGGCAAAGTCTACGCCCATCGCGAAGAAAGGCCGCGGTGGAATGTTCTCTTGCTGCGGCGCAGATTCGACGGCGATCGATGACGACGCTCAAGAGCTCGCGTACGCGCCTTCGGAAAGTGCAGCCGTTGAATGCGAACCGCTTACTTGCGTCGTACGTCTTTCACGCGTTGGGGAAGAAACGGCGAGCGCATACTCGTCGACATCTCGCGCATACTCGTCGACATCTCGCGCATCTTCGCGAGAAGGAGGCGTTTTGTTCAACGCCACGACTCCGTTATTGACCGTTTCCGAAGATGACACGATTGAGTTCAACTTTTACGCGGGCGACGCGCACGAATCCGTCGACGAGAGTGCAGTCGATGCGAATGATAGGATGCGCGCCAACGCCGTCATGTCGCCGCACGTCGGGGAAACAAGTGGCAAGATTAGAGGAAGCGCCACCATTTGTGTCGCAGATTTAGCAGAGACGACGAGAAAAGACGAACCGCACGTGCTCACGATTTTCATCGAGCGGCCGAAGAGTGGAGGGTCACCGGGTCAGGTCTACGGTAAAGCAATCGTACGCATTGACAAGTTCGTCGAATCGTTTGACGACGGAACGACGCAGATCGCGACGGCGAAGGGCGACGTTCTGAAAGATGCCGCCGTGCTTTTCGCGGCGCTCGACAAGTCGAGTGTGCCAAATGTAAAACAGCTTGTGCGCAGCTTCGTGGATCAGCGCGGCGCATGCCCGTCCATTGCTGCACTGGCCGAAATGATTACGCTTTGCATTGATTGGCGACTCGAACGCCCGCAACTTGATAGATTACGCCACTGCACAATGGAAGTGTTCGCGGCAATTGCGGTGAATCGAATTACGGCGAGTGAGAAGCAGCGGTTTGACGAACTTTCCGCGCTCATGTCGAAACAACTAGAAACAGAGCTGTGCAATATTTTGCCGACGGCAAAAGTCGCCGAGCAAGAACTCGTCGATGTGCTTGACATGGAGTATTCTGCCAGTATCGCCCGCGCGATCATTCCATTATTTGCTTTGACCCTTGGGAGCATTTCAGCCACTCGGCTCGTGTTGCGGTTGAAAAAGGTCGTTCGCGAGGCCATGCGTAAACGTTGTGTCGAGCACATGGTGAGGGAAAATCCGACAAAGGGCCCTCCCACGGTTGCGTGCGTGACGTCTATGATATGCAAACTCACCAAACGTTTGCCGCTCGACGCTGCGATTTTATCGCAGTTTCCGTCCGAAGTAGAAGCTCTTTCGGAGGCTGCGTCGGCGTCGAGTGCTTTCATCGCAAACATTATTACTGAAGTATTTCAGGCGATCGCGAGCATGCGTAGCCCGCCTGATTACGACTCCGGGATGATGGCACTAGACGATGCGCTGTGCGCGCACAGGAGGGCATTAAAGCGATATGATTTGGTGCTTGCTATGCAGCCGATTTCGTCCCGGTTCATCGATCGGCTCCTTCAGCCGGCTTTGGATGAAACGCTAGGCACAGTACACCATGCGCTGGTTGCGTGGGTCAAGCAAGAAATTGATGGCGAAAGAACAAATTTAGAGCCCGTGGACGTCGAAAGAGGAGCGATGCACAGTATGTCGTGCGTCAATCTTTTTTGTGTACTCTACAACATCGATAGAGCAGCGCAAGATCACATTCTTCACGGCGAAAGAGCGGCGTTCAACGCTACATCGTTGAGTCAAATGTGCTATGAAGTGTTTAAGACGTACGTCAATATTTATGAAAGAGCGTGCTTGGAGGCGATCCAGAACGCGCGCTTGCATTTGATGCAAGACTCAAAGGGGCAGAATACGAAGACGGCGAATGTTTCGGACGTAAAGTCTCTGATGGTTGGTAACTTTTACACGCGTCTAAGTAATATTCATCAGTGCATCCTCGCGATCGAACCGTTCATGGAAGAGATGCCGTTACTGTGGTGTTCGTCAAAGTCGGAGTTCGACGAGACACTCAAGCGTCAAGCGAGCTCGGAGTATGGTATCGATGACGATCAAGTGATATTGTTTGAGGACGATGAAGTCCATGTCTTCGACGAGAAAAGAATGCTGGATACTGATTTCTTCGCGAACAGAATTGTACAGAAACTTCGCACCGTTCGCGCAAACGTCATTGCGTCATTAACGGAGTTGATCGAAGAACGGATTGCACCGTTTATTCGTGTCGCTATTCTTGACAAGGAAGAAAAGACACGTTCTGCGGCGGTACGCATAGTCTTCATGATGATTGACTCGGAGCTCAAGCTTATGAACGAGAGGCTTGCGCCAGGGGCGTTTCGACTGGCGTTGTCTTCGATGCACAAAGGGGTGTGTGATGCGATCGAACAACTCATCCTACACAGACCGATAGAGGAGGGAGCGCTAGAAGCCAGTGAGCGTTGGAGAGGATTACCAACGCTCACAGAAATGCAACATTCCTTAGTCGTCGAGCTCATGGCAGATGTCAGAGAATTCTTCCACTGCGACGGTGCCGGCGAGCCTGAGTCAATTCTCAAGGATGGCGAAGGCAGACTGCGCCGTTTGTTGAATTTATGGTTTACGCCCACGATCGAGATTATGCGAGAATTCTGGCAGTTGAAAGAAGTATTGTCCCGATCGATCGTTTCGGCGCATGGCAAACAAATCCGACTGCGGTCGATCGGTGGAGTGGCCGTTCAAGACATCTTGCGCTTTTTGCGTCAGCGTTCAAACGACGCAACAGCAATGGATCTTTACAACGAACAGAGCATGCTGATTACGAAAATGAGTCTAAAAGCACTCTTTGGCGAACAGTTAATGAGTATCGACTCTTTACTCGGTGCCTGGGTTTGCCGCGATGGTTCTGGCTTAATAGGACGATTCTACATCACGGCTACGCAATTGGCGTTTTCGACATCTGGAATGAGCATCGATCACCCGCACGACAGCCAGACAGCGGTCGTCCGAGAGATTCGCAGAATCGCGAACATCTCGCGTATCGATGCTGCTGATGGTACGCCTGGGCTTCGCATCACATTCGACGATCGTCGATCATTCACTTTCAGTGAATTCGGTGGAATGCACACCGAGTTAAACATTCAAGCTCGAGAGAGGGATTCGTGCGTCGCGGTGATTCGCACGAATCCTTGCTTCTTGCAGCGTCCGGTATTCATGCACGATATTCAAGTCGCACAAATTTCAGATCATGCGTGCGAGACTTTAGATGAGGTTGTCAGCGTAGAAACGGCGCAGCGAATGGAGCCACCCACTCTGCCGGCGGATGAGGAAGTGATCGCCACGTGCGTCTGCGCGCGTGCGAACGGCTTAGCACGCGACTTGGGGAAGTTTACGGTGGCGAGCCAATCGTGCGTGTTTTTACCAGTCAACGGGTCAGGTCGTGGAGTGTTGTATAAGACTATGACGTCAACGAAGAGGATGCCACAGTTGCGGCCATTCGGTTGGAAGAATGCTGATATCATCATCCCGATACGACATTACGAAGAACCCGTGTTGCGCTTGACGGGGATGACGCTCGTTGAAGCCCAGTCGGTTTTCGACGCACTGTCGAGCGCCATTACCGCTTACAAAAGTTAGACGTCAAAAACGCGAAAGAACAGCAGAGTAGCGGTGTGATATATCATTATGTAGTCGTAGCAAATCGTGTTTCATATCTACGCTGCGTCCAATTCAACAGTCAACACGGCGAGGTTGTCGTTTATGATGGATGAGTACGTTTCGACGGCATCTGGCAAAATCTCTTCGAGCGCTGAAATGAGCTTTTGCGTTTGTTTGAGCCAGTCGATTGCTTCCTTCGTTCGCATCGATCTCTCATGTCGAACGGCACGGTTGAAACAAGTTGAGAGCAACCACTGCGCTTCCACTGGGGGATATGAAGGATGCAGTGCGAGGAACTCTTCGGCCGAGTCGTAAAGCGAGTGAATCACGTCGTCTTTGCTTTTGTACACTCGCGAAGCGAGTTGAATTTGTTTACGCATTAATCGCGCGATGAGAGCAACGTCTTGAATCAAATACTTCTTCATAGCTTTCCCAACCGCTTCATATGCTCTCGAAACGGTGACCAAATCAGACGTTCTCATCGCCGCGCCGCGGTCGGCAATCATCAAGAGCGTGTTTATTGAAGCTTCGTCATCCAACGTCTTTGTCGATAATATTTCGATTATTTTGCCTTGCAACGCGACGTCACGCTGGGCGCAAGCGATTTCATATTCAAGGACACTCGCAACCTTTCGCAACTCTTCGTACCTTTCCTCTTCAGCGTTTTTCAACAAGCTGTGGAGATTGGCCATCGCACCCTTTGAGCGGGCGATATTCTTCGCTTCGCGTTCTTTCCGAGATTGTTCGTCTCCTACATCAGTAGCTGGGTTATAGCTGGTGAGCGATGCGATGGACAACAGAAGCGCGACTGCTTGTCGATAGCCATACTCTGCACGATCGTCTGCATCCAAACCTTCTGGAATCTTGTTTAATTTGGAAATCACAAGCGCACATAAAAACATAAACTGATAGGCCGCTTCTGTTTCTGACGACTTTTCGTACGCGTCGAGGCCAGTATTCCACGAAAAGTCGGCGAGATACCGTGCCTGTCGAACATCTGTGAGAAGATTCAAATTCGACGCTCGCTTCATGAACTCGCTGAACAACTCGGCTGATTCAGAAAACGTCTTCGAGTCAAAGTCACCCATTTTGGCCATTTTTACGTGTCGCAGATAACTGCAAAATATAAAAGTCTCTTGCTTCATCATATTATCGGTACCCATATTGTTCAAAATCATATCGTAAAGGCTACGAAAAGCGTCTGCGGCCGTGGCGTGGTGCTTTGAGCCATCGAGTTCTCCCGCAACGTATAACAACGCATCAGATTCACCTGCCTTTGCAAACGTTCGAATCGATTCTCCCAGGCCCGAGACGTCGTCAGAAATGAGCTGAAACTTTACGTTCAACAATGTTGTGGACACATCCGTCGCGGTCTTGTCCGCCAGCAAACTTCGCAGCGACTCCTTTGCTTGTTCGATATCGCCATTCTCGAGATCGCACATCACTTGCAGCCGGATAACCGGTACCGCTGCGTTGCTCACGGTCTTCGACTTTCTTTGTGACGATAATGGGAGCGTCATACCAAACAGTTTTCGTGCCAGTGAGTACTTATTTTGCATGTACATGTCAGATGCAGCGTTCCAGATGATGGCGTATGCACGAGATTGCCCGTCGCGAGAAAAACCGATTTCCTTGAAACTATCGGTATCTGTAAGAAGTCGATCCATATAAGACAGAACATCGTTTGCTACTTGTTCATCTACAGTGAGCGTCGTATCCAGTAGAGCTTCAAAGATATCAGTAATCATTTCTTGTCGTCTCGCCTTTGGACAGCCGCTCAGTCGTTTGGCGAGCGGAGCGATGCACGACGCAACGGCGCCAGCGCCGCATTCGCTCTTCGCCAGATTGACACAGCACGTATGGAGGACATTCACAACAGAGTTTTCATCGTTGAGTACATTTTCGAGTATGCTGCACGCTTTCGAAATCTCACCACTCCCTGAGAACGCTTCAATCAGCATGTTGTCCATGAGAAACGATTCGGTTAACGCCTGCAAATCGCGAGCCAAGACGTTATCACTATTTTCACACTTTTTCGCGTAAGACTTGATTATTTTCATTTTATCCAACACTTTAAGAGCCTCGTTGTACCTTCTTCCGTGAATGAATAGTCTGGCAAGGTTATGCAAGATGCGAATGTACAAACCATCGGCGCGAACCAGGCGGTGGTCCTCGCACACGAGTTTCTCATCTAAATCAAAGTGCGCCGCGTTATCTTGATGGGAAGACGTCGACCAAGAATTCGGAGTGATCGTGAACAAGTCGTAGTATGCTGCGATTAGCTCTTTGACGAGGAAACCAACTTTTCTGTCGAACACGGCTTCGTCATCTGCTGATTGAAGCTTTTCTGAAACCACGAAATTCTCAGCCAAGTTTATCTTCGCGCTGATCAATGTCGTTACGCACATAGTCTCATTTCCTTTATTCTTTTCGCTTTCAGAAAGCGATTTGGCGTCTTGAAAAAAGTCCCGAGCACCGGCGACGTTGCCGAGATAAAAACAGTTCTTTGCGCGTGACGTGGCGGCTTCAATCGTCTGTAACATTGTCTCGGCGTCGAATTCGCCATTTCGGTTCAAGAACGAATTACCGTATGATTCACCGATCACGAACTGCTCTTCCGCCGCCTTGAACTCACCCGCATCGTGCAGCAACTTTGCGAGCGTCAAGTGATTTGAAATGCCGACAGCGAGACTCGAAATTTCAGGCGCCCCAGCGCTCACAGCGAAGCCATCCGCAAATCCCAACGCGGCGTCCAGCAACTCACACGCGAAGTACCTCAAATCAAGCAACGGACCAATCATTTCCTTCTTCACAATCCCGCTTTCCGCCGTCGTCTCCAACGCCGTTTTCTCGATTGCGAAATTCCAGCATCGTTGCGACATGTGCCTCGCTAAATCGCTCGCCTTCGTCGCATTCGTCGACCACAAATCTCGCAATCGCTCACTCACCCGCCGCACCTCACTCACCGTATTCGTCATCTCATCCTCGCTCGATATTCTCTTCGCCAATTCCGCGCGCTTCAAAGAATCATGAAACGTCGTCCAGACATCATCCATCGCGTCGCGCTCCGGCGTCTCCGATCTCGCCGCGCCGCGCGTCTTCGTTGTCTCCGAGACGCCACCATCCTCCGCACCCGCTCCGTCGCTCTCGCGCCGCTCCAGCCCCGCGCCTATAGAAACTTCGCTCAAAGAAATATCCATCAGCGCTTCCGCGCCTTTTCGAGCGCCCGTCGGCGTCGCATCGCGCGGTGCCGTCCTCGTTTCGTCGCGTTTGCGTTTCGGTCCGGAATCGCTCCCAGAGTGCGTGGTTTCGCTTTTCGACGCCGCGGGCGACGCGGTCGACGCGGGTGCGTCGTCAGCGCGAGGTGGATCCGATGTGTCGGTATCGGTTCGTTTGAACGGGCTCTGGAAACCCGGCATCGCGCGCGAGTCGCGCGTCGCGGAGTGGTGATTTGGGTTGATTGTTACAGTGTCTCGGCGCGCGTCGGCGTGACCTTACGTCATTCCAGCCATGCTCCCCGCGAGATTGAACGCGGGAAACACGATGTTGGGGAACTTTTTGGACAGCGTCGTGAACTCTTCGAACGATATGTTCCCATCGCCGTCGGTATCGCACTGACGCATGAGCCATTCTACCTTGCGTTCGATTTGCTTGTCGGTGCTCATATTCGTCGCGCAAATGATTTTGCGCAGTTCGCTCGAGTCGATGTACCCCGAACCGTCGAGATCGTACACGCTGAACGCGAACTGAATCTTATTATCGCGTGCCTCGCCACCGACGTTGGCCATACCGACGATGAATTCCTTAACGTCGATGAGACCGGTGCGATCGGTGTCAAACATGGAAAACAGACGCTCGACAAACGGCGTGCGATCGACGCGCAACATGCGCACGAATTCATTCACGTCCACGCGCCCGCTCCCATCCTTATCGCTCTCCAAGAACGCCTTGTATATTGCTTTTAACGCGTCCGTACCGAGCCCTTGGGACCTTCGGAACGACTCTAAATCATGAATCCCGCCCGATCCGCCGACGCCGACGTCGTCCATCCCGCCCATCGGCGCTCCGCCGCCGCCGACGCCCATCATGCCCGCACCGCCCGCGCCCATTCCCACGCCGTACGTTCCGCCCATCTGATGCGGCGCTCCACCGTACGCGTTCCCATACTGCACTCCCGGCGCGTTCCCGTACCCATACCCTCCTCCCGGTCCCGGCGCGCCGCCGCGATTCAACGCCATATTCGGCGGTTGCCCGTACTGTCCTCCTTGTCGCCCCACGTTCGCGCCGTAGCCCCCCGCGCGCGGCGCCACGGGCGCGCCGCTCAGCTGCGCCATCAACCGGTGAAATTCCTCGAACGATATCTGCCCATCGCCGTCGGTGTCAGCCATTAAAATCATCTCATCTATCTCGTCATCCGTCACCTTCTCGCCCATGGATGCGAGGACGTGCGCGATCTCCGCGGCGCCGACGTAGCCGTTGCGGTCGAGATCGAACTCGCGGAACGCTTGGCGGATGTCGTCTTTCGACAGGCCGCCGGCGTCGGGCTGGGCGTACATCGCGCGCGCGCGACGGTGACGCGCGACGGCCGCGGCTTTTTTACGCGCCGCGGTCGAGTGAGTGACGTTTGAAATCGAGGGCGCGGGAGGAAGGTTTGATTCTTTCGTCGGTGAGTGATGTGACAGAGAAAGAACGACGCGCTAAGCGCTGAGGCTACTTGGAGACGGTTTTCATGGTGAAACGAAGTTTTGGCTTGGGAGCGCCTTTGTCGGCGGGCGGGCGCCAGCGCGGCTCGACGCACTTGGCGGCGTCGTACGGAGAGTCGCGCTCGGGAACGGGATGACCAGGGTACAAAGATTGGATCGTCTTCGCGATGACGCCGCGTAAGACTTCGGCATCTTTGTACAGCGTGCTGCTCGATTCGTTGAAGTTTTGGCAGTTGGAAAGCATGAGCTCGAGGGCGACGCAAAACATCCACGTCGAGGGGTAACCGCCCGCGTTCAAGCATTTTTGAATGCTGCCGAGATCGATGGGCGCAGAGATGGCGCGATAGTACTCGGGTAAAGCCTTACGCGTAGGAAGTAACTCGAAAGGATCCGCGCGTTTGCGTCCTTTTTTGTCCTTGCTCGCGCGAATAGCGGCCAGAACGCTCCGACACGCGCTCGTTTCTTGCTTTGTCATCTCTATCTTTTCCGGCGGCGGAGACGCCTCCGCGGTGTCTTCGCTCATCTCTTCTCGACCGTCATCCGCGAGGTAATCGATTTCTTCATCGGTATCGACATCCACTTTGTTCACCAGTTCCCAGACTTCCCCACCTCGAGCGTCACGAAAGACGAGCGGGTTTTGTCGCAATAGCGCGCCAAGCGCCGCGAGTGGTCTTCGTCCCCAAAGACCACAATCCACACCTTTCTCGACCATGATTTCATAAAGCGAATTTAATGGCATTGCGTTTCCGTGAACACGAGAGAGGACGTAAATCGCGCAGTCGAGCGGGTTCTTCGGCACGCGACGATCTCTCGGCGCGCTGCGTTGAGACTTTCGCTTTGGTACATATTCCTCAGAATCCGAATCATACCGCGCACGACGCTTCCTTTGCGGGGCGGCTTGTGTGTTTGATTGTCTGAGCTCTGGTTGAACGTACTTCTGCGGAAATGGATCGTCTTCGTCTTCAATCACGCCATCATCGACTGGTTTATCCCACGCTGGCTCATCTACGTTGTCGTAAATGTTCTTTGATGGCACCGGGTGGCCTGGAAACCGTTCCTGAACCGCCTTGAGATAGACGCCTCTCAGGACTTCGGCGTCTCTGTAGAGCATCGAAGCGGGATCGTTAAAGCGCTGACAATTGGTAAACATGAGCTCCATCGCGACGAGGAAGAACCAGACATTCGGGTAACCAGCCATGGATTTCCGAAGCATTCGCTCGATCGCCGCACAGTCGACCGGACACTTGATGATTTCGTAGTAATCAGGTAGGGTGAAGCGCGAAGGGAGCCTTTCGAACGGTTCAGATAAGCTTCTACCATCGGCTTCGACTTTGCGAACAGCTTGTAGAATTTCGAAGCACTTACGACGCTCGCTATGCTTCATCGTCGTCGTCGATGGTTTCAAACGCGTGTAAACGCTAAATCCTCCTAGTGGAACTCGAACGGTGGCTTCTTCAGAGCCTGCAACGCCTGGCGGACGCACGTGGAGACGAGAGGGCGCTTTTTCGTCCTCGGCTTCCTCTTCGTCGTTCGGAACAAGCACGTCCGAATCGAGCCACTTCACGCGTTGCATGCAGAGCGCGACGTCCTCCAGTTGACCATCGTCGTACCTAATTGAATGATCGCCGTTCGCGACGTTGTAAGCTTCAACATTCCCGAGGTAGAACAGCTGCTCTGTCGCCCACCAGACCGCTATGCGCCGTCCGATGACATCATCGCCCTTTTCATCGCCGCGTTCGACCAAGTGCGCGCCGATAGTAATGCCAGGCGTGTCGTCG